>NW_028190314.1:1269672-1904508 GCF_048542155.1 Nylanderia fulva
CAGGAGGGCGCAAGAGTTTTTCGCTCTCCCAACAGCCGGAAAATCGTGTGTTGGCAAATAGGAGCGAAAGGATGATCCGCAACGAAAGAGAGAGAAGGGCCCTATCTTTCCTCTCTTTTTTCCGAGAGGGTAAAACTGGGGGAGAATCCACGAGGGGAAAAGAGACAGAGAAAAAGAGGTCCGTTATCTATACTGCCACTTTTCCCGAGTAATCCGCCGCGTAAGCATAAAGAATAAAGGAGGCTTCGTGATAGTCGACAAAAGCGACGGGTCAGTCGTGAGAACCGGGTCGCAAACTCTTATTTCCTTTCTCTCTCTCTTATGCTCTTCCGAGGCCGGAATCCTTCTCACTTATACTCGAGAATTAGGAGAAGATTTACATCTCTCTTTCTGTCACTTTGCTCGCAAAGAACGCGAGAGTCTCTATACGTATGGATCGGCGGCCTGTCTGTGTATTTTAGTGCCGATCATTTGAAAAATGCAATTTACACTTTCGCACATAAAGTGAATTCGCAAAAATATATACGTTATGTGTGCTGCCCAAGTGATTGTCATATTTATTTTATTATAATTTAATATTCTCCCTTTTAATTTAATATTCTCTTTATTCCTTTAAGCAAATATTTAGAGTCGGATATTAAATTGAAAAGAATCAATTTTCTTTTCCTAACATTTTTTTTGAATACGTGAGTAGTTTGTGAAGAAATATTTAGGACTCGGTATTAAATTGAAAAAAAAGTCAATTTTGTTTTCATAACATTTTTGTGAATATGCGAGCAGTTTGTGAAAATTGTATTTTGATTTTCTTGTATTCGCACCTTCGGTTGTCTTTGCGGAAAGCTTCCGGATGCTTTCTCTCAAGGGAAAGGCAGGTTGTTTCTCAACTTGACACATTTTTCTCGGCGATGAGCAACTAGAGCCCCCTCGCTGCAAAGATTGGTTGATTCGAGAAATCGACCGACGTCTCGCCCTCGTCCAACATCAGCCTTTTTTCCTCCCTCAAGCACGAGACTGTGTTTTATTTAGGTCGATAGACAGAGCGACGGCGCTTACAGACCTTCCATCTGATCCTGCGGGATTGAAATTCGCAGAGAGAGAGAGAGAGAGAGAGAAGTAGGACTAAGAAAACGAAGCTCTCGAGGGGGAGCAGGATGAGATTTCGAACCACGAAATCAGAAATTGGCGCTGGATATCGAGGATGAGGAAAATGAAAGAGGATGAGCGACGGCAGCACGCGAGGGAAAAAGGGATAGAAATAGAACGAGAAAGACAGGCATGATCAGCAGCTAATATGCACTTACATTTGACATCCTCCTGGGAATTCTATTTAATTATTTACGCTCTATAATGTATATAACGTATACAGGGTGTCCGGTAACCAACGGACCAACGATTACAAATGGATTCTTTGGTCAATTTGGGAACGATTTTTCCTCAGCGAAAATGTCGAAAAAGATCATCATTTTTTACAACTTTCCAATATTTGTCATTATGTATCTTTATAACTAAGCCACAAATTAAAATTTTATTATAGCAAACTCTACCTGAAATTAACTGAAGAATGTAATTATGTTAGACTTTTAACTCCGAAACGTTTAGTTTTCAAAAAACCCATTTTTTTCAATTGCTTATAACTCGAAAATTATTGACTTCTCAACATTTTTGCTAAGGAAAAATCGTCTCCAAATTGGCCAGAGAATCCGCCCTTAATCATTGATCCGTTTGTTACCGGACATCCTGTATACATTCTCAGGGTGTCTAGCGGTCAGGGAAATTTGGAAAACCGGGCATTGTCAGGGAATTTTATAAATCTAGAATTGTCAGGCAAAAGTTAGGAAATTTTACTATTTATCTGGATTTTTTCACATTATTCTGCATTTGTCTCAATAATTTGAAATTTTTTTATTAAATATAAACTTTTCCTTGACTCTTAGCACGATAATTTTCTGTGTTGTTAAAAATCGATTCATCTACAGCGTGTTCGTTCATTTATATTTTTATCGTCGTGTTATTTTATTTCAAAGTATTATATATTTCAAAATATATTATAACATTGCTCAAGAATTATCATATTGTTTAAGAACTTTATTTTAATTCATTTTTTTATTAAAAATTAATACATTAATTTTATTAAAAATGTTTTATTTAAAAGTTTTATTGTGATATTAAATACCATTAAATATATTAAAATATATGTATTATAATTTGTTAAAATATATTAAAAATAAAATTTGATATAATATAAATAAAAAAGGTGCTTATTTAAATAGTTTATAGTGTTTGTTTCGATTATCGTACATAATGCAGATTGTATAATTGATTTAAATTTTTGTTTGATCTTCCAAACCTTTTCATTGTTGACAAAAATATCTCAAAGCTTTCATGATTTAACATTTAATCGATTTATCATATAGATATATACAATTATATATTTGGAAAAAAAAATACTAAAAGTCAGAGAAAAAATGAATTTCTGGTCTTGAAAAATCTGAAAAAGTTAGGGAATTTTTTTCATTGAGTCTGCTGGATACCTTGATTCTTTACCTTCCTATTTAGACGCTCGGCCCACGCAGCCTCTGGATTTATCCTCTATCACATCCGGCATCTCTCGTATTATCGTACTCGGAGAATTATTAGGCTGGAAAATGTAATTCTCTCGGAGACGGAGAGAAAATCGCGAATCGATTTTTAAGAATCCACTCTCGCGGAATATGTCAGCTCTCTGTGTTCGGAGTGCATTCGAGAGTAGTAATCCTCTCTCTATCTCTCTCTCGAAGGAAAAGTCGCATTCTTATAATGTATATGCCTTTGGGCGAAGCAGGCCATACTTTACTACGTTTCGTTTGCATCGAAGACATCGAGGAGGAAAAATATTCGCGAAAATATTTGATGCAAAAGTTAGCCGCGCGATCCTTTTTTTCTGGGATTTTCTCTAAATATATAAAGACAGATCTCGAGATATTTTGTTATTACACACATTAACTCGGAAATAAATATTTCTGGCATACGTCAAAATTTGTATGAACCTCTCACAATCAGACACGATTCTCTTGTATTGTTATCAGTCACATTTAATGAATCCCATTCTTCTACGACGATATTTATCAACGTAAATTTGTTCATTCAGTATCGTAGCTCGTTATCGCACGTTGTTTCGCTGTTAAACCACGAGGAGAGGTAGAGATCGTTATCGTTCTTTGCTATATCCATATGTGTGTATCCGGTGACTAATAAACTATCGTTTTTATTTGTTCCGCACGTAGGTATGAATGGGCGTCAATTTCCTGTTAATCGCGACGCTTTATTGATTAAAGCTGGACGTACGCGCGAGGTTTTGTTCTGCTCAGACCATTCAACCGCGATCTCTCGCGATCGCACGCGAGAATACGGCGTATTGTTTCCCTCGTTGTTTACTGTTTCGCGACGATTTGTATCTCGGATGCGTCCGGAAATTTAAAATTCTCGCGCGAGAAGACATATCTCCAGGGTCCAGCGGTCAGAGAAATCTGGAAAACCGAGCATTGTCAGCAAATTTTATAAATCTGAAATTGTTAGTGAAAAGTCAGGAAATTTTACTATTTATCTGGATTTTTTCACATTATTCTACATTTCTCTCAATAATTGAATTTTTTTATTAAATAAATATAAACTTTTCCTTGACTCGCAGTACGCTAATTTTTTGTGTCGTTAAAAATTGATTCATCCGCAGTGTGTTTGTTAATTTATATTTTCATCGTCGTGTTATTTTATTTGAATGTGTCTGATAGGGACAAAACTAAAAAAATTTGATATAATATAAATAAAAAAGTAAAGTATTTAAATACTTTATAGTAACATGTTTCGATTATTGTACATAATGCAGATTGTATAATTGATTTAAATTTTTGTGTTTTTAACTTCCGAACCTTTTCATTGTTGACAAAAATATCTCAAGGATTTCATGATTTAATATTTAATTGATTTATCATATAGATATATGCAAATTATATATTTGAAAAAAATAATATGAAAAAGTCAGGGAAAAAATTAATTTCTGGTCTTGGAAAAAGTCAGGGAATTTTTTTCATTGAGTCTGCTGGACATCCTGATCTCTTGTCTCGGACCAGAACATATAATTCGCTTTCACGAACGGGGATTAATTCGCGCGAATTCTCCCTCTTTCTCTGCCTAAGGGAATCTCCCATTAGCCTCTGTTGTTTTGCGAAACTATTGTCTCCTTCGCTTCCGCAGTCCGGCAATATGACTCGTGTAATCCATCCCCCACGGTTTCTCCGAGAAATTACTGTCGTATCTCGTGCGAATAATGACAGCGACTTATTCCAAGCGCGATACGCTTGTTACTCGTCGTTTCATACGACAATGTCACATTTGTGTGTCCATGGATGTCCGCAGAATTTTTTCCAGAGGGGCAGGCATAATTAACATTGTTGTTTTTTAATTTAATTTAATTTTTATTTTTTTGTTGCATTTTTAGGGAAGGCATAATTACAGTTTTTTCTTTATCTTTTATTTTTCCTAATTTTTTAAAATTAAATTTATTTTTTTTATTTTTTAAATATTAAATATGCACATAAATTCCAGTGTTTATTTAAAAACTTAATTTTTTACTGATTCCAAGGGGGACAAGTCATTGTTAGAAATTTCAACTCTTAAAAGGAATTTTTGATGTCGATTACGGTTGTGCAGAATTATTAACCAAAACCGACACCAAAAAGTCCTTTTGAGGATTAAAAATCCTAACAACATATTTTCTTTTGATTGCAATAAAACTTCTGCACGTCACATATTATAATTCGACGAAGTTAATAAAAATTTTTGCAATTTTAAGTAAAATTGCTCAAAATTATGACATGATGGATCAAACAAAATTGAACAGTGTTACATCAAGTATACTATATGTGACGAGCTATATTTTATACGCTTAGGCGGAGATGTCGTTTTATACTGCATTCCGACCGCACATTTTCGAGCGCAACAGGCTGAGTGCAACAATGCAACTTCGTTATAAAGTGAACGTTTAACGATATATAACGATCATAATCGTTGATGAAACAGTCGAGGGAGTTATCGCGTTCGAAGAAAAATCTCGAAAGCGCGTCGTCAAATGAGACGATATTCCGCATGAATTTATTTCTGCGTCCAATTGAAGAGATTCATCGCGAAATAAAATCATCAAGGCCGATAACATCGCGAAAGATTGTACAGATGTTGAATGCGTGCAAAATATTGCCTACGCGGAATTAATATAAATGAAGAGAATTCTTCGTATTTTTATTGAAAGAAATAATGAAATATCGAAGGACGAAAGAGAGAGCCTTTTCCCTCGAAAGATTTTTATTTTCGTCTCTCGTCTTTTTGACTTATACGATACTATTCTTGTATATCTAACCTTGTATATGACATTTTGCTCCGCGCGAAACAAATTGATTCGCGAGATTGATATATTTGATCAATTAAATTCTGTCTTTGCATCGTTAGGTGTTTCATTAAAATGTCCTCCTTCAGTAAACTTTGAAAAATATACGACGCCAACGATACTTTGTAACCATTATAGACCGAGTGTCGGGAAAATTTCTCTCTCTTAATACCGACCTTTAATATATTTAAGGCGCGTCTCTCTGCCAAGTTTAATAAGGTGGACAGGGTGGTAAACCACATAATATAGGGTAGTCGATGGAATGCGACGGGGATTGGAGGCACAGCGGAAGCTGATCTGGGGCGGATTAAGTGGGTCATGGTACAGGAGGAGGATCGACCATGGATGGCGGCACAGCTCGCGTTTGCCCCTGGGATTTTGTTGAAATATTCCAAGCGGGTTCAGCGATCATACCGGAAGCGCGGCGGCTTATTTCCGCTCGAAAAATCGCGTCGAACTCTCAACCGAACCGTTCGTGTGTATGCGCTAAGTTTTTCCAACTTTTTTTCAACGATTATTCCGAAAGAAGTTCTTCTTTAAAGAGTTGAACGTTGTAAAGCAAATGTTGCGAGAAAATTGTCTTTTTGTCAGATGATGCTATTTTATTATATATATACATGTATATCAGGGCGTTTAGCGGTCAGCGGGCATTATGTAAGGGAATTTGGTAAATCTGGAATTTTGTCACGAAATTTGACTATTTATCTGGATTTTTTCTTATTCTACATTTGTCTCAATAATTGGAAATTTTTTATTAAATAAATATCAACTTTTCCTTTTTTTGATATAATATAAATAAAAAAGGTGATTATTTAAATGGTTTATAGCGACATGTTTGTTTCAATTATCGTACATAATGCAGATTGTATAATTGATTTAAATTTTTGTTTGAACTTTCGAACCTTTTCATCGTTGACAAAAATATCTCAAGGATTTCATGATTTAACATTTAATTGATTTATCATATTTCGTTTTTTTTATATAATATAAATAAAAAAGGTGATTATTTAAATGGTTTATAGCGACATGTTTGTTTCAATTATCGTACATAATGCAAATTATATATTTGGAAAAAATCATATACTAAAAAGTCAGGGAAAAAATGAATTTCTAGTCTTAGAGAAAGTCTGAAGAAGTCAAGGAATTTTTTTGAAGACTGCTGTATATGTATTTTATTATCATTAGAAATATTTTTTGGCGTGATTAATCGTTGAAATATTTACTATTTCCGCTCTATCTATCTCTCCAACTTTTAATGGTAATCTCCAGCTTGCGAATGATGGCAAGGTGAAATTAGCCGGAGAGTCGACCGCGTCGCCATTGCGCCATTAATATTGCAGAATCCGGCAGAATCTAGGTCGGATCTTCGGGCGACCGGCGTAAAGTTTCCGCGCGCGCGGAAAACGATTTATCTCTCGCGACAAGCTTTCGCGCCATGACCGACCGACGCGACACGAGAAAGCGCGGGATGACAATTTTGTCGATTATACCGCGACTCTCGTTCGCCGATGACAATAGTTGCAGTCCACCGTTTTTCCGATACGATTATAAAAGAGGTACGATTGCAGGAGAGTTTAATAAAGTAATACAAAAATATACAATATCATAAAATTCACAATATATATAGGTACATATATTTTATCGAAATATTAATTAAATATTTAAAAATTAAATGTGTAATTATAAATATTACGCACAATAAATATTAGACAAAAGAAAATTAAATAAATAGAAACTAAATTTGCACAATATCGCCGATAAAAATGAAATTTAACAGGTGTTGCATTATCGCGATTTATTTATTCTAATTATACATATCATTGTCTTTGAAACCAATATTTTGACTTCAAAAAGTAGCGTAATTTTCAAGAATTCACGTAGAATTTCGATTTTTAGATCGTTTGTTGAATTTTTTGTCAAACTATCGCGTTCATCAAGCTCGTTCGCGCCACAATGCGGAGGCTGGAAATTATTCGTCGCTAGGCGCGATAATCCGATTTGTTTCTCGTCCTACTCGGTCTCTCGTCTCGCTTTTACTCCTTCAGCGTGCTTTTCGCGATACCATCGATAGATATCCCGGGAAACGTTTCCGTTCGATCGAGCCACGTTGCATTCGGCCGCGACAAGCGGTTGACGAGCGTAAAGAAACGATTGAATTTCAGTCGACGAATTTGCTGTTGTTGAACCTTCGATGCAAATCAAATATCCGGTTTTCTGTAGAAAGGCGCATCTCGGCATCTACGTCTTATCCCCTTTGAACTTTTATAATGCTGGAGTAACATTCATAAAACTGTGTGCTTGCTGTTCGATGGAATCGACTCGAGGATGAAAGAGTTATACACGATGTACAAAGATTTCTCCATTTTTACTTTGTACATGTATGTATACGTGTGCAGAGATTTTTTAGAAAGTTAGTTTTAGTCAGTTTATCAATTTTACAAAGAAAGTCTTAACTTTTTATAAAGCGTCAAACTTTTGCACAGAACGACGTTTTATAAAAAGTCTAAACTTATCAAAAACCTGCAAAAAAAAAATATATATATATATATAATTTTCGTTTTTTAAATTTATTTACTAATTTTAGTAACTCTAAATATATCTTTTTAAATATTTATATGGATTTCATATACATACACACTCAAAGTTTTTATAATATCTTTTGGGATATTTAATATTTTATATGTATGTCAGAGTAGTCTTGGAATAGCTACGAATAATTAAGTATACGAAGAAAATTCAAAGAAAAGACGCCAGAAAATGTAAAAAGATCTTTGGATAAGCTACATTTGAATAATTAAATTGAAATGAAAACGCTAGGTGTTATTCTTCCTAGAAAAAAGTATCGCGAAAAAATAATCGAACGCGCAGTTACGATGCAAATAGCAGTAAAAAATATATTTAAAAAAAACTAATAAAAATTTTATATATATATAAAAATTATATATAAACTAATAAATATTTTATATAAATTTTATAAAGTTCAAATAAAAGACATTTTGGATATCCCGATTGAAGACACAAGTCTCATTTTAGCATCTGGAGAGATCTCGATCTCTTTCTAATTTATGACTCGTATAACGATTTTTTGGAGAGATAAGGGACGTGTTTTATCCGCGGAAATAGCGAAACGACGATTAGCAGCCCCGTACGAATAGAACTAACGGATCGATGATGTTCGTTTCAAGTGTCCTAATTCGAAGCGGCAGTTCGTCTTCGCAGTTTTCACGCCAACAACCGTCGGCGCATAAATCAAACCCGATGCGCGAAAATCCCATCGAGGCGGTAAATTCATTCCATTTATTTTCAGTTTCCAAGTTTTAAAACACCATTTTTATTTATTTCTACACGGTTTCTGGCCGACGCGTTTTGCCGGCAAAGGTAATAAAAATAAAAAAAAAAATTGCGCGCGATCTTATACATTTATATTCGTACTTGAATTTTTGAGAACGACTCGGGAAAAACGATATCGTTGCCGATTACACTCGTTACGAATATCACGCGTATGTATAATTCTCCAAACAATGATTTGCGAAACGGATATACGTGAAACGCGCTTTACGCGAGAGCTGATTTATAATTAATCGCTCTTCTGACTGGAAATGGAAATTAATGTTTCAATGTTTCCGGCTTGGAATATATCGTTCTAAGGGCGAACTTTCAACGATGTTATTATACGAAACGTATGATCTATACGTTCATATTATGGAGTTTATGAAAATTAGAACATATCTGAGAGGATTATTAAGAGAAACATCATTGTGTGTATGAGGGAAAGAAAAAGTGTGTTTGAGATATTTCTCTTGACATCGCGTTTTTTCAAATATATTTTTTATTGATATCTCCATTGATCTGTCTATCTATAAATGAATCTTTAATTTTTTAGTGAATCAATATGTGTTTTAAAAATGCGTTATATAAAATTTTTATTAGTTTTTTTTAAATATATTTTTTATTGATATCTCCATTGATCTGTCTATCTATAAATCAATCTTTAATTTTTTAGTGAATCAATATGTGTTTTAAAAATGCATTATATAAAATTTTTATTAGTTTTTTTTAAATATATTTTTTATTGATATCTCCATTGATCTGTCTATCTATAAATCAATCTTTAATTTTTTAGTGAATCAATATGTGTTTCAAAAATGCGTTATATAAAATTTTTATTAAAACGCGCATCATGTCAAAATATCCCAGACTACCACTTTAATTAGCATGATACAAAATGAAAAATATTTATATTTTTAAATTCGTGATATATACGCTCGGGTTTTTTAAGATATTAATTTTGTGCAAAATGGTAAGAGGGAGAAAAAGAGAGACAGAGGAAGAGAGAAATTTTCAACGAAGTAATAAAGTTTCTGTAGAAAGAAAAAGGCGAGCGGTTTTTAAAATGTTTTTCTTGAAAACTACGAAAGGGAAAAAGAATCTTCGGTTTTCCAACGTAGTTTCAGCATCTTCATTAATAACGTTATTCATTTAATGATACGAACGACTTATTACTATTTTATTTTAATTTATTATTAATACTTATTTAGCGTCAATTTCTATTAGCGGCGTATTTGGATATTTTTTAATACGACAATTTCGAAAGTAAGAGATATTTTTTTTTTGCGGAGACCCGTTCAATTTTCCTTAAGGAGACCTTAGGAGTTCCTTTGACAAAATTGAAATCGTGTCGAGTTTTATATACGTTCGGCAAGGAGGGAGAAGAACCTTCCTGTTTCCACATTGCGTCTTTTTCTTCCGCTCTGCGGAATATAAATTGATCGTACCCCTAAGTCGAGGGCGTAGGCGACCTCGCGTTCTTCTTTTATTGCGGTCACATGTCGCTTTTCCAGGCACTTTTACTATTTTCCCGCGTAAGTAAGACGCGCCGACGTTATGCGCTCTCTTTCGTTTTTTCATCCCCCTGGTTTTTATACAGCGTGTCCCAGAAGGAAAGGTCAATACTTCGAATAAGGCGATAGTATGGATCACAGCGGATAAAAAGGTTTCCACGATAAATATATATGCCTCGCGAAGTGTGTATATATTTACGATGCTCGAGTATTGTTAGATTTAAGCCACCGCAGTTTCCTACCTTAAAGAATGATCGCCACATCGGAGCGAGCTCTATATTGGATCGCCGTAAATAAAAGGAAAAAAAATAGAGAGAACTTTCTATCCGCTCATAAATAAATATGTGTTCACGGCAAGTTTTTTTACTCATAATGGTCGGTTACTGTCATTTGTCGAACTATGACCTTTATTCCTCGAGGCACTCCGTGTATAACTATAAGGCCGGGGATTTCAAAGGAGAGAGCCACGTTAATCTTTTTTTTTTCTTCCCCCATCGCGTCCTGAAGCAAAGTCCCGGATGGGATCTAATCTTTTATGCAGCTCACGTGTCTTTGCGATTTTTTGTGCAACTCCGAACATTCCTCGCGCACAGTTCAATTAAGTCGCGCGGCGCGAGAAGTAAATAAAGGGCAAGTATATTAAGAAATATTGTCACGTAGCGCGTTCAATGCACCGTGTCTAGGTATCGTAAAATCGCGGCGATCTATCGCGGAGGAATTTCTGGTATGGAAAAGTTATCAGAAGAGTCGTCGTCGAGGACGTGTAAGATAGGAATTGCTCGGTTAAGGAAGACGCAATGATTTAACTTGTACTCGTTTTACTGAAAAAATATACTTCCGACATCACATGAGAGATTGAAGTTCTCGAATTCTGTCAACATTGTTTGAAGAGTATAATGAAAGAGGTTGTAAAATTGGAGACAATTTTTAATAAAAAGAAATATTTATTCATATTTTTGAAAATTATATAATTGTTTTTTTTATTCTTCTCTTTTGTATTGTTAGAAAATTTAATAATATAGTTAAAAGGAAGAATAATTATTTCTTATTTCCCTTTATGCAATTTTGATGGAAATCCTCTATTGAATTTTGAGAAATTTAAGGAGTGATTCCTCGCGAATTTGAAAAAATTATTTTTATTTTCTCGACCTCTGACCGTCGTTTCTGCTAACACTTGCGCGTTTACATTGTTCGATCATTCTTACGATTGGAAATTTCACAAGAGCCGTAAGCTTTCGTGTAAATCGTCGGATTATATATCCACGATTCTATTGCTGTATCGGACATAGCTTCTCCCGATCACGATACCGTAAAGCTTTACGTCTCGCTTTTTACGACGAACGAACCTTGTTCCCGTTCTCGTAATAAATATCGTTTTGCTCGGCGTAGTCGTTATAACTTCAATGATACCACGCTTTTACGTGATTAAAGACGATAAAAAAGATCGCATTTTATCCATCGTTATCCTCTCAAAGCTCCTTTTGACGAAGGCATGAATAACAAAAAAAAAAAAAAAAGAAAAAAAGAAAGAAAAAAAATCCGTGACCGCGAAAATTAAACCCCGCGCAAAGGCCATTTCGTAATTCGTGGATCGATTCCCTTGTACATACATACCTGTAATAGTAAAACGACACGTGAGAGAGCTTCTGTCTCTCGGCACATTGACACGAAAAACAAACGTCGAAGGCAACAATCGATGCATCCTCTCTCGTATCCTGTCTATTTCGTCAAAGCCATTTGACAGACGTCGAGAAGGTATTTTTCTCTTCTCGTTTTTTCTCTCTTTCGGCTTAATTTGTGCCTATATATAGAAACTCCGTCCCCTGGTTATACGTGCTCGCGATATACATATTCATGGGTGCCTAGGTGACGCTTTGCACCTAGGACGAAACGCCATGGGTCTCTCTTCCCTTTGGTAGATATATAAAGTTGGTCGGTTCGCGTGTTGGTTTACCATCCCGTCGATCGTGTTTGCCGTGCGACCGAGCCAGCTGTTCTGTTGCTGGCCACCCGCGATTGAGAATGCTGATAATTTAATAGGCCTTACTCCGACGATTATATACGTAGTTGTCCTCGCTTTACGAAAATAGTCGAAGTTGATCCGCAAATGGATGGGTATCAAGAATTTTTATCGGTCTACTGTACTTTTATCGTACAAGGGATCGAATAACGTGTGTGCTCCAAGGAAAATCTTTACAAAGACGAATCGTTTCGATTCGTCGAGGGATTTAATGTTGATTTTCAATTAACTATACGTAATATTTATATATAAATTAAGGTTTTTTAATCCGAGGAGAGCAATCATTTTATTAGACATTAGATGTATTATACAAAAACATTTTTTTTAAGTTGAAAGAAAACAGTAATCATTTTTAATCAATTTTTTTGTGTAATATTAGATATATTATACAAAAATTAATTTTTTCTTTAACCCAAGGAAAACTAATTATTTACAATGTTTCTTTTATTAGACATTATAACAATAAATATTTTTTAAAATAAAAAACAGTAATTATTCTTAATTTTTAATGTGAAGTATACAAACTCGATTTTTCATGTTATAATTAATTAAAAGAAAAAATAGATATGTTAAAATGAGTGAGAAAACCTGTCTCACAATTCCAACAGAATTTATAGAGAGAATTTTCTAATCATTTTCATATATAATTTATATATAATTTTTCATATATAATTTATATACGTAATATTTATACATAAATTAATGTTTTTTAATCCAAGGAGAACAATCATTTTATTAGACATTAGATATATTATACAAAAACATTTTTTTAAGTTGAAAAAAAAACAGTAATCATTTTTAATCAATTTTTTTGTGTAATATTAGATATATTATACAAAAATTAATTTTTTCTTTAACCCAAGGAAAACTAATTATTTACAATGTTTCTTTTATTAGACATTATAACAATAAATATTTTTTAAAATAAAAAACAGTAATCATTCTTAATTTTTAATGTGAAGTATACAAACTCGATTTTTCATGTTATAACTAATTAAAAGAAAAAATAGATATGTTAAAATGAGTGAGATCTCACAATTCCAACAGAATTTATAGAGAGAATTTTCTAATCATTTTCATATATAATTTTATATTTTCTCTCTTTTAGAATTACCGTAATATTATACTCTCTTATATATCCTTTGACGGAATTTCTTAATGTATCCTCTGACACTTTCCTCCTCGACATATTTTGCACGGAGGAACTTGCGCTATCAGCGAGAACTGGTGCATGCAAGAAGAGCTTACACAGGCTGTACAAAAAGCGAACGATCGAGAGTTTGGCCGGGGGTATAAAATCACCGTCGGCGCTCTCGGACAAGGACTACGCTACTTTCGTGAGTTCGTTAAAGTTCGACATCCTGTCTCGGGTCGGTCGATCGGTCGGCCCGGAAATAGATCTGGCACGTTTCCACACGGCATTAACCCAATTCACACATTCGCATAGCGCGTGTCGCGCGAATTGGATCGCCAGAATTAGTAAATCCTGGGAAGCTGTCGATAGCCGATCGTTTCGATATATGTACCTATACAGGGTGTATCTAAGTAAGTGCGACAAATTTTTGGAGATGGTCGAAAATTGAGAGGGGTTTCTTACATAAACACGCTGATATAAATTGAGTTTTTGTTTTTAAAAAATACTAATAAATATTCTTTTTATCAGTGGAAAATATCCACCAAGTTTGATTTTTTAAATTTGTCTGAGAAAAAAAAAAGAAAAATTTAATTTTTGTCTCCCTCTTTAGGAAAATGTAATTCCTTAAACTTAATTTTCGACAAAGAATATCATCTCCTAAAATGTTTCACACTTATTTTACACCCTGTATACCGTAGGACGATCGGTCAACCCGTTGGAAAAAAGGCGCGTCTCTCTAGAGAGAAAAATATTCTGGAACTGATCGAAGGGCCCGGAAGTGACGTCACGCCGACTGTGTCGGGTCTTTCGATCAAACGATTGCGGACGTGCTGATGACGGTAGCCTGGCACCGACCTAAACGTGTATTAGAGGGAGGAAACGGATCGCGATATCGTTGAGGTCAGGCATGGCGAGGTCAGGCCAAGTCGATAACACGAGATATCCAGGAAGAGGCCCCGAGACACCTGAAAGTATCGTGAAATACCTTGTTGACTTCCCCGGGGAATAGCTTCGACCCAGTCCTTCGTTCTTTCGTTCGCTCCCTCTTTTTCCTATCTATTTCTTTCCCGTTCTTTCCCGTCTTCATGGTGTAGAATGAGCATGATAAATGTTTCTGGAAGAAGAAGGAAGAAAGAAAAACGGGGAATACCTCTCGTATTCGTGGAGGCTCGACTGAATCGAGATTGAATCAGAATTTCGATATCTCGTATCGTGGCGAGGATCTGCGCTTGTAAGCAAAGTAGCCGAGTACACCCTTACAAATATATTAGAAGAGTGCTTTAGCCTTATAGAGCGGAAATGATGATGTAGTATAATAGTTTGACGAAGTGAGTGAAGCTTTGATAACATCTGTAAATGATAGAGCGAAAATATTATCTGATTTAGAGAGACTAAAAATTACAGAGATTTTGTCATCCTTTTTTCATACTTTGTTATCTTTTATTGCATATTTTATCGCGTTTTATTCGTTTTCTAACATACTTTTTTCTGTCAGATTTTTTCAAACTAATTTTTTTCTTAGATTATTCTCAGCAAAAGAGCTGTTTTTTAGCTGTCAATCTACAACTTGTAATATTGCTGCGAAATGTGCGACTTAAACTTTTTGAATTTCCGAGGCAGTTGCGTCGTTTCGCAAAATTCCTCGTTGACAGCGCAACAGCTGGGTCGGTTACACGCAAACGAAGCGAAATATTTGCCGCATTTGTGCGGGGAGGAAAAGCGATTTGTGTGTGCGATCGTGTCGCGTTTGATCGACACCGCGTCGACGGAATAAAGGCCCGGAGGAACTATTAATCGCCGTTATTTAATGCCCGCAATTTCGGCCACTTTGCTTTGAGCCCGCTGATAATACTGCCATACGTGTGACGCTTTATTACCTGCGTTCGGAACGCGTAATACGCGCTAATTCGTACACAATGGCGTTTATGACCGATGATCAAACGGGACCCCCATGTGGAAATTGTGTCGAGGCTTTGATAAGGCCCCTATTAATTTTTCCTAACTTTGTTAGGGTCCTAATGTGGAAGCCCAATAAGAATCAGGCCCTTGATAGTTGCCTTATGAAATCTTTTATATTACTCTAAGATGGTCCTATAATTTCCAGGAATGTCCTCGCTTTTTGGAATGGGTGTGTGTGTAAAGTTAATACAAAAATAAATGCAATTTAATTTATTTATCAATCTATATTATATATAATATATAAAATTGCCGGCCACTTTGCTTTGAGCCCACTGATAATACTGCCATACGTGTGACGCTTTATTACCTGCGTTTGGAACGCGTAATACGCGTTAATTCGTACACAATGGCGTTTATGACCGATGATCAAACGGGACCCCCATGTGGAAATTGTGTCGAGGCTTTGATAAGGCCCCTGTTAATTTTTCCTAACTTTGTTAGGGTCCTAATGTGGAAGCCCAATAAGAATCAGGCCTTTGATAGTTGCCTTATGAAATCTTTTATATTACCCTAAGATGGTCCTATAATTTCCAGGAATGTACCAGCTTTTTGGAATGTGTGTGTGTGTAAAGTTAATACAAAAATAAATGCAATTTAATTTATTTATCAATCTATATTATATATAATATATAAAATTGCCGGCCACTACTTTGAGCCCACTGATAATACTGCCATACGTGTGACGCTTTATTACCTGCGTTCGGAACGCGTAATACGCGCTAATTCGTACACAATGGCGTTTATGACCGATGATCAAACGGGACCCCCATGTGGAAATTGTGTCGAGGCTTTGATAAGGCCCCTATTAATTTTTCCTAACTTTGTTAGGGTCCTAATGTGGAAGCCCAATAAGAATCAGGCCCTTGATAGTTGCCTTATGAAATCTTTTATATTATCCTAAGATGGTCCTATAATTTCCAGGAATGTCCTCGCTTTTTGGAATGTGTGTGTGTGTGTAAAGTTAATACAAAAATAAATGCAATTTAATTTATTTATCAATCTATATTATATATAATATATAAAATTGCCGGCATATTCTGGTAATGACTCATTTTGCGTCCTCCAGCCTATTCTTTCGTATTGTTTAAACGCATTGCGAGATTCTGATAATATATCTTTTCATCTCTTATCTTGATATTTTTTCAGTTACAGTTTTCTGGGCTGAATGAATCTTTTTGAAAATATATCTAAGGAAATATACATCTATCTGTTACATATACATGTATATCATCAAATATATATCAGATAGATATATATGTTATTAGGGATTTTCACATTAGTGCCAGATTAGATCTCAGTAGGACACATTTATATATATATTATATTTATTTTAAAACTTTGTCGAGTTTTGATAAATAATAAGTTAAAAATACCATAATTTATTTTAATAACTGCTACCTTTATCAAGCTCTATCAGGACCCTTAATGGTTTCCTTATTCAGACCATATATTAATAAATTAGCTACTCAAAACTGATACCTTAGTAGAACCTAATCTGGCAGTAATGTGGAAATCTTTAATAAGGGCCCCACGTTTAAGCCCTTAAAGGCCCTGATATTTTATAAGGGATTGACTAAACAAGCGATTGACACTTAACGTATCGATACACGGACCCCGACCTGACATCAATCGTAAACTGACGACGTTGCCCGCAGAAAAAATAAAAAAAAGTAAAAAACCATTAGCTCGAGAGTATATCGGTTCTTCTTGCTAACCTTCTCGCTCCATTCAAGCCTCGACCTCGATGTAAAAGCTGTAAAAGCTGAGAGAGAATTCGTTTCGCTTTTACGTCGCGCGTTATTTTACGCTCTTCAACTTATAAGCGCGTTTTACGAAATTAGTTTTACGGGGTAGACGCAAATTGCGGGCCGCAATTACGCCCGGTTTTCTCGTAATATTGCGAAGCGACTCCCGGGATATTCTTGTCCAGCGGAAAAGGGCGATATACGCAGAGAGCGCGGATTATAAACTCGAAGGAAAATTTTTTGCGAATTTCGTGTACGCTCGTATATATGTTTCGTTCGAGTTGAAATGATAGCTTTTGCGACGATGTTTTCATTAAACTTGAAATGCAATTTTTATTAGCGTGTAAAGTTCTTTTACCGGAAAGAAGAAGAATAATGTCTTGAGGTAGGTTTATGTTTTCGAAGGTTAATTAAAAACTCTGAAGGCAACTTTGCCAGGAATGTTAAATACCTCGTTGATGAAATCATGAATTAAAACACCGCGCCGAGAAAGCAGGAAGCGAAATGTTAATCGAAATCCATCTTTTTTAATTAAATCCAATTTTTACTCTTATCTTGCTCGCGAAATCTCTCCCGCTGTCCATTTTGTCTCCGTTCTAGCTTCCTTCCGAGATACACACGTGTATATACTCGCGATAATCTCGTCGATCCCTAACGTGGACCGGGCGAGAGAAATAGAAATGAAAAACCCGATCGAGGGCTTCTTGATTAAATCGCGTGAGCGAAGTTAATTCGCCTCCCTGGGGAGAAAATCGATGTGAGGCTGCGCGCGAAGTCGATTTCAAAAGGCGAAACCGGACGTAAGTCGGATGGGATAACGAATATCCTTAAATACACCGAGTGACATTAATCGCCTCTCTTAGATCACCTTCCGCGCGAGAAGTTTCTCGGGAGAGACGAGCGAACGCCATTCCTCGTCGGAGGTGGACCATGATCTCCCAGGGGAATGGAAAAGGTTCATCGTGACCAATTAAAGGAAGTTCGTTAATTGCTAATTGCTCCGCCTGGCTAGCGACGTTCTCGACGGTCTAAATTATAGAAACCGGTGGATTTGCATACGAGGGCCATTTCGCGAAGAGGAACGTGTGCGCACTGAACAAGATTGCGCGAGCAAATATGTATATACGTAAATCATTTCCTCCATCTTCTTTTCTTTTCGATCGAAAATTCGATAATTAAAACTTGAAAAATTCGGCCTAATTTGACAAGTGAAAATCGCGACAATTACGAAACGAAACAATCCCATGTTTTCTTTCAATCGCTCTATTTCAGTCTGTACACGGAGAGAATTTTCCCTTAGAATTTATCCTGAAAATCATGGTGCAATCCGGGAACAATATAATACTGGAAGAATTTTATAAGAGTTTCTGTAATTAAAATATTTACACAATAAAAAAGATTAATATGTATATAGTAAAGTTAATTAAACGTATTTTTTAATTTTTTTGTGATATATTAATATTTTTTTATGGTAAATATTAATTGGAGAAACTCGAATAAAATTCTTCCAATACCGTATTGTCCTATGATTATCATGATTTTCAGACTAAATTCTAGGAGAAATTTCTCTCTGTATACTGTAAAAAAATGTAATATATTACATAAAAATATGTAAAAATTACACTCATTATTTATGTAATTTTATATTATTTTAAAAGTAGTCTAGCAATTTTTAGCGTTACTTAAATATAATTAATGTTTGTCTTAAAAATCTCTACATTTAAAAAATATATATTTAATTAAGATGCTTCACAGAGATAAGTTCCTCAATCATCGGTCAGCGAAATGTAAGATAAGAACTTGCGACGGAAAGACAAGAAATGAGCAACTTGTTTTATTGGCAGTTCTAATTTTCCGCTTACACGCGGCTTACTTGGCTTTTTTTAATGAAACTTTGTGCGGAAAAACTCCCAATAGTATTATTACTAGCATTCAACCTACTTCAAACTTTTCCCAAGCAAGTTGCCTGTAAAAAAAAAATATATATATATATATTATATACACATATATAGATATATATATGTATATATACATGAAGGCGATAAACGTACACGTTTTGGAATGCAAGTACGTGCATCAAACGTGATGGAGCGCTTAAAAGTACAGGTTTAACATTTTCTCGCATGTAAGATTACAACTTCAACCTTATAGAATATTACATTGGAAAAATACGTGCTTTCTCGCCACTTTACGCCCCATACACACATTCATCTTTCGCCGCGCTAGAGGTGTGCAATAAAGAGTTAACGACATCTCGTTCTTCCGCAATTCACTTGGCCAACAGCCAAAATCTTCTATAATATATCTTTTCGCGTCTCTCTCCCTCTTTCGTTCCGAAACTGCTCCATTTCTGCTATAATCTTTTACATCTGCCGTCTGTCACATCGCAAGAAAACTTTACTGTAAGTGATTTTCGAAATCGTCGTCTCGAAGTTATCGGCGATGAAAACTAGTTTTCGTGCCACGCGCAACGAAAAGAGAACGTGCAAGAGAATAGAATCTTGGCGTGAGGGCTGAAAGGAAGAGGGGAAAAAAGCCGGGATAGGTCGGATTATCCGCACCTCCGTAAAGCTCCTTAAGCCCCGAGTCTGGCAAATCAAACGCGAGCAATATTGCACGCAACGCGTATCAGTTGATCTCCTCCGATCAGATTTCAAGATAAATATAATTACACTTACATCAGACAGACAGATTGATTGATTCATAGCTGGAACTCTCCTATCCCACGATACATTTATCGATACATCGCATCATCGTGTGTATGATATTTTTAAGTTTGGAATTTTCGCACGAAAAATTATCCCTCTGCGGCTCTTGCAATTATATGTAATTTTATTTTACATAAATTTACATTTTACATTAAACGCATGAATATATTTTAATCGCAAAATATGTATTCCATCAAGAGCTTCAAAAGAAAGAAGAGAGGAAAAAGATTTATGCTAATTTAATATACTACAACTGAATTATGATTCGACGCTCAAATTAATCTATGTAGTATTCGCATAATAATGGAGTATGTTGCAACACGCTAACGAATCACGCTTGACAATAAGCGCGAAGAATTTCGCGTGAATGGCATTCACGAAAGTTGGCGATGAAAGAGGATGCTTGTCGTGGAGGGAAAAGAGGGTTTTATATCCGGTACACCGCGAGCCTTCTCGATTTATGGGGTTGGAAAAAACGCTCGAAAGACGCTTTTGTAAGAGTTACCGCGTAGGGGAATGTTAAGCTATATATCTTGGCCGTCGGATCACACAAACACTGGTCACGGGATATTATGTACGTATATAAGTTACTATACAGATATACTTTATATATATACACATACAGACACGCATATATACGTATTACTTTATCGCACAGCATTCATTCTGGCCGACTATTTACGGACATTACTACTCCGCGCTAAGCTTCTTTACCATATCAATGGAAATATTTCCGGTCCGAAAGCTTTTTTTCTGATGAATATATTCAAAAACGAGGAAGAAGAATTCGTTGGACTAAAGATTTTTTTTTTTTTTTTTTTTTTTGCGAATGTAGTTCTTTCCTGGAAAAAAAATTGTGCTCTACAAAGGAAGGATTTAAAAAATATATCAATTTTTTGAATATCAGGATATAAAAGACTGCATTCTATATACAAAAGTAAATAATTACAGATTTATTTTCTTTATATTTTACTACGGAAGTCTCCTTTCTGTATTTCGAATATTATGTATCCTCCGTCTGACTAATTCCGACTTTTACTACTACTATCGTAGAGTTGTTCGCCTCTGTTGCGCAATAATACACTCTGTAACACGATATTGTTGAAATATTTCATATCTGCTTTATATCTATATTTAATAATTTTATATTTTATATAATATAATATAATAAAATATTAAATATCATATTAAATATATATTTGAAAATATTCAATTCATTTACATTTGAAAATATTTATTACATCAAATATACAACACACACAATATATTCAATAATATAATAAAATTATCACGACACACATCTCGAGATCCGATTGATATATTTATCTTTGTTTTATTCATAATTGAAACACACAAAGTTAGCCTCGTGCCTTCGGTCGATGACCGGGTTTCGGCGAAACAAAGCGAAAATAAATTTCGGTATTGAATCCCGGTTGCAAAGCTCGGTCAGAGGAATCCAGGCGGCCTTTATTACAGCCGAAGCCTTTACCTGTTGTAAACCCGCTGTTAAAGCGGGGTTGCTCCAACCACAAGGGCGAGTTTATGAGTTCCAGGTCGTTGCATTCGGATGCGGTTAAACTTGGTAGCTTTCTCTCTCTCTCGAGTTTTGCGCCAATTCCTGTGTAAACGACCCTGATCGTTGCTTTCTTCGGCGTGTGCGGGTGCTTGGTACCGCAGCGAAAGAAAAGAAAAAAGGATTCCGCTTTATCTTAATCTCCAATCTCTCCGAGCGTGATTATTAGCGCGAAATCAGATTCCGCACGTTTCCCCTCGAGAAATAGAGAGTTCGCAATTATCTTTCTATCTATCTTATTTGATTGGAACGAGTGATGGATTAAATTTATATAAAAGGCAAATTCGATTTAATTGCAACGTAAATAAATACCTTGCATTAATATTAATTAATATCTATTAATTAATGATATTATATCATTGACAAAATTAACAATTAATCCACTAAATTTAAATCCACAAATCTTATAAACGTAATAATTCATGATCTTTTCCGGTGATAAATGTAGCTTCGACCGTACGTAATATATTTGAAATTGGACAGAATAAACGTGTAATTAGAGCCAATTTCTCGTCAAACACGCAGACCGGAGGCAATCATAAGCAGCGGCGAGCCAGACTATATATCTCCCTCGTGTTCTCCTCATACATCATCGATCAAACTAAAGCATATTCCTATCTCGCTTCTGCTTTTTACACCGGCTATCTGATACAAGGCCCAAGATGCCCTTTGCACGCGTCTGATAACGGCCGCGACTAAGTGTCTGATCGTGACCTGGGGAAAAACGCGCGCGTGAGGGCGAATTTTTCAGGCATCTTCATTTTTATTCTCTCCTACCTCGCCTTCTTAACAATGGATCGCCGCCGCGTGATAGCGTCCGTGAATCTAGGCACGAAAGAGAGATGCGACCGATAGAGAAGCGCGAAGAATATACCCGGGGCGAATTTGCATTTTAAGCAACGCCGTGAAATTTCGCTGAAGCTCCCTCGAAGAATATTCAACGCGACGTAACATTGACTTAAGAATGGGATGGCTGTGTAAGTTTTTTAACTTGCTGCGTTTCCATTTTAATCAATTTTTCGAGAATTTTTTTTTTTAATAATGGGTTTAGATTAAAAAATGTGTGTATATATTGAGTGTGTGCGGAGAGAATAAAATGCATATAATAATAGGTTTTGTTAAATATAGGAAATCAATTTTTTTTATCGGCGATATTCGGAAAATGATGTAATTTCTGAGAAAATGATCGATATTAATTTTATATCAACGGAGAAACTATTTTTAATATAACATTTTATACATATTTTAGATACAGTAATATATATACATATCTGTGTAACAAGTTTTTTAGAAAATCAGTCTTTTTACGCTTTGATTCTTTTTCACAGCGCTAGATCTCTGTAGAATTCGCGTTTTATAAAAAAATTAAGCTTTTCGTAGAAGAATTTAATTTCCAAGAAATCAGCGAGCATGCATATAATTCTATTTATTATAATTACAAAAAATTAACCAATTGACTCATAAAATCAATAATGAAATAAAAATTTCAATAACAATTTGACGCAGACGGTCGAGCGCAAATTTATTAAAATCCGTTGTAAGAAAAAAATTAACCAAAGCTCAATTATAAAAAATAATAAAGTATATTATCTATAATGTATACAAAAAAAATTAATTAAATATCCGTGAACGTTTCGGATCCATCTTTGGGCCATTCTCAACGCATAGGATATAATTCGTAAATAGAAAAACATTATTTATTATTGACTAAGATTCTTGCTAACAGTTAACATCTATTTATTTCTTGCTTACTTCTGTCAGTTCTACATTGTTCATCAAAACAATGGTGAATATTGTCGGTGGTTTGCAGTGAATTTGATTTACTGTATTAATTTGATTTACTTGAAAAGGGCTGCAATGACAGCCGAAACGTTGTAATTATTTATAATAAATGATTGTCAGTTTGGTCGACTTTTAACTTTGAGGAGAGATTTTTATTAATTATTACTGGCGAACCTCAAGGATTATTATCTGTATTATTTATTATAATTGATAGTCTCTTCGACGTAAATTGCATAGAAATTTGTAGCGAAAATATTATGCGATATGTGTCACGGCGTTCACAATAAGGGCGATATGAAGACGTAGGTAGACTTCGGAGACACCGTCTTATTACTCAGCGTTTTCGAGTTCCCAAGAGGGCGAGATACGCAGCGTCGCTCCGGACGCTAAATCTCACAGCAACTGGATTCGAGACGCTCTCCGACTCGACTTCTCCGTGGCTTAGACACGCTCGGAAAATATGTGGCATATGACACGTGGGTAGATATGACGCGAACTCCATGTTCGTGAGAGAGATCTTCGCTTGAAAAATATTTGGGATCGGAATAGTGTCGCGTTAACTGGCTGCAAAAAAAAAAACTCGGGTGTACATTCGAACATCGCGATACCTTTTTTTTTTTTTTTCACCAAAAAAAGATTTTAATTGATTCCAGACCTCAACGGTGTGCCGAATAACCAATTAAAATCTAATCACTCGCGTGGAATCGCTGCTTCGGTGACTAACAACAAGTTTGACGCGAAAAAATTGCCAAAAAAAAGAGAGGAGAATAAAATGCCTGTAATCTTCTTCTGTTCTCTTCTCTTTCAAATTTTTTTTTTTTTTTTTTTTTTTTAATATAAAAAAATAATACATCTTGTCTTACGCGGAAAATATGAAAAACTATTGACAAATATCTCTCTATCGTGAGAGGAAGACAAAGAGGGTTCTTCCATCGGAAATAGTGGCTTATGTTAAATCCACATGAGGATGTAGGTGGTATAAATCGCGTGGGACACGTTTAATGAGTGTGTCTATGCGTGGGACGTCTTCGCAGCATATTGGAACTTGATATTACGAGATCATGACACTCTCTTCTACACTTCTCCGTAATTAGATAGATATCGAGAATCAGCTGGCGTATTAATTTATCACAAGTCTTGTATTTCCGACAAAATTGTCTCATTCATTAAAAAAAAAATACGTTCATAGATATATATTTTTTTTTACTTCAGCTTTATAATATTCTATAATATTTCATTAACGGCATGTAAAAACTTTTTAATAATTTATAATGGTAAAATATGTCTTTATTTCAAATTATATGTATATTAGATACGTGTTTATAAAATTTATACGTTACATTATTGAGAGAGGTTGATTGAGAGATTGAAATTATTTGTTGAAAATGCGCACAACGTGGTTTTTGAACAAACAATATGACGATATACAGAAAGATTCTAATTATCGTGTTTACGAGGCATATCAATTTATGCCGAAATAATAAAAAAATTGATGTCATTTATATGACTGCAAATACTTTACGATTATAGCGACACTTTATCGTTCCTCTTATCGCGAGTAAAACATTGATCCCGCTGATCTCGGATGCGAAATATAGCAATACAGAGATGAGTTGCAAATTATTGCGATATTTTTCACGTCGGTCGAAATAACTTGGAGCTGTAGTAGTAAGTACGGATGTTACAGAGCGAAGAAGTTGGGAAAGAAAGAAAAAGAGGAGATGGGACAAATGTACGGACGCGAAATAAGAATTGTACAGACAAGAAGAAAGATCGGATTGTAAATTTACTGCGAAAAGCAGATATAGCGGCGTTCCAACATTCGCCCCCTCGCGAATTCGAAAGTTTCCTCGCGTAGTGCGGAAGCTGTGCACGAACTATTCCACGATCAATATAATGCTGCACAATGTGCTCGTATATCTTCGCGAATGCGCGATCTTCTTGCGGAATTGAAGCATCGAGCTGGAACAATGTCGCGAGCGTGATTTCGCAAATTTGCGTGGATATTGTAAGAAATAATTCTTAGGAGAGAGTTAGTTTCTAATGATCGAGAATCATTTTTATTTTATCTCGAATTTTGCGTGTAATATACGCATATCAACATTTACGTATTTCGGGGGTTTATTGAAAATTATTTATTGAGCGAAAAAGAGAAAAAAATATATGTGGATCATCTTCATGTCGATATTCGTAAATTTTTGAAATGACATTTGTGTGTGTATACACTTTACGATATTCTAAATAAAACTTTTTTTTTATCTTCTCTCGCGCATGAAGAAATAACTGTGTCTGCCGAATTCACGAGATCCGCGACACGTAAATAACTTTTCGATTTCTCGATTTCAGAGGTGAAACTGGAACTCGAAGACCTGATGTCCGACATCAAGAAAACTGCTAACAAAGTGAGGGCTAAATTAAAGGGTAAGTTATCAACTCGAATGTGTTTGCGCTCGATATGGCGATAAACTCGAAATCGATCGCCGGTTATCGAAAGTAATAATAACACTAATAACAATATATGAATTTTTAAATCGGCCAATAGAGCCCAAGCGCGAAAAATTAATTCTTCGGAACTGTATCTCTTGTTTTGAGATTACTAAGTTCCATATATAAATTAATCTCGAACTTACATATGGAGAAAAATAGGGCTCTATTGGCCGATTTAAAAATTCATACATTATTATTATTATTAATATTGAGAGCCGACATATATTTCTTATCTAATAATAATACGTTTCCGCACTGCGACAATCGAAACATTGTCTTCTGCGTTTAGTGATAGAGCAGAACATCGAGCAGGAGGAGCACACGAACAAATCGTCGGCGGATCTGAGGATACGCAAGACCCAGCACTCGACGTTGTCCAGGAAGTTCGTCGAGGTGATGACGGAGTACAATCGGACACAGACCGATTATAGGGAGCGGTGTAAGGGGAGAATACAACGACAGCTCGAGATCAGTGAGTACATATATGTATGTGTGTGTGTGTGTGCCGCGATTGGCCGCATTCAGTCTGAATGCTTGTTCGAATAGAACCGCCCTTTCCAATCTATCGTCACGTTCGAGCCTGAGTCTCATTCTCTCGAGATACATGCTCATCGACCTAATGTTTGCATCCCTTTTTATTTGAGAAAAAGTCAGAGATTCTATGGAATTTTTCAGCTCAATTTTGATGATGAGATGAACCAAAAAAATCTAAATATCTAGGATTAGAACAATTTTCTCTTATATAATCTTGTCATTTCGTCAAGTTTGAGTCTGAATCCTATTCCTTTTTATTTGAGTAAAATTCAGAGATTCCATTAAATTTTTGAGTTCAATTTTGATAAGATGAACCAAAACAATTTAGAATTAGAAACATTTTTTCTCTTATATAATCTTGTCATTTTGTCACCTTCGAGTCCCATTCTCTCGAAATACATGCTCATCGACCTAATGTTTGCATCCCTTTTTATTTGAGAAAAAGTCAGAGATTCTATGGAATTTTTCAGCTCAATTTTGATGATGAGATGAACCAAAAAAATCTAAATATCTAGGATTAGAACAATTTTCTCTTATATAATCTTGTCATTTCGTCAAGTTTGAGTCTGAATCCTATTCCTTTTTATTTGAGTAAAATTCAGAGATTCCATTAAATTTTTGAGTTCAATTGTGATAAGATGAACCAAAACAATTTAGAATTAGAAACATTTTTTCTCTTATATAATCTTGTCATTTTGTCACCTTCGAGTCCCATTCTCTCGAAATACATGCTCATCAACCTAATGTTTGCATCCCTTTTTTTTATTTGAGAAAAATTCAGATTCCATTAAATTTTGACAATAAGATGAACAAAAATATATCTGAAAACGGAAAAATAAAATTTTCTCTTATATAATTTCATTTACGCTTGCGACAAACAGTATAAATTTGCTGGCTTATTATAATTATGATTTTTTGTTGTAATTATAATCATGTGAAATGTAATATGAACGACGAAATAAATCAACAGTTTGCATCAACACTATTGTCAATATTTACGATCGGAGTAATCTATATTTTGCTCACAATCACAGCGAATGAATGATAATAATACACCGCGCGTGGCATGTAAGGTAACTCGATAGAAAATCGATTGCGTCTGCATTTGCAATTGATTGCGTCTGTTTGCGCGAAGAGACGAAGAGAAATCTTTCAATTTTCAGCGGGGAGAACGACCACCAACGAGGAACTGGAGGAGATGTTGGAGCAAGGAAACCCGGCCGTCTTCACGCAAGGGGTACATTCTTAAAACGATTTTTCTCTCATGTACAACTTGTAAACCTCTTGTTTTCTCTACCTCGAGTCGCTTAATAATTGTCCGACCCATCCTCTCCCATTCCCCCGATTAATCCTATTACTTGTCACAGATCATTATGGAAACGCAACAAGCAAAACAGACCCTTGCGGACATCGAGGCGCGTCACGCTGACATCATTAAACTCGAAAACTCCATCAGGGAGCTACACGACATGTTCATGGACATGGCTATGTTGGTGGAGAGTCAGGTAAGGTCGAAACAGCTTCATGCAAATTTATCCCGGAAACTGTTTGCCCCATTTAAACAAACAAATTATATCGGTCTCTCTTTTCCAACTTGCGACTGCAAGAGTTCTCTCTTCGCGAAATCCGATAAAGTTAATATTGCACGCGAAAGATATTTTTTTTCAATATTTTTCATATTTTATTGTTATTCCTATTTATGATGTAGAATTTCTGAACAACAATATTTTTGTATTTATTTTCGATATATGTGGAAGCGCGATAATATCTGTCACAAGATGTAACTTATACGGAAATTATATCGTTCGAGTATCATAAATACATATAAAGCTGGATGTATATATCATGATGTAACTTCTTACAGTCACGACAAAGTAACGTTAAACATTCTTATGTGGGTCTATTAAATGGAGGAATACACGTTGGCCGACATTTAAAATTCATGTATGATTGATCCATTGACGTTACGTTGACGTAACTATTACGTTACATGTAGTGTGCACATTTAGCTTAATATATGTCACAGATTTTACTGTGAATATTAATATATTATAACGCCACATATATATACAAATTATGAGGAAATTGTAACAGTAATTAAACGCGCTTCATTGAAATAGAATCAATTCGTATTAAATTACAATCGGTTTAACAAACATGAGCATAATCTTCCGGCAACTCACAAATGAATTGATAACTATAATATTTGCAGCTAATCGTAGGTACGCGCGAATTAATTGATGCGTGTATTTGAGAAGGAAATTAATCATGCGAAATTTTGTTTTTCATTTCCTCAAAATTTCTTCAATTTTGTTCAAAAATGGATCGGATATATACAATATACATATTCCATTTTTAATTCTTTGGATAAAATAATGTTCAAAATACTGCTTGCAAATAATTTTTAATAGTGTTACTTTTTATATATTTGCAGTTTTTATTTATTTTAAACGTGATCAACAAATAATTATATTTATACTTCAATCTACAATTTAGAGGAAAATGGTTTCTAATTCAGTTTCAAGTTTCATTCTGCAGCATAAAAGATTAGAAAATGACTGAAAGTTTATCCGATCGTAGTCTCTCTCAAATACACATCTTAATTTATTTTTGGACCCAAACTATCGATTTGATTCGAAAATTATTGCATTATTGCGAGATGCTTGAGCGGCATCGTTCCTTGCGATTGGCTGATGTAATCAATCACGTTCAAATCGTTCACGTTGCTAGTTTGATAACTTGAAGAGCACCTCGATTTCGATTAAATTATTTTTTGTATCAATTCTGCGCGATTATTCTTATCCAAAGATGATCGATAAACAATTGGGAGCGTAGCGCGACGCAGTGTAACATTCCTATTCTCTTCAGCATAATTTCTTGGCGAGCCAGATAATTTGGGCCGCGTTTATCTATCTGTTAATCAAAGGGAGATTTCTTCAGCGTACTAAAATCTCAAAAAAAAAAAAAAAAAAAAAAAAAAACCTTATTCATAATGCGAATATTAGTCGTATCTAATTATTTTACATGTTTTTTTTTCTTCAAAGTACGTCTCCAAAATGATTTTTCCATGAAAAACTTGAGATTTTAGTTCGTCGCTTTTTTTCCTTTGCATGATAATGATAATTATATAACCATGACATTAATGGTAATAACAATAATAATATTTTATTAATCGTTTTACGTTATGGTTTCATTTACCCCAATGATCTTTTTCATGAAACGAGGCAAAGCAATTACCGCGATATTTCATCCCGACAATTTACAATTATTAACTAAACTTGCTGTCAATTAAAATTATAATTTCAATTAATTATCGCTTTACAAAATTCATAACGATTATAATTTTTTTCACATATAAATATGCACAACTGTCAGTCACGTTGTTAATAGTTTCGACTCCCGCGCGACGATATTTAATTATTAGGTAATTGCTTCCCTCGTTTTTATCGATGCCGGTGTGAGAGCTGATGCATGACGCTAGAAAGCTCAGCGAACAGTTTAATCACTGGCCTTGCCTTTTCATTACCGAATAAACTAACGCTCTTTCTCTCTCTCTCTCTCTCTTTGTCTTACACTCTTTGTGTTACGCTGTGTGGATTCGCGCTGCGGCTCCTATCTACAATTAGGGCGAGATGATAGATCGCATAGAGTACCACGTGGAACATGCGGTGGACTACGTGCAGACGGCCACGCAGGACACCAAAAAAGCACTCAAGTATCAAAGCAAAGCCCGACGGGTGAGTCCTCCCCAAATATCACGCGCCGAAAACGTTGGCATTTCGTTCGCGTCTAATTGGTCACTCTTTTGTTTTTTTCTTTCTTCCTACCCGCCTCCTCATTCGATCTATGGTTCCTTTCTCTCTCGATGTCCCTTAAATCCTATTTTGATTTTGATTTAAACCCATTTTCCCACCGTCCTCTCAATTTATTCGCTTTATTTTGAATTAACTACGCTTGTTGATCGTATTTACGCTACAATCTGGTATTAATCGGTGTATTAATTTGTTTTCCGCAACTTTGCCTACTTCCTCCCCTTTTTTACGACGCGTAATATGATTAACGACGATGCTTTGTGAATTTTTTCTATTTATTTTTTTTGTATGCTACTTAATCGGTCATTGATATTATTCCCGTATTTCGCGGTTGATCATAAACAAATATATATGAATGTATATATTTTCATATATATATATATATATATATATATATATATATATATATTATATATGCATTATACTACTATATCATACATTATATATTATATACACGTACTGTTTATATGTGCGTTCTCTATCTCTTTATATACATATATACTTATATATCGCTCTCTGTTCTCTGTCGAAACATTGGTGTGCTAATTGTGTGCCTCTGTCCATCAACTGCTCTGTTTACTACTATTACTCATACTACTAACCTTGCGTATTAATCTCTATATGCTGTCGAATACAAATACGAATATATACATGATTGTGCATCGATGTGAAAACGATGTGTCGTCGGGGTGGTTGTGGGACGGTCTGAGGGATTTTCCTCTATTTGTCGGGGGATGCTGCTTCTACATCTATCTCTATACCTGCCGATTATTATGTGTACATAAATGTGTAACACCCTGGGTGCATCTCCGTCTCCCCGAGGTTGTTGTCTCTCCTCGACGAGTGCGATCTGGTCCCATCTCGAGATCGTTCCATTCCGGTCACTCCTGAACCCCCGAGTCCCATATTTCCCGAATTCACGTGCCGGTACGTCAGGGCGAAATGGTGGACTGCATTGAGTACTGCGTGAATCAGACCGGCGACCACGTGGGCCAGGCCCGGGGCGAGCTGCTCAAAGCCGAAGAGTATCAAAGCAAAGCTCGTAAGGTAAAGAACATCAGACACACCAGACCACGGTCGTATACACAGGTATCGAAACTCTCATGGTGGGGGTAAGGCTCATAATGTCATGATTTGTGGTTCATAAATCGGTCGCTAACCGCAGAGCGCTGTGATCGCTGAGTAAAGAGCTTATATCTGCTACAAATTAACAGATGCATATAAGTATATGCATAAGAAATTTTATTGATATTCTTAAAGTATTTTTAAAGCTTTGTGGTTAAAAATAATATATTATCATTTAAAAAAAGTCATTTAAAAAAAAAGAACTCTTACTATGCGATCACAGCGCCATACGGCTAGCGGTTAACTCAAGAAACTTTTGACATTCATTAAGAGCCTTACCCCCACCATGAGAGTTTCGAGACCTGTGTATACGACCGTGCACCAGACACAGACAGGCGGCCGAAAACTCGGCTCGAAATTCGGGACGGAGATCTGCTCCTTGGGATAACTTATAATCGCAACATATGAAAAAGATGTACTGTAAAAAGAGTGAAAGAACAGAAGCAGATTTTCTCACGAATTTCGACTCGAATTTCGGCGGACATGAACGCTGCTAATTACGTTTAGAGAGAAAATAGAAGTGATTGGTTTTTTCTTTTCTTTTTTTTTTTTTTTTTTTTTTTTTTTGCGTTGCATCCAACGAGACAATTTCTCCAGAATCCATTCTCCAGGAGGAAGATGAATTTCTTCCTGCGCGAGTTGAGGATTTTGCTTCGTCTCTAAAGTATACGGTTCTCATAGATAAGGAACCGCTGATGGCGGCGTTCATCAAAAAACGACATCGCTGAATGACTAAAGCCCGGGCAGGAGCAAAAGGGAATAAGTGCCTATTCAACGGAGAGAACGAGAGAGAGAGAGAGAGAGAGGGAGAAAGAGAAATTCATTTCAAGTTTTATCAAGCGCGACGACAAACTTCAAAACATTATCGAGGGTGACATTCTTCTTCTGGCATTGTTATCGTTTTCTCGGCACTGCGCGGTCTTCGCGTAGAGTTTTGACCTCTCTTCTTTTCTCTCTCTCTCTCTTTCCTTGGCCATTGTGTCTCTCTCACGAGCGAACATTTTCACTTGGGTACGTTTCAATTGGAACTCGCTCACTTTCCTGCGAAGAATAGGTGTTAAAAATAGTAAAGCTCACCAGAACTCCAGGAATGTCCATGTTGAAGAAAATATAGATGTTTCCACATATAAGAAATGCAAGAGTTTCTAAGATTTCTGAAGTCGTTACGTGCGAGGAATAATTTAACAGCGCGGATCTTAAATATATATTTAATATACATATAATCGAGTAATTTGAGCAATTCGTTTGGAATATTTGGTAACTGAAATTCCTTCTTGCTCCTCCCTTCGTCTCTAATACTACCTGCGATCAGGCACTTCGCGTCGAGTGGGATCCGATCCTTGTTCTGTGATTGACCTTGTAATCTTGTGTCTAGTGTATAATGTACAATCGCACTAGTGCTAATCATGTTACTGTCTCTCTGGTCGCGTGTGATACGAGTATAATCGGTATATCTCGCGATCGATGTCCATCGTGGAATTGTGGTAAAAGAGATGAAGCGTAATCGATGTCGAGATGTAGTGTAGATTAAATTAGTGCAGCGTTAGAAGAATGCGCTGTGTTTTCTCTTAGATTGCACAGGACACACGATGTGTAATGAAGTAGGATCAACGAGTTATTTTTTTGTGGCTCGACTAGAGCGGTTTGGTGTTTGTGATTAATCAGTTTGTTGAACGCACCCGCATTATTAGAGGTATGAGGAATGTGCTTGATTGTGTTCTAACAGCAAATTCACCTTCCCCTACAAAAGTGGTCGTTCGTAATATTAATATTTTTTGCAGCATTAACGATTGTTTCTAACGCGACTTTACCTTCTCGAGTAATTTAGTGTAAAAAATTCACTTGATTATCTATTTCTTCTAATTTTATAAAGAAAGCGACAGAACCTAAGGATACTTTTTTTTTTATAAAGTCCAATTAATTTTTTTTATTTATAAATGTCGAACAATATGGTATCTTTGTTTGAATTTCTGCAAAAAAATCGTGATTTTCTTACACATCTTTTATATTGTACACAAATTCTGGTTAAATCATAAAATATGTCTTTTTAAAATTAAATATTAAATCAAATTTAATATTTTCGCGAGAAAATGTTCGAATTTATATCTCGATTAAATTACCATTGAATGCCACTTGTGTTTCATTCATAATTTATTCTTTATCACTACAATTACAATTTTCTTCTTATACTCTGCAGTAGAATCATTTGCAAGATAATTATTTATCGAATAACCAAGAGGTTTAAACCACTTTATTATTATTTTTTTACAATAAAGATTGCAGACTTATATCGAGAAGTTGAAATAAAATTGTTTCGTTTCTTTCTCTTTGGACCCGATTCATCGTCCAAAAATGCACCACTTATAACGCGGCAATACAAGTCAGCATGAACGCGAACAATATTTCTCTCAGCCTCTCCTCTCACACTTGTTTCTCTCACACGTGCTTTTTCCCATCGCTTCATTTCCCGCGAGCTTCGAATTTTGATTTCCGATCCACTGCACTCGCGTACAATTTTCTTCTCTCACGTTTACCCCTTTCTCGCCATCGTGTCGAAAATATTTTTCTCGTTCTATATTTTCTCCTTTTTTTCACCTTTTCGATTTTTCACGCAAGTACTTAAAACGAACGCACCTTTGTCGCCTTCTCTGACAATTTTCTCACAAGGCACGCCGCACAACATTTTATATATTTTCGCAATATCACTTTTTTCTCTGTCTTTGAGCCCTTCGATTTTTTTTCCTCGAGAAAGCACGTGTACCTTACACATAGCCCTCTCTGCTTTTCTGTCCACAGAAAATGATCCTCATCATAATCTGCGTCCTAATAGCGGCGGTCATACTAGTCGCCATAATAGTAGGGTGCCTTCCGAGAGCCTAAACGGCCAAGGAGGGTGTTTTTTTTTTCGTAATAGAAGCGAGGAAGGGCGTTTTTTTTTTTTAATTTCGAAGAAAGCAGAGAAAGAAAGGGGAAAAGTGCAATGCGGCAGCAAACACGTCGGAATAACAATATTAACAATAGCATAATGACATAATAATAATAATAATAATAACGATGATGATATATGTAACAATAATGAAATGCAGAAACCTTGTCGCGATCAGCCCGGGAGAAACGCATGGGATTGAATGTGCAGAGTGATCTGGTGGAGATGTGGAATAAATTAATGGTGGCGGTCGCCTGTGTATGAGAGCTCTGAACGTATATACGAAAAAAAGAGAAAAAATAGTCGCGCGTGTAGTAAAATCGAGCAAAAAAAAATCTGAAAAGAGAAATGATGCACAAATGTAATAAAACGGGTGTCCCGGGCGCCGATCCTAATAAAACACATGCATATTACATTCATTCGTACACGTTATACACGACTCTCACGCACGCACGACTCTCTGTAAATTTTACGCCGATAATCCTCCGACTAATCTCCGTAACGAACGACTAATTAACGTAATAACCCGCATTCATCGCATCCGCTCTCGTTCCGTTAACAGTAAGTACACTTCATTACACGGCTCGACGTTTCCTCCGGCTACTTTGTGGGTATCTTGAAATAGGATCTCGATCGCGGCCGATCTCTCGATCGTGCTTTCGGTTCTCGTCTTGCCTCGGATTTACTCTCGCTATTGTGCCCGATAACCTTTCCCGCGCTTGTGATTAATCTCGGAGAGCTAAGTAAGACGCGGAAACATACACCCCGATTACCGGAGGAAATTCGAGATCAGTCGGAAATCGTTTGTCATTTCATATCGATCGATACGCATTCATTATTTTTCATCTTTTTCACAAAATATTGTGAAAGCTTTTTATTCCGCACTTCGAGATGTATAAAATCATCTGACAGCAATTTAGAGTTGTTTTTTTTTCGTTTTTTTGTGTATATTAATTATATATGATATATTATTTATCACAATTATATATATATTTTATATAGATTATTAAAGCTCCATAGAGAAAATTTAATATTCCAGTCTTTCATTTAATTTGGAAAGGATTGCTTTTGACACAATTCAAGCGCAGGAGTAAATATGTTTGTAGACGCTTTTCCCTAATTAAGTTTCTCTTAATTTAATCTAATTACATGCTCGAAGTGTCGGAACGATTTCACTCCTCCATCTGATTAATTCGGAACTGTCGCGCTTTTCAGTTCAATCGCAGAGCCGCCGTTCCGTTTCTTCTTTTCTTTTCTTTTTTTTTTTCCAAGAGATCACGAAATTATTTTGTTTTACAGAAATTGTTCCTGATATTGATCTGCGTGACGATAGCTGTCATCATTCTGATTATCATTCTGGCGACTACTTTGCATTAACTCAAGTGCGCAAAGCGGAGAACAAAAACCAAAATTAAAATAAAGACACATTCGCAGATTAAGTTTAAGGACGAGGAGCGGAGAAAAATTTGGAAGAACAAAAATTAAAAAAAAATAAAAAAATCTCGGACAGATACTTTCCATGCGAAAGCATCTGTCGTCTTTCGTTCCTTCGTTTAAAGGGAAGTCGGGATCGTAACGGAGATAGTGTCTTGAATTAATTTTTTTTTCTCTCGACGAAGATATTCAGATAGTGCGATATATATTTCGCGGATGCTCGCGAGACATCTCGTTACGTTTATTTATTATCGATTCTTAAATAAAACTCGTGCGTTTCTATGTTTATTTATTTATTATCACTTGTGACACACCGTCGAGATTACCATCTCTTACTCACGCATATCTATATATATATATATATATATACCAAATATATACTAAGCGGATTATCACATCGATATATATACCGAGTGTGACGGGTAATTAGAACTCAAATTCCTGCGGGTGTCGTAACTTCCCGTTTCGCAGATGTCGTGTAATGTTGGTGGAAGTCGAGGAACGGTGAGGCTGTATACTCAGCTGCGAATCTCGATCGCACAAAGCCGAGAAACAATCGCTTTGTTAACGGAGATTCGTATATAACGGAGTTCCTTTCATTGCGCTTCGATACATCGGAAAGTCGCGCGCGACACAATAAATTGCTACGTTAACTTTTTTTTCTCCTTTAGAGAGAAAACAATATTTTTTTTTCTTTGCCGGAAGGTCTCGAGAAACGCGATAGCTGTTTCAGTTTTTCGCGAGAGAGGAAGGTACATTTAGGTTTCTGTCTTTCTAAAATATTATCGCGCAACGTAAACCTGCGTTAAATCTTAGAAACACGGAGTAAAAAAAAACACCGAGAAAGAGATTGTCGAGGAGGATCGGTGTTTTCTTTCCAGGGCGATTTGATCGATAATGCTATCGTCGATAACTTTCCTTCGTATTCAGAGCGCACCTCTTCTCTATCGCACTGCCTTTTGTTATTTTTTTCCATATTATTTTTGCCTCTTCACCGTTCCTGGATGAAGTTCGAGCGAATAATATTCAAGACTACGATTGCGCAAGAAAATCGAAAATCGTGTCGCGACACATGAAGGAACGCGCGCCCAAACATTTACCAAAAATTTCGCCCTCGGGCAAAATTCGCCGCCGATTTGAAAGATAGAAAGATTCTCAATCATTTAAAACACGGCGACAGCAAATTATTTCATTTTCCTTTTTTTTTTTTTAAAGTCACCAGCGAATATTCGATTTTTTAATTCAATTTAACTCGACCCAAAATTCTCTCATTCAATATTTTTCTAAGAGAGAAAAAAAAAATAACATCACGAATCATCTGTCAAATTCCTTTCTAAATCAGATTTAGAAACGACGATGCCGACAGATGCCTGCAAATTACTTGACATTTGGCCGAAAGAGCAAAACCAAGGTTTAAAAGTCTGTATACGTCTCGTATTATCAATCTTTGTTCTCGACGAGAATCGATATATCGCTGTTTGTTGTCGCCGCCTCGATTCTAACTCGCTCGTAATCTCGGGGGCGATAGGATACTACGTAACGATAAGATTCGAGGGAGGAAGTACGCGATTCGACTGAGAATCGGCGACGTGACAGAGCTCCGGATTTGTCGTCCCAGAATTGATCGATCGTTTCTGCGCGAGATGCAACAGAGACGGTCGCCACCGCCTTCTCTAGTCCTCTCTAGTAGGCTGACGAGAGAAAGTGAGAGATTTCCGTTCTCTCTAACGAAATCGCTAATCCGCGCGACGACGATGACGACGACGACGATGACGTATCTCGCGTGGTACACACGTTCCGATGAACAAATATCGATCGCCCGAACTCGAGTAATCACCGTCGTCGCAATGCAGACCGCACACAACACAGATGCGGCGCGCGCATTGTATATATAAATAATTGCAATTTGTATAGAGCAGATATGATAATAGCGAATAATAACAACAATAATAATAGTAATAATAATAATAATAACGCCAAAGTAATGAGAAACAAGGGAAGAGTTTACGATATTAATTCATTAATGCCGATAGTGATATGGTAGGAATTTTCTTCTCTCTTCAGGTGTGCATGTTCAGCGTAAGAATAAAAAAAAAATAAATAAATAAAGGAATAAAATTCTTATAGATATAGAACGCATCGGCGACATCGTTCGCCTTTTTTTCTCTGTTTCGTCTATTACTGTATTATATATCACTTGCCGCCTCGCAAAAGCGTGAAAAGAAGAGGAAGAAGAAGAATAAATAATGATTGTCCTCTGTAAATAATATAGAAAATGCGCGGGTGAAACGAAGCGTAACAATAATTAGCGCTGATTGTTCGAATTTGCGAGCTCGGCATTTCACACTCGCGCGAAAGGGAGATAATTAGAATCGCGATGAAAATAGAGGAAGAGATGGCGACGGAATTTTCGCGGCGCATTTTGCACGAGTGGAAAACGCTCGATCGTTCGCAAGGCTCGATTCACGGTAGATTCACCAAATGTAAATTGGTTTGACGAAGCACTACTGCGCCTTGCTTGCCACGGAGAAAGAAAGAAAGAGGAGAGGAATGTGAACCTAATTGAGAATGCACCGTTGAAATTGCACCGAGAGAGGAAGAGGCAGCTCCAAAGGAAGCGGACGCTAATGGCGAGAGTTAACAAAGGTCTGTATTTCCGATTTTTTCTTTCCTCCTTTTTCTTTTTCGATCGACGCCAATCTCTTTAATCGTCCTCGACACACCCATCTTTTTATGTATTTCGTTTGCTATTATAAACGTAATGGAGGAGATCGCGAGAATCTTAATTATTGACACGTCGTGAAGTGTCTTTTATTTTTTTAACTTTTTTTTTTTTTTTTTTTTTTTTAAGAAATGCTAACATGCAGTAGTAATATTCATTTATTTTTTTTCCATCATCTCTGAATTTTTCAACCATATTGGAAACGAAAATTGGAGCAATTTTTTCCTAACGAAGATTCGATTGCGCGTTGTTTTTTTTTTATATTTTTACAATTAATTAAAATTTTTTCAAAGTCTGTTTGTAATTGAATAAAATTAATATATTCTAGACAAATTCAAAAAAATTCAATTTAATTCGTAAAAATGTCCGGAGAAAAATCGACTTGAGAATTAAAGAGATTCTAGACGATGAAAGACATTATTTCGTGCACTAAAGATAAGATTATGAAAGTTACGAACACGCGCGCAGCACGGATTACAACTGCTTGTTTAATCAAAATTATATTACGGTCGCGCAGCTGTTGTATTCGAGTTTAAAATTGCAAGAGACAGTTTCTCGCTCTTCGACCGTAATTTCTGTCGGGAAAATCACGCACTCGTAATTTTTTACAGGCCATCGGCGACACATGCGTCATCCATACGCCGGTCACGAGCGAGATGCAATTTCTTTCAGGTGCTCTACGGTAGATCGATAAGTGCAACAATTGTAATGTGTATAGGATAATAATAATAATAATAATAATGGACAGAGGTATCGAGCACACGAGCGAGATATTGAGTTTGAAAAAGAGATAGAGAGTGCGGATGAAAATGAGAGCGAGAAAGAGTGCGAGAGAGAATGATATACATAAGTAGGTTTAGGGAAAAGCGTCGAGAAAGATGAGAAAGGGGAAGCCTTGTAATCGATTATATTGAACTTTTACCGATCCGTTAACGCCGAGTGCAGAAGAAGATCATGATCATGATTTGTCTCGCCGTACTGGGCGTTGTCGTCGCCACCACCATCGGCGGATACTTCGGACTGTGAACGCCAAAACCAGGTACGTGACAGTACCTCGTGTGCGACATTTCACATTTTATCATATCGGAAATGATAAGAGTATATATCGCTCTTTATTGACGTCCGCGGTTCACGCAACAACGTGGTTATACGATTATAATTTCATTTCTTCATCGCTACGTGTCTGACAATTATATTATATGCACTCCTTTTCCGTGTGATTTGTTAGAGGATTTGCGCTAGATTGAAGAATTGGCGCGTCAATTATATGAATGGAAATATTATATACTCTCTTGATAAGCATTTTGTTTGTTATCGTAAAAGTATTTGAACATGTGTCGGATCATTTATCGAAATGAAAATTTCTTGGAAAATAAATAATGTTTCATTTATTTGATGTTAATAGTAATAATAACTTTAGTAGTATTAATTCTATTCGGTAGTAATTAATGTTAATATTATATATAAAGCAAAAAAATTAGAGATATTGATGAAAAATATTCTAGGGAAAGTTACACTTGTTAAAATATTAAATAATTGACTGAGAAAAAGAGAATTTTTATTGTGCGTTTTATAATTATATTTTTAAAATTATTGTATAAAATTAGGTTTTGTTTTACATAATTTTTTTCTATTTAAATATTTTAGAATTAGAACCAAAACATCTTATTTATTAATCTAGTAATGATTTGTATATTTAAATTTTGTTTCTCATTTAATTTTATTCTACCTCTTATTTGTTTCTTGTAATAAATATGAATATACAAAACAATCATGTTTTTTTAATAATTATTGCGATATATTCTAACTGTGCGAAAATTTTTTCTTCGTTTACCCTGAAAATATCATGGTAATCCTAGGATAATACGGTATTGGAAGAATTTTGTAAGAGTTTCTTTAATTAATATCTATCACAAAAAATATGAATATGTACATAAAATTAATCGAACATATTTTATATCTTTTATAATCGATATTAATATTTTTTATTGTGATTTTAATCGGCGAAACTCATAAAGTTCTTCCAACACTATCAATCGTCCCACGATTATCTTAATTTGCAGGATAAATTCTAAGAAAATACTCTGTGCATTTCGAGACATATATTATTTTTGAAAAATTAATTGTACAAAATGTTCACGCAATGACGAACATTGTCCGTTCATGTCCTGCCTCTGTACGCCTCGGATCTTTCTGTTCAGAGAAGTCCAAAGACATCAGCAGCATCGTGTACCTAATTCCGAACCGCCGGCAGCGTCAGCATTCACTCATATCGCTCCGATACGTGAAGTTGATCGCCATACGGACGAGAGGAAATCGTCATTGTCAAAGATGCCATCATCGGCGCGCTTCTATCGTAACCATCCATCATCGCTAGAGCCTTCAGTCTGTCACGTGTGCTCCCCAATTGGACGCGAAGGAAACCAAAGAGAGGAGGGATCATCATCACCATCGTCTTCATCGTCATCGTCACCACGTTTGCGTCTCAAAAACCCTCGTCTCAAAAATTTCCTTCGATAATGCGTTAATTGCGTTTGGTCAGGAAGAGTACGAAAAGATGAGAAAACAGAGGAACAGGTTTTCCTCGTTTTTCTATTAACTTGATCTACAATTTTTTCAATAGATTCGCCTTTAACAGTCTCAGTCCCACACTTCTCTCCTATCCCTCCGGCTATGTCACAACGAAGCTTAGGCTCTCTTTGTGCTCGCGTCCTCATCGGTCTTTTTTTTTGCCCTCCTATCGCCTACCCTGCCAGGTTCTCTTCTCACGCGGCAGAAACCGAGATAACAGGAGGCTCCTCGCGAATGTGGAACGGGCTCCGAAGAAAACTTGACGGATGCCTGCGTCTCTCTTTGGAACGCGTCTCCGCGGTCGGAGATACGCACGCATCGTCGATCAAGCGACACCTTCGATCGACGGGACTCCCCATTCCGCGATTTATTCCCGGATATTTCCGCCGAATGTCATCGAGGATATCATCGTGAAACGCACGCGTCGTTATCGTCGGAAGCACCGGCGGTGCGTCATCCCTCGCGACATCCACCTCGTTGCAACCCGAGCCCGACACCCAATGGTGTGTTCTTTTTTTTCCTTTTTTTCTTTTTACGTGTAACGCGAAAGCGACAAATGACTCGTGCTTTCCCTTTATCGAAAGTACGGCGCGCGAAGGAAAAAATGCCACGGGAAAAACCACTTTCCTTTACTGTGATTTGACACGCTGTGAAAAAAATGTCGGGACGAGTGTCAACCTCGGAACGTCACATTCTGAAGGGTTGCCGTTTCGTTCGCCGATCCGATCTCTTATATATCTGCTTATACACGAGAGATAAACCGCTGACCAAAATATTTGTACACGCGATATATCCTGATAATAGCTCGTAATTTCCGCGTGCTATAGTAAATATCACGAGACTACGTTACCAAATCTAGATATAGTACTAATTTATATATATATTAATATTTACGATCATTTCTAGTGATTTTTATGGTACACATTTTGCGAAGAGGGACTGTTTCAAGCTTTGAACGAATTTTTGTAAACTCTTTTCCTTCTCAAAAAAAGAAAAAAAGAAGAAAAAGAAAACAGGGGATATAAAATACAAGAAAATTAGCACATCCGCCAATTTCTATGAAATATCTCGACCAGCGGTTTAACCCTCGGCTTAAACATATCACGCTTACTTTGAGCAACATTTTCGACATCTCTACACTACACCTCTCTGTATCTGGACGATCATCGAGGAATCGGCTAAGTGATGTTTCTCCATCACAGAAAGCAGCGTATCGCAAAGTGTCAAATTTGTCGCTCGAGAAGCGCCGTAGCTTAGGGTGGATTGCATTAGTATTGGTTAACTACGAAACCGTGAAATTCTCTCTTCACGCGCGTAAAAGACAGCAATGCATTTAATAGTGTACAGTTAGAGGGCCCTAGAGAGCCTGTAATAATGTAATTAATTAAGCATTTCTCCCCTTCTTACACTTCTCTTCATTACTCGCTAACCAGATATCAATTAACCAATATTGCTGATGCAACCAACCCTCGATTTATTTACGATGACAAAGGCATCGACGTGTGAGCAATGATGTGTGATTTTTATAACGGGTACTTTAATAGAGATAAAAAAAAAAAAAAAAAGATGCGTTACAAACACATACACACACACACACACACTCTCGTTTGTAATAATGAACGGCTCATTCGAGAAGGCATTTCGACCAATAGGTGTTCAGTGAGAGAAACAATCAATTCTTCCAGTATTTCTATTTAGCTGTAAATAGCGGGATATTAATCGCGATATAGCGAGGTGTAGACAAAGCGATTGTATCTTTCTATGGGCGCGAGACGATTTCATTTCTTTCAGAATGTGACCGAGAGAAGCGACGACTGTTGTCCAAGTCACGTGTGCGCCACGAATATCAAGAGTAGATTTCATTGTGTGCACATAAATAGAGATTTCTTTTCATTTCTATAGCTGTTTTTTTTTTTTTTTTTTTATTTAGTCTATAGATTTACGATCTTCGTGTTGCACAATAAATATATTGGGTGGTGGGTTTGGGTGGACGATCAACAATAGATTTTTAACCGCGACGCTCGCCTTGAATGACAATTGTGTTTCGCGTCTTCTGTAATCTCGACGAATCCTCAGCAAAAGTAACATATCCTGTCCATTGTTTTTTCCAAATACTTGCCCGAATATAGCTCCTCTTGAATTACGCCAGTTTTGGAAATTTGTCACGCGCGATCACACGACTAAAGTTGATTTATACTATCTTGAAAATTGTATTTGCAACCAAAATTACTTGCAGTCCCACTTTTCGTAGCTTTAACGATATTTTTCAATCCAACACGTGGATTTGAAAATCGCGCAGATGATTCTTTGTTGCTTCGCGAGATCAACGCTGTGCATGAAACGCCTTATTGCGAGGTGTGCGATTTGTAATATTTTTTTCTGCGCATACACAATTTTCTCAAAATTCACCTGAAATTATACAAGGGTTCTCGAAATCGAATATGTAATGCAAAATGTATCATCTTCGAAACGATTAACCCCAAGGTGGACGAAGCAAGAGAAAAGGCACGATAAATGGAGATGGCAACAAATAGTGAAAGAAAGTGCGACTGGACGTATATGTGTATATGCGTGTGTGCGTGTGTGTATGCGTGTGTGCGTGTGAGAAACGAAGGAGCCATAAAGCTGCAGCAATAATATAATATATAGGTGTGTTATGGAAAAATAATTAAAAAGATATAATCTCATTGGGGCAGAATGAGTAAGAATGAGTTCAATTGCGATAAACGATATTGTATGTACACGAACATGTATACATATATACATATTAAAAAAAAAAAATATATATATATATATATATATATATATATAAATATAGCTAGATAGATAGATAGAGAGAGAAAGGGAGAGAGAGGTGTCATGTGATCGAGGAGAGAGAAAAATAATATTAATAACGACAATTATATCGGCAGCGCCTATTATTGCTCCTCGACAGATTAATGTATCGGGCGAAGTGCTGGCGGCGTTAATGTTAATGTTTTGTTGAGTATATTACAATTATTACGAACGTTGAGGTGCATACATTCTAGAGAAGATTATGGGTTGACGTTTAAAGAAGTAGAAGAAAAATGAAGGGAGAATGAGAGATATAACGGTGAACGATTACGATTTATGCAACGCACGATTTAAACCGTGCGTCGCTGTAATAATTAATTAATTAATATTAAATAATAATTACGATGAGAATAAGAAGATATTAAGATCACACCTTGCATTGTACAGAAAGCATAATAATTGTTAGTTTAGGTAGACAGCAAGCATTCTACTATCTAATTATAATCCACACTACGATTAAGATGGCTAAGATTTAATCGCGTAATCCCCTCTGTCACGAGTTACGACGGTCGTCGATATAGATTACACCACATTCTCTCTGATATTTATTATCTGGTTAATCAATGGACTTTCGTTGAAGAGAGGATGTCTTTGCGCTCGTTCGTGTCGTCGTTGAGAAAAGCTCTAGTAATTACTACAAAAGAAAAGAAGGAAAGATCCTCTTTCGGTCAAGTCGGAGAAAAATGAAGAAGAACGTAAGAATCGGACGCGACAGCGTGTTCTTCTCGTTTCAAGCTACTAAGATTTCATATCTTTCGCGTTTTACTTTCCTTGCGCTTCATCGAGTCGCCTAACTTAACGTAAAAAAAAATAAATAAATAAATAAATGCGAAATCTCACGGGAAAGATGCAAAAAATGATTTTCCTTCTTCTCTATTATCGAATATCCGCATGGATTTTCAGCGTGCGCTGATGGCTTTACTTCACGAATCAGTCGTCGTACTTTTTTTTCCGCAACAGATCGTCGTGACGAGAAGTCTGCTTTCGGAACTACCCGAAGTAAGATCCCGCAACAAAAAAAAAAAAAAAAAAAATCCGCAACGCGGACTTTCATCTCCTCCGACGCGCGCAGTCTCGGATCTCGTAATTTTAGCTTTATAGCGAACTCTTCGTGGTAGGAATTGAATAAAACACCTATCGTCGTCAATTTCTTATCACTAGATGAAGGAAGGGAGAGAGATTCTATACGAGTAATATTGTAGTCTTATCGGTGCGCAACAGCCGAGTGTACGTTTAAACGAATCTGGCCTAATGATAAGTAAAGGAAAACGTCGTTCGCGTTTATTATTGATCGACATTATCCCGACGTCCATCCTCGTTATCCGCGAAATCCGTTCCGAATTTCCTAAACAAGGACGAACGTCCCGATGTGTCGGCCCAAGTCTCGTTTGATCCTTAGTCCGTACGATTTTAATCGCTTTCGATCTCGCTCGTTTTAGCATTCTTTAATAAGGTGATCCTTTCTTTTCGCGCTCGCGATTTCGTCGTCGCGTCACATCAGTCAGTTAAGGACGGCAGGAAGGTACATAAAGAAAGGAGCAGAGGCGAATCCCGCAAGCATTGGCAGAGTTCTGTCCTTCCCGTATTGTAGGATCATGTACATTGGATGGGTTTTAACTTGTCGCGAATGTGCGAAACGTTCCTGCGTTTCGCGTACATTCTTCTCGCGAGCATCACATTAGATAGCTAATCGCGGAAGCTGACTCGTCTTCCTTGAGAATCTCTATGTCCCGAGAGCGTGAGCTGATCGTTCGTGTCGATGCACGAGCTCTATGAGAAACATAACGAACCTTAATAAGCCCAGGTCACACAATTTCCGTGTTCTCGATTATATATATATTATATTTATTCGTCGCGATTAGCTAGATTATATATATATAAATATACGCGGGAGTTCAAAGGGAGAGAGAGAGAGAAAGAGAAGGAGAAAGAGGAAGAATGGAACTTGAAGGACATTGTTTAATCATTAAATAAGCTATTTCATTGCATTTGTACGTAGAATAGGATAGAAAGATTGCAGATCGATCCAAGAATCTTTCGGACAGGCGATCCATTGTGCGGATGTTGTAACTTGTATTAGGAGGAAGAAAAGGGAAAAGAGATAAAATTGACGCATTGCGTGATCAAGAGGAATCGATCTGAACACGTCCGTGAACATGTGGATCGGTGTCATGTCGGTGCAATTATTAAATACGAGAGGCTACTTTAATAAACCTTATGAGTGTCAATTCCAATTTCAAGTGTAAATCGTAATTTCGCGAGACAGTTTTAAGAAGAAAAAGAGGAAAAAAAAACAAAGAGTTGATATTCGGCGTCAAACGACGACGGGGTAGAAAAATCTTAAACGGTTTTAACATTAAAAAAAAAAAAAAAAAAAAAATAAGAATCGCGCGCGCGAAATTCCGATGACGCGCGGGCAAAGTGAGATTATTGATAAACTTAATTTATCGAAGCTGAAAAAAAATATTAGGAACGAAAGAGAGAGAGAATGTGTGTGAAAGAGAGAGAGAGAGAGAAAGAGAGCGAACGAAAAGTAAATATATATATATATATATATAAATATATATATATATATATATATATGTTAAAAAAACAGGAACTAAAAATTGTAGCATGTGCAGAAGAGTAAGAGCGAGAGTGAAAGAGTGTTAATGGATACTTTTTATCGTAGGTATTTCATATAGACGAGAAATCGTAAAAATAATAAAAAAAGCATACTGTATTAACAAGAATACTTACTGAAGGCAACTCTAAGTCAACGGTGTTTTTTCTGCCTATAACATATAACCGGCGTCTTGCGTCCGCTTTTGTGAGCGAGCCGCGCTGCGTATAACTTCTTTCTCCGTATAGAAGAATTGCTCTAAATGCTGAATGAGAAGCCGAGAGAAGGAGCAAAGCAAAGCAAAAAAATAAAAAAAAAAAAAGCAAACGCGTCGATAAAATCAGGCATCCTTGCGTTCTTGTCTCTATAATTAACGATTAACTACTATTAACTACTATTACTATTACTACCTATTATTATCATCATCATCATTGACACTGTACAAAGATGGCAATAATTTTAAGAGATTCCTCCCTTGAAACACATTCCCTCTCGTATAATTGTACGTTCGCTCGAGGACGAGCGAGACTCCGTCTCGTCGGCTCCGAACGAACCTGCCTTTCCCAGGCCCTATAGCCAGGATAAACCCTACGAGTCGCAGAGAACGAGGTCGACATCCGCACAACAGGAAATGTCCAAGAAAACTTGCGTTATAATCAGTTTTCTCTTGCATATATTAATTGTTTAAGCAAATAGAAAAAGTTGGAATCTAAAAAAAAAAAACAATAAAAATAAAATTAAACAACACATATGAAAAATGTATTTAGTTTCTAGCAAATCTTCATTTTATTTAAACGTCATGAAATTTCAAAAAAGGAGTTTATTTTTCAAAGAGAAATTGCCAGTTTATATATAGATAATAATTTAATTTTTTGTTCAAGTTAAAGATATGTACAATATGGATCTTACAACTTTTAAGGTTTCAGCAACATCGGTTAATTTTGTGATCGAAATTTAAATATATTTATCTGTCTATTTCTGGCACTATAATTAGAGATGCAAAAACACAAAATGATCTCGATTAGATCAGATTTAAAATCAACCGGTGTTGGTAAAATCGATCAGAGATATTTCTTGGACTCTTTCTCTTGTCCGGATGTAGCGGCGAATAAATTCAGTAGCGATGATATGTGATCAAGTGAATGTGCGCCCTTTCGTCGTGTAATCAAGCACAAAGGAAAAATCCCTCTGTGAGCGTAGCGGTAGGCCTCTAGCAGTGCAATCGGTGAAGAATTCCAGCTGCCTTCGGGAACATTTAAAGCTCCAAAAGCTGTGTAAACTGTTGTACGTTTATTGTTTTCGAAGTACGATTTTTGGCATTTGCCTGAAACCCAGCTCGTTCGGGCTTTTATCATTTTAGAACACGTGCAAGGTAATTTTCACAAATGGAAGGCTGATGGAAAGAGGAAAAATCCCCGATGTACCGAATGCAGTTAGAAATCCAGCCGGGTCGCACGCGTCACGAAGAGTAAATGAGAGAAAAATAAAAAGAAAACGCGTTTGTTTCGATCAACGAGAAGAAGCAGTGACTCGTGTTGTAAAGAGCAATCTCTGATCTCAAAGTTGCGCGACTTTATTCGTCATTGCAAAAGATATTTGAACAATACTTGAGAATTTACATAATATTATACGAAAGAAGGGAGAAAATGTAAAAAAATAAGATGCCTGGAAAAATCAGGACATCTATAAAAAAGATTATGGAAAATTAGGTGGTCTGAAAAAATTAGACCATCTAAAAAAAAATTACAGTCTTATTTTAAAAAGAATTCGCCGATATGATCGATTTTCATGTGGAAAAATTCTTAATAAATTTGTAATAAGACGCGATTTTCTCGCTCTTTTCGATGCGAATCGCTCAGCTTCCGCTCGTGCCGCACTTGGAAAAAAAACATCGACGATGTAAGAATAACGACTCTCGATATTCACACATATACATTCGCAAAAGCGACAAAGAAACAAGAAAGAGAAGCCAAGCGTTCACTGTACAATTATATTCTTTTACGTTATAACAATTGAGTAGTCGAGTAGCATATTTTGCATTATCGATAACAACAGTAGCGTGTCACTTGTCTTAATCCCTAATTTTATATATCATTGGAGATAAGTAATCCGCAAGAATAAAGATTATAATCAGCACTGCAGTGAAGTTACTACTATACATCTGTAGATAAGCGGTCCGCAAGGAGAATTCGAAAAACCGACACGATGTTCAATGTATTTAATGATCTTCTCGAAGGATGAAGAATATATGAATATATGGGGAATAAAAGAAAAAAAAGGCGCGGTTATCAATTTTTTGAACCCTCGCCTCAAAACTTCCTCTCTATGCAAAGCGCATAAAAACAGAAATTGTGCAATAATAAAAAGTAGGACACCGGAATTCATCTATCTTTATATACATATATATGTGATTTATTATATATTATTATTCGATATATTTTCTCGAAGATATAATCGTAATATATTTCTACGTAGGAAAGTTCCACTTAACTAAGTAGTCAAAATATTAAAAAATAAATAAATTTTATATCTAACGAAATATCACACTTAATAGAAAGCAAGCGAGACAACGACGATTTGAGTTTTCAATAAAACAATATATACAATATAAACAGAAATTGCGCGTCAATTGCAAGCTTGGAAATGCAAGAGATATCACGCGGATTATGCATTATGTTACATATAGCACATTCTTTTATTACATATTAGGACAGAGCACAGAATCCATTGGATCTGTCACTATGCTCGATCGAGTGAGCAATCCGTCCTCAAATTGACCATCGTCCGCGATTTGCCATTCCGGACCGCGAAGAGCCTTTTTCCGTATAAAACGATTTACCAATTTTGGATTTGCATAAGACATAGTCAATCTGCAGCCCCAGGATAGAAGTGCCAAGGGCTGCAAGGATAGAATAATAATTAGCAGAGATAGATATATAGCTAAACTTCTAAGAATATATATTGCAATTAAGAAATAATAAAATAATAGATGAATTTAATCATATATAGAAATTAGAAGTGACTCAAGAAACATTAGAAAAAGATGTATGTAATGAAAGAGAAACTATTTTTTAAAACAATTTTAATACTTACACGTTCCTCGTCCAGATAACTGTATGGTGTGATAACATGTCGCCAGAGACACTTGTTAACCAGATTTCTCAGACGTTCTACTTCCAACGGATTCGCGCATGGATGATATAACATGACGATCGCTCCATGCTGTCAATAGAATAAAAAGGAATAAATAGGATAAATGTAAATGATACTTTAATATCAAATTTCCTAATGATATATTATAATGAAATTACCTCAAGACTATGCAACCATCTCTGTTTTGGCAAATATTCGTATTCTCCATAAACTGGCCACAAAGGTCTATGTGGACCGCTGTAAATCATATATAAATATTATTAAAAATTAATGACATTTATAAGTACTTTACAAGAGAATATAATTTACTTACTAAACAGGAATGTCGACATCATATTCGATTTTTTGATTCATACATTTGTGAGTAGCCTGAAAAAATATTTTAATCAAAATTCATGTACTAATTTAATTAAATCCACACTAGTGTACATTGGCTGTCACATACAAATAGCATAGATAAAACAGTAAAATAATTAACTACTAGGAATTTTAATTGCTATTCAAAATTAATAACAATAACTCGTAGTATTAATTACTTTACTGTTTTAATTACTGTATTATTGTAAATTTGTATACGACAGTCTTTAATGTACAACCAGTGCACACCAGCGCATCTACAATTTGCTACAAATAACATTGGTACATTGATAACAGTATAAAATTTTTTACCTTGTACATTTTTGGAATGTTCTCACAGTAGATTTTCGGTGTAATTATACTTGGTGCGATTGTATTGCCATAGCATGTATATTCCACTGGTGTATGATCCCAATCAACAGTTAAATTAGTCTGAAATGTTATCGCTACTAAAATATACATATGCGACAATTCAAATACAAATATTCAGATACTATTTTTTTAAAAAAAGAGAATCTGTATGATGGGGAGCAATATTAATACCTTAGCATCATCACATTGTGGTGACACATGACCCATATACATGTTATGAGGATACTCTGTGATAGATTCATATTCATATAATCGTTTCTTTGGCAATATTTTAGATGGCGGTGTTGAATCATCCGGTCTCTCAGGCATCCAACGTCCGGTCCAATTCTCAAGACTATTCTCAATATTTCTACGATTCTCCTTGTTCTTGTAACTGTGCAACAAATGCATTAACTGTTGCACAACATTTTCATCCTGTTCCTCAAATGCATTCTTATAATCTGCAAAACAATTGAATGATCAGTTGACAGCATAGATACATTTTAATAGATCTATTAAATTCTATTATATATTTATTTTATGTCTATTATATATTGATATTATTTAATATCTACGCTAGGTAGAGAAACTGAATAATTCAATCTACAGTTTAAAAGGAAAATAAATTGACTGAAAATTTTTGAAAAAAAAAATAAAAGAAGGAGCTGTACATATAAAGCTTAGCATTCTTTAAGGATTTAATTATTTGCTAATGCTAGAATATTATTTTTATAAACAGCTATCATTCCGTGTTCTAGGTTAAAACTGACACGAATACAATTTGTCAAAAGCATTTTTGCAATACCTTCGTATCTCTGCGGATGCGTATCTACGAAACTCGCCGTCACGAAAATGCAGATGACGAAACCGAAGGCTAGGCAGGTCATCGCGCTTCATTCGTTGCAAATATTGCGAAAAAAGACTGCTGCTTACTCGCAACGCACATCCATCTGTTTGTCATGCGCAAAAGCAAAAGAGGGCGTTGCAGGCGTAGAGAGGGACGGAAGTCGGAAGTGAGTGGCTCCATCTAACTATTGTAAAATCTACGGCCTCTCGAAGGGTGGTTGATACCAGTCGATGCTCTCGAGAAAAATATGGATATAAGGTAAATTTACGAATCTATCAGAGATTATATGCACGTAACATATGCGAGCGATAGCAATATTTATGATAAGAACTGTAGAATTAGAAGAAAGACGCTGAAATATGATTTATTCAAATGTATTTAGAAGTGAGAGTGGACGCGATAATTTCTTGCTCAATGGCGGCAAATTTCAGATCAGAGTGAAGATAATAAATATTTCGAAAATCAGTTATTTATCGAGTTTATAATCAATTAGAAAATTCAATTTTCATATTAAAAGTAGTGTATATATAATAAAGAGTACAAATAAAATTCGCATATATAAAATCAATTAAATTATGCGGCGAATAATCGAATAATATATTCATGAAAATAAACAGACGGGAGTACACGGTTATTTTTGCAGAGGAAAAATGTCGAGTCAAGTGGTGGGTTGCCTCGGACGTTGTCATGGACAACATAATGCTTCATACACGTAATTATAATAGCGCAGCATGTTGTAATTTGATTAATCGACGCGACGACGCGAGCTTTGTTGCATCGACCTGCTTGTTTGACAATCCGCTCCTTTCAGTTATTAGGCCGGCTTCTGCCGATAGTTGTCCCATGTCAACTATGTTTGCCGTCTAATCAAACGACAAAGTCATTTTGTTGTATCACACTGAGAAAAAGTTGTTAACTATGACTAAACGTTCAACTAATTATTACTTTGTTAATTTATATATATATGTAAGTATTTAAGTCAAAATAACATGTCGTTTTTAATTTAAATACTCCTATATGTTTAATTAACAAAATAGTAATTATTAGTAATTAGTTGAACAACTTAAGTAGTTAATAACTTTTTCTCAGTGCAAGCATTGTTTATTAATTCCTTTTTCACGATTGTTTAGAGTGATTCACACATCAGATTGTTTTAATCTAGTTATTATTGGGATCTTATAATTAAAGTTTAAATATCTTTATATTTTTATAGTCTTTAAAGACATAAGAATATATAATATTAATATATTTAATATTATTATATATTTTAATATATTAATATATAATTATATAGTAATTAAATGAACAAGTTGGTAGTTGAGCTGAGATATTTTTGTTGATATAGATTATATATATTTGATTATAATATTAATATTTTTAATTAATCTTATCCTGCTATTTTCTCAAATGTAAGCTACATTAATTTTTGCAGATATATTTATCACATTTTTCACGAAGCTGCATAGAAGCTTGTTTTAAAAAATAAAAATCTTACCAGAATATTTGATAGATTTATATTGCTGTTATTAATTATTTATATAGAATTTTTATAGAATTATTATTTAATTATTTAAGAATTCATATAGAATTATTATTATTACGTATGTATATATATATATGAAGAGCTTTATTTTTTTAAACAGATCCAAATCACATTTTTCACGAAGCTGCATAGAAGCTTGTTTTAAAAAATAAAAATCTTACCAGAATATTTGATAGATTTATATTGCTGTTATTAATTATTTATATAGAATTTTTATAGAATTATTATTACGTATGTACATATCTGAAGAGCTTTATATATATTTTTTTCACAGATCTAAATCACATTTTACACGAAGCTGCATAGAAGCTTCTTTTAAAAAATAAAAATCTTACCAGAATATATTTGATAGATTTGTATTGCTTTGATATATATAAATGTAAAATGTGCATGCATATGTGTTTTATACGTTAATGCTTATAATTGCGAAAGTTCCACTCGAACTGCATCATGAATGTGCAGAGATTCGCATAATATTCACCGTCAGGCGCCGAAATTAGACGGGAAAACATTCATTAATGTAGCTTAGAATATTATACGAATTGTCCGGCCTCATAACGCATCGTCCTACTGCATCTATAAATGTCACACGTTATTACAATATGTCGCAAGAGCGCGTAATAATGTTATTGCGCGGAGCCTCATTTTCGATATTCGAATGCCCATGAGAGAATGAGATTTCACGATATACACTACCCATCGCGTGCAGTTTAGCTGCAGATGAAATTGTGCGGAACGACCTTGCGCGTTCGCAAAAGCCGAGGTTGCAAAGTTTACGCGTTTACGCGACAACGATTTTTATTTACGCGCAATAAATATAGAGACGCGTGTTATCGCATGGTTAAAAAAAAACAAGCGAAAGGTGCTTTATGAATAAATAAATAAATTGTCTTTAAATAAGGAAGGATCATTTTTCAGCTATCTTTAGGAAAACTACGACATTTGGCGACAGAAGCTTTTATTTTGTTTTTCATTAATTGATAATTTACAGAAAGATGTTAAATTTTGCTGTAATGGAAATGTAATTAATTTTCCTATATTTCTACTTCTATAAAAAAAAGATGATAAAATTTTATGTAGCTCGAAGATATTATTTTTGTTTATTTAAACTTTTGACAATTTTTTTGATACAAGTTAGGGATCGATTTTGTGTATACAGAAGAGAAATAACATTTTAATTGATCCTCGTAGGAACATTTATCCCGAACGTGATACGAGTGAAGACGACGAAGGTGGCGAATGAAAGCAAGAAGAAAATATTTGCAGGATATAGCTCTCGAGGGATAAAGTTACCGAGTTGGTGCTTAACTCAAAGCACTTCCGATGTGCCACGCAGGAGCTATTATACGGACACCAGTTTTCCTTCTCAGGACTTCAACAATGGTAACCAACCGCTTGGTGGATCCGCTAAATAATCATCTCCGCATGCGAGGTAAGTGATGATTTTTGGCAAACAATATCGTTTGACGTATAAAAAATGATGAATTGTTACGTTGTGATATAATATCGTTACGAGATATATTTCGTATATATATGTATATATAAAAAAAGTTATTAAGCGTAAAAATAATTTAGGGTGTTCATGTCAGAACAGCCTTCAAAAATTTGAAATAAAATAGGTGATTTATACTGATAAAAATATATAAATCTATATATAAGTATCTTGGAGAATTTATGAATTGTTCATAATTTTTATAAAGATAATTAATTTAGAATATATATTGAAGAGATTGCGACGTATATAAGCTCTTTTCTGTATATATATATAGATAGATTATTATCATCAGTTTTTTAATTACATTTTACGAGATTTTATGGACATTCTGCAATAATGAAATAATACACAAAATATATTTTTTGTTCTCGTATAATACCGATAATTACTTAGCTAGTCTGTGTAATATCGCGGATTACCCTCTTTTCGATATACAATCTTATCGAGTGTTTATCGAGCAGTTGAAGAGGAGACTTTTACGTAGAATGTAAGCGTAGTGCGCAAATTTATCGATTATATTTTATCAGACTTTTTCAAAAAAATATCGAATTTTTTTTAAGTATTAATTGAAAGAGATGTAAAAGATTTTTTGAAAAAAAGACTAAATATTGAATTTATAATATTGAAAAATATTATCTACTTTATATATTAAATCCACCATATGTACACATTAATTTTAGCCATCTGTTTTAAATTTCAGTAATCTTATAAATTTATTTAAAAATTCCAAAATTTTAACATTTGCTATATATTAATCTTACGATTTAAAATTTAATTTTAATATTTATTCAAAAGCCTTTAAGCTTGAACAAATATTTAAAAAATGTTCAGTAGATTATTTGTGATTTACAAATAGATCAAACTAGCTCAAATAAATTTAAATTTATTTTCTAGCAATGGATCTTAATTACAATAGACAAAGCACAAAAGTATCTTATAAATTATATTTTAACTTTTACAATTTTTTCTGAAATTAAAAATTTCAATAATTTAAAATTATGCATAAAATAACATTTTTCTCAGAAAAACTGTCATTATAGCACGATAAGGAACCTGGTTAAGAGATAGATCTTTTTCTCACAACTTTCATTAAAAATCTCTCAAAGTTATTAAGCGTAGTTTCTTTTGGAGATCAAAGTTTTTTTTAATTGCAAAAATGATTAGTACAAATTAAGACTCCTCTTTCCTCCAGGTTCGAGGATGAGAAGAATTAATTTTTACTAAAGTGCGAGCGCGTTATCGGCCATTGGGCGATTCGATCCGCCGCGCCAAACGCGCGTCAGCATCACTTTTTTTTATCACTGATACTGCGCGGAGCGTAGATAGTGGAAGTAAAGTGTCGCTAAGCCGCCAGCGATACGCCCACCTGAAAGGTAAATGAAAGATCAGTCCAAACGCAAACATACACAGTGGCTCGAGTGGCTATATCCACGCTCGAGGGCCGGAATGTTGCCCCGAATGATGATATCCCTGGCATACGTGCGCTCGCCCAGAAAAGAGTCTGAAAAAACAACGGAGATGGTCAGTCTCGTTTCAAGAGACGCCGCGTAAAGATTATCGTAACCGAGAAAGAAAGAGCTAGAAATAAAAATCTTCGAGGCATTTTAGACCCCTCTAAATGATATTGCGTGTCCCCCTCATTCCGAAGAGAGAAACCCTCAAGGAAAAAAGTTTTCTCTATATTTGTCTCTCTGGTATAATCGTATCTATTCTCGTAAATGGCGCCTTTATGGTTATCTGGCCTTGACATATATATGTAGAATATTTCTTTTCAATAGGAAGAAAGATCTGAAAATATATGGCACTCGTTATTGCTTTTCGCATTAATTTTCTATTTACGGGAATTAGTATTTAAGTACCGTAAGTACTAGCCTGGATATATTTTCGCTTAGGAAGGAAAAAAAGAGAGAAAGAAGTCAATCTTCATTTATTTTGTTAATATTTTAATGCATAATTAACTCCCACATTTTCTTGTCTAAAAATATCAGGAATAGCTTTCACAGTTATTATTTTTAAACTGCTTTACGATCAACATCATTGTTTGTTAACTTTTATAGTCAGAGTTTACGCATGCACATACAATGCGCTTTTCTATAGAAAATGTATAATGGATCTAAATATATATGCATCTCTCGCTGAAATCTTTCTTCGTTATCACGAATTTATGATAAGCTGCTTATAAATATTTTGTGTCCTGTAGCATTAAAAATTCATCTCTAAAATTGCTAACTTAGGAATTTTAAAGTCATAGAATTCATAAAAGATAAAATTAGAAATTTGCTTCTGCACATCTCTATAATGAAGGGAAAACTTTACGAGTTTTAATGAATAAAATACTTTGCGTCCATTGTTTTTATTTTCAAATTATTTTAATTGTTTTATATATATCTTTTTCTTCTTTTTGCGTAATTTTATTTTTATGCATTTAAAATTGGTGAGCTACTTTTGCCATTATTATAAGTGACAAAAAATAAAAATTACGAGAACATAAATGTAAAAAGTTCAAAACTTTTCGTTAAAATAATTTTTACAATTCTACAAAATAAGATTCTAAAATTATGTGATGTGAAATAATATCAATCAACCTTTTATTTCCATCAAATGGCGTTTCGATCATCCAACAAGTTCAAACCAAAGCTCGAAAAGGATACATTATCTATCGCGTTTGTTTTTTAATTATTTAGTCTAATTTGAATTGAAATTGAGAGAAAGGGAAGAAAATCCGTCATCGCACATCGAGAATGTAACTTTGGTTCACCGACTTATCTTTGAAAAAATGTGCGCGCTTTACACCCATCTCCGTTTGCTAAACGATCGCATGCGGTTAGAGAGGAGAGTAAAGATGCATGCACAGACATCGACACCGAACTATGGTGACAGGCAGCCAATATTGTCGAGGCAAGAGGGCAAACAGCGTTCGAGTGTTTGCTCGTGGAAAGCGTTAACGCTCTCCAAGCGAGGGTTTTAACCACGCTCGATCGACCCGCGAATGCACGCGTAATTTATACGATGTGTTGATGACAGAGGGAGAGAGAGATAGCGAACCTGGGACATTCGCGACCCCCGCGAATAAATCCGTCATAAAATTTGAAAAATTGCATACGCGATATAACGTAAAAGATGGCTTCGTATGCGATAAGCGGATCACGCGCGTGCACTTGCTCGTTTTTATTTCTCCATTGTTGGGTAGTAAGCTCTCTTGTGCGCGCGAGAGGAATCATTTGAGATACTCGAGATCCGAGCTGTGCGAGTCGCTGAAAAAATAATAATTTGCCTCTTCAATTCTTGACAGAGAGAGAGAGAGAAAGTTATTTCTAAAATGAAAAATGTATTTAAAAGCGACACACATTTGTCTCGATTTAAATGAAAGTAATTTTTAAACCCCGATGAATCGAACACAAAATAAAATTCTGTTAGAATTTTCGAATTAAATGAGAAGTCTCAAAACAGTGAATTTATTTTTTAATGGCATATGATTCCGAAAATATTAATATCTACAGAATAAAAAAAAATGTATATGAAATATGGAGATTCTTAAAGTCTCTTTTGATTTTTTTTTTTTTAAATCAATATATAATATTATCGAGTCTCGACCCTCTCTCGGAAATGTTTTCCTCATACACAAGGTTTATCGTTAAGTGGTACATCGAGCTGTTGTAACAACAAAGCAACGTACAACGTACGTACCTAATGAGATTAAGGGCTCATTCGGGCCCGTTGGCTTTCAAGATTTAGCTCTGATCGAATCCTGCTCGGGTATGCAGTATTGGTTTTTTGTGTACGCAGTTTGCGATGCGTAACTCCCGACACGTGAACACCCGCAGGTTCATAGGCAGCTTGTCGATTTTATGGATATAGCTTGTATTTCATGCGGCCTTTATATAAGCGTTTAATACAGTGCACTTTCAAAAGCGTGCGTGCAAGCTACAGATTCATTTGAAAACATCTCGCAAACGAGATTTAGCAGCTTTTTTTCGTCCAAATGAAATTGAGCAGCTTCTAGAAAGAGAAGATGAGGAGAGAAAACAAGACCAATTTTGCGCGCGAGAGAAAAGATGAATTTTCTATTTTAAATTTAATTAGAAAGTCCTTGTGATGTTTAAAAAATAAAACGCGGTGAGGGAAGTGAAATGTATGTGAAGGTCGTCGTGTTTGTGTAGCAGCGACGTCCCGAGGCATTTAGCATTCAAAATTGTTCCTTTCTCCTCACATTCATATTTCTATTATTTTATATAATGCACGAATCAATATATAATATGTTTGCCTTTCCAGCTGGCTTTACCTTTTGTTCGCAATTTTGCAAATTTAATTTTCACATTTTACGAAATGAATTCTATTATGCTTGTGTTAAAATAAATGAGAAAGATATAAAGGTAGTTAATTTTTTAAGTTGATTAAATTTAGAATTTGTAATGCAGCTTGTTCGGTATATAATGAAGAAGATACTGAGAATTATAATTTGTTTTTATTGTTCGAATATTTGCGTTCGAGAATTTTGTTTATCCGAGTAATGCAATGAATATATATAACATTTGATATTCCAAACGGAATTGCATGAGTACGTCATGGATACCTTTTAAAGTAACGTTTGTTGTTGAAGTAAACATCACTTGCGACAGCTATAAAGACGAACTTCTCATGCATTTCGATGAATTCCTAGGAGTTTGATATACATGAATATGTATATACGCGAAAATACACTTGTATTTAAGCATCTAAAGGACAAGGCAGAGAAATGATCTCTTATCAGTTTCGAATATAATTGTTATTTATCCAAATTTACTTGAAATTACTTGTTTTTACAAGACATTTTACAAGACTTAGCCTATGTAACTAATACTATATTATTTGTTATTTTTTATTATATATTATTTTTTATTTATGATACGAAATTAATATAATAACGTAATATACTCGGTTTATTATTTTGATTGAGCTTAAAATTGCATAAATAAAATTAGTAACGAAAATGGTTTATGAAATTATCATTTCACTTCGCTTATTTAATACAAATTTAATATAAAATATATTTCAGATTTATAGTTCCTCTTTACAATTTATTTCGACATACTCGTCATGACATAATATATACCGGAAATTGTATTTTAGCATTAAGAGATTATATAAGTAGACTAAGGATTTTATGTACAAAAAATTATGAATTGAGAAAATTGAAATCTAAATTATATAATAAAATAATTTAAACGTTTTATATGAGAATAACCATACAAATAATAAGAATTTTTCATCAGAATATTCTCTCCTTCTGAAGCAGAGAATCAAAATTGTGAAATGTCAAAAGAATGTGGCGTAATTGTGCCGTAAAGCCAGCTGAAAATTAAATCGGACGGATTAAAGTTTGATGCTGTCGTTAAAGTGCGTAGCTATGCTCCTTTTTAATCAGATATTTTACAGCGCGATTAATTGCGCGAAATTGGATCTTTGTATCGCAGATCTCATTGCGTTCGGTTTTATCCTAGTCGTTGATTGCTTCGGCAATCCTAAAACGACCGGAAACACCAGGATTTATTTCTCTCCGGACGCAAAAGGCGCGAGCGATCGATCTCGCCTGTTAAATTATTTTGCGCGTTGAATGGAAAAACTTGTTGCACGAGGTCAGTATTGCGTATCTATACATCTGACATGTAGAAATTGCAAAAATCGTTATTCTTGTAAAGTGGTAGTCTATACAAACAGAATAACGGAAAGAGGATAAATTTATAAATTATAATGCAAATTTTTAATTGGGTCTTTTTCATTTCTATTCAATTATATATATATAAATTTAAATCATTTTATTAACCTTTCATGCTTTTGTAGAGCCAAGTTAAATAGTATAATTAATGATTTTCTGATTTTAATGATGAATTTGCAAAACTGATTGTAGGCGAAATTATTACTGTTTTAATTGACTTTTATCTCGCTTATCTTTTCGTTACCAACTGTAACTGCAAATTGCATCGTTAAATGAGTTGCTCTATCGTAATAATTATATTCAAAGCATTTTTGAGAAAAACAAAATTGCAACCCATATTTTTTGCGTATAATTGTATGTACATATTTATGAGAAAATTATGTCGGCCGGATTATGCTCTTTTTCTTACGTCAGAAATATGAGTACATTGCGTAATATGTATGTAGGTACATATTGCTTTAATGTAAACTTTTACTATTTAGGTGGTTTATCAGTTCTTCATTAAAAAGTTTTAACAGCGAGATATGAAAATTTCGTAACGGCAAAAAAATAAATGTATCGGGAAAAATTAATAATAATTTTAACCACATATTTTTTTTCAATCTGCAGAAAAAATGCAGAAGAACATTTAAACAATAATTTGAATTTTTAAACTAGATGCTTATAATTCGATAAATTGCTCTTGTTTTTAAAATTCCTATTAATTAATTTATTATTTTTCAAAATTTCTTTTAATTAATTTATTCTTTATTCTCGACAGTTGAAAGACTGCAAAGCTTATACGTATTTCGTAACTGACATATCTTGACGGATTGAAGAGAGGTGGAAATTACATTATTCGAAATTCACAATCCAATTATTTATTCATCAGATTTGATATTTTATATTTTACCGTACGTATCGTAAGCGGAAGCATAAAATTCAATATGTCGCATTTATTCGATTGGATCCCTAAAAAAAATTGGATTCACGAAGGCTGCTAGATTTTATCTTCTTGGTCGATCTGGGACATCCGAGGTAGCCCATGTACGTATGTATTAATTTCTTCTATCCTGTCGTCAACACACACGCCACCGGGATCTTCATCGGCTTTAGTTGCCACTTGTGACGGAGAGCTTCCGGAAGTGGCGTTTCCGGAAGCGCGTCATCCGAGTAACGATCATCGCTTAACCCGTTCAAATTACGTTGACTTAATATGTGAACCTGTATTCGAACATACGATCATTATTAATTATTATTATCGCTCGAGCTTTGATTTTATTGAATATTAGAAAACAATTTTTATATATTTTAATATTGTCGATAAATCATTCACAATTAAATTAATTTTTGGCAAAAGTTTGACACCATCTTGCATTTTAAATATTAATTAAATAATAATTAAATATTAATTAAATAAATAATGCATCTTAGGACATTAAGAAATATTTTCTTTTGGAGACTAGAAAAAAATGATGCGACTTTTGCGCTTTTTTCCAGAATTTTTGTCCGCATTCTGTGCAAATATTCACGAATGCAGATAGCTTTGATTTAATCTCTAAGTTAATATTTTGTTATTAATGATGCGGAGAAATGCGTTGCAAACAGTTATTAGTCTAACATGCATAAGCATTCAGTCGTGTCGTTTTACAGCATCGTTGGTCCATAACAGTTCCCGAATGAATAATCACACATGTAAATTAGCTCAATTAATTAGAATTGGCCTGCGATATCTTATCGTAGACGAAATGAAATAAGAGCACTTGAATTAATTAATCTTTGATATTAATAGCTTTAACTTCTCACCTTAATCTCTCTCGCGAATATATATATATGTACTTATGTACAATTATATACGTATATGTTTTGTAGATAAATTCTTTTCTACCTCACGTACGTTTTTTTTATACGTTATTGCATATCCGGTTTACCGTTCTCGTTTGGCTTCTAAAAAACGCAGACAACTCCTTTAAAAAAAACAATATGTATATTTTTATGTTTTCAGTCCATTACGAGCTGCGCTCACTTCTTTATATTTTTTCTAAAAATTGAGAAAGCATTTTGTCCTATTGTGTGTCATATTTTGTTTCTAGAAAATATCAAAACTATATATACACATATGTATATCCACATGTGTGTGCAGATAAAGAGCTTATACCTTTCCATCATAAATGTTAACGGTAACACGTAGTAATTTAGGTCACGATCAATGAACAAAGTCGTTATTATAAAATAAATAATGATGACAAGCTTCGAGATGACAGAGAAAAGCGATCTATTGAATCTTACATATTCATGATTCGGGAGATAAAAAATATAAGCTCACATGTACATATCCCCAACAGCACACATATCCCGAAAACGTTCAGAGAACATCCTGAGGATGTCCTCTAGATATCTTTCGAATATGTTGCGCTATTAAGGATACGCAAAACTTGCGATACAAGGTTAATATTGTATAATCAAAGCATGGGCAAATGAAACGCACACGAAGCCTAATTAAACGAAACCCTATTACGACAACGTCGGCAGTAATGGACAATTATTCAGGATATCGTCGCTACGATCGGCCGCTAACTTATTATTGCGGCGGCGATGTTTATCTTCGTGGGTGAGAAGTTCGTTGATCAATAAGCCGGCGAGCTTACGCGGTCGGCGCTAATTAAAGTTGTGTATACTTGCACAGTGGTCGACAACCACTTATGCGACCGACGCACCTAACGCGCGGTAATACGCTACTTCACGCTATATGCTGGACTATATTGTACGATTATCGATTGTCGCGCGATCTTACCATGTAGTGAAGCAGTCGACAGGGATTGAACTTGCTCTGGCAGGCTTTCGGCTTGCAATGCGACGCGGTTAGATACCTCGGATAGTGTCCTTCGCCCAGGTCTCTTATTTCGTACTGTGTCTCGCAGGTGCATTGCAGGGACTGCGAAGAATGCATCTTTTTGGCGTTAAATTACTCTTTTTGTTTTATTGAATAAATTACCCTTTTATTGAATAACGTTAATTCGCAGGGGATTAAAGTTGGAATTTTTTTAAATATGAGACAGCGACGCGAATTCGGGAAATTAATAGTGTCCTTCAGCCGAGCTTTTATCTACTAATTATCATTTAATTATATATAATATATATATACATATAATATTCATTTATATTATAATTTAATTATATATAATATTAATATATAATATAATTATATAATATATATAATATATAATTTAATTATATCATTATAATTTAATTCTTATATGAATTATTCCTCTCCTTCCTCCCTCTTCTCTATATAAAGGACTGAACAAAATGACGATTCAATTAGAATGGCTATTTAAGACTTGCAGATATTTTTTGATTTTGCAAAAAAAACACTTTGGTTAATTTAATAATAAATATAATTATAAAAACCAATTATAATATTATACGGCTTTTTTATAAATAACAACAAGAAAAGATATATAATTCGCTGAGAGAGCCTATTGCTGATGTACCTGCGCGAAGACGACGAAAATTTAATTTTTCGCAATTGTTCCTCAACAAGTCTAAGCAAATTTCGTGCTTCGGGTACATAATAAGACGGCGAAAAATTAAGTTTTCATCGTCTTCGCGCAGATATATTCGCAATAGACTCTCTCAGCGAATTATATATCTTTCTTTGTTGATAAGTATAAAATTTGATTATGTCGTTTTTTTATGTCATTCAAATAGCTATATTATCTGTATATTTTTTTTTATTAATCTTATAATTTTTTTTTCAAAAATTATTTTAAATCCAATTCTCAAACACGATTCGTTTCTTTTTTTTATAAAGTCATCTATCTTATACTATGAAAGATAGATGGATTGTTCTTTATTTTCTATCTTATATTGGCAGGAAAATTTTTAATGTACATACATAAAGAGTATGTTAGATCGATGTAAACGAAATTGTTGCAAACTAGATTGTAGGAGATATCTAAAGTGATTTACGATTTGAAACACGCTCACTGCTATTTTCTATAATTTAAAAAAAATACCTCGATTTTTATCTACCTCGGAATCATCCTATATTTTCATTTACGAAAATTGTAAGTAGCAAGAGCGTATGCAAGAATGTAAAATTAAATTAAATTTTCCGCCGCATGCGCCGAGGAATATTAATTATTATATTCGCAAGCGCAGAAATAGAGCAAATAGAAAGAATCTAACTAACAGAACCATTTGTAATAAAATTAATGAATAAACTGAAAAGAGATGCGAGAGTAGAATAGTCATCGCACGTGGCTTGATAGTTTTTCTAACGAATTCGTTTTCGACCTTTCAACGTTAGTCAAATATCACAAAGTGATATATATATATATATATATACGATATATATTTCGAAACTCGTTGTTTTTCGTACGATTGCTGACAATTGTTTCATTGTCACTTTGTGTACTACAGAAAACGAAGGACGCGGAATAAATGGATGATGCGACAGGAACAAAAAAAAGAGAACGAATTCTCTCTATCTCGCGTACTTTTTGCCTATAGTATGGATTGCATTTAATTACTCGTTACATCGTTACTGCTATTGTCGCGAAATATTATCGGAATTTTTCCATTTTCCCAAAAATGTGCGTAAAAAAAGTCATAATTTTCAGTTATCAGTCCGCGGAATGATATTTATAATCTTTGATATTTATAATTCACGCTACGATACGTGTTCCAAAAAAACTATTTAATTAAAGATCATTAATTCAGAATATAACATCCCCACATGCGTATGATAAATTGAAACCCCCAAAGTACGATACAAGGGATATTTTACTCGCAACAAAAAGTTCTCTAAATTAAAAAAAAAACAAGTCTCTTTTAACTTAAAAAAACGCCATTCCTCTCTTCTCTAAATTATTTAAACAATGAATATACTGCTTTAGGAAGAACCGCAAATTCTCCTGCATATTATATCGCGAAATTCATCACGCGAATGATGAATTTGTAATTTATTCTGGGCCGAGAGCCGACAACGTCGTGCAAGACGTTGGCTTGCTCGCGTAAAATGTCTGGAAGAGGGAGAAATTGTTGCAAATTATGCAAACGTACTCTCGTTACGAGACGCGGCTGCAGACCGATCCGTTTAACCTGCTCGAGTCCCTCGGGACGAAAGCTGCGCTTGTCCTCGTAGAAGAAGGTATTTCGATTGCCCGCGATGTCCTCGCGATCGTCCAGGAGGAACTCCGGCGCGACGACCTGCTCCTTCCATCGGTCGATGGACAGGACCTGTCCCGGATCCTCCGCCAGCAAACCTTGGATTATCACCTGATTCCGTACATTCAAACGTTTTGCATTTTTATTAAAATAATAGGATGAAAATTCACTTATCTTATCGTAAGATAAGATTGCACAGTGTCCCTCGCCAGAAGCTGCTGAAATCAATCAGCTGTTACTTTTAATAACGCTTACAATTAGTGCAGAAAGCAAAAGGAAAATAAAATATAAATTTTGGATTTTTATTTTATCGACAATAAAGGCAGATCATTTTTTTCAAACGTTATACTGTAGAATACACAATTTTTATTTTAGTGAGCTTATTTTACATTGAGCTGAACTAATTTCTTTCTCAACAATTTTTTTAAGTAATGAAACAATTATGAAATAGTAAAATTTAATCGTATTTATGCACCAGATAAATTTAAACAAATCTTTAGATATTTTTTTTTTTTTTGCAATTTTACTTCAAGATTTAATTTTCGAAAAATAATAAATAATGAATATTAAAAAGACTCTTAATAAATAATTTCTTTCAACATTTTTTCTAAGGAAAATCTTGATGTGTATCATGACTGCCATCTCTGCGAAATTCTATAAAAATTCTGCAAAAGAAAAATTAGCTTTGTCCGTCTAATGTTCTTTATGTGTTTAATTGAATGCTGAGCAAACATATTTCGCTGACACAAATACTGTGTAGCATATTGCAGGAGGGTAGACATTAGGAAGGTATCACACAACTGAGCTTACACAAAGAATGAAGAGCTTCATCTTTCCTAGGACACGTCTCTCACAAGCTATCACCGTACACTGAGGACACGTCTCTAATATTCTCTCCTTATATACGAAATTATGAAAATAATAGCACGGCCGTATGGTCGATGAGACGATAGATGAGATCCCATTACATTTTCACCGAAAGATGCCATTAATGCCACTCGATATCCATTCGAGAAAATGCGTGGATTTCAGGTGCCTTTGTTCGCGCCATATCCACGCAATCCTCGTCTTTTGTCTCATTCTTTCTCGCGTGTCTATTCATATCCATAAATAAGAGTACTTTTTCCTTCGAGAGAGGATTGAAATTTTCGACCCTGTACCGCCAAGACGAGGCACGTAAAGGAGTCTGTCAATTTCATTCGGAATATTTGTCTCATGGCTGACGTTACGCAGTAAATTTGACTAGTAGACACCTATAAAACTCCAATTCCGCTGTTTACTGTCGCCTGTTGTGACGCAAAAACGACATGCACACCATCCAATTGACAAATATGAGAGCTGCGAGTACGACGCAGGGAAATGGCTCGCGAGATCAAATTTATTTGCAGTTTTTCAAACGGGCCACATTCAAGTACGCTAAAGCTCGCGAAACGGCTCAAAGTTGTTAACGTTGCGGAAGACTTTCCGCGAGCGATCAGTTCAGTATCATGTATTTGATATATCGTGTCACATACATATATAAAAATACTTCTCTTAACATATAGGTATCTATCGAAATCTCATTTCATTGCAGTGTCTTTGACATTGCATCGATTTTCTCGACGACTCTTATTGATTCCAGGAAGAAATAAATTATGAACTAATTTTTTCCTGGAAAATCAATAAATACTTTATTTATTTATTAAAACTAAATATTTTTTTTAATAAAGTATTTATTGATTTTCCAGGAAAAAATTAGTTCAGGAGAAAATCAATAAATACTTTATTTATTTATTAAAACTAAATATTTTTTTAATAAAGTATTTATTGATTTTCTATAGGAAGAAACCTGAAATAAATAAGAGTTGTCGAGGAAATTGATGCAATGTCAAAGATGTTGCGATGAAATGAGATTTCAATATAGGTATGTTAAGAGAAGTTTTTTTTATGTATAAAAGAAATATTTTATTAAAATTTTAATAAATATTTATATATAAAATCTCTCTCTCTCCCTTTAATCTCGAAACAAAATATGTTCTTTTTAAAAGAGTATGCAACAATATATTCTCTTCGTCCGAAAAAATAGCATTAATGGACATAATCAATCATACGTTATTTATTTAACTTGGTCTTGTTGTTTTCCCAAAAGTCGATTATATACGGCGTTGTTTGGCGAACGATTTTAATTGGGATTTAATTTGCCGCGGAAAAATTAATATACGCGACGTGCGTTCGATTATCGCGAACGCGCAAACCGACAATGTCACGCCAAGCAACATTCGGACGAACAATCGGAATCGGAATTTATGTGGTTGTCGACGCACGAGAATCATAGCCCGTTTTTAACGAGCTCGTCATAAGTTTTAATGACGCGTCACGGAATATCGGAGCAACAACAACAACGAGTTACTCTCTTCGGAGCGGCGTTAACTGAGCTAACCGAGCGCGAAATGCGGAAATGCAGCTATTATCCCTATATGGCACGTGCAAAAAAGCAGAGGGGTGAATGAAAACGCACTGTTCCCTCCGTTAACGCTCGCCGAGATTCGCAGCGAAATTACGCAATGCGTTTCGCAATCGCGCAAAATAAACGCGTAACCCCGACGTAGAAATGTCAATTTACCGGTTTCGGAGATTACGCCGAATTACAAAAGGTCTTTGAAGGGATTATGAACAATGTCGTGTATTATTACATTGACAATGGTATGCACGATAATAGAGTTTATTGGAATATGCGATTCGTTAACTCTCCATGCGATTTGATGGTCGAAATAATGTTGAAGGTCCAAAAATGCCGCAAATATTTAAATTCAAACATAAATATCAGACAATTTCTTAACATATCTTGTATATACGTAGTTCAGGAATAACTTAATTATTTGCACATGATTTATAGATTGCGTTTAGTATCATTTCTGTATTATAATTTGACGTTTCTCTCGCAGAATTTATCATATTGATATTAATTATTAATATTATTAATATAATATTAATATTATTAATATAATATCAATATTATTAATAATAATATTAATATTATTGAAATAATATTAACATTAATTAATTATATTAAATATAAAATTAATATTATTTATATATACTTGACTATTAAGTTTTTCGGAAAAATCTCTAAATAATATTTATACATCAATTAATTAGATAGTTTCTAAAAATATGAAATGTACTTTTTTGGCATCTCTCATATATCATATATTGTATTATTTAATTATTATAGTTGACTTCTTCATTATTCAATTTTATTTTATAGTCATTTTTGCATTGTTTATGCTCGACGAGCATAAATATAAATACACACAACTTTGACGGTAAATAATTATGTTTTGCACTAGATATGCGAAAACAGGATCGATCGCATAGGTACACTCGCTTTTTCTCTCTTCTTTCATATTTCTACTGTGACGATTTTTCCATTTACATGCGTGGGCTGGATCCGATTAGATCAGTCATGCTACGACGACGAAGTATCGCGAGAATATAATCGTAATCCAGCATTCATTTCTCTAACATTTTGTACAACGTAACGAAGAAAGCTGGAAAAAACATTTTTTCTTTTCTCTTCACGAGATACACGAGCAATTTAAATAAACATTGTATACATAATGTCTCAAATACTCTGATCAATTTGGAGATGGATATTCCTCAACTTAGAAAATATTGAAATATTAATAAATTGCGAATAAAGATTTTAAAAGAAGAGAGCTTTTTATTAAGCTTTGGAGTCAAAGATTAACAAAATTACATTTTTTATTAATAAATTCAGAATAATTTAATAAAAAAGTTTAATTTTAGATTTATTTATAAAAATATGTAATGGAAAAAATTGTGAAATTTGTGGAAAATGATAATCTCCTTCAATATTTCCCTTAGAGAAAAACCAATTCCAAATTATTTAAGAAAGACTGCTATTAAAAAGACATCTGAAGATATCATTGACATACTTTTACGATATTCTAAATATACAAAGTAGAGAGTTATGCTATTATATCTTTTATTCATAAATATTGATCGTAAAAGCTATTAAATTATTTAAAAACTATTATTGTAGAATTTTGAGTGAATTAAGCTTCAAAAATGAAAATTAATATAATAGAAGAACTTGTTTCTCTACTATTCTCAATATTTAACCGCATTTTGTCTCAACCAAAATTTTAACAAATTTTAATTTGAAACGTTTAATACATTTTAATTTGAAAATTCCTTAAACAGTATTTTAAAATTTGTGGTTTTAATTTTATCCAAATATTTAAATTTTAATATAATCTACATCATATGTTCTAGTATTAATATATTATATATATATATATACATACATATATCGTCATTCCTAACTTATTAGAGATAAGGTACAAACGATGTTAAGAGTCTCCTCCATCGTTGATAAGGATTCTTGTGAAATTCAGCTAACATCTTACCAAAGTTATGTAATAGTTTGTATCCGGGCGGAATAATTAATTATAATCGAGAAGTTAATGTAGCACACAGAAATATGGCTTCAAAACAAACTTTAAGAAACCTTATGATACAAATCCAAAATAGAACCTATTAACGAACTCAGTAAAAAGATATTTACCAAGATGTGTTGTTTAAGTGGGTTTCCTTTCCTTTTTCTTAAAATCTCTTGTTGATTCGTCTTGTAATTCTCTTGTAATCCTCCTGTAGTAAATACTCAGAAGATCTCGAGAGATGTCGAAGAATGATCTTCTGTTAACTCATTCTCTTAAGTGATATTAATCTACACAAACCGCTCATCTCTCAATATTAATCTTCTTCTCTAGTTTTCTAAATGCCATTTAGATGCAACGTTGGAGTTTGACATTAATTGATGCGTTATCGAGAAATACTTTGACGAGAATTACTAATGATCAGAAAATACGTCGGATTTGATGAACGATTATTAATCGTTTATTCGTCTAGACAGTTTAAAATGTATAGCATTAAAATGATCGATACACAATGTTATATGATGAAGAAAACTGGTTGTTACAAGCTGACAAGTTTATTAAAATATTATTATATTCTAGATTGATGGAATAACTCGTTATTTTATCGGGTACATCCTTGCATTTTAAAGGGATAAATTTTTTAAATTGTTCTTATTAGTTTGTGATTAATTTGTGCAACACAAACTTCGAAAAAATTTTCCATCATCGTCTAAAAAATAGTTTTTATAGATAGAAGATGAATATTGGCTTTTTTAGAAAAAAAACAAAACATATTGTAATAGCAATTATTTTTTTAAAATACTAGAATAATTCTATTTAGATTGTCATTTTATTCTTAAAAAAAAAAAAAATAGAAATATATATAAAATTTTTTTTTATAAAAACTGATATTTAAAAAAAATATATATATAGTTTATTAAATGCAGGATTAAACTTGGACATAATTACAAATTTATCTGATCGCGAGAAATCTTTCGTATAAGAAATAAATATTAAGGTCATTTCGTATATCATCATCGCTGAAAAGTCTTGTAAGTTTATTTATTATTTATCCATTCGACACGGTCTCTCGTAGTTTATTAATTCATCCCACAATCTCGTATTTTATACGAAACAGATAAAAAGACGTACGTGTCCGGTTCGGCGTCGAAGTCGACGCGCTCGCGTCTGCGCGACGTTTTGCGCCCCTTCCTAAAGCTAAACAGGAGGAGCACGCAGAGCTCTATATATTTCATGGAAGCACGAGACTCGGGGCACTCCACACGTTTTTCACAGCGTGAGCATCCACGAAAGGATACCGAGACCGACGGATCACAATTTTTCTCTTTCGGAGAATCCAGGCATCCCCTCGATACCAGAGACCATCCTGTACACCGGAACCGGACGTCGCGGCGTGATGACGTTTCCCTCATCGATCGCGATCGTTTTCATCGGCGTGGCCGCTTACGCGGTTACAGCCGGACCCGTTCAGGTAAATAAAGCTCAGTTTTTCATTCATTTGTGTCACGTGGATATGTAATTTATTAATCGCACTCTTTATATTCGACTGTGGCGTTAATTATTTAAGAGGTCGTGAATATAACTTAGAGTCGGAATCTATATTTTATATTTGACGGATTATCTATCGTTGCTAAAAGATGTCTTCGTTCTCTTTCAATATTGGTTTTGTTGTATTAATTAAATAAAACTGACGCTAATTTGTTCGAGAGCATATATTTCTAGATTCGAAAATTTTGCACTTTGAAAATAAATTAAATAAAAAATATTAATATAAACTAATAAATTAAATGAAAAACATATTGTGCAAAAATTTTATTGGGGTTTTCAATTTGAAAGAATTAAATTCATTTTATCATACAAAAGAGAATACAGATTACATAAAATTAATATTTCGTGTAATGTAATAATGATACGCATGAAAAATATTTAATTGAATATTTTGCACGTAGGGTTTTTTGATCTAAATAAAATGCTCGACATTTCTTTAATGCGCAAATCAAAATTCAATGCATTTGATAATAAAAAAAATCATACGAGAAATAAAAAAAGCGAAAATGGAAAATTTCAAATTCCAAAATTTTATTTTCTCGCTAACAATGATATACAAATAGATAAGTATTGAAAACCTACAATGCAAAAACTTCCTCAATAACTTTTGTGTATATAAATGATATTTTATTAAAGAACAATTCTCAATTGCGTTTTTTGTCAAAGGCAATTTATTCTAAAAACGTAAATGTAAAGTTTTTAATTTTGCCATTGCCCGACGAATAAAAAATGTTTACCAAATTTTTCGATGAAAATAGAGTTAGTAAAACCCAGGAAAATTGGAAGATGCAAATTCATCGGTAGGCTTTAATTTGCATAGCGAGCGCGTGCAACAGGCACGTATTCACGCTGCCAATCATTATAATAGCGAGCAATAATATGAGTGCCACATCAGGGTATGACTGTTTGTTTGTCAATTTTGACAATTGCGTAGTATACGCAAACGAGATTGAATTGTGTTTGACTTTACGCGCGCCATCGGAATGTAATTAATTTCGTCATGTTACAGCGAACATAATTGAATGATAAAGCGCGTGACACTAGACATTTTGCTTTGATGGAAATCGGCTGTCCGAATATGTTATCTTTTGACATTATCACGTTTTAAGATTACAGAAAAGTGGTTATTAATGTTTAGAAATTCTTGTACACAAACGTAGACTATATTTATATTATTCTCCCACAATAATTCATTCATTATTACCCAATAATTATTATATTATTCTCAAAATAATTCATTCATCAATTTAAAAAAGATAATCTGCGGATAACAATGATATTTAATCTTCCCGGCAATAAATGAACAATTCAATTAAGAACCGTTTTGCGAGAGGGAGAGAAAGAAAGGGTGAGTAAGGGAATTTTTTTTTTTTTTTTGAGGGAAACTTTTTACGAAGAATGCGCGCAATAAAGAGAGGCACAATGTATCCAACAATTATTACATTATACCCAATAATTATTACATTATTCTCAAAATAATTCATTCATCATTTTAAAAAAGATAATCTGCGGATGACAGCGATACTTAATTTTCCTGGCAATAAATGAACAATTCAATTAAAAACCGTTTTGCGAGAGGGAGAGAAAGAAAGGGTGAGTAAGGGAATTTTTTTTTTTTGAGGGAAACTTTTTTTACGAAGAATGCGCGCAATAAAGAGAGGCACAATGTATCCAACAATTATTACATTATACCCAATAATTATTACATTATTCTCAAAATAATTCATTCATCAATTTAAAAAAGATAATCTGCGGATGACAGCGATACTTAATTTTCCTGGCAATAAATGAACAATTCAATTAAAAATCGTTTTGCGAGAGGGAGAGAAAAAGAGGGTGAGTGAGGAAATTTTTTTTTTTTGAGAGAAACTTTTTTTACGAAAAATGCGCGCAATAAAGAGAGGCACAATGTATCCAACAATTATTACATTATACCCAATAATTATTACATTATTCTCAAAATAATTCATTCATCAATTTAAAAAAGATAATCTGCGGATGACAGCGATACTTAATTTTCCTGGCAATAAATGAACAATTCAATTAAAAACCGTTTTGCGAGAGGGAGAGTGAGTGAGGGAATTTTTTTTTGAGGGAAACTTTTTTTACGAAGAATGCGCGCAATAAAGAGAGGCACAATGTATCCACGGTGTAATTACGGCGATCCCGCCTCCGCTTCGAAGATTTACTTGTGTAGTCCCGCGCTTTATATTAATCCCACCCCCGTCGAAATCCCCTCCGGGGAGAATCCCGGATCGCGATGTGTTTATCTCGTCGTGCGCTTTTCGCTCTTGTTGTTTCACCGGATAAAGTACCGGGAGCGCGATGCGCCTCGTTGCGTTCGCAACTTGTTGCATCCGTTCTGCGAAGTGCACCTTTTCTTCGGAGCGCCAAATAGCGCCTTCTCTCGCGCGCTATTCTCGTGTCATGACCTTTCCCTCGAGGCATTATCCGCACGAGATTACCACGTTCGATGATTCTCGTCCCGTTTTTGTCCTTTGATAAATCTCGAAGTGGCGACATATCGGAGGAAGTTGCACTTTGCCACTTTCATTTCGCACTTTCGCAGATTGAAATGATAAAAAAGCATCATCTCTAGATCAAACGCACCTTTTTTCGAGGCGCCACGAAGTGGAATAAGTAAAGATCGATCGTAAAAAAAGAGAGAGTATGTAAAAATATAACTCGGAACTATTTTATATTTTATATTTTTGCAAAATTATTTTAGATTTTTTCTTCTAAGAGAATACAAAAAGAACATAATGTTTAAATTATATTTCTTATTACTTATTTTAAATGCTATGCCTTTTTTCGAGGCGCCACCAAGTGGAATAAGTAAAGATTGATCGTAAAAAAAGAGAGAGAATGTAAAAATATAACTCGGAACTATTTTATATTTTATATTTTTGCACAATTAGTTTATTTTTTTTTTCTAAAAGAATACAAAAAGAACATAATGTTTAAATTATATTTCTTATTACTTATTTTAAATGCTATATGGTGACATATACATATCACTATTGTAGTGCTTCGAATTACATGTAACGTTAGTTTTACTGTAAATACTTTCTGAAAAAAAATGACTCTTGACTTTAGCTTTGCATTTGTCTCCTTTCGACTGTACTTTTAGCTGACATTTATCTTATGCAACGAAGAGAATTTTTTAAAACGAAAGAACAATGTATTTTTTTCTTAGAATATTATTATATATAGTTTTTTTTTACATATTTGATATGATCGGCTGTCTCCGAATGCACAAATTTAAAGCAAATCATACACGCGAGCCCGGTAAAAAATTTTTTATATATAACAATATAAAATTATATAGAAATATATAATAAAATTATACACATAATCGCAAAATTATATATGAAATATATCCATACATAATTAGACAAAAATTCTTTTTATATATAATTATATAAATTTCTTATTCATAGTAATTTGACATGATAATATCTATTTAATATATAACTCTCATTCATCAATTTATAAATTAATATAATTATATATAAAAATAGACATATTTCACATACAATTTTACGATGATATGTATAATTATACAATTATTTATATATAATTATATATAAAAAATTGATTACCGGGAGATTGTAATTCGCAACGACAAATCGCGATAGTCGAGACTGCATCGGAAACGGAGAGAGATGCTCGCGAGACTTTAAGGTCAGCAGCAAAATCCGAACGGATTAAAGCTTGCACGATGTGTGTATATATGTATGTCATGACCGTGTACTCGCGTTCCTGCAAAAGTTTCCCCATGCATACTAATAGTGCCCATAAGGCAGCTACGCGTATGCACCTGGGATGTTGGGATTCGCGCTGTAAAAAAGCAGGATATACGTGTCCGCGAGAATATCGATGTACGTCCCAAATATCTCTGACATTTTTCCAAGAGAGGAGATCGCGAAATTCCCTTTTGCATTTTTATCTAGTTGAGCGATGCAACATCCTAATGCATCAATAATCGAATAATCGCGATTGCACGTATGTAAATATATATATGTATAAACATGCATGCACGCAATGGATTTATACAGAGATAGATCTCATATCATACTGATATGCATTATACGTAACTTTCCTGAGAATATAGCATATATAATTTTAATTTTTTCAGCAGAAAAATAATTAAAAAGTTACACTTCGCGCTTTGTTTTTCTGTGTGTATTATAAGCAGATTTATTATACACACAAAATAGTATAAATTATTTGATTTATTAAAGTAGAAGAAATTTAATTTTTTTAAGTGGAAAGCAAAATTTGATTTTTCACAAAGTAAAGAAAATGTACACACACCGTGTTTGTTACTTAATTAATTTTTTTCTAAAATACTTGGCACACGCGTCTATGTGTATATTTATGAGTATTACATTTTTCTTTTTAGATTTACATAATTTCTAAGAGACTTCTTTCTTTGAATATGCAATATAAATTATGCAATATAAGTTGATAAATAAATGTTTTCCATATTAACTACATATAATATATGATGATATTATATTTTTATAGTTGCAGTCTTTTTGTATACCCTCTATACATACAGCTTTTTTTTCGCTTTAGATTTACATAATTTTTATATGTACTTTCCCGAATAAAATCTAATATTACCTACATGACAATATCATATTTTTCATGAAGTTTGCAATCTCGTTGTATACTTAATAGAAATCGAAAATTCTTTAAAAAATGTAAATTTAAATAAAATAAAATCTTGGTGAAAAACGTTCTTTTCTGTACATACATATATGCAAAAAACTTGGTTTTACGATCGTCGTAAATAAGACACCGCTTTACTTTCAGGAAAGCATTTAATTACTCGTCAATTGCTCTCTCTCCTCCTATCCTGTTATTTATTTAAAATGGCTCGAAACTTCATTAACTTGATCAACTGTGAACCGCAACTCGGCCCTAGTTTTCTTATATACGTGTCTGTAAGTTACGGTGCGTGATGAGAAACGCGAGTTCCACCGGAGGTTCGATCGAAGCTATATACACCGTCCTCGCCATCGGGGGTTTTAAAAGAAAGGAAATTAAATCCGTAAAATGTTCTATCCTTCGGCGCTTTATGATGCACATGAAACTCCATTTTCTATCCTTTCCGATACGCAGCTGCTCTCCGGAAGGTCTCGAAGCGAGGCTACGAAAAGCTTTTTCGTCAAACTCGATTGAATCGCTAAAACGCATTGTATACAGCATTCTCCTTATAAAAGAAAGGGAGAGTAAAAACGTACAAAGTACAAAAGTATGCTTGCGTGACGCTCGGTTTTTCCTTTTCGTCGAATGTTTCGAGCATAATCGATAAGGTCGACCAGTGAAAAAACAGAGGTCTTTTGATCGCGATATGAAAAAGGCAGGCGATTCGTTGAGTAAAGGTGAAACCTTCGATACGGTATCGACCTTAACCCTTATAATTAGTCGTAGGAGTCGAGTAAATGACAGAGCGCAGTAATATCGATCTGTAAACGTAGTTAACAGGATGCATTCAAAGTCGACCTGAAGGACTATTACCTCGAGTCTTACAAAGAACGGTGTTAATATTAAGGAAAGCAATGATCAATCATATAACTTTTAAGGGAAATAAGTTCTAAATAGGTATCTGCAAAATATCTCAGAAATTAATTTTTTTTCCTATTTCCAATGTAAAATCAAATTTAATTTGTTAATGAACTTGATTTGCGAATAGAGCCGAATCGAACAAATTCACGAGAAGAGGTGAAAAAAATCTGAAAGGAAAATTACCGGGTTTGTCGCGAACGTGAAAAAAATAATGTAAAAGTCAGAGAGTTATTCGTTGAATGCACGCGACCGTCGCAACATCGATCGTCATAATGCATTTTCAATTCATCCGAAGTCAGAGTGAACGACTAAGCCGGGAATTTATAATACACCTGTCGTGAAGAAAAGTTCGATCCGCGGGAAAGTAAAGTAAGACCCAGCACGTTGACGAAGCGACGAACGAAAAATTGCAATTAACATAATGCAGTCCTCGTTGCAAGCCCTCGATAAGCCATCGCGAAAACGTCAACTCGCACGTGCTGTTGTCACGGGACTTTAACACGTGGTCGGTCATTCTTTACGTGATCTTTAAGAAAGCTTTGCATTATGCATGCACGCAACTTTCTTCTTTCTTCGCCCAGTATTATATCGCAACGCTCGTTCGACTCTATCGATGTTGGATAGATACTGAAATAAATAATTATATGCGTTTGCCGCGAATAAATAAAAGATCCCACGCTTTCGATCTAGATCTAAATACATCAAGCGTAGAGATACGCGACGCGCGATACAACTATATTTTAAGAGATATGCTGCAAGTTCATAAAAATTATCATAAAAGAGTGATTTTAAACACACAATTTTTTATGTTTTATTTTGTATTATATTTAATAATTATAGTGATATTAGTAATTATACAGATATACAGGACAGATATTATATTTTATTTTCTTTGTATGAATAAAAATTCTCATAATTTTAATTTTTATTGATATTACTAGCTTATAATTATGTGCTAAATTTATCCTTTTTAATTTTTTTTAAATTTGACACTTTATATTCTTCTTCTGAAAATTACAAAGAAACTGATGTGAAATTTTTTCCCTATGTAATTTTTACCTACTTGATTTTTTGATTTTTTTATACTAATAATAAAGTTAAATTATATGTATAATCTTGTTGTGCCTTTTTTTTAATGAGTGTTGATAAAGTATAGTAATTTTCAAACAACAGTTATATCGTAACAAAAACAAGATGCTTGTGGCTATAATTAAAAAGTTTTACTCATTTTCCGGTTACAGGGTACATCGAACACGGTGCAACGGGACGAATATGAATCGCCAGCATTGGCGGATCTCTTATTGGCAAGATACTTGGAAGAGCGCAGTGAGTATCATTGAAGAAAAAGAAAAAAACATTTGCTTGCTTATTTTGAAGAGAGGAGAGAAACTGGCATAAAAACACTTTTATCTTTCAAAATATCAGAATTTCGATTTTTTGAAATTGTGAGGTCATTAAAATGTGTATCTTTTAAACCAAGTAAAAAATATAAATACAAATAATTTTTTGACTTTTTTAATATTTTAATTGCTCTAGCTAAATTTCTTGATCTTTTTTCTCATGTATTTCGAGAATTTATCTTTAATATATATATTTTTTTTATTTTTTGCTAACATCACACTGGAAAATTGAATTTTTAGTCGATGACAGTATTTGAAATAGGATATAGGGCAAAGATAAAAATTTGCAAATGCATTTGTGCATTTTAAATTGTTTATTATCGTAAAAAAGAATTATACTTTGTATGTAGTTGCGACAAATTAGATGCGACTTTTCTTTCTCTCCTTTTTTCATCACAATAAACACATAAAATAAATACATAAATAAACTCCAAGTCCATTGCGTTATCACGCGATGGATATCAGCAGGCACAAATAACCTGGGCGAAAATGAAATCTGAAACATTTTATTAAGTACCTTTTTGCTATCACACGCGATTAACGCGTTAAATAATTCGTCATCTTTTACTGACGAGTGTTACGCATCGGCTAATTATAGTAAATTATGTGTTGTGTCGGGGAAAAAAACTGTACGTGATCGATAGCTGTAGCAAGGCTACTATACGTAAACGATGATCCTTTGCCCTTTGATATATCATTTCTATGCTGTGTGGTCTAGAAAATGGAATTATCTACCTAGAGTCGCCTGATATATTTAATTACCCGCATAAACCATTATATTTACATTATACACCTCAATTAATCGTTTGCGAAAAGATATTCATCGATTATGCTAGCACGAAATAGTATTATAGTACAAAATTATTAAATTAACTGAAATTAATATTCAGTAATTGCATTTATATGAAGAAAAAGTATATAACTACTGAGGAAAAAGGAGACATTAGAAGAGAAAAGTCTTTTCAAAAGAAAGAAAGGAATTTTACTATATATTGGACATTTTATTTTGCAGACATATAATTGTACAGAGAAAACATAAAAAATTTATATACACGTATATTTGAAAACTGCACATTTTTAGCTTCAATATACAACTTTCTGAGAAGAGAAAGAATGGAGAATAAAATTTTTTAAAGCTTTTTTTAAAGAGAAAAGAGAAATAAAGGATTGAAAAAAACGTACATGTGCATATAGAATATAAATTTATCTCTAAGATTTCTAAGATTAAATGCTGCGGCATTAAAATTTCCTCCACGAGTTGCGTTATTCATGAGCAACCGCGGTTTTGTTTCATATACTAGTCGATAAAAAATCATAAAGTGCACTATGTTATGTCAACCAATCATTGTCTTGTCGTGTAATCGAGCTATTATGATTAAATAAACAATAGATTGTAGAGCATGTTTGAGTGCTCGCTGAACGCCCTCTGATAAACAGAAAGTGTCATAGAAGCGCGCTTTTACGACGCGGTTATCATCCTTCTGATTGCATTTTATAGCTTGATTATAAAACATTATGGTTCGAACATAAGATCGCCCACGCATTCACTTGAAAAGCAAAGCAAGGGAAACAATAGCCATTTAAACCAGTTAAATTGGTTGTTCGTACCGATTCGATTAACATTTAGTCAATTTAACTTCAATCAATTTAATAATAAGAAATGTATAAATAAGCAACATGTGTACGAGACTATTTTAATATAACATAATAACATATATAATATTCATTTTTAATAATTTATTTTTACCATTAATTGGATGTACTTTCTTGCAAAAAAAATAGCAAACATTCAAATAAAGAAGATATAATGAATATACACACAACTGTTTTTTAAATAATAGATCAGAAGTAAAGAGAGAATTAAATATTTAGATTATTGATTATCGTTTATTGGATATAGATGGTTTTTTAATTCTGATTTACTGTAAGATTATATGTGCGCGATATCTTATATAATTTGCAAATTTCTTCCTTCTGAGGGAACACGCATATTAATTAAATAATAATAAAGCTCATGCTCTTTTCTTTTCTGGCCGGCCAAATATTTGAGAATTGTATCAATAATTAGTACATAAATTTGAACAGCAATGAAATATTAATATATAAATACGATCGTCGCTCGCATGCTCTTGACTTATTAATTCGCGGAAAGCACATTAATTATTCGACCCTTTTTAACCCTGATATTTTTACTTTGTCACGCGCGCAATTTATTATTATTATATTTTTATCAAATTATGGTCCTTAATCATTATTATGCGAAACACGTGTGGTCTGGCAAATCAAGAATAATTGAACCAAAAGCTAAGCTTGAGCGATACACTTGGGATTTGCATTCAATTTATTCATATAATGTATAAAAATATAAAAATTATCGCGACGGAAAAAATTTGCGTATACGAGTGTCAAGCGCGCAGAAAATTGTTGCACGTGCGAAATGTTGACGTATCGTTGACATTACAATAATAAAAGGTAAGCATGTAATAGCAATTTAGGCATGAAAAAGCTCCGTTAATGCCACCCTGTCTTTGCGCATGCCACGATGACGTTTACTTTGCATGCTTTTGCACTCCCGGGTCTCCCGTTATTTTTACTCAAATTTCTCTACTGCACAATAAGGTGCATATTTGCGCCATACGTTCTACGCTGATTTTAATGACTTGTATGCATTATCGTGTAAAATAGATAGCATTATGCGATCAAAAAATCGAGGAAAAGAAATTGAATTTTTTTTAAACAACTATTGAAAGCTGATCGTCAAATAATTAATCAGTGTGATAATTTTGTATCATGCACTACTGTGATGTGCGATGTACTTCTTTTGCATCTCAAGGAGAATAGAAAAAAATGATGTCAATTTGAGGTCATTATATTATACTTTCATCGCCCACCTTTCGGTAATATAAGACCGGGTCCACAATATAGCTGATTTAAGCCCTAAGCTTTAAGAAATTGACTAATCAGTCGACCATTCATCTCATAGTTGATTGTACATAAATGATCAATTTCTTAAGGCTTAGGGCTCAAATTACATATTGTGGACCCGGCCCAAAGGCTACTTAAAAAAATAAGATCATTTGAAAAGCTTGTCTTTTGCTCCCCCAATAATTTTCCCAATTTAGCGCCATTGTTTGCATGCATATTTATCATATTTAATTTTCAACCAACATATAGCATATATTATTTTATAACGCATGACGTAGTTGCATGAATCACGATTTGATCTTGCGAATAAATGTTAAATGAGGATTGCAATTAATATTTGTATTATTTTGGTGAAATTTACATTTGAATACAAAATATAAACCTTTTGTATCTTTTATGTTTATGATTTAATTTGTTTAATGCAAAATGCATGTGTTATTGAAGATTTCGATGTAATATAAGCAGCATGAAAATTTTATTCTCGAAAATTGCACTCATCAAAATATTGGTTTTGATACCCAATGCGAAACTGTTAATTAATTTTATTATTTTATTTTTATTATTGTAGAAACGAATGAAAGAACAAAGCGAAACGATGACCCGTATGCCTATGGACATTTACCAGATGAAGAGAACCACTTGAGTGCACATCTAGAGTCTGATGAAATACTCGACGGACGATCGAAAATTTCTGTTAATGGAGTGCATGGCGAACTCCATAATTCTCCGCTGAACGCCGAAACATTCATAGACACATCGAATCATCATCCGTACGGTTTGGAAAATGTCAATCCCGGTCAATTATACATGCATCACAATCATGATATTTTGGACGCAAAAGAGCACGGAAGACTTGTGAAAACTCATGATATAGATGGGCTCCTAATTAAAAATGAACACGTGAGAAATTTGGACCAGATCGGCGGTGGACATCTCGTGCGAAATCTCGACCAAATTGGCGGTGGACATCTCGTGAGGAATCCGGACCATCATGATGGTGGACATCGCGTGCGGAATCTTGATCAGATCGGTGGTGGACATCTCGTGAGAAACCCGGACCAGAGTGGTGAATATGTCTTGAGTAATCTGGGTTATATCGGCAATGTGCATATTCCGGGAAATCTCGATCATCTCGGTGATGGACATCCGGATGAAATCGACGATGAAAACCAAGTTAGAAGACGCGCCTACTCGAATGTAGAAGCAAGACGTCTTGATCAGCCTGGAGTAGCTTCAAGACGGTTGGATGCCAATGTAGCCTCAAGACGATTGGATGCCAATGTAGCCTCAAGACGATTGGATGCCAATGTAGCCTCAAGACGATTGGATGCCAATGTAGCCTCAAGACGATTGGATGCCAATGTAGCCTCAAGACGATTGGATGCCGCTGTAGCCTCGAGAAAATTGGATGCCGCTTTAGCCTCGAGAAAATTGGATGCTGCGATAGCCGCAAGAAAATTGGATGCCGCAATAGCTTCGAGACAATTGCAACAAGCTGCAATAGACTCAAGACGATTGGAAGCCGCCGCACGAAGTCTGAGTCGGCTGACATGAGAACCGACGCCGACTGAAGATCGCTCATGAAAATCTTGTGAAAATCTAGGAGTTTGCCTGATTTTGCTTGAATCCGAAGATATCTAGAAGACAAATTATTTAATTGCTTAAGAATATATTTATGTTTATTAAATGTCTTTCTTTACGACATTACTTTTGATTTTCTAATTGTCCAAAAATTATGTATGTTTTATGTAAAAAATTGGATTAATTGTCGATTAATTGTAATTTAATAAATGCATAGAAGAGAAATATAATGGTGGTATAATTAAAAAATTAAACAAATCGCACATGTGAAATATATATTAATAAATTGAAAAGTTCATGTCAGAAAAGAAAAGCGTACCTATGGAAAATGTAAAACAAATTTAATCGCACAATTTTATTTTTAATTTTTCAATTGCATTATCTTATCTTTATATATTATAAAAAAATTATTTTTTCCATTAAATTTCTTATTACATCTTTTCTCTCTCTGCCTCTTTTTGTCTATATCATATACATATTTTATAATAACAAGATATATTGATAATTTTATTTATACTATTTACATGTTCCAGAGATTTCAAAATTAATTTCAAAAATAAAAATTGAAGTTGAAAATATATATGTTCCATAATGTGTTATTAAAAAGCTCATATTTTATAACATATGTTTAATATTATTTAATATTTTTTTAAAGAGAGTAGTTTTCTCTTAATATATTATTTATATATCGTTTTTAAAAGTTTCTCAATTTTAAATATATTTTTTATATCAATTTCAAATATAAATATATATATATATATATATATATATATGTTTGGAATACAACACACATGAATATTTATATTTTGATATAAAAATAAATGACGAATATATTAGCTTGTCGAATATAATAATCATGGAATGACCGATCGATGTTTGCGTGTTTCATAATATTATACACTCTGTCGTATTAAAATTAACATAGATCTAGTCTAACTTTTTAAAATGTTCAAGGTGCGGGCAGTCGTAATTTAGACGGTCATCTACTGCGACAGGCACGTCGAGGGTTGGATTCGCTGTCTGGGGCAACCTTTGGTGAAAACAAGAGATACGCACCTGTCAGGTAAGATGTTATTAGTGATATGCATGTGCATGACGTGTCTGATGATAAAATCAATGATAAAATGCTCATTTAAGAGAAAGGTTTTCATCAACTTTTTAATCTGTATACGGAGCTTCATTAAATATTGGACTGAAATAATTTCAGAATTTATGGATTCTCTGATTCAACGATTATATTTTCAATTAAAATAATATATAATTTTATTTAATTTTTTTCATAGAAAATACATTCTCGAAGGATTATATAATTTTTTTAGAGATATTAATGTGCATTAATTTTACTTTGAAAAAATTAATTGTAATCTTTCTATGCGCGTTTGTTTATGCAAATATTCTTTCATACAGACAATAATTGTAATATTCTAATGAAAATCAAGATTAAAGGAACAAATTTGGAAAATCGTAGCAATTATACAACAAACGTAAAGAAAGAAAATTATTATTTGAGCAGAATATAACGTAATTTAATTATAATTTGCGCAGTGGAGGGGATTTTTAATTTCTTCAATTTTTTTAAAAATTATCTTTTATAAATAAAAATCGTAGATTAATATTGATTTGATACTTTTTTTGTGCACTTCTATTAATTTCATAATACATATAAAATATGCTGCACATATAAAAAACATTTTATTTACGTTTTCAGAGAGAGACATATAATTTTTCTGTATAATAAATTAGAAAATCTTTGAGGTCGTTTCTTGAGTGATTTGTCGATAAAAGTATTTTTCGTTGAACTTTTCGTTCCGTGTTATTTTTATTTCAAGCAAACTGCAACCCGATTCTTCCCACTCCGATCGAGATTATATTTTCAATGAAATAAAATAATCACCAATAATTACCAGTTGTTTTGCTATTTATATAAACACACACAGCTCGCCGTATTTTATTTCTCTCCTCGCGATTTATCTCTCGTCACTTTTCTACACACTTCTCTACCTTTCCCGACGATAAAAGGGTCACGTGTCATTTATTGAAAGGTTCACGCACAAAGGGCTCGGTTTTTTTTATCAATTCGATATATTTGCTTTTTCGATTGTGTTCCCGCCTGCCATTTCGCCACAAATGCGAGCTCGATCACTATCTTTCCTCTCAGTTTCTCACAAATCTAGATGAGGCGAGTATTGCTGTTAGATATCTGATTACATTACTTGATCTAGAAAAAAAATAATACAATAAAATCCAGGGAGGCGATAACAATCCTTTAGCTTTCACGACAACAATAGTTTTATTCAAAGACGAAAACAGAAAAACTTACAAAAGAAAGTGGCTCCCTTATTCGCAGTTCTGGTATTGAGTAACACTTTCAACCTGCACCACTCATCATGACACACAATTGTAAAAAATTTCTTCTTTTCTCCAATTTTTCAAACTATCGCTGTTGCAGAGAGTATTTCGATACAATTTTTATCCATCTATCGCCCTTTCATTTAATACCGCCATTTTCACAAGTTCCGGATATATCAGAATACTACGGTATTCAATTACGTTCGCTCGACTTTGTTGAAAAAAGGAAAAAATAAAATAAAAAAGAATTATGCGTCAGGATAGCGATCATATCTCATTTCTCGCGTCTGACTATACAAGAGTCGATATTACCTTCGTGTCATGTCTGACTAGTTCCGGCAATAACTCCTTGTCTGAGTATTCCCGACCGTAACTACTTGCCATACTGCAAGAGATTACTTGTTCGTGCTCTTTTATAATAATCATTTTATACAATTTTACTTAATTATTTTATATATAATTATATAAAATTTTATATAATAATTTTATATAAAATAATAATTTTTATTTTTAAAGAAACCTGCGTTTATTTTGAAAGAAATAAAATATAAGAAAATCCGATTTTTCTTTTGATAGCTATTTTTTTATTTAAAAAATGTGTTTCGATAAAATTGCATTTAAATTATATTTTTTTTTATATATCTCTCTGAGAACTTATTGCTTTTTTAAAAAATAAAAAATCTAAAAATATCTATTTCCATCTTATTACATCCAGTTGAAAATAAAATATTGAAATGAGTAAACGGAGTTATTATCTACACGTGGATATATGCTCTTGCATGGCCATTATTGCAGGCAAAATAATAACAATTTTACTATTATATAAAATTTTATATAATAATTTTACATAAAATAATAATTTTTATTTTTTAAAGAAACCTTGAAAGAAATAAAATATAAGAAAATCCGATTTTTCTTTCTATAGCTTTTTTTTTATTTAGAAAATGTATTTCGATAAAATTGCATTTAAATTATTTTTTTTTATATATCTCTCTGAGAACTTATTGCTTTTTTATAAACTAAAAAAACCTAAAAATATCTATTTCCATCGTATTACATCCAGTTGAAAATAAAATATTTAAACGAGTAAACGAGTTATTATCTACACGTGGATATATGCTCTTGCATGACCATTATTGCAGGCGATTCAGCGCGATGAGCCTACGACCAGGTAATTTCGACGAGATCGATCGATCCGTATTTGATCGTTTCTCCAAGAGGAACTTCGACGAGATCGATACCGCGTTTGACAGCTTCTTCAAACGGAACATTGACGAGATCGATCGGGTCGGTTGGAGCGGATTCGTCAAGAGGTTCAATAATTACTTGGCGGACAGGCAGCAACGTTAATTGGCAGGAGAAGAGAATAATGGGACGAAAGGGATAAGGAAAGGGCGAAGGGCAAGAAGGAGCGCGTTCGTTCGTTCCGAGAATAAGAAATAATTTCATTTTAATTTTCGACAAAATTAATTCGACCTTGCAAATTAAGAGATCATCTCTTCTGCTGCCCTTTAATGGTCGCACGTTTAAGAACAAACTTAATCGATGTGAAATGCAAATCGCTCGTGAGATTGTTTTTCTCGCGACATCATTGGGCATTCTTTAGATGTGATGATGATGTGCTGAAGATCTTTTAACATAATCTTTCCTTATTTAAAATTTTAAATTACATTGAATTTTAAATCACAAATTCTTAAGAGAACTAACAATAAGAAGATTAAATTATTAGCAAAAAATGGCGATTTTATTTAATTGGAAAGTACAATATTAATATCAAAATACATATCTAATACTGAAAAAAATTATAAGATTTTTGTAAACTCGGAAAATAAATAACCAAGCCTTTCGTGTGTTTTCATTAATTTTAACTAAACTTTGATATAAAAAAATATATTTTTTTGAATAATATATAGTTTTTTAATAGCAAAAAATTTAAACGTTTGCGACGATTGAAGGCCTATTACAAAAATTTTGTTAAGAGTAAATCAAGTCCATATCTATCATGAAATCTGCTGGCAGAATATCCATTAGTGTTAAAATACATATATCTTTAAAATACCTCCTATAGATAAAGTATGTAAATCAAATGGAAAATATAAAATTATAAAGAGTTTAATTTATTTGATATTTAAATTAATTTCATTAAATCTATATTGTGCTGGATACACGAAGATTTTTTTAGAATGAATCAAAGAAAAAAATTAATCGCCATTTATTGATTTTGAAATATTATAATTGTTAAATAAAATACTCGGGGAGATTTATTTAAAAAGACCTCTTATATACGTATACTCTTGCTGCTGCAATCTTTGACGACTCTTTAAAACGCGCTGTGCCGCAAAAATAACTAATTTTCATTCTAATATGCACGGCGTGTATATTGTTATTGTGTAATTAATTATATATACTAATTCTCAAATTAACTCAAACATTTTCAAATACAAATTTTTCGAAACTATATTGCACAAAATTAAATACTCAGGAGTGATTAAGAGATGCAAATGTAATGGAATGTCGTTCTTCTTCGAGAGAACTCATTTGTGAAAAGAGTCTCAATGGCGTAAAAAAATACTCAAGATATCTTTATGTCCAAAGTAAAAATTATGTGACTTGGCAAAGATGTTTCTTCGTGATTAATCCTTCAAATTAAGACAGTTTACAATCCGTCACAACTTTGACGAAATTTGATCAATTCAAGATTATATAAAGTATATTACAATTCTTCCTCTCTACTCATATGTTGTCACTCTACAAAAATGTGCTATCTAAATAAAGAGAACGATAATTAATGACTGGTCGATTGAAGACGTAACATAAAAAGCTTGCTAATGTTAAGGTCTTTAAAATAACAATATTATTTATCTTGAAAAATTAAAATTTACATAAGTTATATACAGTTACTGTGTTAGATATAACATAGCATATTTTTTTAAATTTTATATAGTGTTTCTTAATATAAAATAATTTCGTGAAAATATGAGGTTTACAATCTTTTTATGTCGTCTTCAATTATATCATTATTTAATTCTCTCTTCACATTTTCCTCTAAACACATATATGCATACGTAAAATTTCGAAAATTTTAAACGAATTAAAACTAAGACTTTCCAAAGATAGAGAACATTATTTTCTTGTTTAGATTTTATTTTACATATATAATTTCTTGAGCACATTTTTCGGAAACGTAAACAATTACCAAAAACCTAGTACGAAAACAAACTTATCTGATCGTTTTAAGCCTCGCATTTCCAGGACGGCCGGAAGCCAATGAGTTTCTCATGGGTTTCTGCCGATCTCGGATCATTCAGCAACTGCACTTCCGGATAAGCAGGCGTACGCGGCCTTTCCTGTCTCTCGGTTGTCACGTTCGAGAGATCGGTGATGTTATATGATTGTGACATAAGAAGCTTGGAACCAGCGACTGGATGTGGCTCCTTCATTCCCATGGAAGTATTCGTCGATATGCGCAGTTTTTTCGGCGTTCGAGGACGATCCGATAGCTGCTGCTGAGGTTGTTTCTTCCTCATCGCTGTAAGAATGTTCTTGACTTCCTCATTGATGTCAGCTGGTGTCTCGATCCTTACACTTTTGGTGTTGTGATCCATTCGCACCAGCTGACAAAGAGAAAAAAAATTAATTAATCGATTACAATATTGATTATAGGCTAATTTAAATTCACGATTTCTTCTCTCAAATAGCTGGCGAACGGATTCTACGAATTTATTTTACTGCAATTTTTTTATTTTTGTGACAATTTTAATCATTAATTAATCGATTACAATATTGATTATATAAAAATTCTACGAATTTATTTTACTGCAATTTTTTTATTTTTGTGACAATTCTAATAAAAACGATATCGTATGTATAATAGGCAATATTTGAGTTAAATTATGATAATTAATACGAAAATTTTTATACGTTGTAAAAAAAATATCTGCTTATAATTTCATCTAACAATAATAATTTTCTATTTTTTACAATATTATATATTTTAGTATATTTTACAAAATAATTGCAAGATGTCAGAGATTAATTTACTAAAGTTTATATATTATTAAGCAGAAGGTTAAACTTTTTTTATTTCTCGAACTAAAAAGAAAAAAATTAATTTATCTCTGTTTATCGATTATACCTCGATTAATCCTACTTCCAACTCGGAATAACGTTGCAGCAACAATCCTATTTTCGAACTGAGCTTCGTTAAATTATCGGTAATGGACAATTCTCTGGCGATGTCGTCTTTTATCTGTACAAACAATCTTATTAAATATTACTGTGTCGTACTATTCTTTCAATTGCGGAGATAATTTAATTAAAAGTACCTGGTCCATTCCTTGGGATATTTTCGAGCTAATATAATCAAGGCTCGCACGTGATTGGGAAATCTATCAGTTGATAATATTATTTAACATTATTATTTTAATATTACTTGAAAATACGTCACCCTAATTTTAATGTAAATTAAAGTTTCGAACTAATCATAAAATCATAAATTAAAGAGAACTTAATGTATCATTTGCTTTCGTGGAATATATATTACGATCGAATTGAATCTCTCAGCTTCAGCCATAATCTGATAATGTGCTCTTATTACTCGGAAAAACTGAAAAATATTACGACACTATTTATATATACTTCCTCTTTATACTCAAGCATTTAGTAAATTTATTCATTACAATTAAAATTCGAAATATATGTTTATTGTCATCTTTTCTTTATATTTGGATAATAAAGTAAATTTAAATCTCATTTTTTTCTCGATAAAAGAGTTTAGAAATTTTACATGTTAATATAAAATTGATTGCGACTTACGCGTTGACACATGTACAACACGATAATCGCGTTCATCATCGCAAAAATTACACTGGTAAAAAAGCGATATATCAAATACATAATTATTGTTATTATAATTAAGGAATTTTAAAGGAAAACTGGATTTTAAATATTAAAATTGTATTCGTATAACACCAAGAAATGACGGATTAAAAATTTTCTTTTTCTCCTATAATGATCTGCCAAAAATTCCAGATTCAATTGAAGTCGAGTGAATAAGATAATCGAGCGAAAAAATTGAATAATCAATAATATATTGCATACACGGTCGTATGTACATTACAAAATATTACATTTAATTAATAAAGGAATTAATGAATTTGGCTTTATTAATATAAAACAACACAGAATATTATATGAATAAAAAATACATTTGTACGTGTATTTAATTTTTTTAAATTTATACGTATTAATATAATAATATATGATCTATCATCAACACAGTACATGTAATTCAATTAATTAATAACTTTATTAGAATATACATATATATATATTATATATTAGAATTAGAAAGAGACCTGATTAAAGAATTAAAAATATTTTTCACAAAATATTTCGCAATAAATAAAGCGATATACGCAATTTTCAGGAAATGTTTACATTTTATTGATTTAATTAACAAATTTAATGAATAAAAGTACTAACCAATTATTCCTGACAAAGACAGCGATCATATACATACATACGCCTCCTCTTTTCGACGACTCGTCAATTCCCCCACTCTTACTTCCGGTCCAATCATAGAGAATTAAATAAGCAAAAACGCGACAGTTGGTAACAGTCGGTTCAGGGGGATAAGATCCTCAGGTTGGCAGCAGCGTCGCGCGTCAGAGCGTCTGTCGGGCCCGCGCAGTGGTGCGAAAAACACTGTGCGCGACTGTGCGTGCGTGCGTGCGCGTTCCGCCCGTGGTATCAGCAAAAATATGCAAAAGTATGAGAAGCTCGAGAAAATAGGAGAAGGTGAGCCATTTGCAAGCGCCTTGGAAACGCGACGCGTCATCGTCGCGGTTTGTCTCTCGCGTCGTGCGGCCGCCCGGCGTAGTTGACAGCTGTCAGTCTTGTGTGTACGCTGTCAACACAACAACACTACGCTGTGCCTGTCTCTCTCTTTCTCTCTCTCTATCCTGTACCGACTCTCGCTTTTCTTCTTTCCAGGCACTTATGGCACCGTGTTCAAAGCCAAGAATCGCGAGACACACGAAATCGTCGCGCTGAAGCGGGTGAGACTGGACGATGACGATGAAGTAGGTAGTGCTTGCGCGATATTATTTGTATATCTTTGTGTAAATTTTTTTTCTTTTTTTTTTTTTTCTACCTTCCCTTCGTCGCAGTATCCCCCCACTTGCTGTTTGCCGCGACACCGGCGTTCCGATTAATTTAATTAATCGATCGCTCGTGTTTTATTTATATATATATAAAAGCGACGCTCTCGAAAATAATTTCCTTCGACGAAGGCCGGCAACGTTTCTCCTTGATATTAAACGTCTTATCGCTCGTGTGCTCTTTTACGTTCCCCCAAGGGTGTACCGTCGTCAGCTCTACGGGAGATCTGTCTACTGAAGGAACTCAAGCATAAGAATATAGTTCGCCTCTATGACGTCCTGCACAGCGACGAGAAGCTCACCTTGGTGTTTGAGCACTGCGATCAGGATCTCAAGAAATATTTTGACAGTCTAAATGGGGAAATTGATTTGGACGTTGTTAAATCATTCCTGTAAGACGCTTTATTTATTTGTTGCAGAAATATTTTTACTTTTGCCTACACACAAAATTATCATGACTCTATTTGCCTTCAGGTATCAGTTATTAAGAGGACTAGCGTTCTGCCATAGCCGAAATGTTCTGCACAGAGATCTCAAACCACAGAACTTACTCATCAATAAGGTAAAGATGCAAGTTGTATATTTATATTTAATATCTCTCTTATGTATATATACATACTGTGTAAGAAAGAAATTATTACTTTGCACAAGACAATATTGATCTTATTTGTTGTTTAAGCTAAGAGTATTGAATCACAAGTAGAGAATTGTTCGCAGAACGGGGAGTTGAAGCTCGCCGATTTTGGATTAGCAAGAGCATTTGGTATTCCTGTAAAATGTTACTCGGCGGAAGTTGTTACATTGTGGTACCGTCCCCCGGATGTTCTTTTCGGAGCAAAATTATATACAACGTCCATTGACATGTGGAGCGCGGGATGCATATTCGCCGGTAATCGTCGTCGACAGTCTTCATTTCAAGTCAATCTTTGAGGAAACTCCTTTTCAATCTATATATATAAGTCATTAAAATTATTTAGAAGTTTTTCCTTTTGCCTTTCTGTCAAAAAAAAATAGAAAAATTTTTAAACTCTTATTCATTTATATAATTATGGAATAAAATATTGATATTTCATTTTTACATGTTGCAGAATTGGCGAACGCTGGCAGACCGCTCTTTCCTGGATCGGATGTGGATGATCAATTGAAAAGAATATTCAAAATGCTAGGCACACCGACCGAGGAAACCTGGCCAGATTTAACGACGCTTCCCGATTACAAGCCCTTCCCACAGTACCATCCCACACAAGGACTGGCACAGGTTACACCCAAACTCACTTCAAGAGGCAAAGACTTACTCCAGGTAAATGACGTGGTTTATTTTTATTATTGAAACAGCAGAAATGTGACACATATAAATGCAATTCTATTTAGAAAATAGTAAAACAATTATGCAGGTTAACTAATATATATAATAAATATTTTCTATCATTATCTAACAATTTTTAATAAATCTATAACAAACGATTTAACGAAAAGCAATATGAATTAATAGAATATAATGAGACTAGAATGTAGATGATTCGAAATATTATCAAAATATAAGTATTTGTATTGTAAATAAAATGATTTAAAATTAAAACTGAAAATGTAATAAGCATTCAAAAATACAAAACTGCTTTTCTTATTTTTTCTAGAAGTAATTATATATATAATATGAAATAAAGTAAAGAAAATTATATTGTAAAACATAATTTTCTGAATCTGACGTTTTACGTTATACAAATTCTTTACAAGTTCTTTTATATTAAATCTTCGATCGATATTAATTGTTAAAATGTCTGATTGATTTACAGAGATTATTGGTGTGTAATCCGGCTCTACGATTGTCGGCGGAAGAAGCGATGGCGCATCCATACTTCAACGACTTAAACCCTGCCATAAAAAATGACCGATGCCAATAGCGAATCATCCCTCTTAGCTTAGACCGATCGAAAACATTAGCATGCGCATACGATGCGCAACGACCAAAAAATGGAGAAAAAAACACACTGGCAAAGATCGTTTGTTAATATATATACATATATATTATATGCGCTCGAGATGAAGTGATAGCCGCGCGAGAAGAAATAGTCACCGATGGTGTCTCATTGTTTTATAAAAAAATGACGGAAGAATCGATAAAAAAATCGGTAATTTATTTTCTGACAGCAACGTTCTTCGTATTGAAAGTGAAAATTCTACGAAAAAGGAAAGACACATACGAAGACGCATGGTTTGCTGCAAAGTCACGGAAAAATATGAATATAAAGATTTACGCGAGATTGAGGATATATTATAAGCGCGGTTTATTTATTAAATAATTATTATATCAATAAACCAATATCTTAAATAAGTCTTAATTATCGATTTCCCTTTATACATGTGTCCACTTATCTACATCGCATCGAAGTGGAACCTGTGCGCTTCCTGTAGCTTCTCAATTTTGTCCTCTCGCCTCTCCTTCCAATACAAGCCAAGAATGATGGCCGTGATCAAGCCGCATGTAGCGGTTAATGCGGCAGCGCTCAGCAGAATCAACTTGCTAGGTGTGACAAATAGCTGAGCCTTCCATCTCGACGGCTCGGCAATTGGATTTGGTATTACGACCATTTGGGAGTTGGGAATGATTTGCGGCCATTCTCGTGATTTGCCGCCAACCTAGAAAGAAATATATTTTTATAATTTTTTAATTATATTTTTACATACTTTATATACTATATTTTTTTAGAAACGTTATAGTATAAACTCGAGATTTTCACTAAGAAATTGAATTGCACAGTCAAAGTTAATTATAAATTAGTGAGAGATTGAGTGTACAATGTTTAAAAAAAATACTTAAAATATTAATTCCACTTATAAGATATAAAAACGAAATCTATTCAATATTAACTTCAATTCACATAATACTATAATTAGTCTTAAGAATCGAGCAATTTTTCCGTGTCTTCTCACCCCTATCGTAAGAGCATCCACGAAATTGGGTGTTCTTCCCAAACCGAAGGTGGTGTATGGCAGATTAAGTGAGAAATGTGCGCTTTGCGGCAACTGCGCGGCAATCGCGTTGCGAGGACTACCATCCTGAGTGGTGGTTCTGTACGCGATCGACGGACCCGGCAGATTGGTTCCGTAGGTACGCTTCTTCTTGCCGAGCGAGCCCGGCGAAATTGGATACATGCTGTTGGTGCGTCCGGTGAGCACCATCACCTTGACAAAATTCGCGTCGTAGTCCAGACTGTTCTTGAACGCCGCGGTGCGATACAAGCTGTTCGTCTTGTCGACCTCCACCAGAATCACATCCAGAATACCGTCCTGATAAAAATCGTAGAACACCGCCATCGCGGTCTCATTGTAGAACGGATTCAGCTCCTGCCACTTGACCTCGAAGGTGCGATTGAAACCGACGCAATCATTGCACGCCACGTTCTGCAGCAGAAACGACTGCTTCCCAGCGGAAGACTGCAGGGTAGCCAGCAAGTCCGGGTAGCCGTCCATGTTGAAGTCACCGCCGCGAAGAGTGATGGTCTCCGTGTAACGTTGACCGTTCGGTTTCACAAAACCCCATAACACAGTGTTGGAATCGCGGAAGTTCACTCGCAGATTGTGCCAGCCGTTCTGGTACATCATTATCGTGCAATTGGTGCAGGCCTCGTTGAAGCACAGCGGCAGAAGGAGAGCCATTTTGCCGGTTAATTCGACGTCCAGGTAGAGAGTCTGACCGAATTCCCCCTTGAAGTGTTTATCCTTCGCGATATTGTACGGGAGATCGATCTCCGAGTCAAATTTGAATCCTTGCTCGATACCGAACCAAATCTCGAAGGACTTTTTCGTGGTTATCACGAGATCCGACAGAAAGTCGCTGTTTAAATCCAGAAAGGCGTTGGAATGCGGATTTCTCACAGGCTCTAACAAGGTCGAATTTGTCCGCGTCATATTGATTTTATGCGGAGTGGTTCTATTCCCGTTGAACACCCAGAACACCCTTCTGTCGTGCTGGTCCACTCCGAAAAGATCGATTATCATATCTTGATTGTAATCCAAAGCCAGGGGCTGGTCGCGCATCTTTATAAGTGGATCAGATTCGTCGCTACAGTTCAGATGACCATTTCCACCCCACAATATGTGCACGTAAGTAAGCTTGTCCGTGAGATTGAAGGTCGTCACCATGACATCCATGAAGACGTCGCCATCAAAGTCGCCTGGCACGACGCTGGTCACAATATTCTTAAATGAACAATTGAGATGCGGAGCAGGTCGCAACAACGGCTCCTGATCAGCTGCCAGGAAGATCTCCACCGTTGTCGGAGTGTTTAATCCTGGCTTTTTACGTAACATAAACACGTCCGTCAGCTCGTCGGAATTGAAGTCGCCGAAGGCAGCTGGCATTCCGTCCAGGACGCTGCCGAACACGGCCGGTGTTATGTCACTGCATCTCGCCGCTGCGACGAGAGCGACGAGATGGACCAACGTTCGAATCGACAGCATCATTCACATCCCAACGAATGACCTGCAATATAGTTATGCGTTACTTTCTGAATAAGGACGCTCAAGAGTGATACAAAATAATGGTATTTTACAATACGAATTATTTAATGTAAAATCCTGTAAATTAAATGTAAAAAGATGTAAGATCTAACAATAGTCCACTTCAAACGACATAAAAACAAAGAAGTGAAAATTAATCGCAGAAGATTCTTATAATATTAAAACAATCTTGTCAAAAATACATTTCATCTTTTTTCTTAATATGTGATATAATAAAATGTTTTTGCCTTCTTTCCTACATTGTAGGAATCAATGTCAATCTTGAAAAGATAAGGATATTAAGAGTGATATTTTAAGGAAAGATTATAAAAGATGAAAAATATTAATTTGATTATATGTTGGCAAAAAAATTATTGAGTCCATCTTTCTAAAATTTTACAATACGAATTATTTAATGCTCTGTAAATGTAAAATCCTGTAACTTAAATGTAAAAAGATGTAAGATCTAACAATAGTCCACTTCAAACGACATAAAAACAAAGAAGCGAAAATTAATCGCAGAAGATTCTTATAATATTAAAACAATCTTGTCAAAAATACATTTCATCTTTTTTCTTAATATGTGATATAATAAAATGTTTTTGCCTTCTTTCCTACATTGTAGGAATCAATGTCAATCTTGAAAAGATAAGGATATTAAGAGTGATATTTTAAGGAAAGATTATAAAAGATGAAAAATAATTAATTTGATTATATGTTGGCAAAAAAATTATTGAGTCCATCTTTCTAAAATTATGGAGGACCTAAATCAATATTAATTTCGAAAAGATAAGGATTCTAAAAACAATGATTATGAAAGATAACAAAAATGTTTGGTTATATGTTAGCGACGTAGAAAAAAATTACTGAAATGATTATTATAATTTTATAATGATCTTTTCACACAGAGAGGCATATAATCAAAATAAAATTCGTAAAGTATTAATTTGCAATAATTAATGAACAAAGAACTCTTTTACAAGTCTACAAGTTTACTTAACCTAAAATAGTAAACTAGAAAAAAATATGTACGAATAGAAAGAACGAAGCTCTATAAAATATAGAAAAATTTTTCATAATGTTCATATACTTACATTTAAAAATGTTACTGATCAAAATTCAATGTTTTCACTGGATATAATAAAAAAACTTACATCCGTTGTGCAACACTTATGAATTTATCGTATCTGACAGTTAAGGTACCTTTTCATGCTGTCGCTCGACGCTCGTTTTCTGCGATGTGATGACGTCATGTAAGTCGCTAGCGACGTGAAATGTAGTTCGATTTTTCCAACTACAAGCGATATTAGCGAGCGATAAAGATTTGAATGGATATCGAAATGGTAAGTATAATAATATTGTTTGATGAATATAATAAACATGTACATATATATTATTATAAAAATATTATTATTAATATTAAGGGGATGCTGGAGCTGTGCAGAGACTTTTGTTGTACATAACCTTGAATATGAGCAAATTTGCTTCATGTAAAAATTCTACAGTTTGTTATGCGCAAAATAAGAGCCAGCGTATGCGAAGGTTGTACAAAATTTTAAGTACATTTTTCTTTTTTTCTAGGCTTTTAACCTTAGTTCCAATTGCACGATATTGTTCAGATATGTTGTCTCGTGCATACGCTGACTCTTATTTTGCACATAACACAAACTGTAGAATTTTTACATGAAGCAAATATTGCTCGTGTTCGAGATTATATACGACAAAAGTCCCTGCACAACTCCAGCATCCCCTTAATTAAGGACATTATTATGTCTTTAACATTATAAGTAAACATAAATTGAGAAAGGTCAATTTCGAGCAACACTTTAACATATCTTGTTTTACATATAAATATAAATCTGTTATTTTTAATCATATAAGTTATGTCAGTAATAATATTTTATGTAACGTACGCAAAAAAACATTGAAGTAAATAAAATATTTGTTATATAAGATATTTTCTAAAATATTTTTTGTAGTCTCGTGTTCAAACGTGTGGATTATGTGAAACCATATGTAATGAGGACGAAGTACCCAGCCATGAGTGTCTTCAAGGATATTCTAATTTCATTACAGATGATAATTTGTACTTTTACCCTGTATTAGGTATTTTATATATATATATATATATATATATATATTTTACTTAAGTTAATTACAAAAATTATTAAATCTGATGTTTTTTTAATAATGTTTTTTTAGACGATGGAGAAACTATTGTTAGAAGAAGCTTGACACAGGACGCTGAAACAATAGCATCTGTACCTTTTCATGGTGATAATCAAGGTCAAATAAATGTAATAAATTCTTGAAGTTTTAAAACATTATAAATGAGAAGTTATACATATTATGTTTGTATGATATACATTTTATTTTTTGTTTCAGAGAATATTTGATCCATTAATAATAATAGAAATTCCAATCAAAAGAGCGCAAAGGAAAAACTGTCACTTGAGGAGGAGGAGATGCTAATATTAGAAGTCCAATGCAGAGAACCACTATGGAATTTTAGATTACCTCTCATTCAAAGAAATTGCAGAATTACAAGAGCTTTGTGGGAAGAAGTTTCTCAAACTTTTAATGGTTATATAAATGTCTATTATTTATAATATTAAAAAAATATGCTGAGTGTTTCGCGGGTTTTATCTCCGTGTGTAAGTTCATCCTTGGATACTATCCAAGCATCCATAGCATCCAAGGATGAACTTACACATGGAGATAACCCGCGAAACACTCAGCAAACTTGAAGATAGTACCCGTGGAAGCCTCAAGAATTAAAAAAAATATATTAAAACAGAATGTTTTTACAGGGAAATTAAGCGCAGCTGGATGTAAAAGCAAGTTCAAGAATTTTCACGACACTTATAGGAGACTTGTGAACGCTGAGAAACTACCAAGTGGATCTGCTTCCAAAAGCAACATGAGCAAATGGAAACATTATAAAAGTATGGAATTCCTTCGAGATAGTTGCTTACAGAAAAGGTTAATAATGCATTTGTATGATTTCATTATTTTTAATACTAGAAAATTATTTTTGTATTAATTTTTTTATATAAAATAATAAATTTTATTTCTTTACAGTACGATTTCTAATATTAACGATGGAGACAGCAACAGTATTATCGAGAATGATAATGAATTAGATTGCCAAGATGCGAATATGTTAGAAGTTACTAATAATGAAGATAGTCAAGATACGAGTATATTAGGAAGTATTGAATAATTATCACAGTTTATTTTAAAATTTTGAAATTAGAAGAAAATGGTTTTTAAATTATTTTTTTTTTCAAGATCATGTAAGAAAGAGAAGGCGAGCAGAGTCACAAAACAGTTACTTAGAACGTATAGCAGACGCTTTATGTCAACCACCTCCTGACATTGTTCTTCCACCACCCCCTCAAGAAGACCATATAGATGCGTTCTTAAAACTGTTTGGTCATAACTTAAGAAAGTTATCGCCAGAAAAACAAAATGGATGGATGCAACGATATTTAAATATGTCTTACGAAATGTTAAAAGAAAACCAAAGATATTAATGAAATATTAACTTAAATATTAAATTAGCTTAACAAAAATTTTGTACTTTAAATTAAACTTAGTTTTTATTTAAATTATGGAGATAATAAAGCGTGAAATTATATTTTGTTTTATGTGTTAAATACAAAATTTATTAAAATGTTAAAATTACATACAAAATACAGTATAAACGTTATAAAATGAAATATTTATTCCTTTGTTTATCAACAGTGTTGAAATTGCCAAGGTATTGCTCCCTCGCTATTAAAGTATTCACAAAAGTCATCCCGAATTCTTGCAGCTTTCCGAGAACTGTTATTTGTACTACACCTTCTTATATCTTGAAAAGCAGAATTAATGTCTATATTTCTCCTCCAGGAACCTTCTATTAAACCATCGCAACCATCTCGATCAACCATGTTTTCAGTGTTATATTCATTGACTCCAATATCTTGTATACGAATATAATTATGAAGACACACAATAGCTTGTACTATTTTCATTGCTGTTTCAATTGAACAATTTATTGGTCTTCTTAAAATTCTCCATTGACTTGATAAAATGCCAAAAGCATTTTCAATGGTCCTCCTTGCTCGACTAAGACGATAATTGTAAATAATTTTGTCCTGATTCAAACCTTGTTTTCCTGGGAAAGGCCTCATTAAATACTCAGTAAGTGGAAAAGCTTCGTCTCCAACTAGCACGTAAGGCATAGAGTTTCCTTCGAAATAAAATGGTTTTGGATCAGGTACATTCATTTCATTGGTTCTGAATTTTTGGCCAAGAAAGGAGTCTCTAAATATTCCACCATCACTGCGACGTCCATAGGCTCCAATATCCACAAAAGTAAAAATATAGTTTGCATCACAAACAGCAAGCAAAACAAAACTGTGACTGTTTTTATAATTAAAATATGATGATCCTGCATTTTCAGGACACTGAAAAAAATAATATAGTGATTATTTTAAAAATAAAAGTCCTCTAAAAATAAAAATCTATTTTAAATTTTTTCAGTAACTTACTTGAATAACAACATGTTTACCATCAATAGCTCCTATACAATGGTTAAAATTCCATACCTCTTCGAACTCTTTAGAAATATTTAACCATTTCTCTTTTGTAAAAGGATATGGAAGAACATGTTTAGAAAGAACAGACCACAATGCATCACAAGTTTCTGAAATAATATTGCTAACTGTGGTTAGTCCGAGGAGATATTGGTAGCTCATGGAAGTCATTGAATCACCAGAAGCAAGAAACCTATAAGAAATATTTATAATAAATATTTTAAATATAAATAACATATTCTAACTTTATTTTTTATTTATTGTGTTTTCAACTTACCTTAATGTCATGCATAATCTTTCACTGGCAGATATTGGTTTTCGAGTTAATACTTGTTTTGTGATTAAAGGTGCTACTTTGTATAATAACTCTTCAAGTTGAATTGAATTCATACGAAAGTAATTTCTAAATGTACTTATTTGCTGTGAAACTGTGGGTAAAATTGCATTATAAAATCCATGTTCGCGTCTCATTTGAAACAATGGATTAATCTAAAACTCTTTTCTAGTATAAGGTCGTTTCCTTTTTTCTATTAAATCAAAAATAACTGCCGATATCGCTAATCTTTTTCTCCTTTCTCTCATATTATGATTATTTATAATTTTTGCACACTCCGTTATCCAATTATATTTTTCTGATTGTGACATTGTGCGATTATATATATTTTGGAGCACCTGTATGGAATTCTTCAGCTGACGCTACTACATTAAAATCGCGTCGCTGGAAAACCCTTTTCATGTTTGATATTAGTCGCTAGCGACAAATCCAGTCACGTGACTTTTTTATCGCTCAAAACGAGCGATGAGCGACGCATGAAAAGGTACCTTTAATGACACATATGTTACTAGTTACTACACGAGTCAAAATCGAGTATCATTCGAGATAAGATTGTGCGCATGAACGGAAGTGCGTAATATTTGTTCTTCAAAGATTTTAATTTTAAAATTAGTTTCTTTTATTAATTTTTTCATAACTTATTTTATTATTTTTATTCCTTTTATATCTCATATAATGCTACATACGAATGTATATTTTATGACAAATATGTAATATACTAATTCGCAAATAATTGAAGAAGAAACATAAGATAAAATATTCTCAGATTTAAAAATATAAAAATTAGACTAGATAATAGAGAACAATTATAGTACATTGTAGGAATAAAAAAAATATTATTCATATCAATTGATTACATAATATGAAAATATCATTGCATCTTATTCTCTCTTTCCAACACCATGCATCTCTAAAATTATACATCTTGAAATTTTCGCAACTTCTATTCTCCTAATATAGTCTTAATAATTTTCAATTATTCCGATTATTATATTCTTTTATATTTTTTCTTATTATTCAATGCTTGACATATTGATACATGTTTATATTGTAATATATATCATGTATGTGTAAATTAAAGCATGCAATTAACATTTTATTTGTAGACATATAAACTTTGTCTTGTTACAAAGAAAGCGCACTCTAAATCTAAGCAAAAAGAATAGGATTTAATAAAAATATTTCAAAATAATATAAATAGCCAACAGCAGTTTATCACGGCTGTATCTTGATGTTATTTTATTTATTTGAAGTCCTATTATCACATATATATATATATATATATATATATATATATATATATTGTTTTCTATTTTACAATCCCAACAATAAAAATATTTTTAATGTTGTAATATCGCTAGAAGATCGCATATTGTTTTTATTTACATTATATATAAATATTTGTATAAACATATGGATTTTGCGAAATTTTGCATTGTATTATTTTATCATACTTTTTTTAATATTGGATGACTTCTTCGTTGCATGACTCTTCTGATAAACGTGTTTCCGAATAGATTTACAATCACAATTAATTGTTGTTAAAACTATAGCAAAAATACGGTAAAATAATTTACAATTAATTCTTCAGGCTTGTATGAAAATTTAAATATACTTGTAACATGTATGGAATAAATTTCACAGATACTTTGGTATGTTTCCTGTCAGAATAACGCAAACATTTTTTTTAATAATGCATTATGCGTGAAAAAGAAAAAACGCAACTTGTGTTTGAAGGCACTTTTTTAAATATAACGATCACAGGATACTTGCATTAGAAGATTACTCTCTATTTGCAATGCTAATGTAGCTGTCTAAGTTTAGTTTCTACGCCTTTACGCAAAGTTTATGCAAAATAATGTCGCAAGATGAATAAATCAATACAGATGAATGTTCGTGATATAAATATTGTTTAATAATTCTTATAAGTTTTAGGCAATTCGATTTCATTTCATTCTCGCGAGTGAAAAGATTTCGAGTATAATGTGTATAAGGGTATTCTTATTCTCTCTTAAAACTTAAAAACTTAAGAACTTATAGAACAAAGTGCTTGTTCAAGATATGTATAAATTTAATTCGTTTTGCGCGATTACGTATTTCATCAAGGATAAATTTCATCAACAATAATGTTGATTACAAAAAATATAGCCTCGATATATCCAAACTCGTACAAAAAGAGCAAAAATCGTCAAAATTGTTTACTTTGTGCGGCTTTTAAGGAAAAGAGAGACTTATCAATTACAAAAAAATGCATTTCATTATACAGGTAGAATCCTTTTTTGTTTGACGACTTCTATTTCTTGGTACAATCAAGAGATAATGATCTTTCTCCATTCTTGGTAAACACTATATAAATATCTATGCTATATAATTCATCTAATATTTATCTTATATGTATATCTAATAAGACTTTTATGCGCAAATATCTACAATATGTATAAACACCATTATTGTATTATACATACACTGCTAGCAACTGGATTTGAGATGAAGTCTCCCAAATGAGATTTGAGAACCTTCCTTTCATACTCTTTCTCATTTACAGATCGCACGTACAATACAAAATGGTTGTAGTTACGATAAAAAGTGATGTAACAAAAAGCATGAAGAATAAGAGGATCTTTGTTCTAATACTGCTGCCACAAGTTTGTCAAATTACAAACGCAAACTATCTAACTTGAAGATAAGCGCAACAAGAAAAAACACTACGATATTCCTCTGCATTATTTCTGATAAATCTATTTAAATTATCCCATATGTGAATGTCAATGCATACATATCGTATTTTATAGTAATAAAATGTGCGCTTTGTGTTACAAAATGGAAGACTAAGATTATGATAAGTTTTTCTTCGAAACTGACAAAGAGTCAGTATCTGATAAATGAATAGTATGCTCACTATGCAAATCAAAATTTGCATTTTGAAACATATAACTTATCAGTTTTATCGTAGTGTTATGCAAAGATCGCCAAGCATACTGCAAACAAATTTGATGTCACGCTTTAAAAAGCTTAATGATTATTTCGCTCTCATATATTTAAAGTAATATTGGATTCGACTTAAAGATCTATGTAGAATTGTATAAATTGACTTCAAGAAACAATTTCGTGAACGCTATTTTTTTAATCGTTCTACCTGTATTGATTCTTTTGTCATGACATTTCTGGCAAATTTATGAAATTCGCTTATCTACAAGCAATAGTTTTCTTTTTTTTCAACTTTTTAAATATTTTTTTAGAATCATCTCTTCCATCGTTTCTCTAATATGCCAATTCTTAGAATTGCGACTTTTTCTAATTCTACATAATACACGAAATTATGTAAAAAATGATAAATTATAAAATATAACAGATGACAAATGAACCAAGTCTGTAACAATAGTTCAGCTATGAGTATATATATATATATATTTCATTCTCTCTCTCTCTTTCTCTTTCTCTCTCTCTATCTCTCTTTCTTTCTTTCTGTTTCACACGCATACAAATCGTCCTTTACATGAAACATACATACTGCAATGCTACAACAATTGGTATATTACTCTTGCAATCGAGTACAAAAGTATGAAAACCTATAATATGATTGCGATATATAATTCCTACTATGAAAAATTTTGTATTTCTTTATGGTAAAAAAGAAAGAATAATTTTGAGATTAAACTTAAATGTTATCTTAATGTACATTCGTTTTGAATTTCTAAATATTAGGGAGGGAATGAATGTACGCAGGCAGAAATGGACACAATCGTCACGTGGACAGTGTCGATTTTCTTTCGTATCGCCACTATCTTATCGATAAAATATCTACTTGTCAATGTTGAGTTTCGCCGACAACTTGTACACCTTCCAGCTGTTTCTTCTCGCTTCTGTCATCGTCTTTATCCGGATTATCCCATTTTTGCCTCTGCCCAGAACCGCAAAATACGTAAAATGTGGCACACAAAATGTAAATACCAGCGCAGATCATGAATACAATTCTCCATTTTGCTTGCGTTGGCTGAAATACAGTAACGTGTAGATTATTATTTGATAAATTCTAATTGCTTAACTTTCAGCTTTAAAAAAATTATTTTAATTACCGAAGTATCGATGATCTGTCCAACAGTGATTGGCGCGAGAAGCCCAGCGAGATTTGCAATACAATTGGTAAAGGACATTAAAATTCCGGCAAATCTCGGCGAAATATCGAGATGATTTACTTTAAAACCAGAATAAATAGCGCTATTCAGACCGACTCCTATTGTGATGATGGAGATGGTTGCCCAGGCATTACAACCGGTGTATGATGCAGCAATCAACGCTATAGCCGGTGCATATTGGCCGAGACTGTTGACAATCTTGCGGGTCGTTGTATGAGAGAATTTTCCTGAAGAAATCATCCAATCGGCGACATGAGAAATAACAATTGAGAAGAGCCACATGGCGAGATATGGAAGCGCAGAAAAGAAACCATTCTGAAATACAAAACGGCATTATAAATTTTATTCTGAAAAAGTATTATATTAAAACATTTTTTTATCGTTTAACTTGAATATCTCCTTCACAAGTAAAATTTTACTCACATTTTTGATACTGAAATGGAGAATCTGTTTCATGAATGTCGGAAGTTGGGTCATCAGTGTCTCGTATCCATAATTGTGACCCATGTGCGCTATCAAGATAGCCCAGAACGGTAAGGAAGTTGCAATGGACGTCCATGGCACAGGAGGCGATGACTATAGAGTAAGCAAGATTAATTTGCACAATTTACAGACAGAAAATTGAATTAAAACACATTCAATCAGTCGCAATATCGCAAAAGAGAATGGAGAAAAGTGCGAAAACTTACAGATATGCCGGCGCTACCCCAAAGAGAACTGAGTATGTATTTCTTTTCATCCTCTGTAATCGATGGATGTTTCTCAGGATCCTCATAGACCCATAGCAGAAACGCGATGCACCAGATGGTACCGACTGCGCCGAATACGTAAAAAATAGACGGCCAACCGCCTACGAAGTCCCAATCAGCTAATAAACCGCTCAACGGCATAGAAATTATCGTACCAAACTGTGCACCTATAAGGTCGGGAATAAAGATAAAAAAAATGTGATTAGCAATCGTTATCAGACGCCTGGATCTCTTTTTCTCGCCAGACTCCTCTCCTTTTTTTTTACCAATGAAAGAAAATCATGTGAGAGAGATAGAAAGGGAGAAAAAGAGTTGCCAAAAAAAAAGATAACTCGGAAAATTGAAAAAATCTGGTCCACGCAGTCCGTCGCAGCAAGAAGCGCGCGTACACACAACACAGTAGCGTTTGACCCGATGCATCGAAATTGCTCCAGAGAGGAAGGACACTCGCGCGGAGGATTAGCTCTCGACTTGGTACGCGTTCAATAAATCGCTACATAAAAGATCGCATTGAACGAGCTTACCAGCATAGACGAAGGCACCCATCCTGCTCCGTTCATTCGGTGGTATCCACTTCGCCAGCAGTGCGTGCGTGCAAGGCACAATCGGACCCTGCAATAGGGATTAATCCATTCCTATGGGGGGAAAAGGAAATACACCCGTACAATCAAAAAACGTTCACACTTCAATGGATCAGTAATCCTTTATAATCTTAACTAATTGTAAGACTAATACTATATGCTAATAAATCTCTATCTCTGTATATAAACAGAGAGAGAGAGACTCATCTTTTACTTGTTTTTATTAATTATACAAATTTTTTAATATATCAGAAGAAGAGCTAAAATAAAGGGCACGACCCTCATAATGTGAATGTATATCCTTTTTTATCAAATTTTCCAGTGTAATAAATTCAGAATAATTTATATACTTACGAGAAAATGAACTTAGAGAACTTCTGTTTGCAAATAGCAATGTGTACGGACTCAAACAATAGATAACCGATCCCGAAACATCACACATTCTCATCTTCGCTCTCTCTTCTTGAGTCTCAATCAAACTATCGTGTTACTATATAACGGTAAAGGATTTTCGAAACATTACTTACCTCTCCTAAACCCTGGATAAAGCGAATGGCCATCAGCCACCAATATCCCCAGTACGCGGACGCGGGGACTAGCAGTCCGAAGATCGAATTGATCAGCATACCGATCCCAAGGAAGTATTTGGCACCATAGCGTTTAGCGAGTATGCCAAACGGTATTTGCGTGATCACGTAGCCCCAGAAGAACGAGCTCAACAGATAGCCTTGTTCCTTACTGTCCCATATAAAGGGTCCATCGGCGCTCTACAATAGCGAAGAATCATTTATTTAAATATATTCTATATTAATATTTTAATATACATATATTACAAATATATTAAATATATTCTTGAATAAAATATATTTTTGGAGGAGTCGCGTATGAGAATTTAAGAAAGAAACTAGAAAATATTTACCTAAATAAATATATTTAATATATTTAAATAAATGATTCTTAAATATATTAAATATATTTAAGTAAATATTTTCTAGTCTCTTTCTTTAAATTCTTTTAATACGCGACTCCTCTTCTTCAGAGAGTGCTTCGCGTACTTACACGTTGAGCATTTTCGGTTTCATTGGTGATGAGATCTCCGCACTCATTCATGACTTCCTTCACCTTCTCACCCTGGGTGGCCGTATGATTGACCATCGCGACGATGGCCACGGACATGTTGGTCCTCATTATGTAGGCATTTGCCATACCGAGGAATATCATGAATGTCACCATGTGACGTTTTCCCATTAAAGCTGAAAGAAAGAGAAGACATTAATTATTACCATTGCATGCCAGGAATGTATAATATTAATTGCAGACAGATGAAATATCGCGTAATAAATCTCATGCAATACTCCTTTATTTCTAAATACACATTTGAAAAATTTGCATCTTGAATCTTGCAAATTGGAAGTCAATTTTTCTGTAGAAATTATTTCTAAAAATATATAGTAGGCTTAGGCTATTATATATTCGGATATTTTTATTAAAAAAAAAAATGTAATCATGCATCGAAAAAAAACTTTGGAAAGTGAAATTTTTTAGCAGTCCCAAGCTGGAATCAATTTTCAGTTGAGAAATATCGATTACAGATTGATTGTAGAATCCGTCATTATATGTTTGAGGACGAACAACATTTTGAAACGCTTGGTATATTGTCTTGTTTATATAAAGTCATATCGTTTTATAATAATTATATGAATACACGTGTCTTTCTCTACAACATGTCTTCTAAATATGATTGCGATAAAATCGAATGAAAAATAACTATGACATATGTTAATTGGCGCTCCTTAGATATTCGCCGGAACGTGTCCTGCCATCGCGTATTAGCAGATACTCTGCCAAATTTTCACGGAAATAACCGAAGGACGAATGACGGGTCCAATGCCGAGGTTACGCCACAAGAGATATTACTCGAGTCAATTGAAAGCTGCAAACTATCAACGGAAGGAACCGTCGTTAATATAAATACTAACAGTATGTACTACTAGACACATCACGAAGAGACATCGAGTCTCATTGTCAGTCTCACTCAGATTGTCAGATGTCTTTTAATATATAATTATAATATATTAATATATTATTAAAATATATTAATATAATATATAATATATTAATATACTATATTAATATAATATATAATATAATATATTAATATAATATATAATATATAATAATATAATATATTAATATATAATATTAATTTATATATAATTTATATAATAAAATATATTAATTTAAAAATTTATTATAAAATATATATTATAAAAATTATATTCTATTATAATATTAAAATATTAATTAGAAAAATAGGTAAAAATATTATAGATAATTTATAGTAGATAAAAATAATAGATAAAAAATTTCTCTCAGAAAATATATAGACATTTATTTTCTTTCATAGTCGAATCAGAATGACAGCAGTTTAAATCGCACGATGTTGAATTGATAAAATTCGCGTGTATTCCGCGCCTACTCTTGGAAATTTTGTCACGCATGCAACAGGTGAGCTTTGACAATCAATGAAACAGATGAGTCATTAGATCGTAATCGGGCGTGATGTGTATATGTACGGCCGTATATAAGTGTCGTAGATGCCTTCATTGTTGACAATTATCAAGAATTCACGCTCGCGCACACGAATTACGTACACAAGAGCAAAGTACACGCAAGAGAGATCTGTGATACATTCTATATGTATATCAATAAACCACAAACTACACGACGCGCCTAATCAAAGTTGACGTAAGAAGCTCGACTTTTTGTCATAATCGATCACCAATTAACGCTGCAAAATAAGATGTCCAAGGGGCGTTCGTGCATATAATTCCGTATATATTGATGAGTGTTCAAGTTTTTCTTGGAAGAAGACAAACATTAAAGGTCACTGTACGAACAATCTCGATGCAGTACTTTTCCATCGCGAGTTCGAAATCGTGTTACCGATGATATAACTAATAAAACGTCATTTCGGATTCGCGACGGTTCTTCGTTCTGCTTTTGACGCGTTCACGCTAATAATCCGTTTACGTCACACGTTATCAATATCATTCTTATGGTCTTTTTTTTAACGTAAGCCGTAACGTAGTATATCAACCTACTTTAATAAGATATATGCTTAAGGTAATAAACGCGTAATAATTTGCTGCAATTTTTATACTACAATTCTTGTCATATATTTTATGAGAAAAAATTAATTTTTAATTTATACAGAAAAATTAGAATAAATAATCCCGATATTTATTTATTCCCAATACCCTCGTCTTTCAACTATTGTTTGCGCAAACTTTATTTGATCGCCAGACGATTGCTATTTAAAGATTGTTACGATTTGCTTCGATCGGAATGACTGATTGACCGTAAAGCTAATCAAAAGTTCATTTCGCTTTATCAAATCAATTTCAAATGAATGTTCGTAAATGCAATTGATTCTATACCGCCGCGAGAAACATCTCGAAGAATGTATATCTCTCTCGAATTATCGTCTACAGTAAAATTAACGTTAGCACAAAGAATTATGAAAAGCATTAAACGTTCTTGTTTAAAAACTGACACAAAGAGGACATCAAGATTTACAATGTTTATATTACCGATTTAATGCAGTGAGTCATATTTGATGGAATATAATCGCTAACGTAATCGTTTATTTCGGGAAATGAATTTTGAACACAAAAATTTTTTTGGCATATTATTTGTGTTATAATTAAATGAAAGAATTTCCTGAAATAATTTCTTGAAAAATTTCAATTTTTTGTTAAGGAAAAATTCTTTTCAGTATTTTATATATTTTTGAAATGTTTTAAATTCTGATTCATTTAACATTATATAATAGATAATTGGTGCCATAATAACTAAAAACGTCAGAAGTTAAAATTGTATAAAATAAAGCTAACTTAAAAAACTTTTCTTGAATAAAGTATACATAATCACTGACTGACTTGAGAATTTTTTCAAAAACTTGAAAACTATTAACGCTTCGTGAATAGAAACGCTTTATATGTGAATATCTTGTTGCTACATCCAGTGTGTACATATATATATATATCTTGTTTTATGCTTATCATTACAGCTTTTATATGTGTTATGTTAACAATTACTAATAGTTACTTTGACACTACGTCACAAAACAAACGACTTCTCCTTCCTTTTTTTCTTCTCTTTCCTTCCCTTTCGAGCGATGTTACAAAACTTCTTTACGACCGATTAGACTCCACTTGGTTCTCTTATCACGTAGAAAGATTAGTGCAACGCGTTCTCCTAGCAAGAGCAAACAAAAGACCAACTAGGGGAAAATAAGATAGAAGAGGCGAATAATCGACGAAACGTTTGTCTCTCGGAGTTGAATTGATTCGCTTTATTACTCGCGCAAGTATTTCTGGGAATAAATTTCAACGCCTACACTCTCGTTCGCCGAATCGGGCTCAAGTCGTCAGATTGACATCGGATGACATCGCTGTTTTAATCGACCAGTTCTCTTAGCCCACGCATAAATTATCCAAATCTATTATGTTCCCTCTTGTCCTCCTGCTGAGAATGAGCCTGCTAAAAGTCCTCTTAAAAAGTCTCTTAAAAAGTCCGGCACTTGCGGTACTCACTTCATTCTATTTCTTATAACTGAAGAGCGTTTGCAATTTTTTATGCGATGGTCGCATTTTTCTTACGTAAATTTATGCTCGGTGGTTTAAATGACTTTAAGAACGTGTGTATTTTTTTTTTAAATCTTTTATGTAACATTAAAAAACAGTTCCACGTAAAAATACTTAACTACTTTTATGTATATTTCTACTTATGTATTTCTTGGATCGAATAAATAATATGTTCATTAAAGATAAAAATATAAAAAATACTAATGTATAATTTTCTTGCCCTTCGCACACGTGCGCTTGACAATCAACAATTTTAGGAGAAATTGCGTGAGCGATTTATTGTTAGAAAAGTTGCGCGCGTACGATTATATTTATTTATAACCGAGAAGCTTTTGCATTCAATTTTATCGCTTAACAAATTGGAGAAAATCATTGTGTCGATGTATGTATACGCTGAGGTTGTTTGAACTCCTTTGAAAACGATCTCCCATTATCTGGGATCAAACGACTGACCTTACACAATTACGTCAACATGTAGAATCATTAGCTAAGGGCTGATTAATTTAAACAAATTGCACCATAATTTTCCTCAAATATATCGCAGAAGCACTCGTCGAAAAATTTTCTGTTAATTACATTTATATCAGTTCACTCATATTTTGTTTTACTATCATGTATAAATCATTATTGTATAAATTATTGTTTCATTTTCATTTTGCGAGTTTGATAGTTTCATACGTATCTATTAATATTTCACTTATTTATAACATCTGATGCATTATTGTATAATTTTCAAATAAAAAATTATTCTTGAAAGTTAGTATTCAATATAAGCGCCTTCTTCCTTTAAATTAATTCTTATAGTGATATTCAGTAATAGAAAAAAATAACATAAATGAATTTCGTAAAGAATGTGACGACATGCAATAGCTTCTTGAACGATATTATGTACAATAATTACTATTTTCGATTTCAAGCTTTTCTAAAAAATTGCACGAATATTAAGATATAAAAACCTGAAGCAGTGCTGTAAATGTATTATTTAATTATTTTTAAATTACGTTTATATTCAAATTGTAAATCTAGAAAGTACAATTTGAAAAATACAAATTAAGATAACACTAATAGTATTCCTTTCCTTTTCGACGGAATTTGGATGCAATTCTTCCGATAAAAAATTCATTAATTGCTTTCTTTTACAACTTTCTCTTTTGTGAATTTTCAATATTATATATATCTTACTAATTTTTTTATTATATTTTACTAATAAAATTTCACTATTTGCTGGGTAAAACTCTAAAGATATATTTCGAAATTGCACAATTAATATATTGTAATATTACTTACTTATTAATTTTTTCAACATATTAAAAAATTATTTACCACCTACGCGATTGTAAATAATGGAACTAATATATTGTCAGCATGTGATCTTACGCAAGTCAATCGAATTAATCCAAGATAAAAGTGTAGGATTATGTTTGCGAGAAGCCAAAGTTTTTTTTTGCTCGAATAGACATATGTATTGAAATATGCGAGTATTAATCATTCATGCATAACGACTAAGAGGAGAGAGCAAAAGGCTTAGTTTGCTGATAAGTGAGAATGAAGGCCAAGATGCGGAGGGTTTATTGGCCCGGGTCCAGTCGTGTTTTATCCGTGACTGCACCGCCGAATGCACTCTGAGCTGCATTTCACAAGCGCGTTCTCGCGCTTACTAGTTGTATCTAGTATCGATCATTTCAAAATCGGTCAGGAAGAGATAGAGCCAAAATAAAGACCTGATGGACGAGACAGCCCAACGTGTGCATAAATGACCCATAACCTCGTAAACTGCATGACATTAAAAAATTGCTTTAAATGCTAAACATATTTCTGTTAACGTCTCTCCTTCTCTGCTCGCCCCTGAACTTTTTGTTTAATATTTCTTTTAAACGCACGTTAGCAGATTAATTTATTTTTTGCTTTAATTTACTTATTTTAAATTATTTATTGCTTAATTTATAACGCGAAATTATATAAAAGTACATTTATATATTTTATGTGATTTTTCGAAAATTTCAAATTTCCATCGAATTAAAAAAATGTTTTGCTTTTAAAATTAGTCGATATTTGGCATCGTTTATATCTTCTTTCTCTCCTTTATTATATTGTTGTAAATGAAATATTTATAATGTCCTCTAATTATTATATCATAAACATCTCTATAACATTATTAACGCGACTTTATATATTATATACGGTAAAAAAAAACAGCAATAAAAGCGAGTTAAGCGATGATAAAGTGAGTGAATACTATAATCGACGCGATGAAAGTGATGCGTGTCAAATTCGTAAACAAAGTAACAATCGACGTTGAGCGATTGCTTACAAAAAAAAGAAGACATTGTAGCAAAGTAAGATCCTTGACATTTATATATGTATGAGGCGATAAGTGTATGCAGATAAACGATAATACGTTGCCATCTCGGTCCATCTGGTGTCGTATATATTATTTTATACATACTTAATAATGCATGAGTTTCTTTCGGCTGGTTTCACAAAATGTCGTCAATAACATCGCCCTGATTTTACTCTCAATCATTACGTAATATGTATTTTTTCCGGTAAAAAAAACTTATAAAATAGAACGAATAAAAAATCCAGATATAAATGATTAATTTTGATAAGATTGTCATTACTCTGCGTGTATTTTTTTATTCATTTCTTGTGAAAAAAATGTACAACAGAATAACAAATCTAAACCCATTACATATTATAAATGATTAATTTATATAAGATCAACAATACACGCAGTGTGTAATTTTTTTAAATTCATTTTTTGTACATAGCAAATATTTATAATAGTCTGAATAAAAAAACATCTAGATACATTACCTATTACAAATAATGAATTTACATAAGATACGTATTTTTATTCGCATCTCAATTCATCGCGATCGTTTAAAAGTTATGTTTCTAGTCACGACTCCCGACACGCGATGAGAGAAGAAGATTTAAAGTCGCGATGTGAAATATATAGAATATACCGGATATCTTTAAACGACGCTGATAGAACACCGTGGCGTAATAACGGAACCATTTAACGAAAATAGAGACAGGTCACGCATTATTCGATATTATTAGGCCTGTCTCTATTCTGGCGCGCAACCTACTCCCTAGCTCTGACATGTCATTTTCGTATTAAAAGGAGCATTTGCGCTTTCCGAGTTTCCTCCTAGATTCTATAATATCTTGCACTTTGTCCTACGTTCGAGCGCATCTCGGGAGAGGAAAAATGCGCAATGTCATCTCTCGGATGCCAAATGCACAAGAAGTTATAACAATGCAATAACAACACACACACATATACATGACAATTCTTTATAAGCGGCATTCATCATTATTTAATCTGAACGATCGGCCAAAGACACCCGAATTACATTTCATCAGCGATATTCGACGCGTTATTTATATTAATTTGCTGTTTACAGCGCATCTAAATGCATCGGTATGCAGAAACATTATCAGCGACGTTTTAGAAAAGTAATATCGATTGCTCAAGAATTCTATCGATAGATTATAAGGTATCGTATTTATGTTGCTATGTGAGAATCTTATCGATGCGGCAATAAAAGAGAGAAGTAGCATACAGAGAAATCTATTAGAGACACGATGCTATCAATCATGGGAAAGATATTTTGTGTTTTCAACATGTTAATGTAAAACATATTTATTGGATTAGTCATATCAATTTGGAACAAATAAGAAACGTGTATGAGAAAAGAATTTGTCATTTGAAACTTTAAATAATTTATAATTTACAACAAAGTTCTATTTATTATTTTATGCATTATTTATAATTTTGTATAATCCATATTTAAAATTCTAGAGGTATAGTATATTAAAATAAACTACATATATAAAATGTATATTAGAATACACGTCAGATATGCAGCGTATAAAATTATATAAACAAATTTCTGTTTGGAAATTAAATTAAATAAATTATCTCTAAAATGTACTTAATATAAATAACAATTCTGAACTTTTACGAATATTTATAATACACGGAGAGATTTTTCTCTTAGAATTTACCCTGAAAATCATATTGTCCCACGATTATCATAATCGCGTAGATTTATGGGTTCAAGTTAAATGCTTCGAGGAAAAAATGATTCATCGTTAAAATTAAACTCGACTAATTTCAAATTCAAAATATTCGCGTGCAAAAAAATTCCTCGATATTCGTAATTGCTTCTCTATAAAAAAAAAAAAAAAAAAAGTCAACAAGTCAAAATTATCTGAAATAATCTCTCGCGCAAATTAAATGGCCCATTGCATCGTGTACCGAGGCACTCTTGCCAAATTTGTCGAGTATTTAATTCGCGAAAATGATTTCGCAACAGGTTTATTCAGGCTAATGGCGCCGCCTTAAGAAGAAACAATCGCGCAGGGGATTAGCATCGATCAATAAGTCAGTCGGTGGTATAAGTGCCTTGTACACATGTGCGATCATGTCGGAGCACTTCCAAGTCGTCCTCGCCTACGGCATCGTCGGCAGCCGTCGAGCACGTGGGCCCGGTAGAAATAGCTCCGACATACACCACGAAGGCACGTCGGTGTGCGAATGCGTGTATTGTACACACATGTGTGTGCATACGCGTATGCGACGGTCATATTGTCGCGCGAAACACAGAGGAGGAGAATGCCGAAAGAATGCCGAGGGAGAGGCAAGACGCGAGAGAGAGAAGAAAAGAGGCAAAACCAGAGAAGCAAACCGCGAGAATTGGCAGAAGGACAAGGAGAAGTGGCAGAGGAGTGACAGTCGTGTCTCGTGCACGTGAACGCGTCTGACGATCGCTCGTGACGTGCGTGAATACGATTACACGCATCGCGTGTGCGATGCGTCAGTTGCATATATATATATATATAGATGTGCGAACGATAGTTTAACTGAAAAAAATACGCGAACGTAATGAAATAATCAATAAGACAGCGCAATCATTTTCTTGTCAAGGATAATTAAATATAATTATTCAATATATTAAATATATAAATTATATTGTTAGAACAGCGAGTGCATTGATTTATATATATCTTTTATTCGCAGCTGTTCCGAAGAACGTATTTGTAGAAATTTTTTATAATTTTTTTATATTTATTTGACTAATTTTAACTTCTATTTTTAGAGAACTGATGCTTAATCAGTCATTAAAATTTCATTAGTTTCATTTATTAAATATAATTATTCAATATATTAAATATATAAATTATATTGTTAGAACAGCGAGTGCATTGATTTATATATATCTTTTATTCGCAGCTGTTCCGAAGAAATTTTTTATAATTTTTTCATATTTATTTTACTAATTTTAACTTCTGTTTTTAGAGAACTGATGCTTAATCAGTCATTAAAATTTCATTAGTTTCATTTATTAAATATAATTATTCAATATATTAAATATATAAATTATATTGTTAGAACAGCGAGTGCATTGATTTATATATATCTTTTATTCGCAGCTGTTCCGAAGAACGTATTTGTAGAGATTTTTTTATAATTTTTTCATATTTATTTTACTAATTTTAACTTCTATTTTTAGATTACTGATGCTTAATCAGTCATTAAAATTTCATTAGTTTCATTTATTCACGGATATACATTGACACACATACATAGCGTATCTAATTAAATAAAATTGCTCGTACAATGAAAAGTAAGCCGCGTCGTTTAATATCGAGGAATACAGTTTGTGCATCCCTAGCAATGCAAACAGCAAAGTATGCATCTGCATGCCTCGCTGCACATCAGCATCATGATGATTACGCGAACGGCGGCGAAGAGCTTGCAGAATACGAATACGAAGAAAGAGAATCTCATAAAGAGGCATTCAAACCGAGCAATATTACTAAATGTAAACTTGGCATAATTAATTTCGACGTAACTAGCAATTTTATTCAATACTTTCACGACGTTTCGACCATTTGGTTGTGGTCCTCATCAAGTGAGAATTCCATCAATTAAAATGAGATTAACGCAACATAAAACCGATCTTATTTAAAATTAATAGTTAAAAGAGAAACACATCCCATCGCTATGATGTTTCGTCAACGACTGGTCAACAATTGCTAGTTTCGTCGAAATCAACTTTGCCAAGTTTATTTTCACCACTAGAGTCCAATATTAATTTTGATTGATATTATTAAATGTAATTTTCAATATTTATACGCGTCGTATATTATTAACATACATTACGTTAAATTCAATTTCGAATATTATTGTCGGACGTTTTGAAAAATATTCATGCGGAACAGTTGACGGAAACTAAAACATTTTTTATCGTTCCGGGATGAATAAATAAATATTAATGGACGATGATGTTTTAGTGATTATGTTTATAATAAAACATATTTTGATTTAACGATCAGAGATAAAAAAAGAATTTGAAATCAACTTTCCATATGTCAAAGACTCGTTAATAAACGATAAAAGCCCATTCAGCGAAAATACCGAAAGAACTTCCACATCGCAGGCGGTCGGCGTCACGTAATCGAGAATGATATGAGGTATGTCGCAGTTCATCACGTAGGAAGAACATTATCTATCCGATAAAGACCTATCTCTCGGAAACATAGACACAGAAGATAGACGCTTAAGACACTTGGACCCCTCATTTGCAGTCGTATCAAATCGTGACGTCAACAGCGAGAAGTCATGTAATCTTTTTTTGCACTATACATTGAAATAGATAAGCTTTTTTCATGTCCATACATTGCTATACATTGCGCTGTATAATGTAATTTTTTTGCTTACGTCATCACCATCACTCGCATTCGTGTGAATAAAGTATATCGAATATTCTTTGTTCGGATCGTAAATTAAAAAATAGTTTAGTCTTTGAATCAATTGTATCACAAGCTGAATATATAAAAAAAATATGTTTTAATGGAAAGACAAAAAAATTGTATGATTTTTCGCACTTTTCACATCATAGGACATATTGATTGACAAGACGTTTTAAAATTCAGGAGCTCAAAGAAGCGAAACAGTCCGAAAGATGAGTGTCATATGGTAAAATATATTTCAGTGGTTACATATAAGTATTTGACACGTGAAAAAATACAAAGTTAATAAAATATATAAATATAACTTTTTCCATGCTAAGATTTATAGTATTATAATTGCTAGATAATTTCGCAAAATTATTAGATATATATTTCTTAAATAAGATAATGATTTACGAGAGAGAGAAAAACAGAAAGAGAAAGATTAAAAATTAGCGTTCTATCAAAAAAAAAAAAAAAAAAAAAAAAGCTTGCCTTCGAAAAACCTGAACTTTGATCTGGTCAAAAATATCACTGTATGAATTTAAGCTTCGTTATCATTAATGGTGATCTATAGTCACCTATAGTCGCCCTTTCGTTGCATCTTTCGAGATAAATTCGATAGGCAATGAGCAAATCATAATCGAGTAAAAACGATAAATAACATTACGTACAGAGTACCCTTCAAAATTTTACGTTTTCTTTTTATTCATTCAATAATTATTTTCTCATAGTAAAAATTTTATCTGAAATTAAAACTAATTCTGTGAAAATTAAATTTATGGAAAATTTAATAAGAAATACAATTCTATTTGTGTAAAATTCCTAAAAATTTATAATCTTTTCTTTTCATCATTTTTTACCCGACTCGTTATATTAATTAAAACACTAATTTATTTTTTTTCGTAGAAAAAAAGAAATTCCAAATTTATGGAAAAAATCTTAGGACAATAACTTTGCAAAATCGAAATGTATAGTGCATGGTGCATTATTCACAGATAAAGACTAAATATACGAGTCATTTAATGACCTTGGCGCATATCGCGAGAAAAATGCGCTCTCGAGCGTTTTCGAAACGTCGGTTTCGCGAATATTCACGCGTGCGGCTGCCAAAAAATCCCGCTGTAATTTCCCCGTAATTGAAACGGAAATATCTCGTGCTAACAAACAGATTGCGTCGTCTTCGCGGAAAAAACGCGACACTTCACGTGTCTATCATCGCGCTCCTTTTCGTCATACGTCATTATATCTCGCGACACAAACGTGTCGCGAATGTCAAGCTTCTTATCATCCGGCGCTTTTTTTGCGGTCTATTAATTCATTTCAGCAAATCGATGTAGGCTAACTTAATTTTTCCGTGATAACGCGATAATATCATCGAATACGTTCTTTTTCGTTAGTCATTATCGTTCTTTACCCACTTCATATTCACACTAATATAATTATCGCGTTGCTATTTATAACTGCTTACATTGTTGCTTCCCCCCTTTTCTCCTTTTTCGTAATAAAACTGTGCCATTTTTCGAAATCATTGCGTAAGTATCAAGAATATCAATCAAGTACTATAGAATTTACTGCTAAGAATTTAAACATTTCATTGTATATTTTCGTCGAATAAATTTGATTTTTCTGTAGATTATTGTCAGAATGCAAAAAATTAAAAATTTATGTACAATTTCGGTAGACTTGTACTCTAAAGCATCATTTATAATTTACAAAAAAAAGATGAGCAAATCTGCAAGCCTGCATGCACAAATGATAGTCCCTGCGGAAATCCCTGTCGGAAATGGTTTGTCGGTGTAAAAAAAAAGATCGAAGCAAACAACACGAATCTATTGTTCTCGCTTGAAGAAAGCACGATTTTTTGTCGAAAAAAAAAGAATGAGGAATTGTGTGCTTGGGTCTCCGCAGGTCTAAAAGAATTGTTCCACATGGGATAATTTATTAGTAAGTAGGTATTCATTAATGAGAGAATATTTGTGCTCTTTGTATTAGCTTTTATTTTTGTCACTCTGAAGGATAATATAAATCCCACTAAACTTGGGGTGAATATATTAGTGCGAAGGGTTATGGACCCTCGGTTGAAATTAAAATGGTGCAAAAGTTTCTTGAATGTTCTCGAAACCTGACGGACAGATATTTGCTGGACAATAAACGAGCGACCGTTAAAGTTCGTGCAGATGTACGAAACTTTGTGTTTGTTTTTTGCACGAAGAAATAATAAAACGAGAAGTCTGCTGTGTTTCAATGCAAATACGCGTATTTATAAAAAAAATTTCGTCGAAATTTTTAAAATATTAAAGATTTAATCGTATGAATATGTATGAACATATAATCTGTTATGAATAATTTTAATTCGATAAATATTAATTATAAAATATCTCTCAATATTATATTGTGAATATATTTGAATTTGATATATTGATGTATATGATATCATTAAAATATTTGTAATTTTTCTCCGAAAAATATCTAGATGATAAAACTGGGAAAAAACCATCAAATCGACAAACAGATGATCATCATGCGTTACAATTGCGTAAACATGCCGAGCACTCGGTAACAGTGCTCTAACCGGAAGATGTATGGTTGCTCCGGAATAATATAATTTAGCACACTTGCAGGATAAGTGCGATAAATGTTCTATTGAACACGTTAAAATTTTTAATTAATTTTAAATTCAATTATAAAAAATTAAATCGCAAAATGCGACATGCATTTGAAATTATATATATATATATATATATATATATATATATATATATATATATATACATATTTATATAAATTTTCCACATATATATTTTTAAAAATTATTTTTAAATTAATTTTATTTGAAAATATCAATCTTAAAAACACAAATTACTGTATGTGACATTTGTCTCATGTGAGTTTCTGAATTGTAATACATTTTCTTTAAAAAATATTCTATTCTAAACAAAATAAATTTTGCCTTGATTTTTTCAAATAACATATATTTATTTACAATTGAGATATAGAATTAAATAAAGTTCAATAAAGTTTAATTGATTCTCTGTCTATTTTTAATTTTGTTCTCAAGAGAAAAAGCTCTTATTTTAGATAATTTTTATTTTCTCGAGTTCTGCTTTGACAAATACTATAATATAAATATAGATGACTCGTTGACTTTTAACAAGTCATAATAATTTTTTACTTTGTTTATCATACCTATAATTATAATATATTTAAGGAACATCGTGTAAAGCTTTTCATGAAAGACCCATTATAAATCCTTGTTTTTCCTCAGTTTTTTCCAGAATCGAGATTAGCCTTTCATGAACTCGAATGACGCACGCTTCGCGGAGAGAAACGGCAGGAGCGCAAACATGTCCGGAGCGGATCGAGCACGTGGTCTTCTTGTCGTCTCGAGGAAATACCGTCCGCGCGCGCGCTCTCGCTCGCACATGGCACGTACTCGTCTCGAATTACACTATTTTCCGTAACGTGAGAATTACAGAACGAAGCGAATTCCACGCTTTTGTGGAGCCGTCTACTTTATTTTTTTTTTTTTTCATTCGCTAAAAACTTTTAAAAACTTAAACGCGACGTATCCGATCAGTTGAATAAGAAATACACGTGGAAATCTCGGAACCTCTGTTCTCGTTCGATCGGCCTTCCTGGCTATTCTTATACAAATTGATGTCAACGCGGAGATATTCGAGCGAATAACCTTCTCGAGCGAGACGCGCAAATTCGTCGTTTCGCGAAGTTCTTTTTTTCCTGGCATCGCGTCAATGGAAAATTCGTGAAATAGCTATATAAACGTACCTCTTCTTTTTCGCGCGGGTCTCTCCTCCTCGTCGAGCCCGGGCTGCTCCCATACCAGCACGTGGCCATTACGTCCCCCGTTCTCGCTGATCCGGTGTCCGCTCATTTTGGAGCAAGCACGGAGCGTAAAATCGAGTCTCTACTCGAACGGCGTGAAAGGAACTCTCGTTTACTCGACACTCGTGTCCGACTGACTCGTCGAACAGCGATAACGTTGACTGTTCACACACCCGCGCGCGCGCGCAAATTACTACTGGCCACTCCTCTCTTCTCTTCCGAAAAGCGCCCGAGGAACGAAAGCACGCGCCTGCGTTCTTTTTTTATACCGATCGGTAGACGACGAAGATGTGGAACACGACGGCGACGACGTCGGGGAAGGCGACCGCGGGCGACATTCGCAGGCGTGACACGGTGGCAAAGGTGAACGCGCGAAGACGAGGTTAAGTCCTCGCGTGTGTGATACGAAACTTACTGACGAACCGGGGACCGAACCGGCCGGTTGCTCGCTGGCTACTACGGCGGAACTGTGGGCAGGCGCGGCCGATTGGACTCGCGCCCGACCGGCTCGACCAATCGCGGCGCAGCGCGGCAAAAGTCACGACCGGCGGCGCGAAATTCAATTTGCCCTCGCGTGTCAGGAAAATTAACGCTCCGTATTCATTATCATTTCATCGTGTTAATCAAGTCAATTATACTGTTGCAATATGTATTATATATATATATATATATATATATATATATATATATATATATATGTATATATATATATTTATATATAAACAAATAAATCATATTAATATCTAATATATATATTTTTCTATATTAATATATGTATTTCAATAATTCTTCAACTCTACACTTGTCAACTTAAGAATGCTATATTGAAACCCCAAGAAAGGAAGACAATCTAGACAAAAAGTTAAAAAAAGGGAAACAAGCTCGTCTTACATTAGCATGTTTAACAATAATTAAGGGAAAAATTGCCTAAAAGAATTTAAATACGAAAGAGTTTTAAAGCTTGAAATATTTACTATAGAAAGATCACGGTTATTTTCAATTTTCTTCAATTCTTGAATTTAATAAGAAAAATCGAAATTTAAATTTTAAAAAATGATTTTGCAGAGAAAACTTCAGGCTTTAACGCGAAAGAATCGAAATTTTTTTTTCAAATTTTGTTGTGCGTGCGACACATCTACAAAATAAGAAGGAAAATTTTCATTTTGTTAAGTTCATCGTTTTCTATACGTAAAAAAATACTAGAATTTAAAAAAATAAAAAATAACTGTAATCTTTCGAAAACAGATTTCAAGCTTTAAAACTCTTCTTTAAATTTCAATTCTTATTTTTTAAAACAAAAGTTACAGCAACTTAAAATTTGCCTAATTTTAGACAATTTTTTTATCCCTTATAATTATTGTGAGGAGTGTATATTGAAGATTGAATAAAATTCAATAAAGTTCAATTAATTCTCCGTTTATTTTTTATTTTATTCTCAAGAGAAAGAAAAAACTTAATTACTTTTTAATTAAAATTTCGTAAAGAAAAAGCTTTTATTTTAGATAATTTTAATTTTCCCAAGATCTGCTTTGACAAATACTATAAATAGATGACTTGTTGACTTTTAACAAGTCATTAAAAATAACGACTTAACAATTGTTTGCGCTAACACGGAGATAATATATGATCTACAAGTTTGCGAACGACGAACACCTATCGGGCTTCATTCCAACAGAGGCATCTGCGTAATTATATGATTGTGAAACCATATGATTCACTTCTGACCTACAGCTTGAAAATTAAGTAAATTACTGTCGCCGTCAGATATGTTTTCATTGTTCATTCATCGCATGCAGTTTGTCAAAATAATTTAATCTCGGAAAAATAAGTCTGGACTTGACATGCGTCTTCCTTTCTAGAGAAACATCAAGATAGTAGATAAAAATATTTTTTTAACATCTACTCTCTCGTCTTAATCACTGAGATTATTTCTATACGTACATTTTCCAAAACACAAATAAGGAAAATTCACAGGAAAATCTCAATATTCATTTGCATAATCGACAAATCAATCTAGTAGCCATTTTACATTTTTTTTCATGCAAATCTTTTTCTTGTTTATGATATTTTTCTACAAAAATATGCAATGAAATCAAATTCAAGATTTGTAAACTGTATAGAAAAAAGTTACAGTTGAAATTTTTAATAATGTAAATTATTTCAATAATTTAAATTGAAATTGTATCTTGAGAATAAGATTACATCAGATTACATCAGATATCATAAGGAAAAGACCCCGAGAAAATATATCGAGGAAAAAACTGAGTCATTCTAAAGATACCTAGTCATATAATATATAGTGTTCCGTATGCTTGATTAAATCTCTTGGAATTTTTTTCGTTTAGTGAAGCAAAATAAATTATTTATGGGAGCAAAAAGTGTTTATAGAAAATGGTTCTATTAAATAAAAAAATTATTACACTCATAAATAATTATATATCTACAAGTAACAAGAATATCACAATATGCCATTATGAATCATAACGCATAATTATTTCTATTTTTATTCCGCCCTTCCTTTTTTTTAAGCTTCACAATAGAGTAATAAAATTTTACCTCGATTATTATCGCAAATGATTTCATTTCTCAAAGATTAAAGAAAATATAGCTCATATCATTCAATAAGAGGAAAATGTAGTTGATCACAATTCATGTTAATTGGAGCTCAATTAATTCTTCTATCTCGCGTAAATAATATTTTGGAGCTTGTCATAAAACGCAAATTAGGGAGGGTCATCGATCAAATCGGACGAAAGAACCGGGGTAAAGTCACGTAGAATTTTTGGCACGTTAAAAACTGATCGGTTATTAATAACTCAGCTAGCGACTTTATTTCTGGCTATCGTTTCGCGAAACGTTTCGAAGCAAACCGCATATACACGTTTTTCCAGCGTCATATGCATGGATGCAAGATGCAATTCGCGTTTCGATCACATCATCGAAGAAGTACCCGCTGATGATTGATGGATCATCTCAATATATATAATTCGTGGGCGTCTTCTATTTGCGTTCGGTAAAGAGCACTTTACTTCAAGGTCTTGGTCATCTATGATTACAAAATCTTCCATCATGATCGGCAATTACGATATAATTGGACAGACATTTCCAATCCGTTTATAAAGATCATTTCCGATAGTAATAACAGAACGATATCCTTCGACATATTTATCTACGTTTATCTCTCGTAAAATTCCGCTATTAAGATTAATATCAATTGGAATACAAGCATAGAGATCATTCATTGATACCATACAAATTGCGTAATCGTGCTTTTCGATTCTCTGAGAATTAAAAGTTTATAGGAAAACGTCATGCAAAACTCGTTGTCGAAAATATATTCAATATAAGAATCTCATCAATTTTTCGATAGGACTCAAATCATCGTAAAAAAAAATAATAACAAATGATATGAAAAATATAATAATTTTTTACGTATTCTTTTATATTTTCGATAATTTGAGGCAAAAATTGCGCCGAGCCAAATTAATTAGTCGAAGCTATCAATTCTCATATCTGCGCAGGAACAACTCTGCTGATTCGCAGCGGATATCAAAGTGTCAAGATAGGTATTTTCCATGCTGGAAACTGCAAGAATGAGTAAATATTTGTTGACTTCTGGGTACATACATATATATATATAGAAAAGAGAGTATATCGCCGAGAATGCTACGAGAAACTTAATTTGAAGCTTGTCACTGTGTGCGCGAATCACAGTTGTCGCGTCGAGGATTGGTTGTCTATAATTGATTTGATTGCTACATGTGTGTAGCAGGATGTTGCTATTCAATGCGACCAGTGGAATGTACGATTCGTACAAATCAGAGGAGAAGAAAGTCACCGGAGTAAAAAAATGCGACGCGTCACATCTCTTTCTCTCTCAGTAATCAATGTTAAATAATTGAAGTAAGCCGTCCAACATTAATTAGCTATTATCTGGTTCATCCATGCTTATCTCTTTCTCACTCTTGCTCTCGCGGACAGCTGCGTGATGAGTAAATATCTCTCGATATTATTATCGTAATTATGTACTATAACAAACCATGGATTAAAGCAAGAAGACTGTTATTTGTCTCAAGGTTATTGAAGCATTAACAGCGTTAGTACAAAGGTTAATGTATAAAGTCACGTGCTACATTATAAATTCTCTTTTAAATTTATCAAGTTTTATTTGAACTTCGAAATATAAAATTACACGCATTTAATTTGAAATAAAATTTAAATCTTAATTTTCGATAATTGAAAGATATTTGGAATATAAGATAAGAAAAATTTACATTTTTTCCAGAGCTCAAGCAATTCGTAATTGAATGAAATAATGATTTACGACGCCGTGTATTTATTCTCAAATATACAAACGTATATTATCAAATTAATATTGAATCTATCTCGATTTATCACTGTATTTCGAGCACTAAAGAAGTTGGTTGAATAAAAAAATCGTCGAAAAAATAATATAAATAATTCATCAGAGTTTTATCGCGTAACCGATAGAGCTTATCGAGTCTTTTTATAGTTTTACCTTCTATCAGCGATATGTGTCATTATCTTTACAATCGAGAGAAAAAAGTTTGCATTTTCATTCCGAGTCCAATTTTATATATATATATGCGTTTATAAAAGAGAGAGTCTCTCTCACAAAAAATTCCGAAAGAGGAAAAACCTTCAAAAATGTTCGATCGCGCGATAAGATTTTGGCGCGAAGATGAAGAAAATTCATCGCCAGTTATACATACTTCACGACGGCTACCTTTAAACGATTGCATAAAACGTAAATATCGAAAGCAGTGCACTTGATTGTGCAATCGATGACTCGTTCGTGACGCAGCGGAATTTGTTTAGTTTGCGAATCGCATATGAGTAAATTTCCTAGCACGTGCGGCAATCGTAAATTCGCGAGAGTACAATGAGCGATTACGTATCACGGTATGACTAATAAACTCGATTAATCGCGACGAGTGCAACATAATTCTATAACTGATATCAATTCTCATCTCGAATTTTTATTTCGATAATTTTTTAATTGATTCTACGTCGACGTGTAAATAGTTAAATCATCGCAAATTTTGTATCTTCCAAGCGGTTTAGCGAATCTTTTGACATTTGACAAATATGTAAATAATTAATTTAATTTTATTATTCATATTAAGACATTTTAACAGACGTTGAGGTACATAAATATTATCTGTGATGAGTTAATATTATTATTTCGTGATATATGGCTCGATATATAGTAATTATACATGTATGCGTATATCTGGTTTGATTGATTTATAAATTTATTTATTTAATGTATTAATCTGCACGTAGATAATATAGATACTTTGTTTATTGACGGTGATATTACAATTTGTGTCGATAAAGAAGACATACTATCTACTACAGATAAATCGAGATAAACATATTTTCAACGACATTTTTTATCGTATAAGTTAGCTTCTTGGTTACAGTAAAGTAGAAATCTGTAAAAGTAGTATTTTTAAAGATAAAATTGATCGACAGGAGATTTTAATGTTTTATTGTATGCAAAACTATATATGTCGATATTTTATAAACAAATATATAAAAATTATCAAATGTAAATTGCGCGTTTTTCAAAAATAATTTTTAGTTAATTTTATTTGCAGAAATACTTTTTTTTCGTAATAAAATAACCATTATTTTATTTCTTTTTTTAACTCAATTCTTTTCTAATGTTTAGTATGCTTCTAAGACATTTTGTCGACACTTTCAATTGAATATACAAAGTACCTAACGTGAGATAATTTCTCTTTAACATATATGAATCTGTTCACAGAGAGAACATGATATTTCCTGTCTCGGGAAGAGTACTGAAAATGTAGAAGTAGGATGTCGACGATTTTCTGATTGCTCTTACGCGAATGTGTGACACGTGGTCGGTTATAACCGCGGCCTTTACATCATTGAATACCCGGACGAGTCTCTCGCACCATAGCTCGGCCTTAAATGCCTCAAGTTTCGAGCCGTCAACAGGAAACGCGAAAGTCCTCAAACTCGTTATCCATTATACATAGTTAAGTGGAAAATAACTCTGATCACGCCACGAGAAAATACAAAGTGCCACAGGAAATCCAAATGCACGCAAAATCCCTTGATTATATGATATTTGAAGGTCTCTTCATTACTCGAGTCAAAACACTGAGGAGTGTATCAAACTATTTCATCAAACTATTTCAAGTTTATGTTGGAACGTATTAATTTCAAAAAATTTATATTTAACAAACGTGAAGATTATTTTCACAGTAAATTTTTCAAATATTTTTTAATGCCTCTATTTTATACGGAAATTATTTTAAAAATTGTGGAAACTAGTTTTTAATACAAGAAAATACTTTTGATATATTTCTTTATATAAAATGTGACTTCGTCTCTTATCTGTGTTCTTATCTAATTAAGACAAAATAAAAGAGATGTATAATTTAAGAGATTAAGAGATGTATAATTTATCATCAAACTATTTCAAGTTTATGTTGGAACATATTAATTTCAAAAAATTTATATTTAACAAACGTGAAGATTATTTTCACAGTAAATTTTTCAAATATTTTTTAATGCCTCTATTTTATATGGAAATTATTTTAAAAATTGTGGAAACTAGCTTTTAATACAAGAAAATATTTTTGTTATATTTCTTTATATAAAATGTGACTTCGTCTCTTATCTGTCTAATTAAGATAAAATGAAAGAGATGTATAATTTACTGTTATAAGTTTTTGAATATTTCCACCGAACAATTTTAATTAACAAATACAAAATTATAATTCGCTTTCGGTTTATTCTTATTTTGCATAGACAAGGATTTCAATGCATTAAATTGCATAAACGATCCGTGTCAAGGTACGATGAACAATAATTTGTCACACTATATCCGTAATTCTCACGCGAGGCCATATTCGAGGGCGCAACTTGAGTTTTCAGAATTCGTCCTCGTACTGTCTTCAGAATACAAAGCGACTTGGTTATTAATCAAATACTAAGATGCGTTTTTAAAGATGTAAGATAAGTCAAAAGTAGATTTTTCATGCGTGACTTCTTAATTATCTCAATTTATTGTTTATTATCCATATTTTTATCATATTTCTATCATCATTACTTTCATTTTATTATTATATTACAATAAAACAATAAAAGTAAAAAAGGATCAATAAATAATTGCACACTGAAAAAAATTATTAAATTAAATATTTATTTCAATATATACTGCCTAATCAATAATTTATTTGAAACAAATAAATATTTACCTATATTTTGAAAAGGATTTTCTTATATCAAATAAATATTTTTTACGTCAAATCAATACTATTAGTTTCAAATAAATGATTTCTTGGCAGTATTAAAATAAATATTTATTCAAATTCAATAAATTTTTTCTTCAGTACAATCAATTATTTATCTCGATTCGAGAATTTAAATTATTGTCAAATAAATTACTATATGAACTTTTCTTAATCCACCTATGTTTTGCATAATAATAAGAATAAACTTGCTCGCGCTTTCCTCTATTATAAGTCTTAAGGGCCTACTTGAAATAATTCGACCGCAGAAGAAAACAATTTGCAATAGATTGAATTCGGACAGCGTAATTAGATATATCAGGAAATGCGAATCAGCATAAGGTTTCGATAGGCACTTTCTACTTTCCTTTTCTACAACTTCGACGGTATTAAAAGCAATTATATGATTGTAATCAGTTTCGAATATCTTTACCAGATTAATCCGCATTCGTGGAGATAATTCGACGATAATTTTATTGCACTTACGTTTTCGCTGATTAACATGCTTTCTTTTGTAATATGATTTTTGGATACAGATCTTTAGCGACAATCGGTCGATAACAATGATAGATTAGGTATTAATTTTCATCGATCGGACTGATTTGCGTTTGCATGATTAAAGTGATATAAATGTACGTGATATAAATGTAAGTGATATAATTTACAAAATAATTATATTGTCTCCAACTCGATATTTGGCATGATTGATAATAATATTTATTTTTTTAAATATGAGATAATTATTAGGTCGCCACACAAAAGCTTGTTTCTAAAAGAATCGAATTAATTCAACCAAGTAACCTTTACACCTGTTGAGCTAATCAATTAAACGAAATTTATTCTTTCTCATCTAGTCTCTAACTTTTTTGCAAAGAGGATGGCATCGAATTATGATTGATATTAATCATATTATAATATCACACATCTTTTACGTATATTTTTGCTTATATAATAATGATAATAAATAAATAATTTGTGATACAAAAACAGATCACATATATGTATAGATTTTAATGAGAAACGTATAGGAAATTATGTTTGAGAAATATAGCAATTTTAAGCCATCTTATACGTAGTATATTTTATTTTTAGTTTATAGATGAATTAATTTATAAGCAACAGAAAAATGATCCAACGCGTAATCGATATTAATAAAATTAACCGCAATGCAGTACATCCTGAATGCAATGCAATGAAATATCAATGGAAAAACACAATGTAATGCGCAGGTAGAACCGATCGATATTGTATATGTCGTACGCTAAAGTTGAAGAAAAAAATTATTTTACACGCTCGCATTAATATGCGCATTATTAAAAAAAAAAAGATAACTAATCGCGTTCGTTAATCGCACATAATAATATTTGACATCTTAAATTCTGCATTATATGCAGATTATTCTCCATGGTACAGATAAGATACCATTTTGATTTGCAATGCCAGGAATCTTTGTACAAATCGCAAGAATCAATTTCAAATAATTGCATGAAAAAAATAGAGATAAAATATCGATCTTGTTTATTAATTTATTATTTCATTATGTCAGGCGAGTTTTATCTCGCGACTCGATTTTTGCAAATAATTGCAAAACTGTAGAAATATTTAAAATTACAAGTCTGAAAAACTTTCTCTTTCTCCTTTTCTCTCTTGCATAAAAAATAATCTACACTAATCGATGCTTTATTAAGTAATGAATTCGTATTAATAAGAAAATATCACGGCGTGAAATATTTATAACCACGCATTACAAAAAAAAACATCGTCGCAATTACATCGTGTGGTTTTCGCTTAATTGACTCAAGTGTCTAACGTCATCGTTTCATATTAAAATACGATAAAAATCTTAAATTGCGTTTTGTGGTTTTGCAACGATTCGCGTAAACATCGTGCGAATCGTTTCTCGGGGCGTTTTGCGGCGAGACAAAACTCGCTTGATATAATGAAATCTCGAATAAAAAAGGCGAAATTCCACCAACTAATGTTTATTTTTTACGCAGCAATGTCAGACTAAACACAAATTACTGACAAGACATGGTGTGGCATACATTATTTACGATGACACAAAATGTAAGCGATCCTTCCAACAACTTATTCAAGGTCCAAGTTCTTAAATGAAAATTAGTGTTTCTACTTTGGCACTGTCTAATTCTGTCTTTATGATATAATTTACGCGTTACAGTTGATTTACAATTGATGCGTACTTTTAAATGGCAAATGAAAAATTTTAAAAAGGAATTTTAACTTCGTGACGTACCCGACAAACTTTTAGCATATATCTCTGCATTATTCATAATGTCTTTCAAGAATGCAATAAACAGTCAAGTTTGAATAGTTAAATTTTTAAATGGAGTATTTTGCGGAAGCAACGTAAATTTTAAATAGAAAATTTTTGACGTAAAATTGTAAGTCTTGAAATGTTTATTTAACACGAATAATTATAATTTATACACAAAGGAAAATAAATATACTTTTTGCCAATCAAATCCTAACGATAAAATAAATAATTATGTATATAAATGTCTTATCTCTAATTTAATTTTATTTGATTTTTAAGAAATCTCCATGTCTTAGCGTATGATTATTTTGCAAACAAACAATTTGTAAGATAGCCGTTCTTATTGTGTGTACAATGAACCGTAAGAATGAAATACTTATAATTTACATGCTGAATTTTACGCTAGTAGAAAAATTTCAAGCATATCGAACCTATTTTATGTTAAAAGCCTTTTGTCGTATTTTGCACGTTCATCCATAAAATAATTATTTTCGTGTACATTTAAAACAATAATTTCCTTCCAATAACAAAACACAAAATTAGGTATAGTATAATGACCGTTATTAACAATAAAATACAGCTGTAATTATGTACAATTCCACGCCATAATTTCTATAATCAATGTTATAATCACCGGTGACTCGCAGAACTACGTTGTAGAACTTCCTTCGCGTCGTATAATATTCTCCAAATGAGCAAAAAAAATATATAGAACTAGTCCAACGTTAAAGTTATCATTGGGACCGGTCTCGTGCCGATTGCTCACGCCATTAATTGCAATTAATTATGTAAGCCGTGCTACTCGTATCGCTCGGTTCGATGAAATTGCACCAGTGCGGGATAATTATATGTTGTTTACTATAAGCTCGTTATAAGTCTAATTAGTACGGGGAAGATAAACGCGTGTGCCATCGACACTTTCTCGATAATTAAGCAGGGTTTGATATACTAGAACACCGGGACTCAAATGTTAAATAATGCTACAGAACACCGCGACTCAAATGTCAAATAATCATCAATGACATTTTCAAAGTTAAAAAAAGTCAAATGTTGCAATTAAATTATTACCAATTATAATTTATATCTTAAAGAATATACACAATCAATTATACAATAATTCTGTTTCGAATAAATTCACGATCGATTATATTTATATTTTGTAATTAATTGGCAATCAATCATAATAATGTATTATATGCGAGTGTATACATATATATATATATAATTTATTTTCCGAAATATTTTATATTCGACAAATCTCTTTTATACTTAAGTTTTTCGGAACTTACTCTTCAAAATCACTATTTATGATGACGAGAAAAAGAGAATGTCACATGAAATGACACAGAGAATAGTAAATTTATTATTTCATTATCACGTTAATTAATTGCTGTAACATACGCGTAATCAAAGACCAATTCGAATGACCAAGATATAGTATAGAAGTGTACTTGACGATTGAAAAGGTATTGTTTCCGATATCGATAACAATGGCGTAAAAATGCACTGGTGCTTTAAGAATCGAGATAATAATGTTAATGAAAATTTATAATCTTCATAACTAGCAATTCAATACGATTCCGTATAATACTCGCCAATTTTATTGCGTAGTCATAATCATGCATATACACGGATACTCAATTTTTATGCGTTTTTAAACTATTTGAACAATTTTACTTTCATTTTAATAATTCCATTTATGAATATAACATTAGCATAAAAATCGATGCATCCATGCATTATTTATGTATAACAGATAATAATCGAAAGTTCTGATGCAAACGTTAGTATATTTTCATTTTTTCTATGACTGGTTCTTCTATGAATTTGTTGAACGAAAAATATTTTTATGTGTATATTCAATATATTTTAATATAATAAAATTGCGTAAATGTAGAACAAGAGTAAATGTGATTTTAATTAAAAATATTTAGATATATATAAGGTAATGTTGTTTTTCTCTCACAGTAAAACTATATTTAATTAATATCAATTAAAAATTATCAAAAATTCTCTTCTTTGAATCCATATATAATTAACAGAATTGTAATTTATTAATCAACCTCTCAAAAAAATTAATGAATATATCAGAAACTGGCGATCGAAACCGACGTAATGCACGTGATTAGAGAAATATGAGATCCGCTTACATGCTCGATTTTAAATCACTTATGTAAGTAAAATTGATTGCGCGATAATAAAAAATACAGATAAAATGAAATCCTATCTAAATACTATTTCGACACAAAAATACCGATATAATCTTGCTAATATGCATGATAACACTTGTCGTGAGAGTAAAAATATATTCGCCGGTTCCACCTTTCCATAAATTTATAATTGAGAAACTCGCAGACACAAAATAAATTCTCCAACGTGAGTTGATAAAAAAACATTTGTTACTAAATATAATGCAATAATAAAAAAGACAAAAAGAAAAAGAGAAGAGAGAGAGAGAAAGTCATTGAATTGTAAAAAAAAAAAAAAAATAAATAAATTTAAAAATTAGAGTAAGTTTTCATTATCAATTCAATTTCCGTTATTTTTGTTAATTCTGTATTTTTTTAAAAATTTCACAAACGCCAGAAAAAATGTATGATTTTTTCACTGTTCAAATAATTTCACATAATATATTTTGATATTAACTCATAAGATAAGATATTGACATGACATACACATCCTTTCATCTAGTTAATCTAAATTATATTTTTTAAAAATTTGTGAATAAAAATTGTTTGGAGAATATCATTGAAGAATAGAATTGTGAGAAAGAGATTTCCGAAAACACAAAACTGTACTAACAATAACTTAGATAAATTTTTATCTAATTTCTATATATATATATTATATATATATTATATATATATATATATATATATATATATATATATATATAATTTTGTATAAAAAAAAAAAATAGAATCCAAAAGTAAACGATTTTACCGACATCATGAATAGAAACAATAGCGAAAAGTAAAATAGAGTTTTTTAATCGACCTGACAGTGATAAATAAACATCTTTATTCATAGAAACAGATATGACTGAGCATACATTAACATTCTTATTTGTTCTCAAGGTTAAGGATATAAAAAGAACCGTCGAGTTAAGTTGTACAGTAAGAAAGTAATACGAGATATTTAGAAAACACAAGCTAAAAACAATCAATTTATATACACGATATACAATATGATAAATTTTAATGATGTTACGTTAAGTAATAACAAATTTGGAAAAAACGTTATAGAGATGCACAAAAAAATCATTCGATAATAGATGTAATTTTTAAAACGCACTTTTATATTTGATAAAACTTTGTTTATAATTTACACGTTGTAAGATGCATCAACTCACCGGAAGATTTTGCCTTTTAACTTCGAGTTTCATTTTAATTTGTTTGCAGCAAGCATTAGACATTGATGATTATCTTAAGAATTAGCGGAAATAAACAAACGACGTAAGCATTGCATAATCTTATGTGCACTTATCTGAGATGGACAGCTAAGTGATAAATAATTGGTATGCATCTTATTAACCACTTGGCGGGTGTGACACAAGAGATTTGATGTATAATCTATGTTGGGTAGGATATTCTTCCAAACCACAGATGCCCATTAAAGAGCTTAGCTATATAGCACATGTGAAAATATATATATCGTGACGAATATTTGAGACATTGTATCACGTGGCATGCATGCAATATGCTACAACAATGACTGATTCACTGCGCCAAAGAAGACATCGCACGTATGAATATGTTTCACAGAAAAGGACTCATACATAACACCTGTCATGCCTCGCAAAACGATTGCAATTTCTATGCACTGGTTTTGCATTTGTGAAATGTTTTGTACTGAATGCAATTAAAAAGTAAAAATTAAATTCTAGATAAATATTTAAAAATAATGTTTTTAAATCAAAATTTCACATCTTATATTTACACAAATATTGCTTATTAAATTAACATCTTCAATTTTTTTGTACTTCAGAATACAATGTTTTCATACATAACAGCTGTCATGCCTCGTAAAACAATTGCAATTTCTATGCACTGGTGTTGCATCTGTGAAATGTATTGTATTCAATGGAATTAAAAAGTGAAAATTAAATTCTAAATAAATATTTAAAAATAATATTTTTAGATCAAAATTTCACATCTTATATTTACACAAATATTGCTTATTAAATTAACATTTTCAATTTTTTTTTGTATTTCGGAATACTATTTTTGACATCTGATTGATGTTTGATTAAATACTTTTTTAATTGCTCGATTTCTCAATAAAAAATTCAAGATGCAAATTCAGCGAACATTATTTTCGGGATTAATAAATCGTCTTCATCGTTGTTTATACTAATGAGAAAACTTTTGCACACCCGTTATCTATAATGAGCTGGATTAACAATGAATGTAAATCAAGCGTGTGGAATCGCTGGATTAATTAATTTCAAGAACGCTTGCTTCAACACATTTGTACCTTATGTCTGTTCGATATTAAAGGATTCGGAAAACACGAAATCAACTTAATTTGCAACGAATAAACGGACTGTCGAATTTTTTAACCACTTTCCAATCAAGACAGCTGTTCCACTTATTTTCATTGAGAAACGATCTTCGCTGAACGCGGCTATTCTCGATAATAGTCGGTTAACGCTCTATTTTTTCTTTACTAGGGTAGAGTTCACGAAGGAGTAAAAGCAAAGGAAGCGTTAACAAGTCGATTCGAACCTTGAATTAAAAATAAAAAATATAGAAAGGAAAATGGAAGATAAGCGAGATGTGTGAAATCTAATCTGATAATCAATTAATCCCAGATCAAGAATTATTTCTTCTCAAATTATCATCGTAAATCTTCAATAACAAATCTCACGTCAAAACGTGTTGGTATATAATATTCAATCATTGATAGCGATCGTACGGAATTCGACAGACGCACTCAATTTGATAATATATTTTCAAGATATTCGCAGATATTCTTAATACTTAAATGAACTATTACAATATATGAAGAAAAAATTGAAGGAAAAGAAAGGAAAAAAATAAAATTGAGGATTATGGATCGCGAAAAATATAGGAAATAAAAAAATCGATAGACATTTTGTTATTGTGCCAAGAACACGAATTTCGCCACTCGACCTCGTATCCTGATATTATTAACATTATCTATCTTTCAATTACGGTTTCTAACCGTCACGCTATTCTTCACTGGTCGTCACGGCTACTATTTCTCCATTTTTCTCATTGAAAATGATGTAAACTCACGAAGCTGCACTAATCAAGAACGTATTTTGTAAAAATATGTACCGTTCTTTATTAAATCAAAGAAGCTCGTTAGATAAAATTAAACACTTTTATAATTGGAAATTTTAATTGAACAAAGAAGACTTTCACACATATATATATATATATATATATATATATATATATATATATATATATATAATTCTCAATAAAGTAGGTCGATCTAAGTTCTAAGAAATTTAATCAATATTCGTATATATAATAAATACTTGAAAATAAAAACATAAAATAAAATTACATTTTTTGAAAAAGAGTTGATATCCAGGATTGAAATAAACGTCGATATGAAGTCTCGATAAGAAAATAATTTATATTTACTATCTCGCGCAATATTCTCGGGACTTATATTCATTGTTATCTCCGTCTAAGCTCATCGTTGCGTTACTTGCACTCGTGATTTCGTTGTCGGGTCCGTGATAAACGAGTCTCGAGAGAAACGCGACAGAATTAGAGTTGCGTAAAAAAAAGGAGGGAGAGAATTTTACGTTTTCGCTGAAATAAGCCGCAAATAATACGCGAGATTCGAGAGAGATATGTAATGAAGGCGAGTTAATTGCGATCCCTGGTAATTATCTTACGTAAAGGCGCCGGTGAGCGCTTTGACTGTCATTCTCCAGGCAATCCCATTGCATCAGTCGGAGATCACGTGACTCCCGGATCACTTCCGGATCGGAACAGTTACGCGCGAATGCATCGAACGAAAAATCGATTCGCATCGATCGGCTTATGTAAACGTCGTGTTGTAATGAGAGCCAGAACCAGATTGTATCATACGTCTTGTTTGTTTTACGAATGTGAAATGCAAAGTCTTACGCGATATCATTTGCAATTAATTCGGAATGCCGATCATAATCTCGCACTGGACAAAAAATAAGCTTGCATTCTTTATTTTTATCATGAAATCCAGATACAAAGGTATAAAGATCTTAGGCTATTTTAACGATATTAATTTTTATTTAAAGAGGAAATGTATTTAATTTGAAATAAAAATTTGACAGAACACGAGAAATAAGCTTTAGTTGTCTAATTAATTCTTGCTGAAAAACTATTGAATATAAACAACATTTAATAATTGGACAGTTACAAGTTGAAATAACAATCTCAAAAAAAGGAACACAAAACTTCGATTACATAATTGTACTACAGAACTTTCTAGGATATTCCATTCAAAGAATGTATCTGATTACATGACATGATAATGCATTAATTGAGAATTCTATAGCAATTTAATACTTGATACACATTATCAAATGACATATCACTATCAGTTATAGTGGATAATCAGCGAGCTAATCGTGTGAAATTATTGCAGCAATCAGACATTTAATTGAAGAAATCACTTTACGCGATTTTTACGGAACTTTCATGACCGGTCGCATTAAAAAATTCGCAAAATTAACGAATTCGATAAAAGTTAATGAACGCGTTAATTTTTTATTCCGACATTGCAGCTAGCATTGACCTTCCATTCGAAAGTGAGAGTAATATTTATAGCAGCCTACATAATAGATTGTAGCAGAATAATTATAAATAATATCTTCTCCGTTTCTGAGAAGTTAAGTAAAAGAATATCGAAGTCATCGACTTTTAAATTATATTAAAAAGTAGTTCATCTATGATTAAATTTATATATCGAGAATTATCTGGATTAAATATAATTTTCTTTTACACATATTTTTATATTAGAGTTTTCATATATTATACAATAGATTCTCATAAGTTGTATATTTTGACAGTTTAAAAAATCAGTCTTCTCGACTATTAAAGAGTTTGAAATTCTTCTGTTAAGGCGGTAATCTGTCCAATTTATTTAATTAATCTGCCGCGTGCAATCTGCTCGAGAATTGTCAATATGTCTTTGTTTTTTTTAATCTTCCTATATATTATTTTAAAATTTAGAAAAGTGTCTTTTTTACTGTATAGATACTTTTTTGTGCAACGTATCGAAAATCAAGTTACATTTTGTACTATCAAAATATCTATATACTGTTTATGTACTTTTTATTTAGTAAAGTTTGGAACATAGGAACGATTTACTATACAGATTGATCGACAGTCTTAGAGATAGAATTCAACATAATTTTCATAAAAGCTTAAATTTTGATACATTATACGCACACACACACACACACACATACACACAAAATCCTCTTATATATATATATATATTTGGCAATTTATATTTATGACAATCAACACGTAAAAAATAAAAGCGTAAAATATACGCACATCTATATATTAAAAAATTAATTTTACTTATACTTTTTCGTTTACCCAACAATTCCAGCGAATTCGACTTCATTTGGAAAGTTACTCAAAATATTTGAAATTCAGCCGCGCCCCCGGAGCAAAGTTAATTTCCAGGATCATAAAGAAAGAAACGATTTGTTTACCCACCTTGCGGAGGCGAGACCTCGACGTCGAAGATCTCGGGCTTCTTAATCTCCGATTTTTTCCGATCCAGGGTCATACCGTTCTCGACCATGTTGTCGTGTCACGTAAGGGATCGCTCGGCCAAGCCAAAAGAAAAATCCTTCGATTCTCCGGAAGGACTTCCGAGACGGGAAAGCGGCTCGTGTGGAAAATCGACGTTCTCAGGTGTGGTAGCACACGACTCGACGGTCAATCTGACACTGTTACAGACACGGCCGAACTCGCGACACTTAGAGGCGAACACCTCGCGTATGTCGGCCAATTAGATCACGTCGCGAGAGCCCCACTGACGCGACACCCACTCCTTTCCCAACGTGATGCGCTTTTCCCGAATCGCACCTGTTTATATCTAAGCAATTAAGGGAAAAAAGAAAATTTCTAGAGAGAAGAATCCTGACGGAGATAGTTGGATTTTTTTACAAATAAGTTACGTCAACGATGCACGGTGAACAAATTTTTCGAGTCAGATTTCAGATTAATATATGTGATACGAGATACAGAAGGTACAATGTGCACACGACAAATATCACATTGTTATCGTTTGATTTATTTACGGATCTTTGACGGAATTGAACTTTTATTCTCGGAGACAATTTATATAACAATTTTATATTTATATTTTTAAAAGTGCATTATATATATATATTTTTTATTTATGTTTTTATATTCTATGAATCTCTTATTATCTTATGAAATTTAATAAATATATAAAATATCTAAAATTCAACATTTGATTTCAGGTAGAAATATTTTAAAAGATTTTTAATTTGAGATTTAGTTATCAAGAATATTTCATATATTCAAAACCTGTATGAGATAATAAAGAGAAGTTATGAGATTTTCAATTTAAAAAAATATAACAAATGTACATAAATTATACAGATAATTTACATATTAATGAGATTCATAGAATATATAATTTATGTACATTTGTTATATTTTTCTTAATTGAAAATCTCATAACTTCTCTTTCTTATCATACAAGTTTTGAATTTGTAATATATAAAATATTCCTGATAACTAAATCTCAAATTAAAAATCTATTAAAATATTTCTACCTGAAATCAAATGTTGAATTTTATATATTTTATATATTTATTAAATTTCAACCTCAATAAACGTTTTTATTTATGTGTGTGTGTATGTGCATGATCATTCATAATTTAAAAATTATTTTCCAATTTTAAACTGATAAAAGAATTTGTTCTCGAATTAATTCGAAAAATATCGACGTATTGATATTTTTAAATACAAGTAATGTCAAAAAAACTGTAAATTAATTATGTACATTTTCTATTTCGATTAATTTGAAGAGTTTTTTATTTCATATAAATCTAAATCTAAGATAGTTTATGTTTTAAAATTATTACGTTCTAAAATTGCACAAAAAATAATATTCAATCAAAAATATAACGTTAAAAAATTATAAATATCTGTAACATTTCTCGTTTATGGAATATAAATCGTTTTCGTTTGAATAAAAAGGAATAGATAAAAATAATTTATTTTATTAATAATTTACGCTTTTTAACTTGGACTTAAAACAATCGATTTAAAATAATTTAAAATATACCCATACTAAAAGAAATATTGATAACTCTTTAATTAATGATCAATAAATTATCAGTAAATTATCAACCCCATTACATATATTAATCATGTCTTCTAGTCTTTTAAGATGCATATCAACGGAACAAAAAAATGATTACAGATACTATGATTTATACCGCGTTCATAGAGAAAGGTCGTACTCGCATCAGTAATATCGTTCCATTATTTGTTCCATTAATTGCACACTATAATTAACGTTTTCACCTCGAGTATATAACCTCGAGATAGAAAACTAGTAGTTCCAATGTCCACAAATGAAATTGATATTTAATATCACCACGACTATCAGCATATGTAATAATAAAGCAACGTAAAGAATTCTATTGTACAGTGTTTTCAAAATCGACTTAGGACGCTTTTTAAAGATAACGCACGTATCGTTCAAATGTAAAATGATCAGCTATATGGTACATTGGACAAAATATCCGGTTCAAATTAAATAAACAGTAATTCTCCGAAATAGAAATGTAATCGAGTTGAAATGATCGAGTGCTTGATTGGTTATCGTTGAATTAATTTCGATATAAAGCTTCTCGTTCGCGTCTCTCTAAGATAAGACTAATACGCCTGCCAACACAAGAATGCGACTCTTCCTGCACAGATATTTTATAGCTCTTAAAGTCGGTTTGTATAATGACACTCCAAAACAGAAGAAATCTCTCAAAAAAGATTCTGAGTAGGTATATATAATCGCTCCAAAATAAACAGAACATCAATCAAGTTAATTGAGTCCTTAACCGAGTTCTGGTAAAAAAAAGATGTAATTGCAATATTTATATATATATATATATATATATATATATATATTAATCAGATTTGTGCATATGATACTGATAAAATTATAAGTTTTGATTAATGTAATAGTTGTTATATATTTCTATATATGTTTTTATTGTTGTAGTATTTACTATTTTTATAATATTCGTAGATAATTTAGAAGCGCAATATTATTACTTGGAATGTAGCCTAGATATTTGCATGTCGTAATTAATTAATTAAATCCAATATTGCATTAAAATTTGACATTAGTAAATTCTAACATTTTATATAATACATCATGAAAAGGTTACTTGAACTGGATATTTCGGTCGCTTTCTAATGTCTTAGCCATCGGAATTTATTGTTGAAACATATTTTATATTATGTTTTTATTTTGTGTAATCTTTTTAGATCTTTCTTATTATTATCTTTTGTTATTTGATTTGATATAAAATTTGATTTTATCAGGAAAATTATGATAAATCACTTATATGTACATTGAGACATAACATATCTCTATCAAATTGTTGTATATGGTTTTACAAGAAAATTTCAAAAAATTTAGAAAAAATATATGCATTATACATCGCACAAGTCTACAAAATAATTAATATATAAATATTGTATAATTGTCAGAAATTTTGCCATCAACATTTCTAATCACGGAAACTACACGAGCTATCTCGAGAGAAAAATTAATACCTAAATCGTGTGGTAAAACAAAGAACGATTATTCGCAACGAACAATGAAGAAATGTGCGAGACAAGTCGTGTTCAGGTATACTTAAAAAAATAATTTACCAGTCAAGTTGTGAGCAAATTTACGCCAACATCACACATATCGCTAAATCTACTTGTAGTGCCAAGGTCGACTGGTCGAAAAATTCAAAAGACCTTGCAATTATTTGTTCAGAAAAAAGAAAACTTACAATATTTCGTTCTTTTGGTGACCGCAGGGTTTTTTATTTCTCCAAATAAATATTCTAAAATATTCAATAGACGTGAAATACTACAAAATAGTTACTGATTCTGAATGAGATTAATGAACACAATTGAGATCATTGACTTCGTCATGATATTAAATATGATTAATCCCAAATAATGTGATGTACAATAATTCAAAAGTTAAACATCTTGGTATTCGTATAAATTAAATTTATTAAAATAAAAAATGAAGTTGAAATTATATTCTAATTCTGTTAATTTCTGTCACGGTACCGTTTGATAAATATATGACTATATATAGTAATAGATAATGACTATATTCCAGGAACTTAATCGATTCAGTGTTAAGCTGTCAAGATGGTTACGTCAATATTTATCGAAAATAATAATTAACAAGCTCAATATTGGTCATATCAGAAATATATCGCTAATGAATAAGTTAATGAATTTTTAATGAACTAAAATACCAATATAATTCTTATTTTTTTTATCATTATATCTGATTTGAAAAATAAAGATTGTTATAATGTCACATTTTGATACAAACATACAATTCGAAAATATTGAAAAATGCAATGAAAAAGAAAATGACAGAAAAAAAAATTCATCGGAAAAAACAATAATTCATTATGCGTTTCTCCAAAGTGCAAAAAACACCGAGGAATGTTATGGAGAATCATCGATTTTAATGTCACTGCGGTTCCGCGGAAAGTCGATAACTGCGTGTTAAAACTAGCTGCGTCATTCGGCATAGAAATTCGCACGAGGAATTCTTACATCTTCACACTCATGCCCGAACACGGAGGACTCGTTCGCGATATAATGATTCTCGCGACGCTCCCGGAGCTTCTTATTCGTAGCGCGTCATCGAAATGAGAAGAGAGGCTTCCCGAGTGACCCACAGACCCCCATCACACAACTGCGACCTCGTTCATGGGTCAATAAACTGGCACGGTCCACGTCGTTCCTGAATAGCGAGTTATACCAATTCCTTTCCACTTCCGCTAATTTCGCTATTCTTAACAATGTCGTCAATTTGAATGACACACAAGCGATGAAAAGATTTAATACGTAGCATGCTCATTCGAGAATCGTGATATAAGACTCTTTATAATAAAAGAATTAACCAAATGCTTCATTTTTTTACTTCATAAATCCGAAATCTGTCATTTCTTCACAAAATTTTAACAGCTATATAATGATAAATTTATCTATTTCTTTGTACAAAGATATTAAATTTATATCAAGATGTTCTACATCGGACAATTTACAAATAATAATAATAATTATATATATATATATATACATATATATATAATTAAAATTGATACGATGTCTATTTCTTTTATAATATATTTTCTAATATAATTGATTTTTTATAACATACCTATTATATAATATATTTTATAATATATAATTAATAATATTATTATATAATACATAATATATATTATAAATATAAAATATATTAATATATATTATAAAATAATTATTAAATATATTATTATATAATTATAAAATATAAAATTACACACAATACTAACAATAAGAGATAATGACAGATGTAAAAATCACGTTCTTGAAGAAACGCTCTATCATTTAATTTTGGATATCATATACCTCACAATATGATTAATAAAACCTTCAATAAGAGAGAGAATTGTAGAAAAAAATTCGCGTTGATATGTTTCCATCAACGTTGCGATTATTTCAGTGAATCATATAATAAACTCGGCGGCGACGCGACATCGCTTGTGTGTTTTATCAGGTTAAATTGTCGCCGATTACATACATTTACGACGCTCTTGCCGCATTTTGTGTGAAAATGTTCTCTGTTCATGATTTGCGGAAACTTTTGCCGCGTGTAAAAAAAGTTTCCGAAGCGAAAGCGCGCAATTATAACGGGTCAGCGTTTCGAGAGGCGAGAAAGTGTATCGTCTCGTGAGATTCCCGTTTTTCTCTTCTCTTTTTGTCAGTCTACACGACACAAATTTTGTAATTTAATTGTTTCATTAGAGTACCGAGCAAGCACATCACGAAATATTTCTTTCTGGTGAGACCGCAAACTTTCTTACGATTGTATGATATTTTCTTGAAATAGAAAATAACTTCACAGTCAGAGAATATACAATCGTGTCTGAAAACATCCACTGATTAATTATACACGATCTCGATAAAAATGATATATGTATTTAATATGTAATAATAAGTCGACAAAAATGTGTCTCGATAAAATCGATAATTGATTGATAAATATTCGATAAATACGGGATTTTCCCTGCATCGCCGATAAAATTGAAATCCGATTAAAATTACTTTTTTAATAATCCATATAATCTTTATAAAACCTGTATATTCCAATAAAGCGATTCTATATTTTTCGAAAAGAAACAATCCAAATTAATTATACCAACCGGAGTCTCCCAATCTATTTCTGCATAAAATTCAAAATCTGTATCAAGTCAAAAGATCATTTGTACAGCACGATATAAATTCCATATGTCCTAGTTGTTCGATCTTCATGATCGAAATCGCACGGGTTATATTGCGCGAATGATCTCATTCGTTTTTACATTCGCGGATCGTTTTTAATGCGACAATAAAATTGACTGTCGAATCCTGATCCGCGGTTATAAGACGACTAATTCGGTGCACGTGCGATTTGCGTACAGTGCCGTCGCAAGCACTATGTTTGTTCCCGAGATATCAATCTCGTGAGTAAGCACTGATAAGAATACAGCGGGAGGCTCGTCTCACGTGCCGATCACTAGCTAATCACGCGAGCTGTCAATGCGAGCGACCGACAAGGTCAGCTGATTCGTTAAAGTAGAGTGTAAAGCCTTTAACTCCTTGCGGTTAATCAATTCATTTAAACAAAAATGTCAAACTGATAATCTAAGTCTGATTATTCGTTTCTTTCCACTTGCAATATTTTGTACAAATTACAAAATTATATATATATATATATTATTTGTTAAATGTAATTCCTTAGTGTTTGAAAAACTATATGGCAAGTCCATGTCGATCGCAAAGAGAAAATCGCAAGAAGTTATAAAAACATTTTTACTTACACATATTTATTCGCATCTATTGTATTTTTATTTTTTATTAATATTTCTTTTTCATGTATTTTAGATTTAATACACTGAAGAGAGAGAATATTTATTAAATTTAAATAAATATTTATTTCAATACTGCCGTCTTATAAATCATTTATTTGAAATAAGATTGATTTGACGTGAAAAAATATTTATTTCATATAAGACAATCCTTTTCAAAACAGATAAATATTTATTTCTGTCAAATAAATGATTTATAAGACAGTATTGAAATAAATATTTATTAATTTAATAATTTTTTCAGTGTAAAAATGAAGAAATAATTTAGATACGTAACACAATCTTCTTTTCTTGTACTAAAATTATCATGTAATTATCATGTAATTGTCTTCTGTGAAATATTGTTACATGAACGATAATCTGTCGTGCATCTCTCATCTGGCTGCGCGATTATTCGCTTGCTAATTACGTTTCACTTAATTGATGGAAAGCACGATCTTTTCAGCAAACACGCGTCCAGATCGTGACATATTCAGAAAAAGTTACTCGATCGTAAATGTGTGATAATGATAACAAATTCTAGGATAACATTATCTAAGATTGTTCAATTCAAGAATTATGCAATTTCAAAATTCTCGGCCAAATATAACTTAATTCTGAAAAGTATTTAATCAATGTTTAATTTTCGAGAACACTTAATTTGCGATGTCTGGCTTTCCTTCATTAAATTAAGTTCAAATATATAAAATGCAGATGTATAAAATATGCAATTCCATTAAAGCGTAACTAACCCTTCTTAATTAAGTGACGAGAGCTCGATATCTGGAAGAATCAAATCAACGACATGCTGAATACACATGGAACAGAAGTTTCCAGGACTGATTATATGAACCTATATGTGTGTTCGTTGTATCTTTATTATCATTTTATGACTGTGTTATAGCAAATGTACAGAGAGACGAAAGTATAAAACGTTTTATTATCGTTTTACATCCGTTCGTCCATCGCGAAGATGCAGATGAGAGTCTTTGTCGAATACGTTGAAAACAAATATTTATACAAAAAGAAATTAAATTTTAAAAAGAAAATTACAGTATTGCATTGTAAATACAATTTGTATTACATTCCTTTTTAAATCAAGTTTGAACAATAAATGAAAAGAAAAAAAGGGAAAAATTAACTTGAGAAAAATCTTCGAGAAATATATTTTTGACGTTAAATGAAGCACCGCATCTTCAATTTAAATTTGATTATTTAATCAAAAGCTTTCAATTTTTTTAAGTATTATATTTATCCGTATTACAACATTTAACTCAATATAAATTCAATGTAACAATGACGTTTGCGTTAAATGTTTAACACGAGAGGCAGATAAGTGCGCGGGGTGAAAATCTTGTGTCATGATAAGAGAGAACCTATAGCAAGATTAATCTAATCTCTCGTAATGTCAATCCTTATACTATCATCATTATCGTCTAGTGTATACGGGGAGACGAAAAAAAAAACATTACTGAAAGCAAAAAGAAGTTAGCGAAGACAGGTCTTACTCCACGAAACAAGTGTTATCAAAAGATATTTGCGCAAGATAATCCACAATTGACAGACGACTTTGTGGTATATCAATTCAACGATCCTCATACGATCTCTGAATGCTTCATGAATAATAGCATGCCTTATCGTCGATTGCTTCTCATTGCTAAGAGAATTTACGGCATACCTATTTACGAAATTGCTCCTATGTACATACACCGGAAAATTATGCGGCGTAATGAGAAACGTACATGAATATAATCGATACCATGTCGAATTCTGAGGAGGATCTTCGCAATCGCCTAGCGAGGATTGAAGCGATCGCGATGATCATCGTCGTTTTGTGCATCTTCGCGTTATCACGCGGCCATAATGCAGCCGCATCATCTCGTATCGAAGAGGTTATCGTAAGATTTATCGTCAACGCGACACCCATTCTATTTCCACCTACGAGGATATCTCTACAACTGTGCATCGATTATGGCAAGAGATTTTTGTCCTTATATTGCTGATCGTGAAAAAGTGACAGCTCGAAATTTTTGACACTAATTAATCATGATTAATCATAAAAAACGGAAATGAATTGATATAAAGAAATTAAAAAATAATCTCCGCGATTAATATCGTATATATATATATATATATATATATATATATATATAAATAGTAATGAAAAGGAAGGAGTCAATCAGAGCCAGAATGTAAATCTGTGTAAATCTCTGATAATTATATCAATTGATACAAACTTTTCGAGTAAACTGAAAATATAAATATCAATATTTATACATATATACGCCAAAACATATCAACATATTTGAAAGATTAAAATTTCGATAAATTATTCTTCAAAAGAAATACAGTCATCTTTATGACAAATATATCTTTCAAAAAATAAAACATTTATAACGTACAGATTTTTTAAGCTAATCATACGAGCCTCTAGACATTCAGACTCACATTCAGCTTCTGGCTCTTCTTTTTTTGTTGTGAGAATAATTATTCGATTGTTCTGTGTCAAAATAATTAATCTTCATTCACGAGAATAAATATAAAATTCTTAAATTATGTTAAATTATATAAGTAATAAAGATAAAAATAAATAAATCAATTTAAGTTAATTTTTTTTTAATTTACATTAGTAAATTTTCAATTATATTCGTATAAGCAAAATTTTTAAACATAATTATATAATATATGCAATGCCAATTTCATAGCAAAAATAAAGCGTATAAATAATAAAATACTTATTTATAAAACTATTAAAGAATTCTAATCTTAAGTCCAATATTTTTTTCGCAGATAACACGATTAAATTATCGACAATATTATCAAGTAACCAATTGATGCACAACATTCGTAATTTTTACGAATTTGATTCGAGGATTTATAATAATTTAGAACACCGAAACTTGTATGTGTTAAACTTAGATTGCGATTACGCTCCTAAAGTTTTACGAGAGGTAATAAGATCTTTACGAATATACATAAGTACAAATGTGCATGATAATCTAAATATTAAATCTATCTAAAAAAATAATATATTGAATTGTATCTTCGCCAATTTGCCTTTATATTCATCTTTTGGGTTCAAATTTTTGTCTGAAGCTAAATCCATATACTCTGTTTATTTTTGTATTTAATTATTCTGTTTCAACATATAATTAATTTTTGTTTATGAAATCGAATAGAATTGATTTTTTTAATTGTTTTTCGAATTTTTAAATTCAATTTTATCGCTATGTGACTAATGAAAATATAAAAATAAGTTATTCAATTATTTTTTTTACCTTAATTTATGTCAAGGAAATGATTTTCTCATTAATTACTATCGTAAACAATTTTATCGTATTTTTTATTTTATGTACTTACTTCTTTTATATAGTAACTCCTAATTAATTATATTTAGTATAATTAGTCTAATATTATATGGCAGGCAAATTTGAAAAAAATGTTTGTGGCCCCGACAAAATGGCTGCTCTTCCAGGATCGAAATATATCAATTGATAACAGTGATAATACCAAATTAGCTTTTACATATAATAATTCGATTATGAAGATGTTTGAGACCTTAGACGTCTATCCTGATAGCGATGTTGTCCTCGCACAAAGATTCGACGGTGATTTTCTACAATTAACTTCCGTATACCGACCAAGTCCGCAGCGAGAAGTGATATGGGAAGATCGTGGAAATTGGACGTTCAAAAATGGTCTACAAATGAAAACTTTTGACGTGGCTTCAAGACGCAGAAGGAATCTTCAACAAACGATTCTTAAGTCTGCTCTCGTGGTAAACTTTAAATACTCTCGTATTCATCTGCTATGCAAGACTCTTATGAATCAATGAAATTAAATAAATGTCAAAAAGACATTTTATTGAAATGTTTTGGAACATAAAAATATATTTTTCCAAGATTTATCGCAATTGCAGATGACTGATCCCAACACGATCAATCATTTAACTGACTTCGAAGATATATCCATAGATGCTGTTACGAAAACTGGATATCCCTGGATTCTTAATTTAGCAGAGCGAATGAATGCAACGTGAGTTCGATCTCGCAAGAATATTTTAAGGTCTCGTTTAAGTTAAAATGTTAAGTAAAGTCGATGAAGACAATTGGCGAATATTTTCGCGAAACTCCTAAATCGTGAATGTAAGACTCAGAACGACGTAATAAAGCCGTAATTCGATTTCAAGGTTAATTAGCGAGCCTGCAGTGAGGTGATTAAGCGATTACGGTTACATACGTACATACGTCAAACACGATTGTAAATTAATATCAATTAAGTAGTGATGAACGATAAGGTGTATAAAGAAAAACATTCGCTAATAATTAAATATAAGTCGTAGATTGACGTATTTGTTAATTATCGTTCACTCGTATATAATTGCTTATAAGAATCTGAAATTCATCTGATATTCATTACCACACTCGTAATTACTGTGACATAATTTTTTAATTCTCTTTACTTGTCAATTCATATAAATACACATTAAAAATTGTATAATGAAAAAAAAAGTATATCGGAAAAAAAACTTTTATCGTGTAATTCTTTCTTGTGAATTGAGCCTATAGATTAAAATACACGAATTTAAAAATAATTTTTTAAAAAGTACTAACAATTTCAAATTTTTTAATTTTTTAAAGTGAAGAAGTTTCTGATAATTCTTGCAAAAACGAAATAGGATGTGACGACGAGGCACGGTTTTGAAATATAAATATACTATGGTGCTTTAGAATATATCGTTGAAATTCCGCAGTTTTGTTTTACGTTGTAGGATAAGTTTCGAAATCACCGATGATTGGGGATATCCCACAAAGAATGGCTCCTGGAGCGGAATGATCGGGATGCTGAAACGAGGCGAGATCGATATCGGTGGCACCGCTACATTTCTTGTGTCAGAACGTCTCGGTGTTGTGCAATATATTCAATTATATACTAGGACAAGGTAAGAGATAAGCAATCATTTATTAAATTTAAATATATAATTTCATCAATTTTCCATCTCTTTCTAAGAATAGAACTAGAAAGAAAGACGAGAAATCATATGACTTTTGTTACTAATAATAACTCGATATTTATTTAAATTTAAAAAATCGATTATATATAAATGCCTATATTTATGTACGTTTTATATCAATATTTATAGCTCACGTTTTATATTTCGACGACCATTATTGTCGACTGTGAGCAATATTTTGACTTTACCCTTTCAACGTAATGTCTGGATAGCGATTGCCATATTCCTCATTGTCGTCTTTTGTTTACTTTCTTTATCTATCATATGGGAGTATAATCGGAATATAAAAATGACAAAATCAGCAGTTCACTGGCAGCAAATGAATCCCAACAAACCAACAGTCAGTGATAAAGTATTCATTCTCTTACGCGCGTTCGTCCAACAAGGTAAAAACAAATAATAATTTTTGACAATACAATCACTGAATTTGATCTCCAAATATTTTTGAGAAAAATCTTAAGAAAGAGAAAGAGAGATCTATATCTATAAAATAGATTAAATCTCATCTTACTTAAACATTTTCGTTAAAAAACAATCATTACTTCATAAAGTTATAATATAAATTAAATATTTTTATTATTTTATTTTATTTTTAAATTTAATTAATTATTAAATTATTAATTTAAAAATTTCTATTTTTCGTAGGATCTTCGTATGAACCGTTTCGAACTTCGTCTCGAATCATTATTTTGATGTTAATGTTAGCTTCCCTGAGTCTCTACGCGGCTTATACAGCGAATATTGTGGGCCTGTTGCAATCTACTACGGATTCTATCAAAAGTCTCTCGGATCTTTTAAACAGCCCGTTAAAATTAGGGGCGCAGGATGTCGTATACAACCGACACTACTTCAAGGTTCGTAGATAGAACAACGACAGTATTGAAATAAATATTTATCAATTTAATAATTTTTTTCAGTGTAATAGTTTTTATAAGTAACAATAATTCAGTGTTTTTTCTAAGGCTTATTATATATTATCAAAATTGTATTAATAATAAGCAATAATTGCAAAAAATATATAAGCATTTTGTGGAATGGCAGTCATTTCAAGATCCTGTTAGAAAAGCGATTGTGGAACAGCGAATCGAACCGAAGGGACGTAAATCGAACTGGATGTCCATGGAAGAAGGTGTAAGTCGAATAAAAAACGAACTCTTCGCGTTCCATGGTGAAATCGGATCGTTGTATCAGATAATGGAAGCTACATATCAGGAGGACGAAAAGTGCGGCCTGACTGAGATCGATTTCTTAAAAGTCCTATATCCGCTTCTCGTCATACAAATACAGTCACCGTATTTAGAAATAATAAAAAATGGGTAAAATATCTTGCGAATTATCTTTATGCAAATATATGTATGTCAAAGTTTCAATTACTTAGCAGAAAAATTCTTAAAGATTTACTCTGACGAATATTATGGAAAAAACAGTAATATTATGTGACGATCGATACGCAGAAAAAATGTTTTCAGGGCTCTAAAATTGGGAGAATACGGACTCAAACATCGCGAGGAGTATCGTTTATATACCAGAAAACCGGAGTGTTCGAGTCAGACTAGTTTCATTACTATCGGTATCACGGAATGTTATTTCTCTTTGGCCATAATGGGCTACGGAATACTTCTCTCCGTAATAATATTTGCCCTCGAATTATTGTGGCATAAAAAGTAAAATATAATAGAAATATCATTTAAGTAATTAATATTAATTATGTGTCTTCAAATATGTCATTGCTGCAATTTTTTTATAGGCAAAACGCGTTGGAAAAACGTCAGATGCAAAAATCATCAATTGCTCCGAATTGCCAGTAAAAATGTATATTCATAAACAAAAGGTACAAAAGTAAACCTTTTCTAAATATGTTGCTATTATACATTAAATTGGAATGTGATTTTGTAAGAAACCTTATTAGAAATTTTATTTTTTTTTGGTTAAATGCCATATCTTTACAATGACAGTAAATAGTGAATCGACGTCTTTTTAATGTGCACTAGTATAATATAAAATAATTGTCTGTAGAAAGTAGGTATATACGCAATACTGTTTAAAAGGAAGATTACGTTTTAAAAAAAGATTATTTAAATACCTTCTATGTAACACTGTGAAATAAATTACTTGTGAATGTGTGTAAAATGTTATAAATAGATCTTTTAACGACAATATATGAAATTATTAATTTTGGAATATATGCGTACAAATGTCACAGATAAATCAAATAAGTCAAAATATCGGCCACGATATTTTAAATTATATTATAAAAATATCGACTAAAATATTTTTATTTTGCTAAAATAAAAAAAAATATAACAAATTTACAAAATATTCTCCGGCCGATCTTAGATCCATTCTTTTCAGCTGTACTTTTTTTCACAGCTTTGGTTTTTCCTAAATATTTTCTCTTCTCTTCTTTTCTTTCCATTTCACTATGAGTGACGAATCACTCTCTAAATATGGCTGAACACGGCTGAAAAGAACAAACCTTTTGACTGTAGGCTACCATACGTGTATCGCTGAACAAGCGTTAAACCCGTGCCGGTAAGAAATGTTCGTAATAGTTCTTCGTGAAGTCTACCATGAGATCCAGCGTGCACTCAGGCAGTTCTTCCACACACGTGGCCGGACTACCAGCGAAACGAGTGAAGGACGGCACGATAGTTTCAGGTGGCACGACCGCGCCGTCCTCGATGTAGCAACAGTCCTTTAAGACAGATCGCCTGCCCTACAGCGAGACAAGTATGGTAGATTGAAAGAATAATGCGCTTATACTTACACACAGACACACTAGACGATTATTGTACATACGATTATGGCGTTCTTCCCTATGTAAACGTAAGAACCGACTAATGCTGCATTTACAACAGCCCGCTCTCCCACAAATACATGGTTTCCCATTGTTAGAGGAAAAAAGGCAACCCTAATCAAAGGGATTTATTGCTTTTTAACAAAACAATATTTTGATGATTCTTAGAGTTTGATGTGATTGCAGAATTGTGATTGCTTGCTGCATCGCAAGCTATCAGTATATGAATATACATGTTTGCTGGCGTTATGCGATGTGCTTCAAGATTTTCGATAAGCAAATAGAAGCAATGCAACGCATGTAAATATATATAAAATATATCTGACTCACCCTCTGCTGAACTTTTTGAACGGAGGTCGGATGACTGCATTTTTGCTAATTATGCAATAGCGACCAGTCCTGACATTTGCCAGATCACCTCTGATGATAGCATCAGATTGTACTATCACTTTTCCGTGCAATACAATATTCTGCGAGCCACACAGTACTGTCAGCCTGCTCACCTTATTTCCTGAAGCCTGAAATGCCAAAAGAATAAGGTTATGTATCACGTTATGTAGATATTTGCAAATGCGACAAGTATTACAAAATAATTAAATTGCTTTTATCGTTATGTTTGATAAGTATAATATTTTTGTTTTTCAACACTAGATGTTCTCGATCAATGTATTTTTCAAATATTGTATTCTTTGACATTGTTTACATCTATTATACCGTTTCAACGTATTCAGCTTTGTTATAATAAATATCCTGCGGCTCCATCTCGATATATTCTTCTATGATACAATCGTATGTTGATTAAATTATTATAAATTAAATAACGCTTCTATTAAATATCACAAATAATGAATACAGAATCAGGAAATTTGTCACTTTAACTGCCATCAGCTGACACAAAATCAAATGCGCACCGCCATCTGCTGACAAAATCATGCATTATTTTACGTCATAGAAAAGCTGCGCGCGTAAATTTAAATCTTCACTAAGAAGCACAAATACATTTAAATCACGTAAAAAAATACTGCTTTACTAACTTTGATGTAAAAAAGTTATACAAAGTATTATAGTATAATTAAAATTATCTTATCGTATCTCTTCATTTCTTCAACTCTTCATTTTTCAATGTTAATAAATATTTATTAATAAGTCCGATTTAAATACTATCTCATCCCGTTATCATACATTATGTAATACAGTGATATATTCCGTGTATATATATATATATATATATATATATTAATGTAAAAATTAATTACTAAAATATTTTAAGATCGATCTCGATTTTGTAGCTTTATTAAATAGCATATGTAAAATAATATCGTAAATTAAATTTTAAGTATAATATATCGATTACAAAACAAGAATAATTAGCGTTTATCTCATTTTCTGAATATTTATAACGCAATATATATCAATAAAATTAATGCAATATCAGTCAAATTAATCTTTTCATCTAAAGAAATTATTTTCTTTTAGCAAAATCTAAAAAATGTATGCAATATATAAATTACACATTTATAATTTAAATAGTTTTTTTAAATATTCAATAAAAGATCAAATTTTATATTTTTTATACTTTATATTATTTTATATTTTATATTATTATTGAAATTTTGATGACATTTTGATGATGTAAGTACTAATTAACATCATAAAGTTTGGTAAACGTATAACATGCTGATTGCAGATGGGAATGATGCGGAAGTTGTTTACAGTCAATTATGCGAATTAGATTTATCGCAACTTTATAGTTTTATGATAGCACAAACACATACATGATTAAGATGATATTTACCATTTCATATTAGAATTTTGTCACGAGTGCGTCTTATAATCTGCTTGTTTAGAGTATTCAACGAACGAGATTTTTTTAAAAATATTTCGATTTCAAAGAATAATTAAATAATTAAATAAAAAATAAACTATTACGTTATATATGCATAATTAGATTAAATATGTTAAGATTTATATTATGCATTTAAATGTTTTGCAATAAATTTTTTTACATCCTAACAACTGGTTTATTTAATTTAAAAAACCATTTAAATTGATATGTCTTTACTTTAAAAATTAAATATGAAAAACTCGAGTGTATAAATGATTCTAACAAATAATGATACGCGCGATTAACAAATAAAATTTATAAATTAGATGATAAGTGTAAAGAAGTTGATAGAAGATGATAGATAAGAATGAAGAGTTTAAAGGATTAAATCAATGATCTGCGCATGGGGCAAAAGTTTTCAACAATAATTGCAAGAACCCTATGCTTATTATATAAACCTCTTGTAACACATTTGTATAAATTACTAAAAATAAAATATTATATATTACCGTTTGATATGTGCTCATTTAAAAAAATATTGATAATTTTTCAATGAATATTTACAACAATGTTTTATTTCGGAGAGATTTATACAATATCAAAAACTCAAGTCCTCGTAAAGCTTGATAAAAGAAAAAAAGATGAAGAAAGCAATTTCTACACTATTTAAAAAAATTAATGATACTGCTAACATATCTGTGAAAATAGCGATAATACAAAAGAAAATATCATAAAAATTGATTGGAAGATAACATTGACGTTATTATCCTAATAATCTATTTCTTTTAATCTTTATTCCTTAGCGAGTATTGCATTTGATGCTAAATAAAACCGTGCTATTATAAACTTGATTATCTGATATGAGAATCGCGTTAAATGATTACGAGTATAAAAACAAATATACTTTCGATATCAAATTTTTTATATTTTCTAGTTTTTCTTTCAGCATCATGACATTTAATTTAATGCGAACTTGATTTACCTGATATCAAGATAGGATTTAACACAAAATGTACTAATATGAGCGCAAAAGTAAACTTCTCTCTCGCGATAAGAGAAGATTTGTTGCACAATCCCTCGAAAGTTATAATCATAAAATTATAAACGCATGATAAAAGAAATGTAAGTGGTTCAGCTGCAATCCTTCGTTTCTTTCATCAATTCTTTACACTATAACTATCGTCTTGAATATTCGAAAAAGCCTTCGTGAGAAAAAGGAAAGCTGGTTCCAAAGAGGAAATTGTTCCAATAAGTATCTAGAAATAAGGATATAATCAGCTCATCAATTATGCCAAAACTGTATTACGCCAAACGAGCATCTATTGAATACTTCAATATTTAAAAAGACCTAATAGTACTCGTTATCGTTAATAAGGTTCCCCGTACATTTGCGGATCCGTTAAATTACTACGTACGAATTTTAGAACTATTATGAATATCGAAAGATTATAGTACGAGAAATTATGGTACGCGCATATAAATTCAATCGATAATTTCAAACAATCTCCGCAGTTACTTAAAGAAGACAGAAGTGAACGAAATGATCCTCTTTATCCTCTTCTATCTCGCGTTTTCGCTGAACCGTGATGTAATCGCGTCATCTCGCGTCGATGACGTTATTGTAAGATTTATCGTCAACGCAACACCTATCCTATTCCCACCTTCGAAGCTATCTCTACAATTGTGCATCGGATACGGCAAGACTTTAATGATGATAAATGTGTCAATCACCCATTGAAAAAAAAAATTACGAAATTTTCAACAAAAATTAATTTAAAAAGCGATTATTATTATTATATTGTTAAATTAATCTTTTTCAGTAAGAACATGCTGCTAAAAATGTGTCATTCAATTAAACATTCAATAAAAACATCATAATTTCGAAAAATATAATCTTGATTAAACAATTTCATTGATTAAAACATTTGATTCTTCAGATAGAGTATCATCCTTACACATTTTCCCCATTGTAAAAAGTTATATAATAATTTATTCTATATATATATATAATGCAATATGTGTGTATGTCATACCTTCATTACGTATATTCATTTTCTAAACAAATGCATAAGAAATACTTAGTGCATTTTATTTAACTCTAATGTCTCTCACAGATGAAACGATTAAGTTATCAAGAATATTATCGAAGAATCAATTAATGCATAGCATTCGTAACTCCTACGAAGAATTCAACCCACGAATTTATAACAATTTAGAACATCAAAATTTATACGTGCTCGACTTGGATTGCAATTATGCCAGTGATGTTTTACAACAGGTAATATGCAACATGTTTCTGTACAAAATGTCGCAAAAATCTATAAGTATTTTAATAAAACAAATTTTGAATAAATTTCCTTTACAACAAGGAAAAATATGTGATAAAAACCAATATTGGAAAATAACAAAAAATATCTATTTGTTACTTCTGTATTGAAAAAGTGTAATTCTAATAGAAAGTAATAACAGAGTTGTAAAGTAATAATGATCAATAAGAATTTTCAAAACGTTAGATTGCATTTCAAGATTACGTATCTCGTACATATATATTTTCAAAAAAAATTTTACTTCTTGCATATCGTTCTCAGATATCAATATTTCTTTATATTGTTGACAAATTTATTTAGAATTTAAATTATATATTATATTAAAAATAATATTAAAATTTTTTAATCTTAAAAAATATCTGATATATAGTTGTCAAAATCACAATGCGAATACAAGTACTAATATTAAATATCGTAGGCAAATATTTTAATACAATAAATGTCGATAACATAATTAATTAGATTTTTGCGCTACTATACATCAATAAAAATCACTAAAGATTGGCTACCAAAATCACAAAAAATTACAATTTCTTTATTCTTTACTTAAGTATAATACTTCTAATTATCACAATTTTAAAAAAATGACAGGCACATTCGAAGAAAATGTTTGTCGCCCCGACAAAGTGGCTTCTCCTTCAAAATAGAAGAACGCTAATTAATAATGACGATAACGCCAATCTAACTTCTACATATGATGATTCGATTTTGGAGATTTTCGAAACTTTAGCCGTCTATCCTGATAGCGATGTGGTTCTCGCAAAAAGATTCAACGATGATTTTCTACAACTAACATCCGTATATCGGCCAAGTTCGCAGCGAGGAGTTATATGGGAAGATCGCGGAAATTGGACGATCGATAATGGTTTGCGAATGAAAACTTTCGACGTCGCCTCGGCACGCAGAAGAAATCTTCAACAATCAGTTTTAAAATCAGCTGTCGTGGTACTTTAAATGCTGCTACATTTATTTATCATGTCCTTATATAAATATCAACGAATATATTTATAAGTCAAAGATCATTTTAATTCGAAGCAGAATATAACACCACTTATATAATTATTAAAATATTATACAAATAATTATACAAATATCATGATGTAGCTATAATTTTAAATATTTAAAATGTTGTTGAATATAAAATTATATATTATACAACTATAGATAACAAATCCCAATACGCGCAATCATCTAACTGATTTCAAAGATAAATCTATAGATGCTCCTACAAAGGCTGGATATCCATATATATTTTATTTGACAAAACGAATGAATGCAACGTGAGTTCGATACTCGACATTACTCCAACATTGCAAAATATTTCGACATTATTATTAAAACATTAAATATCAATATTAATAATATTTTATAAAGTTTTGATTAAAGAAATCATTTTTTAAATCAATTTTCATAAATCAATTCGATTTTTTTGTGAATTAATTTCTGTTTGCGATAACAAAATTCGATATGATAAATTATGAATCTTGTAGAAGAAAATATATTTGTGTATGTAAGTGTGTAATGCTTCAAATTGCTGATTGTGAGTCCAAATTGCATATTTTTGATTTGTCCAATAGGATAAATATCGAATTTACAAACACCTGGGGATATCCTACAAAAAATGGTTCCTGGAATGGAATGATCGGGATGCTGGATCGACGCGAGATCGATATTGGTGGCTCAGCTGCATTTATTACACCAGAACGTCTCGGTGTTGTACAATTTATCCAATTGTACACATGCACTAAGTAAAATAAGCAAAAATCATTTATTTGATTCTATTAATTTTCCAATATTTTTTTCTAAAGATAGAACTAAAAATAAAGATCGAAAAACATACGTACGATTTTAATAATTTAACTTGATGCTTATGCAAGTAAAAGAAAGAATCAGTTATGTATATGTATAAAACTGCTATTAATTACAAATATTTGATATAAAATGTGTATTATTACAGAGTGCATTTTGTATTTCGCAAACCATTATTGTCGAGTGTGAGTAATATATTTACATTGACCTTTCACCGAAACGTCTGGATAGCCATTGCCGTGTTTCTCATCTTAGTCCTTTGTTTGCTCTACTTGTCCATCAAATGGGAATGTTATTGTAATAGAAATGTAACAAAATCAGCAGCTTACTGGAAGCAACTAAATCCCAGTGAGCCAACAATCAGCGATAACGTACTCATTCTTTTAGGTGCATTTGCTCAGCAAGGTAGAGAAAAAATAATTTTACTACAATGTAATCATTCATGAACACAAGAGATTTTCGAATAGGTATTATTCATGACCGATAAAAAATTTCGAGATTTGAATTTATAAAATATAAATAAAATACCATCTTAGTTGAATATTTTCATCAACGCAATCATTACTTATATGAATTAAATATATTTGAATTATGTTGAACATAAAAATTAATTTTCTATATTTTTATAGGATATGCGTACGAACCATATAAAGTCTCGTCCCGGATTGTCACTTTAATGTTACTATTGGCTTCCCTGAGTCTCTATGCGGCTTATACAGCAAATATCGTGGGCCTGTTGCAATCTACAACGAACTCTATTAAAACTCTCGCGGATCTTTACAACAGCCCGTTAAAATTAGGTGCAGAGGACGTCGCGTACAATCGATATTACTTCAAGGTTTGTAGATCAAAACAACGAAAATTATATGAAATTATATGCTACATTTCATTATTATCAAGTATTGTATGATTTATTACAAAATTAATAAGAAGAAATAATTGTGAAAATAAAATGAGTACTTCTTATGTATTTATTATTTCGTTTAAATGAATTTTATTAATATCATCTGACAACTGTATTACGTTTAATAGCTCTTATAGCCCTTCTTTGTTTACAATTATTAAGTTTAACAGAGCTAATTACTATTTTTATTAAAATGAGTACGTTGTGGAATGTCAGATCGCTCAAGATCCTGTTAGAAAAGCAATTGCGGAGCAGAAAATTGAACCGAAGGGACGAAAATCCAATTGGATGTCCGTAGAAGAAGGTGTAAGTCGTATTAGAAACGAACTCTTCGCATTTCAAGGTGAACTTGGGACGTTATATCAGTTAATGGAAGCTACATATCAGGAGGAAGAAAAGTGCGGTTTGACTGAGATTGATTATTTAAAAGTCCCGGAACCACTTTTTGTAATTCAAATACAGTCGCCTTATTTGGAGATAATAAAAAACGGGTAAGGAAATATCCCGATCTATTTTTTATACAAATAGAAATTCGTGTAAGTTTAAAGTATCTGACATTAAAAGATCTTGAAGTATTTAAGATCTAACACAGAATATTACTTGAGATTACTCGAGAAAAATTCTATTAAAGCGTCTATTTTATAATATAATAATATATTGTTCGTATGAATTGACAACCTTGTAATGAAATAATTCTCTACTATTTGATACTCAGGTAACTTATTTTCAGAGCCCTGAAACTACGAGAATACGGACTCAAATATCGTACAGAGTATCGCTTGTTTACAAAAAGGCCGGTATGTTCGAGTAAGACTAGCTTCATCACTATCGGTTTCACGGAATTCAACTTTGCTCTGATCATAATGGGCTACGGAATGCTTTTAGCCACTATTGTGTTTGTGCTCGAGTTGTTATGGCACAAGAAGTAAGATATAAAATTATTGCGTGTTGCTTCATTAGTTATTTTTATATTTTCTTTGACAGACAAAAAGCACGTGCGTTAGAAGAAGAAACGTCAAATGTGGAAACTATCTCTTACACTGAAGAAATAGATTAATATTTACGGACATATGCATCTACTCGTCCAAAGGAAATCAAATAAATATGACATTTACTGATTTTTTTGTTGTTGTATCTTTAAATCTACAAGGAAAATCTTTAGGTGAAACTTTATTAGAAATTGTGCTCGTTGAATTGTTCTGCACTTTTAAAACAACAACACATAAAAAATTAATGTTATTTTATTGTGAGCTAATACGATGTAAAAAAATTACAGATTAGAAGATATACACTCAGCTCTAATTTATATACATATGGAAGGAAGATACTTTTAACACTTTTAAATTTCATGCAAAATATTGTGTAAAATAAAGAGAATTAAATGTGTGCAAAAACGAAAGAAGAAAGCGCGATAATCTTATATAATAAAAAAATACATCCTACTCTTATTAAATATAATTTCGCACGCGAATGCAAACACAAACACACACACGTAATTAATCATTAACAGATAATATAATATTAATCAGTATATTAGATCAATAAATATCAATATATTGTAAATTTATCACTAGAACAATGACTGTTTACTTGAGACGGTAGACTTATATAAATATTTTGCTACATTCAAAACGGAATTATAAACACAAATTTCGTCAAACAAAATAAATATAAATATGAATAATGATACTTAGTTTATATCAATCTTACTTATTATAAAATTATTTATAAATATAATAAAAATAATAAAATGTTTACTGTCACATTAAAAGAAAATTTCGCCAACATATTTGGAAATCAAAGTAAAATAAACAACGTACACACCGCACGATTTCCACAACTCAAATGCAGCAAAATATTATATAAACCTCAGCTGTGGATTTTCACATACTAAAACATACATTCCCTTTCTTTGTCATGGAGATTCTTTGCACTATTATTATCCCAGACTCTATTTGCCTATTTTCTACTATTAGGAAAAATTTGTGAGAACCACGAAAGCTGGCGAAAGCTTCAAATTGCATGTTTCGTGATACCTAATGAAAAATCAGTTCGCAGACTATATCATAACAACATAACATCCGTCACAAAGACTGAATATTTCATATGCAATAATAATGTTTGCAATGCACACATGCTCATTGTGCGCCAATTGTTCCTTCATTACATTTTTCTAGAGACCCACAGATGGCATTTATTACAGGCGAAATTACGTAAAATCAGTACATATGCGAAAAAATACAGGGTACATAAATAATTGGTATTATCGATCTCGAATATTTCGAAGGGAGCTGCGCAGTTGTTTGATGGATACAAGAACGGTCAGAATGTTCTCTATTGTCCTGTATATCTTTGCACTGTGGCTCAAAAATGATATAATAGTGCTCTCTTATCAGATCGACGATGTTACTCTAAAATTTATCGACGACACGATGCCTATATTATTCCCGCCGTCGAGAATAACTTTACATTTGTGCATCAACCATGGTAAGATTTCCGAATTCATATACTCACATATTTACATATTTGGACTTACAAAAATTTTAAATAAAACACATAAAACAGCACAAAAATAATTGAATAAATAATAATAAATTAGGAAACAAAGATTGCGTTAAAATCACAAATTATAACGTTGTCAGATGCAAATTATAAATATCTGTTATAATAAATCACATTATATAAAAATAAAATCTTATTACACAGCTATAAAATCACCAAAATGTTTTTAATTTTTAAGTAAGAAAAAATATATAAAAAACATTCAACAATTTTGTTCATTTCAATTCTTGGTCTCTTCTCAGATGACACGATTAAATTATCGAAGAAACTGTCGAGTCTTTACTTAATGCATGACATCTATAATAATGTCATCCCAGATTTCAACAAGAAAATTTACGATGACTTGAAGCATCAAAATTTGTACGTCCTGGACCTGGACTGTAATGACGCCACTAAAATCTTACAACAGGTACTATGTATTTTCTGTAAGTTTATTGTGAATATGATGTAAGCGCAAACGTATATATTGCCATCGACTATCAAATTAAAAAAAATAAAACTATGATTTACACACACATCACTCACTTAATTAATATTAATTCTGCCCATAAAATAACATTTATTCACTGTTAATCAATATACCCGTTTTATGTTCAATTATAGTAAAAATGAAGTCATAACCATTAAGGGCCGGCTTTTTAATAATAATTTAAACTTAGATCGAAGTGTTTTAAATAAACTCCCAGAGCCGTAAAAAATAATTTCTCTCTCTCCTATTTTTCTATAAACAAATAAATTATAATCGTTATCCGATATTATACAATAGGTAAATGTGAATAAAATGTTCGTCGCCCCGATGAGGTGGCTGCTCCTTCAGGATCGAAGAACACTAATCGATAATGATAATAATATCACATTAATTTCTATGTATGATAATTCGATTTCGGAGATTTTCGAGGATTTAGCCGTCTATCCTGACAGCGATGTTGTCCTTGCAAAAAGATTCGACGGTAATTTTCTACAATTAACATCCGTATATCGGCCAAGTCCGCAGCGAGGAGTTATATGGGAAGATCGTGGAAATTGGACGGTCAAAAATGGTCTACGAATGAAAACTTTCGACGTGGCGTCAAGACGTAGAAGAAATCTTCAAAAAACGACACTTACATCTGCTATCGTGGTATTTGAAATATGTATTTATATTCGAGAAGATTTTCTTATATATCTTAGTATCCAGCATGATCAAAAATCATAATTGCAAGCTAACATAAAGTACGACTAAGTTTTTAAGAAGAAACAATGATAATAATACACAGTAGTAAAATAATAATAAAAATAAAAGTAATACGAAGAGAAAATAAAGATCCAATTAAAATACGTTGAGACATAATTATTCCGAATTTTAAATATTTTTATATATTTTAAAGAAAAATACATTATTCTATTTTCCAGGTATATAATCCTGATACTATAAATCATTTGACTGATTATCAAGATCCAAATGCTGATCCGATTACAAAAATTTCTTATATCTGGGTAAACCATTTAATAAATCGGATGAATGCAACGTAAGTCATGCTTTCTAACGTCTTTGTAATGTAAAAATATTTATAAAAGAGATGATGGTGACAATTCTCTGTTAATGTTACCTCGCAAATTTGTCATTTGTAAAATTTATATAATGTTTAAAATATATTTGATTTTTAATGTGACATAATCATATAACAATTATAGTATTAATGGAACTATTACAATATATCAAAAATAGTTAAAAATAATTTTCAATTACATTATGATATGTGCACGATTAAATATACAAATGCAGCTAATAGCTGAATTTAGAAAATTAATAAATTGAAACTTTGTATTTTAACATTCATTTGTGATAGATTTATAAAATAATCAATATCATTTAACACCATCAATACTTTCATATTCATAATTTTATGATTTATATATAGAATAAATTTCACAATTGTGGACGATTGGGGAAAAAGATTGGAAAATGGAAGTTTTCTTGGAATGGCTGGGATGTTGGAACGACACGAAATCGACATCGGTGGTACTGTTATGTATATAGTAGAAGATCGCATGCGTAAAGTAAAATATGTCCCATTAAATGTGAACATAAGGTAAAATCGTATTTCTGCTAACTGAATGCGATCAGTCATCTCGTTGATTACTAAAATGTTATATCATATTTAGGTGCTACTGTATTTAAAACTGACAAAATCTAACAATGTAGTTACTATCTAAAAATATGTATCGTCAATATTATTATTAATAATATAATAATAAATTTTTATATTTTTTGTTCATTATATCAGTACTAATTATTATGATATTCAATCTATTCTGTATATCTATCAGTTATAATTATTGATATAATGTATAAAATTTGTAGAACGTTATTTGTATTTCGACAACCGTTATTATCGACCATGAAAAATATCTTTATATTACCCTTTGCAAAAAATGTTTGGACAGCAATTGCCATATTTCTTCTTGTCGTTTTTTGTTCATTATATTTATCTATGAAATGGGAATATTATCGGAATACAATGAAAAAATCGTCAGTTACCTGGAAAGATACTCATATCGGCAATCCGACACTAGGCGAAGATTTTCTCATTCTTTTAGGCGCATGTGCTCAACAAGGTATACAATTTAATTGAACAATAAATTTTGCCATTCTTAATTTATAAGTTAAATATTCTTAATTTTAAGAGTCAACTTATAAACTGTGTTCATCTTTATAGGTTATTCGTACGAACCATATAAATTTGCAGCCAGAACGATCACTCTTATGTTATTGGTAGCTTCATTGAGTCTTTACGCGTCTTACACAGCAAATATCGTGGCTCTTTTGCAGTCTCCTTCGGATTCAATCAACACCCTCTCCGATCTCTTCTATAGTCCTCTAACTCTCGGCGCGGATGACCTTCCATTCTATCATTATATGTTCGAGGTTGATAAATTGCGAGAATAAATTGTTCAAAACAAAAATTGAAATAACAAAAAATGTCAATGACAAAATTATAATTTCCATATGTAGGATTATGAAGATTCTCTTAGAAAAGCTATTCTGGAAGAGAGAATCGAACCGAAAGGACGCAAGTCTAATTGGCTAAGTCTGGAGGAAGGTGTAAGTCATATAAAAAATGAATCATTTGCATTTCATGCTTCCGACGCTCGAATATATTACTACATGCAACAGACGTATCAGGAAACAGAGAAATGCGGTTTAACTGAAATTGATTATATGAACGTAATACCACCACATATAGCATTGCCACTACAATCGCCATATTTAGAGATAATAAAAAATGGGTAAGATTATGTTTATATGAATTATATAATATTTTCTCGTAATATAATAATACTATATAACTAAGAAAATATGCAAATTAAAATCTAACATCAACTCATCATGTCATAGTAAGTATACATATATGCATTAGTCGAAAAGTATAAAGCATCCATTTTAAATTAGGATAACAGTAAATTAATACAATGACAATGTTGTGAAATAAAAGAATACCTTAAAAAAAATCGTTAACGTTTAATTTAAAAAATTTAATATTGACAACTATTTCATTTCATAACTCTTTTATTCAATTGTTATTAAAACATATTGTTATTAAACAATTTTTGTGTACTTTTGGTCAAGACTATATGTAGTATATTCCTAAAGGTTAATTTTGAAATATGCAATATTATGTAAATATTTTGAATAAAAAAGAAATCCATTGCTATAATCGATCGAAAATTTATCGTCATAAGAACCATCGGTTTTTTTTCAAACCGTATGTTTTCAGAATCGCGTAAAAACAACCAAACAATAATTAAGTAATAGTTAACTGTTTAATTAATTAACTGTAATTAAAAAAATTATGTAAAACAGATTATCTAGATAAGCTAGTGGTTTTGTATTTAACAATTATGCATCAATAATTAAGAAGACATATTTCTGAAATTAATATGTAAAAATATCTATGAATAGAATGTTTTTTTCTATATGTATTCCTTTCTAAAAAAAAATTTCAAAACAATTATATTTCTATGCGTAACAATTGACGTTTTAATGTTAAGTTTTAAATTGTACGTTTCCAATGATAAATTTATTTATACATTAATCTTGAAGATTACGATGCACAAACACACACACACACTCTCATAAATTGAAAGTAGAATAAATTAGAATAAAATACAATACTTAGCGATATACATGTTGAATGCTTAAAGCGTAATATTCTTTTCAGTGCTTTGAAGTTATGGGAAAATGGACTCAAACACCGCGATGAATATCGTATACTTACAAAAAAGCCAAAATGCACGAATTCAGCTAATTTTATCAGTGTTGGTTTCACAGAATGCCGGTTTGTGATTCTTGTAATGAGTTACGGATTCTTGATTACTCTAATCGTATTTGCACTGGAGTTGGTATGGCACAAAATGTAAGATTTAATCTTATTTAAAATCTCACTCACGAACATCCAGGTTAGATTAATGCTAATATTACATTTCCTTTTGCAGACAAAATCAATTTACAACAAAAGAGACAGTTCCAATTGTGAAAGAAAATGAAGATCTCGAAATTACCGAATATAATTAGTAATATTGACTAGATTATTTCAAGAATACACATTAATCCTAAATGTTACATAAACAGATGTATATTAATATTTTCTACATTTTTGTACGAAACAAAACTCTTTTCTTCATTATTTTTAGCGTATTCTCTTCACAACTTTAGAGCGCGTACGCGCGCGCGATTAAAAGTTGAAAAAATGATTAATGTAGCGCACATAAATATGGTGTATAATAATTAATATAATTTTATTTGTTTAAAAAAAGCTGGCACATTTTTTTGGATAAATTACATATTGTTCCTTGCAAAAAATATATGTATTTCTCCATGAAATATACAGAATTTCTGTTTCGTCAATACTAAGTCTTAAGATACGTCTTACAACATAAATAATAAAACACTTTAAATAAAGATTGTAATTCATATTGTTATGTGTATTCTTTCATAACAAATGAGAAAAAAAACTTATTTTATTCATTATTATTATTATTATATTCACATGATTTAGTTAAATTATGATAATAAAAACTAATTCATCATTATAAAATAAAAAACATTTCTAATCGAGAAATATATTAATTTAAGATTATAGTCTTTGCGACGATGTGTTTAACATTATTACTTGAAATTTTCGTATATTCTAAAATAATATATTCACCTTTGTATATTTATTTATCTAGGCAATTTATAAACATAAAACAAATGTATGTATCTACGAATAGCAATATAAAATAAAATTAATTAGTAGATGATGAGAATTTAAAAAATTAAATCACGATATGCGGCAAAAAATCTTAAAAATAATAATAAATGCTACAACGCTTTATAGTAAAGTTAGAACGTCTTTAAAAATATCTGAAAATAATATATTTTCCCAGATAGCACAAGCTATTCGAAAAGAATTCATTCGTATGTCACCGATTTTGAGTCCCTTTTCAAATATACATATAGAATTTATTTTGCAAAAAAAATTCTATATGTATTTGAAAAGGGACTCAAAATTGGTGACATACAAATAAATTCTTTTCGAATAGCTTGTGTTATCTAGGTTATTATCGTTTTTCATTATCATTATGTATTCACATATTCATGTAGTATATGTATTATATATTTAGTTGTACACTTTCCTGAATATTTACAATTAAAAATTTGCATAAGTTTCAAATTCTAAACAAAGATATTTGTACTGAAATATTAAATAATACGAGAATAATTCCATCATATGAAATCTAAAGTCCTAAGCCTGAAGAATAAATCCTATCCTATCGAAGAATAAACTGATGTATTAATAGAAACAAGAAACTGTTACGAAAAATTAAACCTAATTATTAACAATAATTGAAAATAACTTTGAAAATATTTGTCAGATTTGAACTGCAATTACACCAGTAATATTTTAAAATAATCATAAATAATAAAAATTTTGATACACAACTTTATATTTTTAAAGATTTTAAAAAATAAAATAATTTTAAAATAAATTTTATTTAAGAAATTGTGTAAAAAAATATGATTAAAAACTGATATTAAAAACGACAGAAAATATCCACAATTTGCTGTTTCTGTATATGAAAAAATTTTGACAGGATACATAATGAATATCTGTAGCGTTTGAGTATTTTTGTATGTCATCAATTTTGAGTCCCTTGTAGGCGCAAGCAGCGTCTTTACTACTGATTCTATAGCTGTTGTCGCGCGACGATATTGGCTACTCGACGTCCAGCCTAGGTACAATTAAAAAGCTCACCAATTGATTTGCAAATTAATTTAAACTACATAATCACACATACAAGCCACAAGGTTAAGTGTAGTAATAAATTATATAAATGTCAACTGTGATTTTTCACAAACTAAACATACACTCGCGATTTTCTTTGTCATCGATATTCTTTACACTATTATTAACATCCCAGTTTCTATTTGACGACTGCATTCTTAAGAAAAATTTGTAAAAACCATGAAAGCTAAAAAGACCTTCAAATTACACATTTCGCGATATGCGATAAACAATCAATTTGCAAGTTATACTAGGTAAATGTAGTATTCGTCAAAAAGATTAAATATTTCACATGCAGTAACAATGCTCTCGCAATGCACGCATGCTTATTGAACGTCAATTTCTTCTCCTCGTTTTCATTTTCCAAATACTCAAAAAAATTAATGATTTTCGTGACACATAAAATTATATAAAACCAGTACATATGCGAAAAAATTATGGGGCACGGATAGTCGATATTTTCGATTCTGAATTTCCCAAAGAGATATTGCGCAGTTGTTCGGCGTATACAGAAACGTATCAGTATGGTCTCCATTGTCTTGTGTATCTTTCCATTGTTACTTAGTAATGACATGATTGCATTCTCTCATCGGATCGACGATGTTATTTTAAAATTTCTCGTCGATACAATGCCGATATTATTCCCGCCATCGAGGGTATCGCTACACTCGTGCATCACATATGGTAAGAATTTTCGAATTCATCATTTTATGTATTGGATAAAGGAGATTTAAAAAAAAAATAGTATATAAAATTTCACCAATGATAACTGAATAAAACATAATAAATTATAAGTCAAATTAATTTTTAAAGTCTGAGTTTATAATGCAGTAAAATTATAGGTAAATATATACACTGTAATTGTTTATATACCAAAATAAAATGTCATTATAGAACTATATAAGATCACGATAATTTTTTTCCATTTGATGAAACAACAATAAAAAATACAGAGTGTCCTAGTCTAAATAATGCATCGCTATTTCTCAAAAAAAACACTTCCAACGAAAAATGTTTCATACCAGTTATGATTTGGAGGACATCTTGCCATAAAAATAGTCTTATTTAAGGTTTATTCCATCCTGACACATCTTGACAAAAAATATGAAATATCTCGTATGCACTCATTTTTCGATAATAACGATAATAATATTCGATAATAACATTAATAATATTCTGCATAAAATTATGAGATAAATCAAGTTAGTGTAGAATATCATTGTTATTTAAAAAAAAAGTACGCAGTTGCACACTGCAAATTATAAATTCCTTTTCTTGCTTTTTTTCATCACAACACTATATTACAAAATATTTCATATTTTTTGTCAAAAGTCAGGGTGAAGTATAAAATATTATTCGCATTTCAAGATGAAGTCGGGTTGTAGTATCAGTTAATAAAAGCTACATACCAGAAGGAAGGAAAGTGCACTTGACTGAGATTGATTTTTTTAAATCTCGAAACTACTTTTTGTGATTTAAATGCAGTCGCCTTATTTGGAGATAGTAAAAAGCGAGTAAGAAAGTATCTCGAATTATATTTTACACAAATATAAATTCGTGCAAGTATTGACATAAAAAGATCTTTAAGTATTTAAAAGGATCTAACACAGAATATTACTTAAGATTACTCGAAAAAAATTCTATTTATTTCGTTTGACGACACAAATGTTGTCAAATAAAATAAATATGAATATGAATAATCATACTTAGTTTATAATGAATTTTTCTTGTTATAAAATTATTTATAAATATAATAAAAATAATAAAATGTTTACTGTCATATTAAAAGAAAATTTTGCCAACATATTTAGAAATCAAAGTAACACAATAACTTACAAACTGCACAATTTACACATTTCAAATGCAGCAAAATATTATATAAACCTCAGCTGTGGATTTTCACACACTAAAACATACATTCCCTTTCTTCGTCATGGAGATTCTTTGCACTATTATTATCCCAGACTCTATTTGCCTATTTTCTACTATTAGGAAAAATTTGTGAGAACCACGAAAGCTGGCGAAAGCTTCAAATTGCATGTTTCGTGATACCTAATGAAAAATCAGTTCGCAGACTATATCATAACAACATAACATCCGTCACAAAGACTGAATATTTCATATGCAATAATAATGTTTGCAATGCACACATGCTCATTGTGCGCCAATTGTTCCTTCATTACATTTTTCTAGGGACCCGCAGATGGCATTTAATACAGGCGACATTACGTAAAATCAGTACATATGCGAAAAAATACAGGGTACATAAATAATTGGTATTATCGATCTCGAATATTTCGAAGGGAGCTGCACAGTTGTTTGATGGATACAAGAACGGTCAGAATGTTCTCTATTGTCCTGTATATCTTTGCACTGTGGCTCAAAAATGATATAATAGTGCTCTCTTATCAGATCGACGATGTTACTCTAAAATTTATCGACGACACGATGCCTATATTATTCCCGCCGTCGAGAATAACTTTACATTTGTGCATCAACCATGGTAAGCTTTCCGAATTCATATACTCACATATTTACATATTTAGACTTACAAAAATTTTAAATAAAACACATAAAACAGCACAAAAATAATTGAATAAATAATAATAAATTAGGAAACAAAGATTGCGTTAAAATCACAAATTATAACGTTGTCAGATGCAAATTATAAATATCTGTTATAATAAATCACATTATATAAAAATAAAATCTTATTACACAGCTATAAAATCACCAAAATGTTTTTAATTTTTAAGTAAGAAAAAATATATAAAAAACATTCAAAAATTTTGTTCATTTCAATTCTTGGTCTCTTCTCAGATGACACGATTAAATTATCGAAGAAACTGTCGAGTCTTTACTTAATGCATGACATCTATAATAATGTCATCCCAGATTTCAACAAGAAAATTTACGATGACTTGAAGCATCAAAATTTGTACGTCCTGGACCTGGACTGTAATGACGCCACTAAAATCTTACAACAGGTACTATGTATTTTCTGTAAGTTTATTGTGAATATGATGTAAGCGCAAACGTATATATTGCCATCGACTATCAAATTAAAAAAAAATAAAACTATGATTTACACACACATCACTCACTTAATTAATATTAATTCTGCCCATAAAATAACATTTATTCACTGTTAATCAATATAACCGTTTTATGTTCAATTATAGTAAAAATGAAGTCATAACCATTAAGGGCCGGCTTTTTAATAATAATTTAAACTTAGATCGAAGTGTTTAAAATAAACTCCCAGAGCCGTAAAAAATAATTTCTCTCTCTCCTATTTTTCTATAAACAAATAAATTATAATCGTTATCCGATATTATACAATAGGTAAATGTGAATAAAATGTTCGTCGCCCCGATGAGGTGGCTGCTCCTTCAGGATCGAAGAACACTAATCGATAATGATAATAATATCACATTAATTTCTATGTATGATAATTCGATTTCGGAGATTTTCGAGGATTTAGCCGTCTATCCTGACAGCGATGTTGTCCTCGCAAAAAGATTCGACGGTGATTTTCTACAACTAACATCCGTATATCGACCAAGTCTGCAGCGAGGAGTTATATGGAAAGATCGTGGAAATTGGACGGTCAAAAATGGTCTACGAATGAAAACTTTTGACGTAGCGTCAAGACGCAGAAGAAATCTTCAAAAAACGACACTTACATCTGCTATCGTGGTATTTTAAATATGTATTCTTAATCGAGAAGGTACTCTTATATATCTTAGTATCCAGCATGATCAAAAATCATAATTGCAAGCTAACATAAAGTACGACTAAGTTTTTAAGAAGAAACAATGATAATAATACACAGTAGTAAAATAATATTAAAAATAAAAGTAATACAAAGAGAAAATAAACATCCAATTAAAATACGTTGAGACATAATTATTCCGAATTTTTAATATTTTTATATATTTTAAAGAAAAATACATTATTCTATTTTCCAGGTATATAATCCTGATACTTTAAATCATTTGACTGATTATCAAAATCCACATATTGATCCGGTTACAAAAGTTACTTATATGTGGGTAACCTATTTAATAAATCGAATGAATGCAACGTAAGTCATGCTTTCTAATGTTATTTGTAATGTTAAAATATTTATGAAAGAGATTATGGTGACAATTCTCTGTTAATATTACCTAGCAAATTTGTCAATTGTAAAATTTATATAATTTTCAAAATATATTTAGATTTAAATGTGACAAAATCAATTAACAGTTATAGTATTAATGGAACTATTACAATATATCAAAAATAGTTAAAAATAATTTTCAATCAAATTATGATGTGTGCATGATTAAATATACAAATGCAGCTAATCGTTGAATTTAGAAAATTAATAAATTGAAACTTCGTATTTTAACATTCATTCGTGATAGATTTATAAAATAACCGATATCATTTAACACCATTAATACTTTCATATTCATAATTTTATGATTTATACGTAGGATAAATTTCACAATTGTGGACGATTGCGGAAAAAGATTGGAAAATGGAAGTTTTCTTGGAATGACTGGGATGTTGGATCGACACGAAATCGACATCGGCGGTACTGCTATGTACATGGTAACAGATCGCATCGATCAAGTACAATATGTCCCATTAAATGTGCACATGAGGTAAAATCGTATTCTTGCTAATTGAATGCCATTAGCTAACTCTTTGATTACTAAAATGTTATATCCCATTTAAATGCTGCTGTATTTCAAACTGACAAAATCTAACAATGTAGTTACTTTCTAAAAATATGCATTGTTAATATTATTATTAATTATATAATAATAAATTTTTATATTATCTGTTCCATTATATCAGTTCTATTTGATATCATATTCAATCTATTCTGTATATCTATCAGTTACAATTACTGATATAATGTATGAAATTTGTAGAACGGTATTTGTATTTCGACAACCATTATTATCGACCATGAAAAATATCTTCATATTACCCTTTGCAAAAAATGTTTGGATAGCAATTGCCATATTTCTTCTTGTCGTTTTCTGTTCATTATATTTATCTATGAAATGGGAATATTATCGAAATACAATGAAAAAATCGTCAGTTACCTGGAAAGATACCCATATCGGCAATCCGACACTAGGCGAAGATTTTCTCATTCTTTTAGGCGCATGTGCTCAACAAGGTATACAATTTAATTGAACAATAAATTTTGCCATTCTTAATTTATAAGTTAAATATTCTTAATTTTAAGAGTCAACTTATAAACTGTGTTCATCTTTATAGGTTATTCGTACGAACCATATAGATTTGCAGCCAGAACGATTACTCTTATGTTATTGATAGCTTCATTGAGTCTTTACGCGGCTTACACAGCAAATATCGTAGCTCTTTTGCAGTCTCCTTCGGATTCAATCAACACCCTCTCCGATCTCTTCTATAGTCCTCTAACTCTCAGCGTGCATGACCTTCCATTCTATCATTATATGCTCCAGGTTGATAAATTGCGACAATAAATTGTTCAAAACAATAATTTAAATAACAGGAAATGTCAATGACTAAAAAATAATTTTCATATGTAGGATTATGTAGGAAGTTCAGATCTTCTTAGAAAAGCTATTCTGGAAGAGAAAATCGAACCGAAAGGACACAAGCCTAATTACGTAACTGTGGAGGAAGGTGTAAATCGCATGAAAAATGAATCATTTGCATTTCATGCTTCCAACACTCGAATATATTACTACATGCAACAGACGTATCAGGAATCAGAGAAATGCGGTTTAACGGAAATTGATTATATGGGTGTGATACCTTCACATCTGGTATTGCCAAAACAATCGCCATATTTAGAGATAATAAAAAATGGGTAAGATTATATTTATATGAATTAGTTAATATTTTTTCGTAATAATATTATAACTAAGAAATTATGCAACTTAAAATCTAACATCAATTCATCATGTCATAGTAAGTATACATATATGCATTAGCTGAGTCGAAAAGTATAAAGCATCCAATTTTAATTAGAATAACAGTAAATTAATAAATTGTTGTGAAATAAAAGAATATCTTAAAAAAAATCGTTAACGTTTAATTTAAGAAATTTAATATTAACATCTATTTTATTTCCTAACTCTTTTGTGTAATTGTTATTAAACAATTTGTTAAACAATTAAGAATAATTATTTTGTACTTTTGGTCAAGACTGTATGTAGTATATTTCTAAATGTTAATTTTGAATAAAAAAGTAATCCATTGCTGTAATTGATCGAAAATCTATCGTCATAAAAATCATCGGTTTTTTTTCAAACGGTATGTTTTCAAAATCGCGTAAAAACAACCACACAATAATTAATAAGTAATAGTTAACTGTTTAATTTATTAACTGTAATTTCACAAATTGTGTAAAATAGATTAAGTTCTATACTGTTAAATTATGCTTCAATAATTAAAAACTCATATTTCGGAAATTATTTATAAAATATTTATAAAAATAATGTTTATCTCTGTATGCATTATCTTTTCTGAAAAAAATTATATCTCTAAACAATTTTATTTTTATGTGTAACAATTGACTTTTTAATGTTAAGTTTTAAATCGTACGTTTTCAATGATATATTCATTTATACTTTAAATTTGACGATTACAATGCACACGCACACCCTTTCATAAATTGAAAGTCGAATAAATTAAAGTAAACCAAAATAATTAGCAATATACATGTTGTATGCTTAAATTATAATATTCTTTTCAGTTGTTTGAAGTTACGAGAATATGGGCTAAAATACCGTGATGAATATCGCTTATTTACAAAAAAGCCAAAATGCACGAATCCAGCTAATTTTATCAGTGTTGGTTTCACGGAATGCCGGTTTGTGATTCTTGTAATGAGTTATGGATTCTTGATTACTTTAATTGTATTTGTATTGGAGTTGGTATGGAACAAAATGTAAGATTTAATCTCATTTAAAATCTCACCCACGCACGTCCAGGTTAATACTAATATTATATTTCCTTCTGCAGACAAAACAAATTTACAATAGAAGAGACGGTTCCATTTGTGAAAGAAAATGAAGATCTCGAAATTACCGAATATATTGACTAGATTATTTCAAGGATACACATTAATCCTAAATGTTACACAAACAGATGCATATTAATATTTTCTACATTTCTGTCGTAAACAAAACTCTTTTCTGCATTATTTCTAGCGTATTCTCTTCACAATTTTAGAGCGCATAGAAGCACGCGCGATTAAGAGTTGAAAAAATGATTAATGTAGCGCACATAAATATGGTGTGTGATAATTAATGCAATTTTATTAGTTTAAAATAAGCTGGCACATTTTTTAAAATAAACTATATAATTTTTCTCGCAGAAAAATATATATAGTTCTCCTTGAAATATATAAAATTTCTGTTCTGTCAATACTACGTTTTGCAAAATATATAATAAAACACTTAAAAATTAGGGATAATACTAAATAAAGATTATAATGCATATTATTATGTGTATTCCCTTGTAACGAATAAAAAAATCCACTTTATTTATTATTATTATATTCATATAATTTAGTTGAATTATGATAATAAAAACTTTATCATTATGATATAAAATAGAAAATACTAATAAAAAAATAATTAATTGAGATTATAATCTCTGCGGCAATGTGTTTAACATTATTATTTGAAATTTTCGAACGATTTAAAATAATACATTCAATTTTTTATATTTTTATTTTAACCAATTAAACATAGAACACAAATCTTTAAATGTTCATGAATCTATCGAATAGAAATGTGAAATAATATTTATAATTAGATGATGAGAATTTGTAGGATTAAATTAAATAAAAAGAAAAAAGAGTTCAATATGCGTATAAGCCAAAAAGTTAAAAAAATAATAAATGCTACTTGCATTTTGTATCCCATTATATTATTATAACATCTATATATATATATATATATATATATATATATATATATATATAAATTGTCTAGAAATAGAATACTTTATTATTACTTTTCATTATCGTTATTTATATCATGTATTTATGTTTTATGTATTAATATGTATTTAAATGTACCAACTTTCCCGAATATTTACAACTGAGAAAATTTGCTTAAATTTGAAATCCTACACAAAATAATTTTTACTGTTTCTGTAAACGAAAAATGTGCTGTCTTTGTATACGAAAAAATTTTGACAGGATACATAATAAAATTGTGTAACGTTTAAGTATTTGTGTGGAGAGCGCAAGCAGCGTCTGTACCCAGCAAACACCAAGTAACAATTATATAACTGTTAGTTATAATTTTTCACTCAACAATATAAATTCAATATAACCACCGTTTTTTAATTGCATTCAATGCTAATTCCTTGGGGAAATTAGTAAATAATGCCGTGACATCGAGTAAAATTAATAATTCATCGTTGTTGGTCGATTTATTTATGACATTATTAGCAAACGACCAACCATCTTTTATGTGCAAAGAAAGTTTTTGAATAGAAGTGTTCAAAATACCGTGGATGTAACTCGCAACATTGTATCACGGACTACCAAGTGACGATACAATTAAACGTAAAGGAACGTCAGTTTTATGAATTTTTGGTAGTTCGTAACAGCGCGGTAAGATCCCATTTGTAATGTTTAAATATGTATTAGTACTCTTTCTCATCAATTAGATTATTATCGCGCCATCATTTCACCAACGTATGTATTTTATTTGTTAATGGCCTATTTAGATCCTTTTTTAGTTTCTTATACGTAGATTGATCGTTCAATAACAACTCGGTTTTTTAATATAATCAGTCCTATCCATAATTACAGTGGTCTGACCTTTGTCCACACTCAGATTATACCACATCAACGTAATATTCATCACTAAAATTAAATATTTCATATACAGCAATAATGTCCTTGAATGATTATTGCGCATCAATTGCTTCTCTTCGTTTACATTTTCCAAATACTCCGAAAATTGATAATTTTGATTACACATCAAATTACGTGAAAAGAGTATATATGCGAAAAGATGATGGTGTACGCATAGTCGATATTTTCTGTTCTGAATATCACAAAGAGATATCTGATCAGTTGTTCGACGTATACAGAAACGGTCAGAATGTTCAAACTCCTGTGTATCTTTGCATTGTTACTTGGTAATGACATGATCGCATTCTCTCATCATATCGACGATGTTATTCTAAAATTTATCGTCGATACAATGCCGATATTATTCCCGCCATCGAGGATATCGCTACACTCGTGCATCACCCATGGTAAGAATTTTTAAATTCATCATTTATTCACATTTATGCATTGAATAAAGGAAATTAAACAAAAATAGTATATAAAATTACACAAATAATAACTGAATAAGAAATTATAAATTATAAGTAAAATTAATGTTTAAAGTCTATTTTAAACAAGAATAAAAAATATAGGGTGTATTATTTTAAATAATGCTATTTCTCAAGAAATCAAAGCTTACAATGAATAATGTTGAACACAAGTTGTAATTTGAAGGGAGACATCTTGTCGTAAAAATAGTCTTATTTCAGGCATTTCATCATGATATATCTTGACAAAAAATATGAAATATCTCGTAATATACACATTTTTTTATTATCTTACCTTATTAATATTATTAAGAAAATTATAGCAGTTCCATTTAAAAAAGTAATGATATTAAACTTTCCAAAGTGCCTCCACCTAAAATAAAACTATTTTTACGACAAGGCGTCCCCTCGAAATTCTATAATTTTTGTAAAACACTTTTCAAAGAAAGAAATAGCTTCTCGCAAAATTAAAAAGTATTATTTAAATTAGAAAACCTTGTTAATAAAAATCTTCCTATAAATTTTTTTCAAATTTGCTCTCTTTTCATTGCTAGATGACACGATTAAATTATCAAGAAAACTATCGAGTCATTATTTGATGCATAGCATCCACAATAATGTCATCACAGAATTTGACACGAGAATTTACGATGATTTGGAACATCGAAATCTCTATGTGTTGGACATGGACTGCAACTACAGTCTTGACTTTTTACGAAAGGTGCCAAGTATTTTTTATACGTCTGTTATGAATACGACGCGAGCGCAATATATATTTACATTAGCTATACAAGAAACAAATGAAAACGCGATACCTATCACCTATTATTAATAAATATGAATAATTTTGCCCGATAACACTGATTCATTAATGACAATAGACTCCTATTATGTTCGAGTATTATTAAAAATAAAGTCATCGACATTTTAGTTCTAAAGACATCTGTTTCAGCTGTGAAGAATTCTCTCGTCTAGTTTCTCGATAGCAAAATTAATTTTATGATCGTATTATCTGATATTATACGACAGGTGGATTTGAATAGAATGTTCGTCGCACCGATGAGGTGGCTGCTCCTGCAGGATCAAAGAACACTAAACGATAACGATGATAATGCCACACACAATTTGACTTTTACATATGATAATTCGATTACGGAGATTTTCGAAGATTTAGCCGTCTATCCTGATAGCGACGTTGTCTTCGCAAAAAGATTAAACGGTGATTTTGTACAACTAACATCTGTATATCGGCCCAGTCCACAGCGAGGAGTCATATGGGAAGATCGCGGAAATTGGACAGTCGAGAATGGTCTACGGATGAAAACTTTCGACGTGGCTTCTGCACGCAGAAGAAATCTTCAACAAACGACTCTTAAAACTACTGTTGTGGTACTTGAAATAAGTATTCATCGTTAAAAAAATGCATTTATATGAACAAATCATAATAAAAAATATTCCGTTTTAAACTAACATAGCAAAATATGTATAACACCTTAGATCTTGATATTATTATAAAATTTATATAGTTAAAAAAAGAAAAAGTAAATATAAAGCATCAATAATCAACAGAACGCTGAGATATATATACAGTATAATCTATAATCCATTATGTTCACTTCTTAATTTCTTGTAAGTCATATAATAAACATTTTAGTATTTCTCAATTCCAGTTAACAAACCCCAAAAGTGTCAATTATTTGGATAATTATGAAGACCCACAGAAAGATCCAGCTGCAAGGGCTAATTTGAACTGGGTACGCCATATAGTAAATCGAATGAATGCAACGTAAGTCATACTTCCAGACATCATATTTGTATCAATAATATTAAAATATTTATGTGTGTGAAATAAATTCAAATGACAATTACGAATTTCTTGGAAATCTGTTGATTATAAATATATAATGCGACAAATAAATCTACAATTCAATATTTATTATAACAAAATCATAAGTCAATAATCAATGCAATTATAATAGCAATAAAACAATTACGGAATGCAATACTAAAAATGGTTATAAATCATTTCTGATCAAACTAATGCGTGCACGATTAAGTTTCAATGTTATCAAATGTACCAGAAAACAAAAGCAATTTTTGTTTTACATTGAACTAAAAGATACATGCTTTAATCTGCAATTAACAAAAAAAATTAATAGCACTAATTTATACAACAAATTTCAAAAATTAATGATCAAAGCTTTGCATTTCATTATTGATTCGTGATAGATTTGGAAAATAACTAATAAGAGAGTCAATTACGTACCTAAAAGTTCATATTTCTACATTCATAATGTTACGTTGTTACAGGTTAAATGTCACAGTTGAGATTTCAACACATTGGGGAAAAGTGTTCAAAAATGGGACTAGTAATGGACTGGTCGGGATGCTAATTCGACGCGAGATTGATATCGGTGGTATTCATATGCCTTTCCTGTACGATCGACTCGATAAAGTAAAATATATCAACTTACACACGAACCTTGGGTAAAATCGCGATTAGCTAATTCTTTCTCTACAATTATACTACAGATACCGTTGTAAAATAGATTAAGACCGTATGTTAATCTCAAGTGTCATATCAGGTAGTATCAAGAAATTCAATTTTTTTATATTAATAATGTTTTTCTATCAATTTAATGTAGAATTTTCAATTTTGTGAAATTATAGTTGTTTCTCACACACGTGATAATACATTTAATATATATAAATACTCTTCACACATTAAAAGTAGATAAAATTTTCTATTGAATAGTTATTTATGTATATACATTTTTGAGACAATAGTACTATAATTATAACAGTATAGTTGCTATAAAAAATAAAAAATCTAGAAATAAAAAAATCTATTCTATGTCATCTAATAGAATAATAAAAATAATTTAATAAAATTTTTTATATAGTTTTGCTATAATTCTTATAATATTACATAACCAAAAATAAGAAAACTAATAAAATATATAATATATCTTAAAGTTTACGTTGTACAACAAATATTAAACAAAATTAAAAATATTAGCTCAAAATTTGACTAATAAATAACACACATTGTGAATTTTCCGTGAATTAAAAATGATATATGAAACTATCCAACTGCAAACGATAGTAGCACAATAGTGAATACACTAATATCCAAACATACTAATGAATAAATACTTATCCATATTTTGCTTAATATTTGCTTCAGAAAAATACTTAATTTTATTCATTTTCATTGATTTATATTTATTAATTTATTTTTCTATTTATTTCTCTATATTGAACAAATTAAAAAAGAACTATAATTCAAGTCAAAAATAAAAAAATTGTCCTAATTTTAAAATTATTATTGTTTACATCTGATTAACATACGGCTCTAAAAACTAATTTGTACTTCGACTATTCGTCAATAGAATTAATAATTAATAATTTTTTATTCTATCAATCCTATCATATTAATTGTTGATTATTTCATAATCATTTCTAATTCTTATCAATCGCTGATACTGATTAAACACATAAAATTTTGTGTAGCATGAGATTTGTATTTCGACAACCGTTATTATCCAGTGTGAAAAACATCTTCATCTTACCCTTTGAAAGAAATGTTTGGATAGCAATCGCAGTATTCCTTCTTGTCGTTTTTTGCTTCTTATACATATCTATGAAATGGGAATATTATCGGAATACAATGAAAAAATCGGCAGCTACCTGGAAAGATACTCATATCGGCAATCCGACACTAGGCGAAGATTTTCTCATTCTTTTAGGCGCATGTGCTCAACAAGGTATACAATCTAATCTAACGATAAATTTTGCAATTCTTAATTTGTATAAGTTAACATATTCGCAATTTTAAGAGTCAACTTATAAAATGTTTTTATCTTCATAGGTTATTCGTACGAACCATATAGATTTTCAACTCGAATCATCACTCTTATGTTATTGGTAGCCTCATTAAGTCTTTACACGGCTTACACAGCTAATATCGTAGCTCTTTTGCAATCTCCTGCAAATTCAATCAAAACTGTTTCCGATCTCTTGCATAGTCATTTAATTCTCGGTGCGCAAGATTACATATTCGTTCATTATCTGTTCGAGGTCAATATATTGCCATAATTAATAATTGAAAAAAATTTAAATGAATAGAAATGTCGTCAGATTAATTATTTCTATGCAGAGTTATCAAGATCCCGTTAGGAAAGCGATTCTTGAAAAGAAAATTGAGCCCAAAGGACACAAGGCCAATTGGATGGATGTAGTAGATGCAACACCTCGCATAAGAAATGAATCATTCGCATTTCACGGGGTACAAACTCGAATATATCGAATAATAGAAGAAACATTTCAAGAATATGAAAAATGCGGAATAACGGAAATCGATTACGTAAACGAAGTAGCATATCTCGCAGTACCGAAGCAATCTCCATATTTAGAGATAATAAAGAATGGGTAAGAGACTATATATATATCTTATGGGTTACTTCGCGTTATTAAAATAAAAAAAATTAAATAGTAACTATTTATATTAATCATAATTTACGTAATATGAAATTTAACGTTAAATAAATACCTACATATTAAAATATAAATACATATATACTCAAATATAGTATTACTTGTATATTCGAATTAGGAAATATTGATTAAAAATCATGTAAATATTTTGAAATTTATATCTTTCATCACAAATAAAATCACTGCAATCTATCATAAATTGATCCATAAAAAAGGCTCCGTTTTTACATTTAAACATTACTTCATTGAACATACATGCAAATGCAAACAACAAGACTTATACAATTTCTAAAAAGACTTTTTCTTTATACAATTTGTTATATACAAATAATATGTTTAAAAAAAAAACATTTTTTTCAGAGCTATGAAACTACGAGAATATGGGCTAAAATTCCGTGATGAATATCGCTTATTTACAAGAAAGCCAAAATGCACAAATCCAGCTAATTTTATCAGTGTTGGTTTCACGGAATGCCGGTTTGTGATTCTTGTAATGAGTTATGGATTCTTGATTACTTTAATTGTATTTGCATTGGAATTGGTATGGCACAAAATGTAAGATTTAATCTCATTTAAAATCTCACCCACGCACGTCCAGGTTAATGCTAATATTATATTTCCTTCTGCAGACGAAATAAATTTACACAAAAAGAGACGGTTCTAATTGTAAAAAAAAATGAAGATCTCGAAATTACCGAATATATTGACTAAGTAATTTCAAGATTACACATTAATCCTAAATGTTAAACAAACAGATGTATATTAATAATTCCTATATTTCTGTAGTAAACAACTCTTTTCTTCATTATTTCTAGTGTATTCTCTTTACAATTTTAGAGCGCGTATGCGCGCACGCGATTAAAGGTTGAAAAAATGATTGATGTAGCACATAAATATGGTGTATGATAATTAATGCAATTTTATTTGTTTAAAAAAAGCTGACACATTTTTTTTGGTAAATTATATAAATGTCCTTGCAAAAAAATAAACTGGTTCTCGTTGAAACATACAGAATTTATGTTCTGTCAATACTACGCCTTATGAAATACGTCTTACAACAATCAAATACTTTTAAATTAAGAATACTAAATAAAGATTACAATTCATATTATTATGTGTATTCTTTTGTAACTAAGGGAAGTAAAAAATCCATTTTATTTATTATTATTATATTCACACAATTTAGTTGAATCATGATAATAAAAATTAATTCATCATTATGAAATAAAAAAAGACAATCCTAATACAAAAATATGTTATATTAAAATTATAATCTCTACGGCAATGTGTTTAACATTATTATTTGTAATTTTCGCACATTCTAAAATAATACATAATACATTCTAAAATAATACATAAATTTACATATTTATTTCATGTAGGCAGTTAATCACAGAACATAAATATATAAATGTTCATGAATCTATCGAAAAGCAATGTGAAATAAAATTTATAATTAGTTGATAAGAATTTGAAGGATTAAATAAAGTTCAATATGCGTACAGGACAAAAAGACACAAAAATAATAATAAATGTTATTTGTATCACTTTATAGAGTTATAACATCTGTAAAAATATCTGAAAATAAAATACTTTATTATCACTTTTTACTATCGTTATTCATCATGTATTCATGTAGTCATGTATTCAATGTATTATGTATTTAGATGTAGACTAACTTTCATCAATATTTACAACTGCGAAAATTTGCTTAAATTTCAAATCCTACACAAAAATATTAGTACTGTTTTGTTGATCATAACATTTGACTCTTCAAATAAAGTATATAGTTTCTTCCTTACACATTTTTCTGTGTCACCGAAAATGATACAGATATTTCAGATAATCAAATAGAAGTAATATGATCTATTCTGTATATGCAAAATGCGTCTTTCATATAGATGACAGAATTAAATTATCGTAAATCTTATCGAAAAATTGATGCATTAAAAAATAAGATTACACCAATGATATTTTACAAATAACTACAAATAAAATTTGACAAATAATAAGAGTTTTTATGCACAACGTTGCAAATATATATACCTCTATAAATTAAAAAGAAAAATTTACAATAAATTTTATTTAAGAAATTTGTATAAAATATATATGACTAAAAACTAAATAATATAGCAAATTTGTGAAAACCATGAAGCTAATAAAACCTTCAAATTGCAAGTTTTGCGATATCCAATAAATAATACATATGCAAATTATACCACATCAACGTAATATTCATCACTAAGATTAAATATTTCATATGCAGTAATAATGTCCTTGAATGATTATTGCGCATCAATTGCTTCTCTTCGTTTACATTTTCCAAATACTTCGAAAATTGATAATTTTGATTACACATCTAATTACGTGAAAAGAGTATATATGCGATAGATGATGGTGTACGGATAGTCGATATTTTCTGTTCTGAATATCACAAAGAGATATCTGATCAGTTGTTCGACGTATACAGAAACGGTCAGAATGTTCAAACTCCTGTGTATCTTTGCATTGTTACTTGGTAATGACGTGATCGCATTCTCTCATCATATCGACGATGTTATTCTAAAATTTATCGTCGATACAATGCCGATATTATTCCCGCCATCGAGGATATCGCTACACTCGTATATAAATTTTGCTTCAGAAAAATGCTTTATTTTATTCATTTTCATTTATTTATATTTATTTATTTATTTTGTCTATTTATTTTTTTATATTGAACAAATTAAAGAATTCAAGTAAGAAATAAAAAAAATTTCTTCAATTTTTAAATTATTATTGTTTAGATCTGATTAGCATACGGCTCTAAAATCTAATGTGTACTTCGACTATTCGTCAATAGTATTAACAATAATAATTTTTTGTGCAACCGGCGCACAAAAAGTCGCTCTTTAAGCACATGATGGGATTTTAAAAAAAGCTCCCTTTTCACGCACCGGTCACACAAAATATCGTAGCCAACATGTGCGGGTCATAAATCGGCCGATCGTGCGGATTGTCACATTCGGCTTCGCCTCGTGCGCCAAACTTCCGTACTCTCGGTTGATTTACGATCCCCCGCACTTGTTAGCTACGAATATACTATTATTCTGTCAATTCTATCATATTAATTGTTGATTATTTAATAATTATTTCTAATTCTTATGAATCGATTATATTAATATGACACATAAAATTTTGTATAGCGCGAAATTTATATTTCGACAACCGTTATTATCCAGCGTGAAAAATATCTTCATCTTACCCTTTGAAAGAAATGTTTGGATAGCAATCGCAGTATTCCTTCTTGTCGTTTTTTGCTTATTATATTTATCTATGAAATGGGAATATTATCGGAATACAATGAAAAAATCGTCAACTACCTGGAAAGATACTCATATCGGCAATCCGACACTAGGCGAAGATTTTCTCGTTCTTTTAGGCGCATGTACTCAACAAGGTATACAATTTAATCTAACGATAAATTTTGCAATTTTTAATTTGCAAGTTAAGATATTCGCAATTTTAAGAGTCAACTTATAAAATGTTTTTATCTATAGGTTATTCGTACGAACCATATAGATTTTCAACTCGAATCATCACTCTTACGTTATTGGTAGCCTCATTGGGTCTTTACACGGCTTACACAGCAAATATCGTAGCTCTTTTGCAATCTCCTGGAAATTCAATCAAAACTGTTTCCGATCTCTTGCATAGTCATTTAATTCTCGGTGCGCAAAATTACACAGCCGTTCATAATCTGTTCAAGATTAATATACTCCCAGATTTAATTGTTCAAAACAAAAATTTAAATAACTAGAAATATCGCAAGATTAATTATTTCTATGTAGAATTATCAAAATCCCGTTAGGAAAGCGATTTTTGAAGAGAAAATTGAGCCGAAAAGACACAAGGCCAATTGGATGGATGTAGTAGATGCAACACCTCGCATAAAAAATGAATCATTCGCATTTTACGGGTCAGAATCTCGGATATATCAAATAATAGAAAAAACATTTCATGAATATGAAAAATGCGGGATAACAGAAATCGATTACTCGAACGAGGTATTACTACATCTCGCACTACCAAAACAATCGTCATATTTAGAGATAATAAAGAATGGGTAAGAGACTGTATCTTATGGGTTACTTCATGTTATTGAAATAGAAATAATTAAATAGTATCAATTTATATTAATAATAATTTACGTAATTTAAAATTTAACGTTAAATAATTACCTACATATTAAAATATAAACATATGTATACTCAAATATAGTATTACTTGTATATTCGAATTAGGAAATATTGATTAAAATTTATATATTGTATTTATGTAAATTAAATTGATCGATAAAGAAGGCTCCGTTTTTACATTTAATCATTACTTCATTAAACATACATGCAGATGCAAATAACAAAAATTTCAAAACTACTTATATAGAAAAAAAGCAAAGCAGATTACATATGATATTATTTTCAATTAAGTTTACATTGTGAAAGAATTATAAATGATGTTCTACAAAAATGTTTATAGGAACAGTATTATTTTTTCTTTGTACATGCGTTATTTAAAAAAAATAAATAAATACAATCTCAGAAACAAGAATTTGTAATGTTTCAATATGAAACATTTATGATTTTTTTCAGTGTTAAGTTTTCGAAGATTAATTTATTAAAAAATTAAAACTTTCAAGATTAGGTAACACCCATAAATCTGAAAATACTAATACAATTTACTATATACAAATAGTATGTTTAATAGAACATTTTTTTCAGAGCCATGATACTACAAGAATATGGGCTAAAATTCCGCGATGAATATCGTTTGATTACGAGAAAGCCACAATGTTCGAATGAAGCTAACTTTCTTAGTGTTGGCTTCACGGAATGCCGATTTTTAATTATTATAATGGTTTACGGATTTCTGATTACATTAATTGTATTTGCATTGGAGTTGGTATGGCACAAAATGTAAGATTTAATCTCATTTAAAATCTCACCCACGCACGTCCAGGTTAATGCTAATATTATATTTCCTCCTGCAGACAAAACAAATTTACAATAGAAGAGACGGTTCCATTTGTGAAAGAAAATGAAGATCTCGAAATTACCGAATATATTGACTAGATTATTTCAAGAATACACATTAATCCTAAATGTTACACAAACAGATGCATATTAATATTTTCTACATTTCTGTCGTAAACAAAACTCTTTTCTGCATTATTTCTAGCGTATTCTCTTCACAATTTTAGAGCGCATAGAAGCACGAGCGATAAAAAGTTGAAAAAATGATTAATGTAGCGCACATAAATATGGTGTGTGATAATTAATGCAATTTTATTTGTTTAAAATAAGCTAACACATTTTTTAAAATAAACTATATAATTTTTCTCGCAGAAAAATATATATAGTTCTCCTTGAAATATATAAAATTTCTGTTCTGTCAATACTACGTTTTGCAAAATATATAATAAAACACTTAAAAAGTAGGGATATTAAATAAAGATTATAATGCATATTATTATGTGTATTCCCCTGTAACGAATGAGCGAAAAAAAATCCACTTTATTTATTATTATTTTATTCGTATGATTTAGTTGAATTATGATAATAAAAACTTTATCATTATGATATAAAATAGAAAATACTAATAAAAAAATATATTAATTGAGGTTATAATCTCTGCGGCAATGTGTTTAACATTATTATTTGAAATTTTCGAACGATCTAAAATAATACATTCAATTTTTTATATTTTTATTTTAACCAATTAAACATAGAACACAAATCTTTAAATGTTCATGAATCTATCGAATAGAAATGTGAAATAATATTTATAATTAGATGATGAGAATTTGTAGGATTAAATTAAATAAAAAGAAAAAAGAGTTCAATATGCGTATAAGCCAAAAAGTTAAAAAAATAATAAATGCTACTTGCATTTTGTATGCCATTATATTATTATAACATCTATATATATATATATATATATATATATATATATATATAAATTGTCTAGAAATAGAATACTTTATTATTACTTTTCATTATCGTTATTTATATCATGTATTTATGTTTTATGTATTAATATGTATTTAAATGTACCAACTTTCCCGAATATTTACAACTGAGAAAATTTGCTTAAATTTGAAATCCTACACAAAATAATTTTTACTATTTCTGTAAACGAAAAATGTGCTGTCTTTGTATACGAAAAAATTTTGACAGGATACATAATAAAATTGTGTAACGTTTAAGTATTTGTGTGGAGAGCGCAAGCAGCGTCTGTACCCAGCAAACACCAAGTAACAATTATATAACTGTTAGTTATAATTTTTCACTCAACAATATAAATTCAATATAACCACCGTTTTTTAATTGCATTCAATGCTAATTCCTTGGGGAAATTAGTAAATAATGCCGTGACATCGAGTAAAATTAATAATTCATCATTGTTGGTCGATTTATTTATGACATTATTAGCAAACGACCAACCATCTTTTATGTGCAAAGAAAGTTTTTGAATAGAAGTGTTCAAAATAACGTGGATGTAACTCGCAACATTGTATCACGGACTACCAAGTGACGATACAATTTAACGTAAAGGAACGTCAGTTTTATGAAATTTTGGTAGTTCGTAACAGCGCGGTAAGATCCCATTTGTAATGTTTAAATATGTATTAGTACTCTTTCTCATCAATTAGATTATTATCGCGCCATCATTTCACCAACGTATATATTTTATTTGTTAATGGCCTATTTGGATCCTTTTTTAATTTCTTATACGTAGATTGATCGTTCAATAACAACTCGGTTTTTTAATATAATCAGTCCTATCCATAATTACAGTGGTCTGACCTTTGTCCACACTCAGATTATACCACATCAACGTAATATTCATCACTAAAATTAAATATTTCATATACAGCAATAATGTCCTTGAATGATTATTGCGCATCAATTGCTTCTCTTCGTTTACATTTTCCAAATACTCCGAAAATTGATAATTTTGATTACACATCAAATTACGTGAAAAGAGTATATATGCGAAAAGATGATGGTGTACGCATAGTCGATATTTTCTGTTCTGAATATCACAAAGAGATATCTGATCAGTTGTTCGACGTATACAGAAACGGTCAGAATGTTCAAACTCCTGTGTATCTTTGCATTGTTACTTGGTAATGACATGATCGCATTCTCTCATCATATCGACGATGTTATTCTAAAATTTATCGTCGATACAATGCCGATATTATTCCCGCCATCGAGGATATCGCTACACTCGTGCATCACCCATGGTAAGAATTTTTAAATTCATCATTTATTCACATTTATGCATTGAATAAAGGAAATTAAACAAAAATAGTATATAAAATTACACAAATAATAACTGAATAAGAAATTATAAATTATAAGTAAAATTAATGTTTAAAGTCTATTTTAAACAAGAATAAAAAATATAGGGTGTATTATTTTAAATAATGCTATTTCTCAAGAAATCAAAGCTTACAATGAATAATGTTGAACACAAGTTGTAATTTGAAGGGAGACATCTTGTCGTAAAAATAGTCTTATTTCAGGCATTTCATCATGATATATCTTGACAAAAAATATGAAATATCTCGTAATATACACATTTTTTTATTATCTTACCTTATTAATATTATTAAGAAAATTATAGCAGTTCCATTTAAAAAAGTAATGATATTAAACTTTCCAAAATGCCTCCACCTAAAATAAAACTATTTTTACGACAAGGCGTCCCCTCGAAATTCTATAATTTTTGTAAAACACTTTTCAAAGAAAGAAATAGCTTCTCGCAAAATTAAAAAGTATTATTTAAATTAGGAAACCTTGTTAATAAAAATCTTCCTATAAATTTTTTTCAAATCTGCTCTCTTTTCATTGCTAGATGCCACGATTAAATTATCAAGAAAACTATCGAGTCATTATTTGATGCATAGCATCCACAATAATGTCATCACAGAATTTGACACGAGAATTTACGATGATTTGGAACATCGAAATCTCTATGTGTTGGACATGGACTGCAACTACAGTCTTGACTTTTTACGAAAGGTGCCAAGTATTTTTTATACGTCTGTTATGAATACGACGCGAGCGCAATATATATTTACATTAGCTATACAAGAAACAAATGAAAACGCGATACCTATCACCTATTATTAATAAATATTAATAATTTTGCCCGATAACACTGATTCATTAATGACAATACACTCCTATTATGTTCGAGTATTATTAAAAATAAAGTCATCGACATTTTAGTTCTAAAGACATCTGTTTCAGCTGTGAAGAATTCTCTCGTCTAGTTTCTCGATAGCAAAATTAATTTTATGATCGTATTATCTGATATTATACGACAGGTGGATTTGAATAGAATGTTCGTCGCACCGATGAGGTGGCTGCTCCTGCAGGATCAAAGAACACTAAACGATAACGATGATAATGCCACACACAATTTGACTTTTACATATGATAATTCGATTACGGAGATTTTCGAAGATTTAGCCGTCTATCCTGATAGCGACGTTGTCTTCGCAAAAAGATTAAACGGTGATTTTGTACAACTAACATCTGTATATCGGCCCAGTCCACAGCGAGAAGTCATATGGGAAGATCGCGGAAATTGGACAGTCGAGAATGGTCTACGGATGAAAACTTTCGACGTGGCTTCTGCACGCAGAAGAAATCTTCAACAAACGACTCTTAAAACTACTGTTGTGGTACTTGAAATAAGTATTCATCGTTAAAAAAATGCATTTATATGAACAAATCATAATAAAAAATATTCCGTTTTAAACTAACATAGCAAAATATGTATAACACCTTAGATTTTGATATTATTATAAAATTTATATAATTAAAAAAAGAAAGAGTAAATATAAAGCATCAATAATCAACAGAACGCTGGGATATATATACAGTATAATCTATTGTATAATCCATTATGTTCACTTCTTAATTTCTTGTAAGTCATATAATAAACATTTTAGTATTTTTCAATTCCAGTTAACAAACCTCAAAAGTGTCAATTATTTGGATAATTATGAAGACCCACAGAAAGATCCAACTGGAAGGGCTAATTTTAACTGGGTACGCCATATAGTAAATCGGATGAATGCAACGTAAGTCATACTTCCAGACATCATATTTGTATCAATAATATTAAAATATTTATGTGTGTGAAATAGATTCAAATGACAATTATTATCTGCAATTAACAAAAAGAAATTAATAGCACTAATTTATACAACAAATTTCAAAAATTAATGATCAAAGCTTTGCATTTCATCATTGATTCGTGATAGATTTGGTAAATAACTAATAAGAGAGTCAATTACGTACCTAAAAGTTCATATTTCTACATTCATAATGTTACGTTGTTACAGGTTAAATGTCACAGTTGAGAATTCAACACATTGGGGAAATGTGTTCAAAAATGGGACCAGTAATGGACTGGTCGGGATGCTAATTCGACGCGAAATTGATATCAGTGGTATTCATATGCCTTTCCTGCACGATCGACTCGATAAAGTAAAATATATCAACTTACACACGAATCTTGGGTAAAATGGCGATTAGCTAATTCTTTCTCTACAATTATACTACAGATACCGTTGTAAAATAGATTAAGGCCGTATGTTAATCTCAAGTGTCATATCAGGTAGTATCATAAAATTCAATTTTTTTATATTAATAATGTTTTTCTATCAATTTAATTTAGAATTTTCAATTTCGTGAAATTATAGTTGTTTCTCACACACGTGATAATACATTTAATATATATAAATACTCTCCACACATTAAAAGTAGATAAAATTTTCTATTGAATAGTTATTTATGTATATACATTTTTAAGACGATAGTACTATAATTATAACAGTATAGTTGCTATAAAAAATAAAAAATCTAGAAATAAAAAAATCTATTCTATGTCATCTATTAGAATAATAAAAATAGTTCAATGAAATTTTTTATATAGTTTTGCTATAATTCTTAAAATATTACATAACGAAATATAAGAAAACTAATAAAATATATAATATATCTTAAAGTTTACGTTGTACAACAAATATTAAACAAAATTAAAAATATTAGCTCAAAATTTGACTAATAAATAACACACATTGTGAATTTTCCGTGAATTAAAAATGATATATGAAACTATCCAACTGCAAACGATAGTAGCACAATAGTGAATACACTAATATCCAAACATACTAATGAATAAATACTTATCCATATTTTGCTTAATATTTGCTTCAGCAAAATACTTAATTTTATTCATTTTCATTGATTTATATTTATTAATTTATTTTTTTATTTATTTCTCTATACTGAACAAATTAAAAAAGAACTATAATTCAAGTCAAAAATAAAAAAATTGTCCTAATTTTAAAATTATTATTGTTTACATCTGATTAACATACGGCTCTAAAAACTAATGTGTACTTCGACTATTCGTCAATAGAATTAATAATTAATAATTTTTTATTCTATCAATCCTATCATATTAATTGTTGATTATTTCATAATCATTTCTAATTCTTATCAATCGCTGATACTTATATAACACATAAAATTTTGTGTAGCATGAAATTTATATTTCGACAACCGTTATTATCCAGTGTGAAAAATATCTTCATCTTACCCTTTGAAAGAAATGTTTGGATAGCAATCGCAGTATTCCTTCTTGTCGTTTTTTGCTTTTTATACATATCTATGAAATGGGAATATTATCGAAATACAATGAAACAATCGGCAGCTACCTGGAAAGATACTCATATCGGCAATCCGACACTAGGCGAAGATTTTCTCATTCTTTTAGGCGCATGTGCTCAACAAGGTATACAATCTAATCTAACGATAAATTTTGCAATTCTTAATTTGTATAAGTTAACATATTCGCAATTTTGAGAGTCAACTTATAAAATGTTTTTATCTTTATAGGTTATTCGTACGAACCATATAGATTTTCAACTCGAATCATCACTCTTATGTTATTGGTAGCCTCATTAAGTCTTTACACGGCTTACACAGCAAATATCGTAGCTCTTTTGCAATCTCCTGGAAATTCAATCAAAACTGTTTCCGATCTCTTGCATAGTCATTTAATTCTCGGTGCGCAAGATTACATATTCGTTCATTATCTGTTCAAGGTTAATACATTGCCACAATTAATGATTGAAAAAAAATTTAAATGAAAATAGAAATGTCGTCAGATTAATTATTTCTATGTAGAGTTATCAAGATCCCGTTAGGAAAGCGATTCTTGAAGAAAAAATTGAGCCGAAAGGACACAAGGCCAATTGGATGGATGTAGTAGATGCAACACCTCGCATAAGAAATGAATCATTCGCATTTCACGGATCAGAAACTCGAATATATCAAATAATAGAAGAAACATTTCAAGAATATGAAAAATGTGGAATAACGGAAATCGATTACTTAAACGAGGTAGCATATCTCGTAGTACCGAAGCAATCGCCATATTTAGAGATAATAAAGAATGGGTAAGAGACTATATCTTATGGGTTACTTCGCGTTATTATAATAAAAATAATTAAATAGTAACAACTTATATTAATCATAATTTACGTAATATGAAATCTAACGTTAAATAAATACCTACATATTAAAATATAAATACATATATACTCAAATATAGTATTACTTGTATATTCGAATTAGGAAATATTGATTAAAAATCATGTAAATATTTTGAAATTTATATCTTTCATCACAAATAAAATCACTGCAATCTATCATAAATTGATCCATAAAAAAGGCTCCGTTTTTACATTTAAACATTACTTCATTGAACATACATGCAAATGCAAACAACAAGACTTATACAATTTCTAAAAAGACTTTATCTGTATACAATTTGTTATATACAAATAATATGTTTAGAAAAAAAACATTTTTTTCAGAGCTATGAAACTACGAGAATATGGGCTAAAATTCCGTGATGAATATCGCTTATTTACAAGAAAGCCAAAATGCACAAATCCAGCTAATTTTATCAGTGTTGGTTTCACGGAATGCCGGTTTGTGATTCTTGTAATGAGTTATGGATTCTTGATTACTTTAATTGTATTTGCATTGGAATTGGTATGGCACAAAATGTAAGATTTAATCTCATTTAAAATCTCACCCACGCACGTCCAGGTTAATGCTAATATTATATTTCCTTCTGCAGACGAAATAAATTTACACAAAAAGAGACGGTTCTAATTGTAAAAAAAAATGAAGATCTCGAAATTACCGAATATATTGACTAAGTAATTTCAAGATTACACATTAATCCTAAATGTTAAACAAACAGATGTATATTAATAATTCCTATATTTCTGTAGTAAACAACTCTTTTCTTCATTATTTCTAGTGTATTCTCTTTACAATTTTAGAGCGCGTATGCGCGCACGCGATTAAAGGTTGAAAAAATGATTGATGTAGCACATAAATATGGTGTATGATAATTAATGCAATTTTATTTGTTTAAAAAAAGCTGACACATTTTTTTGGATAAATTATATAATTGTCCTTGCAAAAAAAATATACTGGTTCTCGTTGAAATATACAGAATTTATGTTCTGTCAATACTACGTCTTATGAAATACGTCTTACAACAATCAAATACTTTTAAATTAAGGATACTAAATAAAGATTACAATTCATATTATTATGTGTATTCTTTTGTAACTAAGGAGAGTAAAAAATCCATTTTATTTATTATTATTATATTCACACAATTTAGTTGAATCATGATAATAAAAATTAATTCATCATTATGAAATAAAAAAAGACAATCCTAATACAAAAATATGTTATATTAAAATTATAATCTCTACGGCGATGTGTTTAACATTATTATTTGTAATTTTCGCACATTCTAAAATAATACATAATACATTCTAAAATAATAAATAAATTTACATATTTATTTTATATAGGCAGTTAATCACAGAACATAAATATATAAATGTTCATGAATCTATCGAATAGCAATGTGAAATAAAATTTATAATTAGTTGATAAGAATTTGAAGGATTAAATAAGGTTCAATATGCGTACAGGACAAAAAGGCACAAAAATAATAATAAATGTTATTTGTATCACTTTATAGAGTTATAACATCTGTAAAAATATCTGAAAATAAAATACTTTATTATCACTTTTTACTATCGTTATTCATCATGTATTCATGTAGTCATGTATTCAATGTATTATGTATTTAGATGTAGACTAAACTTTCATCAATATTTACAACTGCGAAAATTTGCTTAAATTTCAAATCCTACACAAAAATATTGGTACTGTTTTGTTGATCATAACATTTGACTCTTCAAATAAAGTATATAGTTTCTTCCTTACACATTTTTCTGTGTCACCGAAAATGATACAGATATTTCAGATAATCAAATAGAAGTAATATGATCTATTCTGTATATGCAAAATGCGTCTTTCATATAGATGACAAAATTAAATTATCGTAAATCTTATCGAAAAATTGATGCATTAAAAAATGAGATTACACCAGTGATATTTTACAAATAACTACAAATAAAATTTGACAAATAATAAGAGTTTTTATACACAACGTTGCAAATATATATACCTCTATAAATTAAAAAAAAATAAATTTACAATAAATTTTATTTAAGAAATTTGTATAAAATATGACTAAAAACTAAATAATATAGCAAATTTGTGAAAACCATGAAGCTAATAAAACCTTCAAATTGCACGTTTTGCGATATCCAATAAATAATACATACGCAAATTATACCACATCAACGTAATATTCATCACTAAGATTAAATATTTCATATGCAGTAATAATGTCCTTGAATGATTATTGCGCATCAATTGCTTCTCTTCGTTTACATTTTCCAAATACTCCGAAAATTGATAATTTTGATTACACATCAAATTACGTGAAAAGAGTATATATGCGAAAAGATGATGGTGTACGGATAGTCGATATTTTCTGTTCTGAATGTCACAAAGAGATATCTGATCAGTTGTTCGACGTATACAGAAACGGTCAGAATGTTCAAACTCCTGTGTATCTTTGCATTGTTACTTGGTAATGACATGATCGCATTCTCTCATCATATCGACGATGTTATTCTAAAATTTATCGTCGATACAATGCCGATATTATTCCCTCCATCGAGGATATCGCTACACTCGTGCATCACCCATGGTAAAAATTTTTAAATTCATCATTTATTCACATTTATGCATTGAATAAAGGAAATTAAACAAAAATAGTATATAAAATTACACAAATGATAACTGAATAAAAAATAATAAATTATGAGTAAAATTAATGTTTAAAGTCTATTTTAAACAAGAATACAAAATACAGAGTGTATTATTTTAAATAATGCTATTTCTCAAAAAATCAAAGCTTACAATGAATAATGTTGAACAAAAGTTGTAATTTGAACGGAGACATCTTGTCGTAAAAATAGTCTTATTTCAGGCATTTCATCATGATACATCTTGACAAAAAATATAAAATATCTCGTAATATACTCATTTTTTGATTATCTTATCTTATTAATATTATTCTGCATAAAATTATGAGATAAATCAAATTAGTGTAAAAAATCATAGTTATTTTTTAAAAAAAGAAGTATGCAGTTGCACACTGCAAACTGCAAATTTCTCTTCTCGGTTTTTTTTAAATAACGACATTATATTACAAAATATTTCATATTTTTTGTCAAAAAATCAGGGTGAAGCATAAAATACCTCGTAAATCATTTTTCAACTATTTAACTCTAATAATTTTAAGAATATTTTTATCGACTCTCGAAATAAATACATTATATATATATATATATATATATATATATATATATATATTTATCGGCCAATAAAGTCAAACACGATGTTATTGCGAAAAATTAATTAGGAACTTAGAAGTGTATCTTATATAGTTGAGATCTCCAAATTCCCATATTCCTCTTTTAAACCCCCTGTATAGAAATAGGCGTGAATAATTTTGTATGCCAAATATTACGAGGAATAGATTTACGTATAAAAATTATAGCAGTTCCATTTAAAAAAGTAATGATATTGAAATTTCCAAAATGCCTCCACCTAAAATAAAACTATTTTTACGACAAGGCGTCCCCTCGAAATTCTATAATTTTTGTAAAACATTTTTCAAAGAAAGAAATAGCTTCTCGCAAAATTAAAAAGTATTATTTAAATTAGGAAACTTTGTTAATAAAAATCTTCCTATAATGTTTTTTCAAATCTGCTCTCTTTTCATTGTTAGATGACACGATTAAATTATCAAGAAAACTATCGAGTCATTATTTGATGCATAGCATCCATAATAATATCATCACAAAATTTGACACGAGAATTTACGATGACTTGGAACATCGAAATCTCTATGTGTTGGACATGGACTGCAACTACAGTTTTGACTTTTTACGAAAGGTGCCAAGTATTTTTTATACGTCTGTTATGAATACGACGCGAGCGCAATATATATTTACATTAGCTATACAAGAAACAAATAAAAACGCGATACCTATCACCTATTATTAATAAATATGAATAATTTTGCCCGATAACACTGATTCATTAATGACAATAGACTCCTATTATGTTCAAGTATCATTAAAAATTAAGTCATCGACATTTTAGTTCTAGAGACATTTGTTTCAGCTGTGAAGAATTCTCTCGTCTAATTTCTCGATAGCAAAATTAATTTTATGATCGTATTATTATTATTATACGACAGGTGGATTTGAATAGAATGTTCGTCGCACCGATGAGGTGGCTGCTCCTGCAGGATCAAAGAACACTAAACGATAACGATGATAATGCCAATTTGACTTTTACATATGATAATTCGATTTCGGAGATTTTCGAGGATTTAGCCGTCTATCCTGATAGTGACATTGTCTTCGCAAAAAGATTGGACGGTGATTTTGTACAACTAACATCTGTATATCGGCCCAGTCCACAGCGAGGAGTCATATGGGAAGATCGCGGAAATTGGACAGTTCAGAATGGTCTACGGATGAAAACTTTCGACGTGGCTTCTACACGCAGAAGAAATCTTCAACAAACGACTCTTAAAACTACTGTTGTGGTACTTGAAATAAGTATTCATCGTTAAAAAGATGCATTTATATGAACAAATCATAATAAAGATTATGATATTATGACAAAATTTATATAGTTAAAAAAAGAAAAAGTAAATATAAAGCATCAACAATCAACAGAACACTGGAATATATATACAGTATAATCTATAATCCATTATGTTCACTTCTTAATTTCTTGTAGGTCAAATAATACACATTTTTCTATTGTTCAATTGTAGTTAGGAAACCCCAAAAGTGTCAGTTATTTGGATAATTATGAAGACTCACAAAAAGATCCAGCTGGAAGGGCTAATTTTAACTGGGTACGCCATATAGTAAATCGGATAAATGCAACGTAAGTTATCACATTCAAACATCATATTTGCATCAATAATATTAAATAATATTTATGTGTGTGAAATAGATTCCTCAAATGACAATTACGATTTTGTTAATTTCTTGGAAATCTGTTACTTATAATCAAACAATCCAATAATAGGCCAACTTGCGAGCCAAAAGATTAAGATGTTACAAGTTAGAAGTTAGAAATTACATTCTTTATTAAAGACATACAAAATAAAATATAATACAAAATATAATAGAATTAATCCAATTAAATAAACAAGTAAATGTTTCGACAGTACAACTGTCTTCTTCAATACCATAAATTTAAGAAATATTCTTACATTAAAAATTCTTTACATCCTCAAATTTCTTAGAAAGAAAGAATCTAACTGTACGAAATTAACTGCTTACAGATTTTAAATTAATAACACATATACCGCAACATGATACGATCATCGTTATGGTTACGTTACAAATTCCATTAAAATAAAGCGCTGATAGTTTTAATTTTTATTTTTATTATGCACATTTTAGTAAACACATAAAAACAGAAAATCAGATTTCCTTAGATATCACGTTTTTCAAACGTCTAAATATTGTGATCCGGGTATCGTCAATGTAAAAAATGTAATATATAACAAGTTAATAGAATTCCGCAATTGTTTCCTTCATTGTAAAAATTGTATTTGTGATAACAAAACCGTTAATTATAAATATATAATGCTAGAAATAAATCTACAACTCGATATTTATTATAACAAAGTCATTAGACAATAATTGTAATTGTAATAGCAATAAAACTATTACGGAATGCGACATCAAAAATGATTATAAATCGTTTCTGATTAAATTAAAGCGTGCACAATTAAGTTTCAATGTTACTAAATGTACCAGAAAACAAAAGCAGTTTTTGTTTTACAGTGATTTAAAAGATACATGTTTTAATCTGCAATTAACAGAAAAAATTAATAACACTATTCATGATTGATTCGTGATGGATTAGTAAGATAACTAATAAGAGAGTCAATTATGTATTATACATGAAAGTTCATATTTCTACATTCACAATGTTACGTTGTTACAGATTAAATGTCACAGTTGCATACCATTGGGGACAAGTGTTCAAAAATGGGACCAGTAGTGGACTGGTCGGGATGCTAATTCGACGCGAGATTGATATCAGTGGTACTCCTATGTTTATTCTGAACGATCGCGTCGATAAAGTAAAATATATCAACCTACGCACAAACATTGGGTAAAATCATGATTAGCTAATTCTTTCTTTACAATTATATTACAGATCCCGATATGAAATAGATTAAGGCCGTATGCTATTCCAAAGTGTGATGTCATGTAGTATCAAGAAATTCAATTTTTTTATATTAATAATGTTTTTCTATTAATTTAATTTAGAATTTTCAATTTCGTAAAATTATAGTTGTTTCTCCATCACACATATAATGATGCACACGTGATAATACATATAATATGTATAAATACTCTCCACACAATAAAATTAGATAATATTTTCTATTTAATAGTTAAATATCTACATTTTTAAGACGATAATACTATAATTCAAACAGTATAGCTGCATAAAAAGAAAAAAAATCTAGAAAGAGAAAAATCTATTCTTTGTCATCTAATAGAATAATAAAAATAGTTCAATATAATTCTTTATATAGTTTTGCTATAATTCTTTAAATATTACATAAACGAAAAAAGGAAAACTAAAAAATATATAATATATCTTAATGTTTACGTGGTACAACAAATATTTAACAAAATATAAAATATTAACTCGAAATTTGACTAGTAAATAATACTAACACTTTGAATTTTTCGTGAATTTAAAGAAAGTGATAAATGAAATCATCCAACTGCACACGATAATAGCGTAATAGTGAATACACTAATATTCAAAAATAAAACTAATAAATAAATATTCATCCATATAAATTTTTTGCTTAATATATAAATTTTGCTTCAGAAAAATGCTTTATTTTATTCATTTTCATTTATTTATATTTATTAATTTATTTTGTCTATTTATTTCTTTATATTGAACAAATTAAAGAATTCAAGTAAGAAATAAAAAAAATTTCTTCAATTTTTAAATTATTATTGTTTAGATCTGATTAGCATACGGCTCTAAAATCTAATGTGTACTTCGACTATTCGTCAATAGTATTAACAATTAATAATTTTTTGTGCAACCGGCGCACAAAAAGTCGCCCTTTACGCACATGATGGGATTTTAGAAAGGGCTCCCTTTTCACGCACCGATCACACAAAATATCGTAGCCAACATGTGCGGGTCATAAATCGGCCGATCGTACGGATTGTCACATTCGGCTTCGCCTCGTGCGCCAAACTTCCGTACTCTCGGTTGATTTACGATCCCCCGCACTTGTTAGCTACGAATATACTATTATTCTGTCAATTCTATCATATTAATTGTTGATTATTTTATAATTATTTCTAATTCTTATGAATCGGTTATATTGATATGACACATAAAATTTTGTATAGCGCGAAATTTATATTTCGACAACCGTTATTATCCAGCGTGAAAAATATCTTCATCTTACCCTTTGAAAGAAATGTTTGGATAGCAATCGCAGTATTCCTTCTTGTCGTTTTTTGCTTATTATATTTATCTATGAAATGGGAATATTATCGGAATACAATGAAAAAATCGTCAACTACCTGGAAAGATACTCATATCGGCAATCCGACACTAGGCGAAGATTTTCTCGTTCTTTTAGGCGCATGTACTCAACAAGGTATACAATTTAATCTAACGATAAATTTTGCAATTTTTAATTTGCAAGTTAAGATATTCGCAATTTTAAAAGTCAACTTATAAAATGTTTTTATCTATAGGTTATTCGTACGAACCATATAGATTTTCAACTCGAATCATCACTCTTACGTTATTGGTAGCCTCATTAAGTCTTTACACGGCTTACACAGCAAATATCGTAGCTCTTTTGCAATCTCCTGGAAATTCAATCAAAACTGTTTCCGATCTCTTGCATAGTCATTTAATTCTCGGTGCGCAAAATTACACAGCCACTCATAATCTGTTCAAGGTTAATATACTCCCAGATTTAATTGTTCAAAACAAAAATTTAAATAACTAGAACTATCGCAAGATTAATTATTCCTATGTAGCATTATCAAGATCCCGTTAGGAAAGCGATTTTTGAAGAGAAAATTGAGCCGAAAAGACACAAGGCCAATTGGATGGATGTAGTAGATGCAACACCTCGCATAAGAAATGAATCATTCGCATTTTACGGGTCAGAATCTCGGATATATCAAATAATAGAAAAAATATTTCAAGAATATGAAAAATGCGGGATAACAGAAATCGATTACACGAACGAGGTATTACCACATCTCGCACTACCGAAGCAATCGTCATATTTAGAGATAATAAAGAATGGGTAAGAGACTGTATCTTATGAGTTACTTCATGTTATTGAAATAAAAATAATTAAATAGTAACAATTTATATTAATAATAATTTACGTAATTTAAAATTTAACGTTAAATAAATACCTACATATTAAAATATAAATACATGTATACTCAAATATAGTATTACTTGTATATTCGAATTAGGAAATATTGATTAAAATTTATGTATTGTATTTATGTAAATCAATTGATCGATAAAGAAGGCTCCGTTTTTACATTTAATCATTACTTCATTAAACATACATGCAAATGCAAACAACAAAAATTTCAAAACTACTTATATAGAAAAAAAGCAAAGCAGATTACATGATATTATTTTCAATTAAGTTTACATTGTGAAAGAATTATAAATGATGTTCTACAAAAATGTCTATAGGAACAGTATTATTTTTTCTTTGTACATGCGTTATTTAAAAAAAAAAAATAAATACAATCTCAGAAACAAGAATTTGTAATGTTTCAATATGAAACATTTATGATTTTTTTCGGTGTTAAGTTTTCGACGATTAATTTATTAAAAAATTAAAATTTTCAAGATTAGATAACACCCATAAATCTGAAAAGACTAATACAATTTGCTATATACAAATAGTATGTTTAATAAAACATTTTTTTCAGAGCCATGATACTACGAGAATATGGGCTGAAATTCCGCGATGAATATCGTTTGATTACGAGAAAGCCACAATGTTCGAATCAAGCTAACTTTCTTAGTGTTGGCTTCACGGAATGCCGATTTTAAATTATTGTAATGGTTTACGGATTTCTGATTACATTAATTGTATTTGCATTGGAGTTGGTATGGCACAAAATGTAAGATTTAATCTTATTTAAATATCTTATTCACGCAGGCACAGGTTAATACAACTTATATTTCCTTCTATAGACAAAATAAATTTACACAAAAAGAGACGGTTCAAATTGTGAAAGAAAATGAAAATCTCGAAATTACCGAATATATTGAATAGGTAATTTCAAGAATACACATTAATCCTAAATGTTACACAAACAGGTGTATATTAATATTTCCTACATTTCTGTGGTAAACAAAACATCTTTTCTTATTTCTACCGTATTTTCTTCACAATTTTAGAGCGCGTATGCGTGCGCGCGGTTAAAAGTTGGAAAAATGATTAATGTAGCGCACATAAATATGGTGTGTGATAATCAATGCAATTTTATTTGTTTAAAAAAAGTACGTATACTAATGTTTGATATTTAATGTTATTATATTAGAAAATTGTAAAAACATGGCAGCAAATGGAGATCCGTCATTTGAATCTGCCACCAGTTGATGACAGATCAACATATATACGTGTTGCCATCTACTGATGAAATCATGTATCGCTTTATGAAAAGCAAGAAAAAATTCATTGTACTTATAAACTTTATCTTCAGTTGATATCCGAAATTTTTTACAGCTTGTAAAATATATGTTGTAGCAGTAGTGAGAAAGAATTAAAATTATAAATTATATAATCGCATTAAAATTGTTTTTTTTTTCATATCTTGTTAATTCCTCTTTATCTTTTCATATATTGATTAGATCTTTTCAGAATAATTTTATGTGCAATATTCTCCTGTAGTATTAGAAACTTAATAAAATTTATATATTTGCTAAGAATTAATTATTATTTTTTCTCCCGATTTTAACAGAAGTTATCAGTAAAAATTACATATACAATTTAATTTGTTTAAACTAAAGCTGGCACGTTTTACCGGATAAATAATATATTTTAACTAACAATAAGAAAATATATATAGAATTTTCCTTGAAATATATAGAATTCTTTACGCAACACGTCTCATATGATTCATAAATAAGCAATTGTAATTAAGTAGATGCTAATAAAGATTATTGTTCATATTATTATGGTTTTTTTCTTGAGTTGACAAGAAAACTAATTTATATTTACACATGATTTCTCATAACAAAATGAAAAAAGGCAATCCTAAAAATATATTAATTTCCGATTCAGAACTACAGTTTCATATTCGATGCACATTGCATTTAGTATGCTATAGTAAAAAGTATATCATATATCTCCAAAATATATTTGTTTTATTAAGATATTTTTACTTATATAATAATGCGTTATTGTACTTTATTTGTTTATTTATATTAAATTTATTTATATATTTAAAATTATGTTAAAATATACAATAATATATATATATACAATTTTAATCATATACTGCATATAATAAGTAATCTATAATTATTACAAATTTAGTACAAAACAAATAAATATCTGTCATTCCGACTCTGCTGTTATTTGTATTATATACTAAATTATATATCTACTATATACACAATTCTACCATGACGATCATCTGCTGACAAAATCACACATTAATTTATGCGACATGAAAAATACGATCACGTACGAAAATGCGAATCTGTTTACATTCTGTGTACTGATATTATATCATTTAACAAACAAAAAGGTTTTTCTCATTATGTCAAAATTTTTATTTTTATTTTATACAGTTTGTTATTATACATTATAATAACAATGTGTAACTATATAATAAAAGTATAATCTATTTAAAAAAATAGAATATGTGTCCATATAAAATTATTTCCCTCTCCAAAAAATTAGTTTAGTAATAATGTTTATATAAACATATATATATATATATATATATATATAAATTTATAGAAATTTTATATAAATCTAACTCTACTTACAATTAGTGATCTCTGCAATACAAAAGACAAAATAAAATAAGTATTCCCTATCTCTGGAGCTATTAAAAATTGTAGACCACAAATATTCCAAATTTTTTAAAATTACGGCACAATTATTAAGCAAATAGTAATTCTGTGAAACATCTGTAAGCTATTCGACAAAGTATCGAGCACCTGTACAGTAAATCCCATCGCTAATACGGTACCTAATACTCAAAATTATCTCCCATCGCTAATACGGTACCTAATACTCAAATATTATCTCAGAAAAATGTACCTTTAATATTTAATGCGATAATGCGGAGTTGCACCGTAATTTTCTTATGTATCTTTGATTAGCTTTAGCCTCGATAAACTCTGCCTATATAATCGACGACTATGTTGTGACGGCGCGACGTCATAGCAACCCGCTCTAACCGGCGTAAGACAAAGCCCCGGTCAGTCGTAAATAAATGCACTTTCGTGAGCCGCGATGCCGAAATCTTGAACTCGACCCTGGGAAATGTCATTATTTAAGACGAAAGAATGGTGGAGAACGCAGTGCGGAGTGAACGAGTCCTTCGACGGTCGCAACCTGCTCGTCGCGCCATTTTTCGGAGCCGACCTGAAAGACATTGTCATCGTTGGCAGCCACAGCGGATTTCTACGGATATACAGCCCGTCATCGCAATGGATAGAGGAGACGAAATTGCCGAGTGGCTACAAATCCACGGACCTGATCATCGAGTCGCAAATCGGCGACTGCATCGTCGATATGAAGACGGGAAAATTCGTCTCGTAAGTGGAATCGCGTGAGAGAATTAAATTATTGACGTGTCGTGAAGAATTGCGCGTTTTTCATTCCATTTCGTAACGAAGATTTGTGAAAGAGAAATTATTTCGAGATTAAAATCAATCGATGCAAAGAGTAATTGCTTAATCTTCATCTAAATCTAAATATTTCAAACAAAATATTGAAAACAAAAATTGATAAATAGTGAAGAAATGTGTAATAAATGCAATAAATAAATGAATAATTATCGTATTAAAAGATACGTGATTTGATCTTTTACGTATCATCAATATAGAATATTACATAGATGTTAAAAATATAAAAATATATGAAGAAATTAATTTGTTTTTTAAATTTTTAATTATTTCATATAAATAAGATAATGTGTAAAATTTCTATATTTTTAGTCTATGATTTATCTTATAGTAATCTTGTGTTCCCACCCGACAGAAAATCAATTATTGAAATATTTGAATATTTATTCTATACATTTATATATCTATAAATATTTTTCGTTAATTATACTTATTGTGTCTGGATTTAAATATAGCACGTCACGAATATGTTTTATCTTTAGCTAATCTACTTTATAATCTACTTTGTAAATCCTTCAAATACCATGTTTTTATCGATATCGATCTGTTTCAGAGGTTCACAAGATACTCGACTCGCGATTTTGACATCAACAAAACTCATCATTTACAGCATTGTTTTGAACCAAGGTTCCGTCGAGCATGGTTTGTAATGCAACATTATATCATTATTATAAGCTTCAAAGCAACTAATTAAAATGCATTTTAAAACATTCCTTTTTTTACAAATTGTCAAGTTTTCCATCTTTCTGACTATAATTTTACAGATTTATCGTTCTTTTATTGGCTTTAACTTAAAATACATTAAACACAAATTATAGTTAATGAAAACAGAAAAGAATATCATTTCTGAAAATCTATACTCGCCAAAATTTTTATTTGGATTCTAAAATCACAATACGTGCCGAACTATTAATTTGAACGACAATCATTAATTGTATGGAAAGATAATTCTTGAAAGAGACGGAAAGATTAACAAGATCAAGTAATCAAGTGAGGTTTTCGCTCGAGAACATTGAAATTCTCACGGTGTCTGATCTAAGAATAGTCTATCAATTAGAATTTATCAAAGTCTGCATGTGCACAAAGATTAAATACATGCCTACGTACATGAAATATAGACATGTGAATAGTTACACATTTTTTTCATTTTATGATATGAAGCGACTTAGTATCTTAGTATCTTATTTTTATTATCATTATTACTAATATTATTGTTATTATGAATTATTATTAAATATAAATTATTACAATCAATTTAATTCATCATTATTAATTATTATTAATTTATTATTAACATCACGTTTTGTGAATCCCATTAGTATATTATATTTATTAACATATCACTGCTGTCATTATTTTCATCATCGTTATCTCGTTATTATGACTACTATTATAAATTTTAGATATAAGATTTAAGTATAAGATTTATCTAAGAAGAGAATGCGTGAGATTATTTTTTATTATTATATAGTTTATTATATTAACATCAAGTTTTATGAATCCCATTAGTATATTATATTTATTTATACATCACTGCTGTCATTATTTTTCTCATCGTTATCTCGTTATTATGACTACGATTATAAATTTAAAGTATAAGATGATTTGTCTATAAGGAGAGAATGCGTGAGATTATTTTTCGTTGGATCTTTCGAAGAATTCGCAGGACCCGAGGCAAATATCTTCCGCAAGAGCCGGTCTTGAATCCATGCAAAATGACCGCGAGCGTTGCACGTTGCTAACGAGCCGCGCAACGTTACGCATCACGAGAGCGCTAAATTATTCGCGCGCGTGAATAATTCTCGGCGAAAGATCTAGATATATAGAAACGTCGCGGGCGCAGCAATATCTCGCGATGCGTCGATGCCTATTACGACAGAACGATTTTCGTCCGACGGAGTATGTCGTCACACAAGTCGTAAAACCGATATCGCAAAGTGATAGCGTATCGTATTCTTTTGCAACACGTGTTACGTGCGCGACGATGATATAAGAATTAATAAGAAACGATCATCGAGAGACTATATCATTGCCTGCTGTCAAATTTATAGAATGATGAAGAAAAAAGATTGTTTAAACAGATGGTAATATCAATCATCGTGTCGATATATGTTACGCGATATTAAATCTATACTATGAATATTGCATGTTCGTTTTCAATATTCTGTAAAAAGATCGTCTGTTCCGATAGACGAAAGATTAATTTTAAATTTGTAGAGTTTAAGATATATCTCAAATATGTAGCATACCTACTTTAACGTGAAACTCATCTTGTTTAATTTAATTGTTCTATTCTGTTGCAGAAATTATATAATTTTTAACCGCAATTAGAATATTTTTATGTTACATCGATCGATTGATCTTTCTGATCCATATTGACTTTCGATAAATAACGCTGAATGTAACCGTTCATTATAATATTGTATATAAGCTTCAAATGTGAACCGCGCGAAGGAAACTGATGATCAAACAATCGTATTTAATACTAAATATGAAGTAGTACGAACCCTACATGTTTATTCCGTCCATTTGATATCGCGTATCAAAGTGCGAAGAAAAACGCGTTGCGCAGTCTCGCGCTCATTTACGAATCACGAATGATTCGATTGAAAACTCTATTACACGTCTGTTTTTTTTCTCTTTTCTTTACGTTTATTTACGGAACACTGAAAGATTTTTTTAATTTTTTACAATCCGATTTGACGTAAAAATGTCTCTAAACGATCTAGAAAAAAAGAGTCGGACAAAAATTTCATCTCGTAACGCCACATGTAAGAAATTTTTACTGATTAATAGTAACGATTTACGCAGTTTCACACGCGACGCGGGAAATTATATAACAACCACAAAGAAATATGGATCGTGATAATGCGTTGATAATTACGAACTTACACAAATCGTGTCTATAATAAACAATATTATAGCGATGTATTGCAAAATATGTAATAATCTGTTGTAACCTAAAAAATAATTTTTATACTACATCTTATGAAAAAATATCTAATCATATTTTATATTGTGATAATTTTGCATATTCTGCGCGCGCACTTAAAAAAAAACTCGACGTTTTCTCCGTAAAAAATCTCGCCTTTCACCATTTTCATGTCGCGGATATTAAATAAAATCATCATATTATAGATGCTAATTAATTAAAATGAAATTATACGTACAAAAACATATTTTTTATATTTAAAATAACAAAGTATTTTAATTATTACTGGTCAAAATGACCGGTTTGATCGGTCCATGTTTAAGGCTGCGTGTCTCGCGTTATGATCCGGGATCGAGAGAGGCGCCTCGAGCTAATATCTCGTTAAATCCAGTCGATATTAGACGCTAGCAACAACAACACACGACCATCGAACGTTTCGTAATAACTCGCGAGCGCCGTTACGTCAACGCGCATATTATATGTATATATATATATATATATATATATATTTCGAGCGATTCCTCGCCCTCTGGACGGGCGTGGAACGGAAAGCGAGTACCCCGATTATCTCTTCCTCGCAAGGAAAGGAAAAAAAACCGTCCGTGCGCCGATTCCCGTTCCGTTCCGATTGCACGCACTCGCAGGGAGAACGCAAATTGCTCGCGAGTTGTTTTCGCGTGCGTGTAAATTATTAATGATTGCGACCTGTCCGTGATTGACATCTTTCGCGAGATCGCGTTGAAGACAAGCAACGTGTCACGCCTATTTCCTCCGCGACATCACGTAGGCGCCACCGAGATTCTTTTATACGTCCTTCTGATTCTCGCGAGGAACGAAAATCCATTGAGCGATATCATTTTTTCCGTTTATTTTGTTTAAAAATAAAATTATCTCCTCTACTAAAATTTTTCATATTTTTAATTTCGTTCTCATACTTTCTTTGATTTTTACAAAATTTTCAAATAAAGAGAAAAATCCAATTCTAATTTTTATTCAGTAAGAATATTTATATAAAATAATTTTTATATAAAATATAAATTTATAAGAAAATTAATATTCAATAATGATTATTCTTTTATCATTTCTTATCTTTTCACATTCTACCTTTAATTTTCTCTCTTTTCTTGCACGCGCTATTTGAGTCAAGAAACCGTGTTTATCCTGCTCTCACCTTTTTTTCTCGCTCACTCGTTATAACATTGACGTCTTGATATATGTAATACGCAAATCACTGATCACTCTCGTCTGGACGCTGAAACGCGACCACGATGAATTGCGGCCTGACCTATTTACGGACAGGAATCACGATTGTTCGCCGGTTCGAGCCGCTTGTCTAACGCTGTCCGAGCTCGCACATCAATCTCGCGTATTTATTTCCTCGATTAACTACAACGTATGTGTCTACAGACGCACATAATATTGGCCTGATTTAATGTCGAAATAAAATGCGCAGCAATTCTCGTCCGCGTTGACAAGTGTCGTCCTTGCGATCAGAGAAATCTGAGATACAGTTATGTGCAAAATAATAGCACCGGTTGAAAAAATGAGGAGAATAACTGTCTCGACTGTACTTATATATCTAGGATTAAATTCTGACTTTTGTGGTGTTCGAACGAACTGACGAATATCAGGAAATCCTTTAATAATCACTTTTCGATGGTGGAGGAAATATAATTAATTATAACTGTATGTGTTTCTTCTCGAATGCATGAGTAAACTATGCAATAAATAAATCCTCCCAGTAATTCATCGTTTGATGAAAGGCGAGATTAATCAAGGAATCTCTAATAGATTGTTACAATGTATAAGGACAAATAAAATTTCCGCGTTACAAAAATTTGTTGCAGAAATCTCCAAATTGATCGAATGAGTGAACATAAAAGAGAATAATTCGGAAAAATTATATAATCAATGTTTAATAACTTGTGAAGATCTTTATAAAATATGCGCTACGTGATATATTAATTATTGCATCATTAATCGGTCGAACCATCTTTGGCGAAAGTAGGACAAGACATGCTATTGCATCGCTTCACTCTCGAACGATCGACACAGAATTTTACGTTTCAATAAATAAAACAGAATCGTCGTTTTACATAGTACTCGACACTATGAGACGATCAAAATCTAAGAAACAATCTGAAGCTCCAAAAAATCCGATATTTTTTAATTCGTATTTTTATATAATTATAAATAAATCGCGAAAGTAGAGAAAACCCGTATCAACTTGATCAGAGAGAAAGAGAGAAAAAAGGGAGATTTAGAATTTTTTAAATGAATTTTACGATTAAAGAATTTTCGATATAAGCTTTAATTTAAGCTGTTCGGAAATTGTCAATTTAATTGCTATCGTTAGGTTCTCTTTGCAGGCGATCGTTGCGATCTGGAAGCCGTTTACGAGCATTTGCTGCCGCGATTTCCGGCGTCTTTGACGACGGGCCCGTTCGGTGGCGTGCGAGGTCGCGACTTCCTCTGCGTCCAGTGCCTGGACAGTACGCTTCTCTTTTACGAACAGGAGACTCCCACCTTCAGCCTGGTTCTCGGGAATCGGCTGCTGCCGGAGCCGATTGTCTACGTTTCGCGGAACGACGTCTTCGTGACGTCGAGCTCCTCGTGGAACCTCGAATGCTACAGGCAGGTTGTTCCACCCGTAACCCGTTTTTCCGAGTAGCCTGTCAATGAACACCTGCCGGTGTATATAGAGATAACGTGGCCGCGAGGTATCAGATTGCGGCCTCGTCTTTCGATCAGTCGAGAGGACGAATGAAAAGATATGGTATATGGCACTGTCATTAGATGCGAGAAACATTCCTAATTAGCCAAAGATATATCAAAGACTCGACGTGCATAAAAAGGAACATATATCATTATCATGATTTTAAAAATAATTTATAATTATTCTGATTCCACGCGTTTATGTACATTATAACAAATTAATATAAATAAATAATATTTAATATTAAAAAATAGTAATAACAGAATTGAAAAAAGAGAGAATGAAGCAAAATGTACTGTCTTCATGTGCAGCGAAATTTGCATATATATTTTTTTACATTCTCGTCATCTTTAACGTGTATAAATTATTTCATGTCACGCGTCGCGGAAATTTGTGTTAATAAAATAAGATTATCGCGGAGATATATGTATTTTTTTTTTTTGCAGATATAAGAGCATGGCAGAATTCGGAAGCAAGGATGACCGTTCGGAAGGACCGAAAAACCTGGAGCCGGACTGGAGTTACAATATCGGGGAAGCCGTTCTCGATATCGATACCGTTACCTTGAGCAGTTTCGAGGTTGCGATTCTTGTGCTCGGCGAAAAGAATCTCTACTGTTTAAAGGACAATTGCGTTTCCCTGAAGTACGCGAAGAGGCTCGAGTACAAGGCTCTCTGCTTTCAAGCCTACGTAATAGGTAACAGCCGACAATTAACTTGGACTTTTATAAAAAAAAAAATCAAAAGAAAAAAGACGCGAATCAACTTATTTTGTTATCGTTACTTCGATACTTTGATTTCTTCAGGATATTTTCTTTTTTCTCCTCTTCTTGAGCAGAAGAAAAAAAGATGAGAGAAGCGAACAAGTTGGACAGAGAATCGTGCTTGCAGACGATTCTGGCTGATGCTGGGACACGTCTAATTACTTTTAACGGATAGAAAATAAGTGTGCTAATTGAGCATGATGCTTACAGAACCGGAAGGCAAGTTGATGGTGCTTGTAATCGCTGACACGAGCACCCTGATGATTTACGAGGGTACGACTCTTAAGTGGTCAGCTCAGCTGCCTCTTACTCCAGTCGCCGTAACTCGAGCGCATTTTCAGGTAAGTGGTTGCATAATTCCGTAACTCTCGTGTTCTCACTTGACGCGATGCGTTTCGTGATGTTATTTCGTAGAAACTACGTCGTAACGCGTCATCGAAGAGCTCAAAAGATTAACGTTTTTCCTTAATTTTTATCTTTTCTGAAATGGCAAGTTGTGTAAAACATGATATCTAATATTAGATATATTATTAATTTATTATGTGCGTGATTACTAATTAGTGTTACATTAAATATTCTGAATTTTTCACACATCTCTTTTCAACGCGTAAAAAGAAAAAATATATTAGCACAAATATACATAGATATAATCTAACATACATAATACGTTTTAAGTAAACAGTAAACGGATATAACTGGTACTACGATTTTCGTACTACAATCTCCTACGCAATATAAAAAATACAAAAAAGACAAAGATAAGACATATCGACTATTTTGCGATGCGCGGAGTCAACATATTTTTTTCAGAGAAGAAAAACTTCCGCTAGAGAGCTAAATTTATATTGATAACCCATTCAGAGTTTTGATCGCGCGCGAGAGTTCTATGTGTTTTATTTGACCATCTCGTCCCTGGATAAGAATAATGGAATCACGAAACAAGAAATCTAACGACGAAATGTTGTATCTGACGAAGCGGACGTTCTATCAATCTCGAGATGAGAATATTTAATAGGACGGGAATAAAAAAAAATTATCGACCGGCTGTTTTATCCTCGAATAACGATGTCGTAAAGTAATAAGAAGAAGAAATGCATGGGACAACTGCTCTTGGGAAAGAGAGAGAGAAAGGAAACCTCGATGGCGCGCGTATATCTAACCACGATAGTCCGCAATCAGAGCCGATGACATTTGACAAAGGAACAAGCGAGACCTTCGCCATATCGGTGTTCCTCTTCCGTGTCACACTATCGACATCGCCAGTTGTTTCTCCGGCAACGTTGTGTCAGACTCGGATCTATCATGCTTGCCATCAGAAACCGAAAGCTTCTTTAGCATAGTCTCACTGTGTTTCAGAGAAAAAAAAGAATCCACGCTCCTCGAATTTTTACGACAAAAAATTATTTAATTTATTTATACTTTTATTTCCCTTTTGTTCGTTTTTTTTTGTTTTTTGTTCATTTATATTTAGGAATATTCAAAACCGCGAAATAGAAAAAGAAAAAAATGAATCGAAAGCTTCTTTAGCATAGTCTCACTGTGTTTTAGAGAAAACAAGAATCCACGCTCCTCGAATTTTTACGACAAAAAATGATTTAATTATCTATGTATAAAAATTATTTAATTTATTTATAATCTTATTTTATCTCTCTATCATAAAAAATAGTTCATCTCGGCGGAATTTCTCACATAGAAATATATGAATGCAAATTACTATCGATTTTTATTTGTTGGATATAAAGATTCACGTGAGAGATACGATAATTAGATCGTTTAGATAGTGTCTGATTAGCTTACGACCTGTTCCTTTTGTTCGTTTATATTTAGAAATATTCGAAACCGCGAGATGGAAAAAGAAAAAAATGAATAAAGATAAGAGAGGAATGCAAGCGGAGATGACGATCGAGAGAAACGCTTCGAGGCGATGAAAGACCGACCGGGTAAGAGAAAAAAATCGCAAGAGTGCAGGAAAGGACGAGAAGCCGACAATTATCACCCTGGTTTTATCTTATCGTCCTGCCCGCAGAGCTAGCACTCCAGCCAGCAAGGTTGCCATTGTTGTCTTTCCGGAGGACACTGAATACGCGCGAATTGCTGGCTAATTAGCTTAATACCGAGAACTCCGCTTCGTTAATCAGCAAATTGTCGTGACAGCTAGAATCGTCCGACGCAGACTTAGAAAAAAATCAGCCTAAATCAGTCACGGAAAATAGCGACGAGCGATTAATTTTATATCTTATCTCGCAAAAGCGCAGAAAGATTTCAAATTCCATATGCAAAAACACATTCCAACATTGAATTTTTTAAAATAGAAATACGACGCATATAGCTGTATTCAGAGATTCACTGCAATTTTTTAATTTTAAAAGTCAGACGATTTTTTTTTCTTTATACGGACAAGTCTTTAATTTAGCTCTCACGTTTCTTCCGTAAGATAATAACTATGATATTATACACGCAAGCTATATTCCAGGTTTCTCGCGATTCTTTTTTTAATCACGGTTTCTTTGACCAATTTAGGGTTGATCTTCCTTTGCGACTGCAATCCGGATTTTCTGATCTCTTTTTTTAGCACTTAGACGGAGTGATCGTCGTCCTCTCCGAAGAGGGCCAGCTGGAGGCTTGCTACTTGGGCTCGGAGCCGTCCTTATTTATCGCGCCTCCTCTTCATCGACGTGGTTACGATTACGTGGCCGCCGAAGATGAACTCATGGACCTCCGCAAGCTGGCAAAGAGAAATAAGACTTCCGGTACGCGTGGATAAACGTAAACCAATATATACCCATGATAATCATCATTGATGACGCATAAGGAATAATAATCCATAATTAAATTTCTCCGAATCGTCGCGCTTTTATAATTGAATTTAGTTATAATGAAACTTTTATTGAAACGTTAATTATCCCATAATTGAAATTATAAGGCAATCAACTGACCGACGTCACCATGGACGCCGAGCTGATAATATCTGTGACCGTGTCTCTGGATCTGGAACCCTCCTTGCGCGGAAACCGGGATGACTCTAAGGACGACGCGGCGGAGAGTCGTAATTTAATGTGCAGAATCACCGTGGAATTATCCACGTACACGACGTTACGCGACGTTCAGGTGTGCGTGAACGTCTCGAAGCCGTTCGTCGCCGAGAAAGATTGCCACGTTATTTCCAATCTTTGTAAGCGCGAGTCACATAAAGTTATATATTTACGACGGTGTCAAGTCTGAATAAAGCAAATGGACATTTCAGAACAAAGTTGAAAAATTATCGAAGATAATTAAGTAAAAAAAAGGACGATGTATAATAAATTCCACTTTTTTATCAATAATACATATTACATGTATTTTCCTCTCTATTTATTTATTTATTTTTCATTTTTTTTTATCAAAACGATAGAATCGCTGGAATGTCAGGGGAGCATTTTAAACATTTGCTCTCCTTGTGAATAAAACCACTGTAATGTATTTGCAATTTTATTTAATATAAAAATAACAAAAAGGAATGAAAAAAATTGAATTTAAAAAATTAAAAAAGGATAATAAGAAACAAAATTTATTCCCAACCAATTAATCGAATGAAATGCAAAGGTGACCGGCACGTTTTCCACACGAAGATCTACGGAAGCGCGGATCTGCCGGCGTTATCGTCAGACGTGAGAATCACAGCGAGCTACGAGACGGCGGAACGTGGGAGCCTGCGCGTGCTTCAAAAGACGGCCCAATTGCCCATGAAGATGATGCTGAGGTCCTGCCCGCCCGAGAACACGTCCACCTTCACGGCGACCATCAAGTGCAGCGAGCCCCTCGTCGCTTTTAACCAGCTGTTTCCCGGTAAATCCATCGGCACTATCGTTTATATAATGTTATCTCTCTTCCACCAGACCCTCTCATCGCCCAGTCACGCGATCAGGGCTGCGATAAAACTATTTTTTCGAGTCATCTCCTTGACGAACCTTTTTTTTGCTGTGACTCTTGTTATAATACAAATTATAATAAACGTTCCGAAAATTCTTTTAATTAATATTATATATATATATATATATAATTAAAAAAAAGGCCTAATTGTAAGAGCCAAACACGCGCGAAAATTAATTCTTTTCGCGGATTTTTAAACTTGACAGATTGTCAAGATTTAAAATTCTTTTAATTAAATTCAATTAAGTAAAAAAATATTACTGTGTATAGACGTTATGTAAATTAAAATAAGGTCTATATAAATAAAAAATGCGCGAGTAATTTTTAAAATTTTATACGCGCAATTTAAAGATAAAATCTCACGATTATCATCGATCGAACAGAGATCGATCGATCTATTTTAGAATGACTCTTATATTTCGCGCTTTTTGCGATACCGCCCTGTTGGTCCCACGCAATCGCCGTAAAAGAATTCCCTAAAAAGTCAGGAATCTTTTTTACTTCCATTGCCTCGGTCTTTCGCCCCGCTGTTCTCCGTCGGAAATTACGGGCCAGGAAATTGTGGCTAGAGAATTAGGATGTCTCGTTTGCGAACGGTGATATTAAAGAATCCAGTCTCTCTTTTTCTCTCTCCCTCGTTCTCTCTCGCTCGAAGACTTTAAATGCGCGGACCCTTAGCCCACCTAATACGATAATCAGACATCGCACAGGCCCCGGGAATCTTAGCCGAACCTCTTCAATCACGGCGCATTTTCTTCCTTTTATCGGCCACTCGACTTTAACCCTCGCATACCTGGTAGATTCGTAATTTAAAGTCGGTAAAATTCTTGTTAAGTGAATTCTTTCCCTCCTTTGCGACTGTTCGAAATAAAAAAATATCAATCATAAAAATGTCAACGACGTCCTCTCTCCAGTTTCAATATGTCAATATGTCAAATATTAAATATAAAGATTGTTCCGGAATATCCAATTATAATTTTAATTACAAAATTTTTCTAGAATTCAAAATCTTTTTTGAAAAAAAAAAAAGATTTTAAAAAATATTAATGGCTGTTGCATCTTTTTAACATTTACTTGTCAAGTATGCACATATCTTGAAACATTAAAAGGTTTGCTTGAACATTTGCAGCCGAACAGTGAGATTTTTTGATCCGATTGATTTTCCAAAAAATAAACTCGCGAAGGAAATTCGTAATTTAACAATAATTCTTCGGACAGAGTTTACAGGAGACACGCAGAGGCAAAATTGGAATGCGCTCGGCTTGCAACACGTGCAAACTAATAGCGTGGTGACCATCATTTCCGGTTCTACCAGCAACCGATATCGAGTGCAATCGAACGATGGACTCGCGATGACCTTGGTGATTCAGCAGTTGGTGAATAGACTCAAAGACAAGGCCACCGGAAACTTTACGACCACCATCGCGCAAAACCACATACAGCTGGTCCAATCTCAGATGGAGGCTCACTTTCGCAGCCGCCAAGAGGCTGATAGAATCGCGGTAATTCATTTAAATGCGAGTTTAATGCAAATTGCATCTAATCTCGATACGCAAACGAGCTTGATTAAAGAAATGCATTCGTATTTCTATATTTTTCACAGATGACATTTTTCATAATATTTTCTTCTCAAAGTCGTACACCTACTTCTTACATTTTTATCCCTTTCTCACTTTTATATTAATATTTCAATTTCTATTTTATCTCTGACCGCGCGTACAACAAACATAAAACGCATTAATAAAATTCAAAAATTTCCGCCAAATCAAATATACATTAATATTAAATATTAGATTTTGCAAAAGAATATATACGCAAATTCCAAGAATTATTTATTTATCTCAATTTCTATTTCTTTGAAAGCTCTCGTGCTTTCTTCGCTGCCGTAAGATTTAAGATCAGCTTCTCTCGCAATCATGACGATGACGACGTCGACGGCGTCCGATTCATTAACATCGCCGTCGCCGTCGATTAATTACCCCTCTTCTTCTCGGCTCATGTTATTTTCTTATTCGCAAGTATAGAACGAGATCGGGCTGCTATCGACCCAGTTGAGAAACATCGAGAGGAGGTTGCTGCGCGCCATGAGGGAGCGAAACACCCGATCTCTGGCCACGACCGGGCTGCCGTTCCTCTTGGAATCGACCTATCGCGCGATCTTCGCGCTTCTGGATGATCTCGCGATCGCACGAGCGGTAATTGACCGGTATTTCTTATCCCTTATACAACCGACTCGTTATATGATCCATCTTGGCCTTTAATCATCGTTCAACCTAGATACGTCCAACGAGATCCTGATTCCGTTTCATTGTCAAACTGTTGAGACAATAATTTGATTCTTATCAACAGATTTTTATACTGTAGTCAATATAACTATTGTGTTGCAATATAAATTCTCTTAATATATTATTAAAGGATTAAAACGTCTCATACATTTTTTTCAAACTTTTTTCTAATATTTTCACAATAGAAATTTTCTGCTATTATAATCGCTAATATAAGATATTCGATATTTAAACTGGTAATTATATAGATATTATAAGATAATAAATTATATAGAAAGGCAATATATAAACATTTTCATTTATTTTATAAAATTTTTATCAGAAAGATGTATGAGACGAATATTGCTTGGCATTTTAATACCGCAATTAAAATCGTAGCCTGAGAATTAGGAATGTATCGGCATTGCTCGCGAGTTGTGCACGATAATTGGCCTGTGTAGTCGCTCCGGCTTATTATATTCATTCGATGCTGGCAGCGATGGCGACCGTAATCTCGATCGTATAAAATACGCGAGAGAGCCGCATCGATCGCGATCGCGATCGATACGGTATGTTACGTTTTATCGCGCGTCGATCTATGGAAGGTAGAGATCGCGATTCGCGAAACTGTATCAACGCGCCTGGATCCGTATATTGCCACTCGATTCCTCTCTCGTCGCGCTCGAATGGCTTATTATTTGCGAGATTTATGGCGCTCCCGGGGAAGGAAATCCGACACGAGCCGTGTTTAGATGGATAATGAAGCGAAGGACAACAAGAATAATAATCATTTCGCTGTCATCGTAAACAGCTGATTCAAAAACGCGAAACAAAATAATCGACGTATTTTTCTAATAAGAAATTATGATTATTGACTACTATTGTTAATTCCTTATTATGACTCTATTGTTGAATTCCTTTTGTCCTGTTTATACAATTGAATTCTCAGGAAATATAATTAATCTGCGTATAATTGGCGGATGTGATCAAGAATCAAATTAAAATTAATAACTGGTAGATTGAAGAGAAAGCAGAAGGAGCGCGAGAATAATCACTACTTCGACCGAAAAAATACATATATTAAGGTTAATAAAAATTTCTTTCTTCGAGAATTATTTTGATCTCGGTAAAGACTTTAAAAACGCTATAAATTATAAAAAAAAAAAATAAAAATCCGAAAAATTCGTAAAAATGACCCCAGTGTCTGATTCGAATTTCAACTCGCGCCGTCAGAGATCAACATAGATGTGTGCTATCTGTCAATGTTCGTTTGACGTAACGCGAGACACGATAATTGGGCTGTTGCAGGAACGAGAACGCACCGGCCACGGTCTGCGGTGTGCTGTGAGGTTACTGCTCCTGCTGTTGCGGCTCAATGTAAACGATGATAAGTACACGATGCTCGAAGCTGCGATCGGATTCGAGCCACAGCTGCGCGATGAACTCGTAAGTACATCCTATCGGTCAATCTTTCCGCTTTAAAGCGGGAAAAGATTCACATTCGACACATATGCCTACTTGTAAGATGTAATTTTAATGAAAACATGTATTATTTAAAAAATTTGCAATATGTTTCATTCTATTAATTCTGGTATATATCATATTTCTAAATATATTAATTTCTCATAATGCGATATATAAATTTCACATCAGAATCAATAGAAATAAATAAAACATGTTATATAAAATCTTTTTTAATTTATATATATTATGAAATATATTTAAAAAATATTAATAATTAATAATTAATATAATATATACAAATTTAATAATATATAAAAAATATATATTAATATATAATCAATAATGTATTTAAACTATGTATGTACATACACAATTTACGATAAAAGTGCATATTTTGCATAATTAAATATACGAATGCAGAGATATTTATTTCTCTTCTGTCCAGCTATAAATATAAAGTTAAATTGATCAATGTTCGCCATCACATCGTAGCGAGATCTTGTTATCGTTGTCGCGCGCGTTTAATTGACCGTGTCATTGCCATTCCCCTCCATCATTTTCGATAAGCATACGATTGATTGATTTTGCAGGACTGGGAAGAGATCGCCGACGTTAGTCTGAGCGCTTTTCTACGATCTACGTCTAGAAAATGCACCGGTCACCTAGCCGAGATGAAACCTACAGTGTTGTCAAAGATGACATCCACCAGAGAATTCGCAAAATTAAAGAAGCGTCTGATTCACGCGATCGAACGTCTCGATAGCTACCGTGAATCTACCGATATTGCTGAAAATGAACCAGAAGCTGGCGCTTCTTAAACATCTTGTCACATTCTAATTTATTATTGTAAATACTATAAGTAAAAAATAAAAAAGCGAACATCCTTATTATATCCGGAAGCAAGATCTCTTTTTTTTCAAAGAACTCGAACGAGATAAATAAAATTTTGGTAATTTTTTGTCATTTTAATAAAAAAGATGAAATGTGTGAAATTTTGAATGCAAAAAGGCAGAATTTAAATTCCAAATTAGAATTTAATTTTGAAAAAAAAAATCCGTCGACATCATGATTGATCGCTTCATCATCCTTGCGCTCGTACATACGTCAGACGCATGTACATAATATCTCGACTCGCGCTTTGATTGCACATAATACGTATCGATACGCAGGTGCGACGCACGCGTATTATATTATGCACGGACACGTCAAGTCGAACGGTTTACGTAAGTGCATCTATATCGCGCCGACGATAATTTCATTCCGTATGCCTGCGGCATATTATCGAAATAGGCGAAGTCGAACGGCGTAACGTATAGTTTGAATGATTCACTGGCTGGCGCCACGATTCCGCTTTTTCGAACCTAATTAATGGGAAGAATGTATATATGGGAGAGGGTATATGTTTATAACCCGGCGGGGACCAATAACAGTCGCGCGCTTTGTTCGCGATAATTTTCTTGACGAGAACGTTCGCGCGCAATATATAATGTATGCAAAGTGCCTACCCTGCGCTTAGAATGGAAAGGATCGTGTAAGAATTTTTCCCAGATCCCAGGCTACAAGCAGCGACAATGAAGAGATATGACAACATATCGAACGACTATATTTATATACAGTCGTTGTAACAATCGCGCTTCTGTTGATTCTCTTTACCGCGCCATCAAGGATCGTAAATGAAATCATCTCCGGATAGAAGGCAAGTTTCGCCTGGAATATATATATATATATTTCTACGATTGCAACGTAGATTTATGCTATTTAATTAAGCGTCGGATCAAAGGCCATCCGTATTTATCTACTGGAATAGAATCTTGTATTTATCCTTTTTAACGGTGATTTATACTTTTTTTTCCCGATCGTTTGATACTTTTGTATACGCTCCTCGTATCATACACACGCATGCGTATCCGAGCCGATACGCACAATCTGTGAGAGATAGTTCTATGCTGATGCTGCCTCTTCGTTCCGCGTGCGCGGCTTCCCACGAGCGTGAAGAAACAAATAGTCACGAGGAACCCGGAGTAACCATCGGCCAAGTGCTCGGCAAATATTTAGACGGCAGCACTTTTCCCCGACTTGCGGCCACTGATGTAACAGATTGAAATATTTGCGGCCGCGAAGCTTTGCGGTTCGGATAAACGTCCCGCGACGTAACAACGTCGGCGGATAACCGCGAAACGATCGACGCGTAAACAATGCAGCCAAACAATGTTGCAATGATGTAAGCCTTTACGACCGAGTGATGTTTAGTTATATTGGCACAAAGTCAATATATAATAGATCATGTGTGCGCGAGGTTCTCTATAGAATTGTTTACCTCCAGCTTCAATGCGAAATTGGGATGATGAATTTTTATTCTCGGAAAGATTCGAGAGAGAAATGTCATTATTTGCTCCACAACATTTCGATACTCAACATTAAATATCGTTAATCATATTTTTAATTCCGAGAATAAAAATTTATCATCCCAATTTCATTGAAGCTGAAGGTAAACAATTAAGAATTCTTTTAAGAATTAAATCTACGAATCATACATTTATTGCTTTAAAAGATCAACTTTTTTAATTGAGAACAAATTGATTTGAACGAAATAATCTGTCATAGGAATATATAAAGTCTTTATATTTTATATAGATTTCCTAACTGCAAGTTTCTCAAGAGGAGCACGATGAATTTTTATTCTCGGAAAGATTCAAGAGAGAAATGTCATTATTTGCTCCACAACATTTCGATACCCAACATTAAATATCGTTAATCATATTTTTAATTGGTCAATTCGTGATATTTCTCTCTCTTTCTCCAATCTTTCCGAGAATAAAAATTTCTCATCCCAATTTCATTGAAGCTGAAGGTAAACAATTAAGAATTCTTTTAAGAATTAAATCTACGAATCATACATTTATTGCTTTAAAAGATCAACTTTTTTAATTGAGAACAAATTTAAATTGATTTGAACGAAATAATCTGTCTTAGGAATATATAAAGTCTTTATATTTTACAATATATAGATTTCCTAACTGCAAGTTTCTCAAGAGGAGCACGATGAATTTTTATTCTCGGAAAGATTCGAGAGAGAAATGTCATTATTTGCTCCACAACATTTCGATACCCAACATTAAATATCGTTAATCATATTTTTAATTGGTCAATTCGTGATATTTCTCTCTCTCTCTCCAATCTTTCCGAGAATAAAAATTTATCATCCCAATTTCATTGAAGCTGAAGGTAAACAATTAAGAATTCTTTTAAGAATTAAATCTACGGATTACATACATTTATTGCTTTAAAAGATCAACTTTTTTAATTGAGAACAAATTTAAATTGATTTGAACGAAATAATCTATCTTAGGAATATATAAAGTCTTTATATTTTATATAGATTTCCTAACTGCAAGTTTCTTAAGAGGAGCACGATTTATAATAATCGTCAATGTAAAGATACCATCTACCGATACTTCCTCGGAAAATCCGAAGAGAACGATCGCCTGTCGGAGTTCTAGCTCGTATCGCCAATTATCTCGCGCAACAACGCGAAAAGATACATGCACTAGGTGCAGAAAGATGCCGCTCAATAGAATATTCCTGTATCGGACGAAACGATCGATCAATCGATCGCCCGAGGCGCGTTAAAGGGGGAAAAAAGAAGAAACAACAAATCGATAAATGTGCGGAATAAATCGGCGACACCTGCGGAGGTGCGTCGGAAAATTACGGAACTTACGTATCACTAAATCGCTTATTATCGCTTACTTTGCCGGAGGAAACCTGAAGGGAAAAATGCAAAAAAAAAAAAAAACGCTAAAAACCATCTCGTATCTCGCCACCATCATCGATTATCGATTATCGATATCGTCACCATCGTCGGAAAAAAGAAGAAGAGTTCAATGAGGGGGTCAAGGTCCCGATGCAATATATTTCCAATTTTCCAAACGACGGCATAAACAACGAATGCACGCTGCATTCCTTCTTATTATCTGCTTAATGGAAGACGCTAGATCTAATATTCTCGCGAGAGATTATCCTGTCAATCAAAAGATGCAAGATCGATAGATCCTGCGCATCTACGATATTATGTTCAGAAATGTTTTGAAAGAATTTGTGGAAGCAATTATTAATAAATTATTTACAAACCGCAGATATAAAGTTTGTAAATAATTATTTACAAACTTTATCTGCGGGTTTTTTTTCATCGATTTAAAGTCAATTTTTCTGTAACAAAAATCGTCTCGTCTCGTCTTTCTTCGTTATTAAAATACAGGCAAATCTGTTGCAAGTAAAACTGAAATTGAATCTCTAGTAAAGTTTTTCGAAATGGCCTAAAAAAATTAAAATTTTGACATAGGTTGACAAGTTAAATGAACCTTTTTTTACATTATTATGTATACTTCTTCATTAAGAAAAAAAATACGGTTCAAGAAAATTATATTGGAAAAATTTTAAAGCACTCAATATACAGGGTGTCCGATAACTAACGGACCAATGATTAAGGGCGGATTCTCTGACCAATTTGGAGACGATTTTTCCTTAACAAAAATGTTGAGAAGTCAATAATTTTCAAGTTATAAGCGATTGAAAAAAATAAGTTTTTTGAAAACTAAACGTTTTGGAGTTAAAAGTCTAACATAATTACATTCTTCAATTAATTTCAGGTAGAGTTTATTATAATAAAATTTTAATTTGAGGCTTAGTTATAAAGATACATAATGACAAATATTGGAAAGTTGTAAAAAACGATGACCTTTTTCGACATTTTCGCTGAGGAAAAATCGTTCCCAAATTGACCAAAGAATCCATTTGTAATCGTTGGTCCGTTAGTTACCGGACACCCTGTGTAAAAAGACTGAATAGTATCCAGCTGATAGTCACTCGATATAGATATTCGAGACTTTAAGAAAAGATTTACGTGAGAATTGTTGTCGAAAACATGATTAAACGCTATACACGTGTCGCCCTTATGCATTATGCGAATACAAAGCTAAAGAGGCAGGCAATAATAGTGAGCTAGCCGCTCACAATTTTTATTGCCATTTGCTGAAAAAGCCACTTGACTTCTCCGCTTGCTTTGTGAAGAAGGTTACGGGTGAGTTAGAAAAACAATGAAAGAGACAGATGAGAATCCTAGGAACGCGTACCTGAAAAGAGTTTCACGTGTTTGTCACTCGATGCCACACACGGTAGAGAGACGAGATGCGACCTTTTCTCTATGTAACTCGCCGCTTCTGACAATCGTCATTCATTCCGCGAACTGTCTTCGGACAAAGGCTTGAGGATGAATGAGGAAGATATACGAAAGTGGTAGCGCCGACCATTCATAACGGCTTGTTCTCATAAGTATCAATGTGTTTACAAGAATTAAAATAGAATTAAAATAGATTCATAAATCAATCCAAACAACACATGTTGGGGAATGCTGGAGCGGAAACCAGAATCACAAGACAAAGACTCACATTTCGACTTTCTCACCCGTCTCAGGTTTTCGCATTTTGAGTAAAACAATAGAAAAATAACAGAATATAAAGGCTAAGGGCATATATGGAATGTGCACCATATGCAGTGTTTGAACCTTTGTAAGTCCTAAGTCTATGGGATTAGCAGGATGTAGATTATGTCTTTGACAAAAGAATTGTATGTAACAATAAAAACTGCCCAATTAAATATATATAGAGTTCTAAATAAAAAAAGATACAAAAAAGGCAGGAAGACTCATTTTCTTTCGAAAAAGACTAAAGAATAAATATTAAAGAGAGCACATAACAAAAAAGTAATAATAAAAAATAATAATCAATTTGAAGGGCTCATCAAACTTGAATTCGATAATTAACGAATAAACATAGATTTATAATGATACTTGAGAGAAAATGACGAAAAAAAAGAATGAATAAATATGATAATACAGGAGCTCTTTCTTCTCTATATATCGCGGCAATTTCCTTACAAGAAATTACAAAAACTTAATAATTCTGCAAAAAGCATGATCAGGGAGATGCAATTTTTCGGATAATTTTCTGGTCCAACAAAAAGACGCAGTTTAAACGAAACTTTGAAAAATGTTCAAATTGCAAAAAAGCAATCTTACTCTCTCAAATGCTCTTATGGGATAAATGACGCAATTTAAGCAGACTTTATAAATAAACGATGTTTACCAGCCGTAAAAAGCGCAGTGATGGATAAGATACATTTAAAATGTATCTCGATACAGATATGTGTAAAAAAAATATATCTAGATACAGATACATAAATTAAAATATATATATAGATACAGATACTCAGATACTTTAAAAGTATCTCGGATACATATCAGGTACTTTTAAATTATATTTTATCATAATAATGATAATATGCATAAAATGTAATGAATAATTTTTTTATATTAATATTCTATTCAAAAAAATATGTAAAAATATATCTGCAAATGTATCCGAAAAAAGCAATTCAGATACCATGTTTTGTATCTAGATACAGATATAGATACTTTAATTCGAATATATCTCAGATGCAGACCATGAGCGTCCGCAGGATTTTTTCCAGGACGGGGCATATTATTAGATTGAAAAAATGTTTCATACTTAATTCTTTTAAATCTTATTTTTTTGTTATTTTTATTCTTTCATATTAAACATGCAAATAAATTTTAGTGTTAATTCAAAAGGAGAGCAAATGCCGCTGATGCAGACTCAGATACACAAAATGTATCTATAGATACTACCCAACACTGCGGCTATCGAGGATTTTTTCCAGGGCATATTATTAGATTGAAAAAATGTTTCATTCTTTTAAATCTTATTTTTTTGTTATTTTTATTCTTTCATATTAAACATGCAAATAAATTTTAGTGTTAATTCAAAAGAAGAGCAAATGAGCCCCTGATGCAGACTCAGATACACAAAATGTATCTATAGATACTACCCAACACTGCGGCTATCGGGGATTTTTTCCAGGACGAGGCATATTATTAGATTGAAAAAATGTTTCATTCTTTTAAATCTTATTTTTTTTGTTATTTTTATTCTTTCATATTAAACATGCAAATAAATTTTAGTGTTGATTCAAAAGGAGAGCAAATGAGCCTCTGATGCAGACTCAGATACACAAAATGTATCTATAGATACTACCCAACACTGCGGCTATCGGGGGACCATTAAATTCCGAACGAGAGCAAGCGTCCCGCTGGATTACGTGGAAACTTGCCTGCGGCTTTGCGCGAGCGACCTTCCCGGAAGAGGACCCGGAGCGAGAAACCCGACAGACAGGACGGCTTCCTTGCGCGCAGTATGGGAACGCGCCGGCCCAAGAAGAGCCGCGCGATTACGGATAGGATATTCTTTTATGCCCCGGCTTGCGTCTGCAATCTGCAATATGCGCCGCCGCTTCGCCGGCCGATCCAGATGGGTGACTCTTTAAAATGCGCGTGTGTGTTCGCTCTCGCAGAAAAACTGGTTCCGAATGAAGATGCATATTGTATATAGACGCGCATAGAGGCGGAATCGCGGATACGGAAAGTTAATATACGTCGGTCGCAAAAAACTATGTTGCACCGAGGCACTTAAAGGCCCCGCAGGCTCGAATCGATTTTCAGAGTCTGTATATAGGTATATTTATGTACCTATAAGCTAAAAGCATCGATTATCTTTCTAACTCGTATAGTTCATAGAAGAAATTTTATATATTCTCGAGTATAGGATCTCCCTGAAATCGCCTTATTTTTTGTGCTCGTTTATCTAGAAGATTTCTAAAATGTTAAAGCATTCGATAGCTTAATTCATTTCCTAAAATATGCGCTTACTAATTCCTCACTAATGCGAAAAGTAATCTCCGAAACAAAACATGCCGTTTTCATATCGAGTTAAATAGCTTTTCGGTAGAACCATTTGGTATCTTAAAGTTTTTTAAATACCTGAAATATCCCTGATACACTCTTTTATCTGACGTGACAATTCTTCATTGATAAAAAGGAAAATTCCTTTTAAGGACCTTCCTTTTAATGACTAAAAAGTCTTTCTACACTTATCGTTTAAAACTATTTCTAAAATTTCTCTTACTATGACCGTAGTTAAAAAAAAAAATGTATCTTTAATGAGGTCTATATTTGTGATTCATTTATTTGTTATGAATACTATTAGTAGTTAAGTGATACATAGTATCTTTAAGATATCTACTTTATCTTTAAGATATCTACTTCTTAATGTAGAACTTATTTTTTTGATATATATAAATTTAAAAACTGAGAGAACTGACATGTGTATAATCGAAATGCACATATATAAGATTATAATAGTGAAGTTGCGAATTGCGATAAAACGTAATTGAGAATTAATTATATGTGAAATCTCGAGCGACAGGAATTCTTTGTCTCGTTCTAAATCGATAGCTACTCGAAATCTACCGCAAAAGTACGCCATTACACCGGAAACGGATTTAAGATTGTACAGGAACGAGCCGCAGCGTTCCTTCCTCTTCGTAATCGAGATTGCATCCCGACAAATTGCTATTACGCAAACGTTTGAGAGGTCGCGTGATAAAATGAGAAACGGGACGAGAAAGCCGACGTTGCTCGACAACTTTAAAGCGTTTTTAATTTTGGAGCACCTTTTATACAATATATCGTCCGGTTGCAATCGATTCTTATAAACAGCTATATACTTATCCCTTTACGTAAGACGTCAAATCTCCGTCTCCATAGTTTAATATTATTATTGAGAATCAATATCATCGAAAAAATGAAATTAAAAGCAATTGACAGAAATGTATTTTCTGGAGTAAAATCGTGAATTTCTAAAATATTCAAAATCATTATTTGGAATTTTTGCCTTTTCTTACATTCCTTACAACTTATAATTAAACATGACAAGTAATTTTCAATCATCTACAATTAAAATATATTAAAGTACCTTTTCTATTCTATATTTAAAATATCGTTAAGAGATGGTAATAAATATTCAAATGCGCGAGAAAAAATCCAAGAATTCTTAGAAATCTGTAATTTCGAATTTTAATTTAATTCGAATCTTTGACATTTAACTGCAAAGAAATAATCTCTCGTTCATGTGTGTGTGTGTATCCTTTACAAGATTATCTTCAGATAACGTACAGTGTATTTATAAACGTGCGTCTCTCTTTCTCTCTCTGCAGAAGCTCGACGAAATATACACTCGAGAGCACAAATTATACCGCAGCAGCGGATGATTTACGAGCGACTGAAAATTAAGAGATGCTACTTTAATCAAATATCATTCCGCGTGAATAATCGTGTCGATTGTTCGGACGAGCGCAGGGCGGCGAAACATAAGAGACCCTCAGCGGCGCACGTCAGTTACCACTGCAATAAAATTTCGACGGAAGGATGCGCCATCCCACTCCCACCTGGCTCATCCGCCATTCTCCTGCTGGCATTTATGATTTAATACCGGACCACCTTGCTAAACCCGCAACCCTCGGGACCACCAATAGCGATGTTTGAGGATTTAAGCCACCATGGGAGAAAAAGAAAGAGAGAGAGAGAGAGAGATCGGTAATCAGCGGATAACGAGGTAGGGAAAGAGAACTGAAAACCCGCCGAGAGAGAGACTTCTCTCTCTCCCAGGACTCCCTCGTCCTTCGATAATTGATAGCTTCCGTCCAATTACCGTGTTCTCCTTCGCTCCTACTCTAAACATATGCCTCTCTATCGACGGCCCGGCCGATACTTACAGATGGATCGGAGAATCGAGACTGCGTGCCTCGATCCTTCTTCGATAACCATCTCTCACCTGTCAAACAGAGCCGAAAGAGATGTTTCAAGATTGATATCTTTGTCCAAATTTCTTTTCGGCAGTCTGTTTGGCGATAAACGAAATTTTCACGGTGGTAAAAAGGTTTTCGCGGAACTCTTTCTTCTTCCTATTTTGATTGTTATAAAGATTTCTCTTTTTTTTTATAAAAAATATATCGGAGAATCTCTTTATTATATTTTATATATTTGTATTTAAATAAATATACAATATATAATAAACTAAAATTACTTTAATTTAAAAGATATTTTTTTAAATTATAAACAGATAATTATATCTACGATTGATTCTCTACTTGTCAGTTATTTAATGTAGATATTATTTTTAGATGTGTTAAAAATTTTATTAAGTATAACCATCTCTTACCTGTCAAACAGAGCCGAAAGAGATGTTTCAAGATTGATATCTTTGTCCAAATTTCTTTTCGGCAGTCTGTTTGGCGATAAACGAAATTTTCACGGTGGTAAAAAGGTTTTCGCGGAACTCTTTCTTCTTCCTATTTTGATTGTTATAAAGATTTCTCTTTTTTTTATAAAAAATATATCGGAGAATCTCTTTATTATATTTTATATATTTGTATTTAAATAAATATACAATATATAATAAACTAAAATTACTTTAATTTAAAAGATATTTTTTTAAATTATAAACTGATAATTATGTCTACGATTGATTCTCTACTTGTCAGTTATTTAATGTAGATATTATTTTTAGATGTGTTAAAAATTTTATAAAGTATAACCATCTCTTACCTGTCAAACAGAGCCGAAAGAGATGTTTCAAGATTGATATCTTTGTCCAAATTTCTTTTCGGCAGTCTGTTTGGCGAGAAACGAAATTTTTACGGTGGTAAAAAGGTTTTCACGGAACTCTTTCTTTTTCCTATTTTGATTATTATAAAGATTTCTTTTTTTTTTTTATAAAAAATATACCGGAGAATTTTTATTATATATTAGATATAGAAATCAATTTAATTTAAAATATTGAAAAGATATTTTTCTTAATTATAAACAAATAATTACATCTGCGATTGATCCTCTACTCAGTTATTTAATATAGACATTATTTATAGAAAAGTATTTATAATATTGAAAATACAGAAAAAAATTTAATTTCGATGTAAAAATTATCTCTTGAGGCAAATGCATTAGATATCTTTTCAGCGCAGCTTTGTTGCAGTTATTAAAGAGCTTATAGCCATCGATCTAACGTCACGTTTTTACGATTTTTAACGCGACGACAGGCGAGACGCAATCAATGAGAATGAGAGAGATGAGGCATGATGCAAAACATCGATGAGCATTTTTTTGTCCCACCCCGAGCATATATATAAATGATATTCGATTAGGAATTGCAAGCAATCGCGCGCCGACCGCAAAATTGATTCTGAAAGGTTCGTCTACTTAATCGCGGCGAACCTGCTGCTGCTGAATCATTGGGCGAGGGAAAAAAAAACCTGATCGCGTTGCGACTTTTTGTGCCGCCTAACTGGATGCAAAAAGCCAAACGATGAATAGAAACGACTATAAGAATGCGCGCGCGCTCCGATCGAGTTTTATCTATTCATCGCGGAAACTATACACTTACGAAGATCGGTTTTCCGAGATTGGCGGTCGTTTTTCCTTTTTATTCTTTTATTCTTCCTCCGCATACTCGAGGCGATCATTACGAGTTATAGTCAGATAATTATCTGCAGATATACTGCGCATTTCAATATATTTCAAGATGAATATTAGAGATAGAGTATTATAGAATTTAACTGTTTGCTTCTCGTTAAATTCTCCCGGTTTATTTTTATCGTTTAAAAAGCAACGAGTTTAATCATTCTCGAAAAATTTCGATATTTTTTTAAAATATTTTCCTCGATCAATTAATTTATTATTACAACATCTCTATGATTTGCTTATTATCGCCGATAAGCAATCTCGAGAATGAATTACGAACGCGAAATGAATAAATGCGTTTTGCGATTAAATTAAGATGATCGCGCATCTATGAAATGTCGCGAGAAGAGAATTGCGTTTCAACAAGGTCTCGACTCGGCGAAACGGAAATCCGCGTTTATTGACCGACCGATCTCAAGGAAAAGATCATTTTCGTCTTAATGGCCTGTAAATCTCGCTCGTAAACGCCGCGACTCGCTTGCGACGACTTTACGAAAATTGTCAAGACGATGAGGGTCGGCGAGAGAAGAAGGAGGATGAGAGACTCACTCAGTGAATCACTTCCACGACCCTCGCAAAAATTTTACAACTCGCCGGGAAGATCGTTTCGACACAGACAAAAGATCACACGAAGAGAATTTTCTCTTAGAATTTACCCTGAAAATCACTAATCGTAGGACAATATCTTTTTTATTCTCTTTTGTATTTATATATTTATATCACTTATTGTTAGTTATAATCTACTTTTATCGATCTAGAATTGTAATTATATATATATATATATTTTTTTTTTGTATAATACTAAAAAGGGATTTTTCCGCTTATTAATAAAATATAAAATATAAAAAATATAAAATACAATATATTGGAAGAATTTTATAAGAGTCTCTCTGATTAATATTTATCACAATAAAAAATATTAATACGTGCATAATAAAATTAATCAAACATATTTTACATCTTATTGTGGTAAATAATATATTCAGAGAAATTCTTATAAAATTCTCTCAATACCATATTGTCCCACGATTACATGATTTTTGGGGTAAAGTCTAAGAGAAAATTCTCTCTGTGCACGTTGCACTCGTCGATCGAAGAAAAATTCCGTAGAAATTATACTCTGCGCGATAATGAGCCGGTGGACTAACGTCGCTGTTGCGTTAAATTAACCGGCCTGCCTTTCGGCTTTAATGTAACCAATTAAACCGAAAATAGACGTTACCTCGACGCGCCCGATGCATTATGTGTTTTCGTGCTACGACGCACCAAGAAAGAGAGATTCGGCTGGGAAAACGCAAATCTCTTGACAGCAATAACTTATTTCTAGGGAAATCGATCGTAAATTATTGCGAAAAAAACGACAGAATTATCCGGTGATCGATAGAGAAATTATTCCGTCGGAAAATCTCGTCGAAATCGCGCAGATGGATGAGTAATCGAGCTCCTAATTTCTTTCGTTATGCCGCTCGAATTGCAATTGCCGCTATTATCTTTGTCGGAGCGGTTGCCTAAATTACTCCGCAATCACGATCGTAATAGCGGATAAAGCCCATCTACCCGAAGCTAATTATGTGTACGTACATATATTCGCTTGTTTCTATAAATCTAGAACATCTATTTTCGTGCAACACCACCAGAGTTTCGTAAACATGAGATAGAGAATTGAATCGGTTACAAAAGGCCACATATACGTATAAACGCAATATGACTCATTCGTAGCAATTTATGCGCCCCAAGCGCGCAACTGATTATTAGTTTCTATCAATTTAATTTTCCTCATTCAATTATACTTATACTTCGTCGAGTTTAATTAAATTGAACTTTACGAACGGTACCTACGTAAATATTCCTCCGTATATTATAAAGAAAATTGATTACGGATTATGAAAGAAGCACGCGCGACAACGAATTATTATAGTATCGATTGATTACACGGCAAATTCTCTGTCTTGCTCGATGGAAAATCGAGAGACGATAACGAAAGACTTTTTATCTGATAAGAAAGATTATTGGAACTGAAATGAACAAGTCGCGAGACTCGAGTCATCATAGAAGATTGTTAATGACGAGAGCGCCATGTAAACATATATATATATATATATGTACTTATATATGAGACATCAAACGCGATCGAGCACTTATTATTATTAAGTATAATCGACGACACACACAAGGTTTTTCAAAGAAACGCCAATGGCGGGCAAAACGTCTGTGCAACGTTATCCGCGTTTATTTGCTCTCGCGCTCAAACAAATTAGCGTTTACACACGTGCTTCTTCTCTCGTTAAAAAATTACGCAGATATTTCTCTCTCTCTCTCTCTCTGTATTTCTTTTTTAATTTTCCCTCAAATAAAGCCGCGCGATAAAATCATGCGTGATCACGTTTACGATTACGCACGATGTTTATCACACGACGCGAAAATCACGTTTCATATTCCTAATAGATAAGCAACTTGTTGTGCTCTTGCGAGCTAGATAATCTCTATTGTTTGGAGATTATACAGATAACGTAATTGATAACTTCTAGAATCACTTGAATCTGTCAATCATTGCTTCTCTTTGTTTAGAAGAGTATTAAACATTGTAAAATTATATGTAGATAGTTACAATATAATTTATTGAAAAAGTTGGTTTTCTCGAAAAGATTTCACGTCGACGTTTTCTTCTCGACATTATTATATAGTTTATCGAATTAATTATTTCAATTCTGATCAAAAATATTAAATATTTCCTAAATTATTGAGCTGAAATATCACGTAATTTTTATCCGCTAATATAGAAAAAGTGTCATGCGTACTTACACATCAATAAGTGTCACTGCCAAGTTTATGATTAATGGCGTAAAAGAATGCTGGAAAAATCGAAAGCGAACAATCTGACGGCCGACACCGAGATTTCGCCTTTTGAGGCTGCGAAAGGTGTTTGGCGCGTGCGAAATATATCCCGAAACGACCTTGCCATAAGCAAGGTACGCGGTACACACGTATTGCGTATATATGATAGGAGAGGGAAGATTAATATCGGATACATAACCGCGCGAGCACATATATATATATATATATACATGCTCCGTTCGAGATCCAGTACACTCCGAGATTGCAAATTTCAAAGATAGATCGATCTAATAAATGGACTTTTCTTTTACCTTTAATTCTGATTTTTTTATATATTTTGTGAGATTTGAATAATTAATAATATAAAAATTCGACAACAAAGTAATAACAAAATTATAAATATAATAAATTTAATATTCATTTATATATATATATATATATATATATATATATATATAAAGTTAATGAATGAGACAGAGAAATAAGATTTTAATTAACGATGAATAATATGCATATATTGTATATACATGCTCCGTTCGAGATCCAGTACACTCCGAGATTGCAAATTTCAAAGATAGCTGATCTAATAAATGGACTTTTCTTTTACCTTTAATTCTAATTTTTTTATATATTTTGTGAGATTTGAATAATTAATAATATAAAAATTCGACAACAAAATAATAACAAAATTATAAATATAATAAATTTAATATTCATTTATATATATATATAAAATTAATGAATGAGACAGAGAAATAAGATTTTAATTAACGGTATAAATAATTCCTCTCTTGAATCTATATCCTCTTAAAAAAATTCAGCTGTCGCAACTGTGCTATTATATCAATTATTATTATCGTTCTGATTGATATATGTCGCAAACATATTGCGACGTTACGGATCCGTCAACGAAGCCTTAGAACTAATGACGATTCCCTTTTAAGTCGCTTCGCGACGACGCCACCGTGAATCACTTTCGGTCGCATATATCATTTCTTTTTAATAATCTAACTATTAGTGTGACACGTCAAAGATTAACGCGCCGGTTAACGCGAACGGAACAAACATTTCGACGTATTACGACGATTATTACGCTTTCATATTAGACATTTTATACGATACGTGATTCGCGGAATACATTCTGAATCATTTGCATGCGAGTATGAGATCATTGCGTGCGAAAAAATGTGAAAGCGCGCGAAAGATAAAGTATATACGGTTAAGAAAAAAAAAATTAAACTGGTTACCTCGCGCGAAAAGATACGCGGACGCAGTAAATAAAGATAAATTTCCTCTCCACGCGTGCGCAAAGTTTCAAAAATACACTACGTATATTAAGATTATGCAATCGCAGGATTTTGATATTTCTTCGAGCAAGTTTCTCGCTCTTCTGCGAAATTTATACTCCTCGGCATATTATTACTTCACTTTATGATAAACCGAAGAGCTGTTCCACTTACGTAGCGTGTTATTCTTTCGAAATAATCGATTCAACTATTAACTCCTTCTCCCTCTCCATTCTCTCCTATCCGTGGAAAATCTTAATCATCACTCACCGTTGATGAAGTACCCTCTCGTCGAGTGTTGCATCACTCTGAAAGAAAAGAGAAACAGATATATGAGCGATTCTTCTCGAGTATATTTCTTGTCAAAACTAACATTATTTTCTCATTTAAAAAATTTTTTTAAATAATATAATTTGTGACAGCTCTTTAAAAATTAATATACATATAAAAGGCAATAAGAACTAATTAGATTCTTTCATTAAATATTTATTTGTGGAAAAAGATTTATAACATAAAATATTAAACGGTTGCCTTTTTCAATCTTCTTCAGCGCATCATTTAAAATTAAAGATTAATAGAAATTAACAATCAATTATTCATAACTGTCAATATAATAAAACTATACACAAACACAGTTATTCGCATAAAACTACGTCAAGCTATTTTTTTTTAAATGTGTTTCTGTATAGTTTTATTATATTGACAGTTACGAATAATTGATTGTTAATTTCTATTAATCTTTAATTTTAAATGATGCGCTGAAGAAGGTTGAAAAAGGCAACCGAAACGTTCGAATTTATTTCCGTCTAATATTTTATGTTATAAATCTTTTTCCACAAATAAATATTAATGAAAGAATTTAATTAACTCTTATTACCTTTTATATGTATATTTTTAAAAATAGCAAAACACGAAAGCTTAAGTCAAGAGCGGCAATCCCTGTTTTTCCTCAAGGTTTTATAGGATCGCCATGAAATTTTCCCAGAGAGGAGAGATCTCCTCGTGGCGTTTATGCGCGACTTCTGCGACGAAATCGGCGGTTTACGATGTACGCGATTTCAATTGTAAAAAAAAAAAAAAAATCGCGTCGGGACATTCCGCCGCCCGGCATTCCGCGTCGTAAATAAATTAAATTAAACGCGCATTTGCGTACAAATTATCCCCGTACGGCGATGCTCAAGCACCCAATAAAAATATTTCGCCGCTCGTTAAAATTAACAATGTCGGGGCGAATAAATCGCGATTAATTATCCGGGGCCACACACGCGCACACGCACGATCGTTGTTCCGGCTGCAGAAGAGAGAGAAAGAGAGGGATTTCCTCCTTTCTCCCTCACTTGTACGTTTCAGGAAGAAAAAAAAGGGAGAGGACCGCGACCTCTCGCTAGGAAGAGAAAAAGAATGGTCGGACAGGGAATAAAGAGGAAAAGGAGGAGACCCTTATTCGCACAAATGTGGCACGGACACGCTCGTGAAATTCCTCTCCTCGTTTCGGACACGCGAGCGGAATTCGCGCGACCTTGCGCCCATTACGCGGGAAAAGAAAGCAAAAGTGCATATGGATTCCAACAAAAGCTCTTCTTATATCGGAGCGTAGCTCGGGAGATCGAGCGTCGAGATATCGCGGGATTCGTTGCCGCGATATATCTCGACTCTTCATCGGGACGAGAGAAGTCCTCTCTCGGGATGCGAATTATTGTTTTGATGTGTCGATCGATCTCGACGAAACTTTTGACATTCGAGTCGAGAGGCGTGTCAGGAGACGGAACTCGTGGCGCAAGCGAGAGCAATAATGAGATCTCGACGTGTCAGGCGTGATTAATTTAAGGTGGCATAAAAGATATTTTTTTTTTTTCCATCTCTTTAACGATCGCAGCATCGCGAGTAAAAAGTAAACAGGTTCTTTTTTTCTCGGACGAATAATTAGCATACGCGAGATGTCAATGCGACTGAAGGCGATTTGAAGAGAGCTAGAAGATCAACATTGTATAGTCTTTTTATTTTACTCACATTTCTGAATTATTCACTTTACGAAAATTCGCTCTTCTTATTCCGACACAGAGAGCATTTTTTTTTAGACTAGATAGTATTGGATGAATTTTATAAAAATTTCTCTGATTAATATTTATCGCAATAATAAGATATGAAATATATTAAATTAATTTTACTAATTAAATTCATACTATATACATATATATTAATAGTTCTCTTGTCTCACGACTGCCATGATTTTCAGGGCAAATTCTGAGAGAAAATTCTCTCATCGTGGCGAAATGCGACACATCGATGCAATTATTACGATATTATTAAGATATAAAATATATTCAATTAATTTTACTAATTAAATTCATACTATATATACATATATATTAATAGTTCTCTTGTCTCACGACTGCCATGATTTTCAGGGCAAATTCTGAGAGAAAATTCTCTCATCGTGGCGAAATACGACACATCGATGCAATTATTACATTCCTAATAATAAAGCGATAAAAGTGATGCGACGACAAGACGCAACGTCGACTCGTTTGAGTGTATTTAATAGCTTCGCGACAAGACAAGGGAGGAAAAGAGAAAGATCGAGTATGTATCCCCCTGTTCCCTTCCCTCAGGCTGTCTTCTTCGGTTTCTTACTACGATGAGAACAGGGGCGCACTTCCACGAAGAGAGCTAACGAGACAGTCAGGTAGATACTTGGATCGCTAACAGCCGCGCGAGGAGCAACTCGGCGGGAGAGACAGAGCGGAGACGGTGGATGCCGTCTCCTTCGATAAGTATCTTCGATATGTTGTACAATAACCGGGAGAGTTGGTCCCAGCTCGATCTTTCATCGCGTTTCAACCTGCGCGTTACCTAATCCTGTTAGCAACCTAAACGTTCAGATGGACTCGAGCTGATGCGAGGGATTCTATGCATATTGTACTAAATTCAATGGGTACCTATACGTAAATTGGATTCGTATGAAGATACCAAAATCGATACACAATTTTAGAGTTCCTAATTGAAATGTCCAATTGTAAATAAAAAGTCGTAATCATAGATAGATTTCATGATTCTGCGTCTTGTCAGATTTTCTCGCAGCTTTGACAACATTGTTTCAAATTAGTTTTTAAGCAACTATTTTTTAAAATGTGTGATCGTAAATTGAAATTTGAGAAATCGAAGATCCAATAAAAATTATGAAAGTATAATAATAAATTAAATAATTAAATAAAGTGTAATAATAAATAATTAAAATTATATGTATAGTAGAAAGAATCAAAATAGAAATAAATCAAATTTATTTAAATTATATTATACATAATTATGCGTAATTCGCTCAAGAAAGTCACGCGAGAAAAATTTTAAAAACTTTCGAAACAAGGGTAAAATAATGTTCAATAAATTTTTGAAACCGTATATAATTATCTAGAGAATCAACCTAATAGAAAGAATGCTGATGTTCGCCAGTGCAATTTCGACTCGTCTTCATCAGCAGTCGATTTATTTTTGTCGTAGAGATTTTCTAGATATGAGACATAGTACATTTATTGGGATACCTCATCGATCATCAACCAAATTGTCGGATCAATGAACTCCTAGAAGGTTCAGACATCGCCGCAGCAAGGAACCACTTGACCTTGCATGGTCAGACATCTCTTTGTTGCAACCTCCTAATCATTAAACAGTTTATTTGCACATCCCATCGTTCAAGGACCGAACGCGCGCAGAACTGCCCGTAAAATTTTTTACAAGGATTTATGTCGATTAGATATATAGAATATCGCAGGAATATCTGATAACATTCAGAAGCATTGAATCAATTGATAAAACAAAGTCTAATTAATAGTAGCTTTATCAGTAATAGTAAATTTTAGTTTAACTGATATTTTTGTTTTCTCATTTCCAATAAGATTTTATATGTAACATATCAATATACATATACATATGTGTGTGTGTATTCCGGTTCGGTTAAATTTAATCTTACATTTTGCTAAAATTAAAAGGAGAAAGATAACAAAATAGCCACCCAGTTGAAGTTTACATTATTATTGATAAAACTAGTTTATATATACTATTATCGATAAAACCACATTTTAAACTTCGATATGTCAATTGATTTAGTGCTTTATGAATCATCAGAAATTCTTGAGATTATTTCTTATATCTATTGTATAGGTATATATTCGATCTAATCAGAACATTAAATATTTTATAAGGACTTAAAAAAAATCAATGAATTTAGAAATCTCTTGTCAGAAAATTCTAGGATACAAATTTCAATTTAAAAAAAAGAAGTCTTCTTTGACTTTTAACATAAATATTTAAAACATTCAAAAATATATCATTTACAAAATCTACGTTCATGACACACATTTAGCTAATTTTATTAATATTAAAAAAAAATACGAGATAGAAAATATATATTGCATATCAATCTCTCTTACTGTCATCGCCATTTAGTTTTACGATACGATGTCAAGAGCTGAAAGCGTAGAAAGCCAAGTCATTGATTTTTTACCTAATCACGGCGGAGGAGAGCTAGACTAGACATCGCATAAGTAGCTATCCAGGTGAGATCAACTATTTTATCATTCCTCGCGAAAGCAGCCGAATGTTGCGTTCTGTTCGGGGAACATTCGGTGCTTCTCTTCTCTGTCAACGTTGCTATAGTTCTCTGGTATTTATTGGTGGTTCCTCTCGATACACATATATGTATTTTATACACAGAGAGAATTTTCTCTTAGAATTTAAGCACATAGTAAAATTAATCGGACATATTTTATATCTTAAATTATTGTCGTGAATATTAATATTTTTTATTGTGTGGTAAATATCAGAGAAACTCTTATAAAATTCTTTTAATATTACTATATTGCCCCACGATTTTCAGGGTAAATTCTAAGAGAAAATTCTCTCCGTGTATCTTTGCCATTTCCAATAAGTGAAAGATAAGGCTTTTCTCTTTCCCACCCGGTATATACTCAGATGTCCCTTTACTTTTTTTATGTTCATTTAACTTGTCCGAGCTACCCTTTCCGTCTCGCTCTCTTCGGAGCGGCTCTCTCGAGAGCGAAAGATTTTACGAGCTCCTTCTGGGATAACCGACTAACAATCTCTGTTGTCCTCCAGAAGGATTCGTGAAAGCTTCGCCGTACATGCATGTACTTCTTGGCATCACGAAACGAGTTCGGCCACGAGTTGCATCGGCACGCGTGCGGCTCGCACGTGGCATTCCGATCGCGTCTCGAGATGCTTCGATCTAAACTTGGCGATACATATGTATATCTTTTATGAGAGAGACGCACCATCTGTTTTCCGCTTGCGATTTCTCGCTTACTATTGCAGTATATTTTTTTAACTGTTTTATATTGCAATTTATAGGACTTCTACATCGTATCTTATTATTATCATCTATTTCAAGCAAAGCAAGCAATTCGTGGAAAACATAATCTCAGAAAGAATATAAAGAAAAAATATATAATTTATTATTCAGTATTCATATATTTCACGCATCAGACATCCATAATTTGAATTGTATATTAATCCTAGAATATAATCAATTCTTTTGCGTGAGAAATTAAAATAATGAAAGTTACATGAGAAACTTGTCAACGAAATTTCAGGAAACCGTACTCTTCTGCATTCTCGCTTTATCTTATCGGATACCGAAAGGTCGGAAAAAATTTGTATACATCACAAGCATTCAACATTTATATCTTTCCTCTCTGTCTCCTTCTCCGATGCCACCTGCATCGAACCATCTCTATTCGCGTCGCACGTGCATAAAAGCGCGGCTCTTCGCGTTCTCTCCTCTCCTCTCTCACAATCAATGCGCGATGCCTCACTCAAGAAGGAAAACCACTACTACAGCCTCCTTCTCTCCCACCTTCACCACCCACCACCACCACCACCGACATTAGCAACCACCACTACTATTACTACTACTACTACTACTACCATCGTCACTCTTTCCACCATCCCTCCCTCTTCTCTCATTCTCTCGGCGACCGACCGCGCGCGCGATCTTCGTTAATCGCGGTGGTGGAAATCGCAACGGAACTCCTCAGTGCAGCTGCGGCGAGCAGCTGACGCGGAATCATTCAGATCCGCAGTAGAGCTCGTGCCGCGTACGCGACAGGTCGAGACGAGTCGAGACGAGACGAGACGAGACACGCAGTGCCTTGTACTCCCGTTGCATTATCAGTGTGTGCTGGACCAGTCTCGCCGAGATTCGCGCTCTCGCGCGTGTGTGCCTCCGTATCTCGTCGCCGCAAATGAACTCGCGTCGCGAGTCTTACGCGCGCGAGAAAAACCGATTGTGGCCGCGCAATCTCATTGTCAATCAGTGCGGTGCGTCGTCAACGTCAGCGTCAACCTCGTCACGTGGACTCGCGGCGAGGCGCCTCGCTGCTGGCTGCTGAGAAAGGAGTCTGGAAGAGGCCGACGAAGGAATTATACTCGCAGGTGAGTGCGAAAGAGATCCGTGCATGTTTGGCTGCGGGGTATCTAAAAGTCTCACGGGATCCTCGAGAATGTCTCGAGGCGCAATATATAGTTTGTTTGACGGACGAATCGTCGAAGAGATTATGTATTCCGAGAGAAATCTCGTAAAAAATTACGGGGAAATGTATTTAGCTAAAATACAGAAAACAGAGAGAATACAGAAAGGAATTATAATTATAGACGTAGAAAAGGGTTTATAAACAAATATGTATATTCAATAATTACAAAAATATCGATTTTATGATTCTCAGTCATCGTTTTCCTAATCGATTTCTGATATTCTAATACGGACTTTATATACTTTCTCTATTGACATTTCGTAAGAAATTGAAGAATTAACATTTCATATTGCTCCAAGAATATAATCTTAAAATGTTCGAAGAAATTTTCTTCCATAAATCAAAGAGACTCGTAACGTTTGAAGAATCTGCCGCGAAGTTCAGCTCGACATGTAGGGATAATTAAAGTATCGTAATAAGAGATTCATATACGAGCAAAAGAAGAGAGAAAGAGAGGAAATGACGAGACCGAGAATGCGGATTACGACGAGTGATGGATGGATCGATCGGCCTAGCCGAGCGGATTTTTACCACGTGATATCACCGAGAAGAGAGCCGCATAATAATATTCGCCTAGAGGGTTCGAGAGTGTCGGACCTTGCCAGTAGACACGTGCCGAAGATGACACGTGATTCCCATTGAGGTGATAGCGATTCTTCGTGAAATTTCGATGCGTTTAATTTATTGAACGCGAATTTACGTCTCCAGTATACGCATTTTTATTAGACACTTATCGCTAATTATATTATTATTTAATAAAGAGAGGAAGAGGGAGAAAGATTGTGAATTTTGTATTTTTTGATTTTTTTTAAATAGCATATGACATATATGAAAGATAAGAAATAGTGAATTTAGATATTTCTTAAAAGTTTGCAAAATAAGAGTTGCTGACTAAATCGAATGTCAAATCTGTGAGTCACATTTAGCGAAATGTGGGTTGAAAGTATCAGTCACAATTTTTATTTACGTCAAGCGCGCGTTCCATCTCGATGAGGTTTAGATCTAAACAAAATAACGTTTAACGTCATCCTCGCAAACTCGTGGTGATTTTAAGCGCGAAGGAAAAATTCGCGGGATTATCAGCGTCAGCTGTTTGTCACCTGAAGAGATGCCTCTGTGTGAGTGCGAGTGAAAAAAAAACACGTAGTCGTAGGTTACAAAATTAAATTCGCGCGACATCGCGATCTATATCGGTATATATAAAGATATATTCGATTTTTATGACGCGTTGATGCCCGCTTCGTAGGCAGTTTGGAATGTTTTCTTTTTTTTTGTCAATATCTAGAAGTAGCAAGAAATTTATGAATATGAATAAATTGTAGAATTATACGAGATATTCCAACAGGATATCTTTGATCATTTTTTTGTGGGAAAATACAAAAATGTATAACCATTTCGAGTTTTTCTATATAAAGACAAAGTTAATAATATGAGAAAAAATTTGATCGAATGCAATTAACCGATTCATCCGATTGAATCTATAAGGCACGTAAGAAATTACTGATTTAATCATTTATTCGATCAATGGGAACGGACCGATTAATCGATCAAGGCATAAACTATACTGAGTCTCAATCGATTAATCAAGAGAAATCGATAAACGGATAACAATTTAATCGATAAATCTCGTGCGACTGCTCTCGATCGCTTATGTCGAACAATGCCAACCACATAATGAAATATTTCGAAACTGTAATATTATTTGATATGAATAAGCATATTAAAATAGCTATAGTTTCAAGAAAATTAATTAGCTGACTAACAAAGAAACAAAGAAAATAGTATTATTTAGAGTATAATATTTTACTCACTAAAAATAGAATAATAAAATAAGCAATATTTTATTCAGAAATATATATCACAGTACACGAAGAGAATTTTCTTTTAGAATTTATCCTGAAGATCATGATAATCGTAAGAATTTTTCTGATATGTACATAATAAAATATTAATATTTTATATTGTGGTACATATTTTGATCAGAGGGAGAGAGAACTCATAAAAATTTGTCTAATACTATATTATCCCACAATTACTATGATTTTTCAGAAGATAAATTCTAAGACAATTGTAAGAGAAAATTCTCTCTGTGTATAGGAAGAAGTCAAACTTCAGCGTTTGCAATTAGCAGTTAATCAGTCAACACTCCATCAATCTATCATAACAAATATTGCAATGCAAAAGATGCAAAGAATTAATTATTAAATCATCATAAATCATTATTCGAAAAATCATCTCGCAGAGTTTATTATTTCTTAACGAATATATCTTTCGGATATACATTTCATTCATCAAATAAACGTCGCGCGGTAAAAACACGCGATACGAGTTGACGAGATACCATGTGTAACTTCTGATATACACGCGGGATCACATGGATCGCCGCTGTACTTATCGCGAGCGATGTTTCTCAGTGATTTAAAATGCAGGCAAATGTCGAGAGGAAGAGAGTGAGAAAATTCGAAAGAGAAATGTCAGTTCGCGGATATAGAGCCAGGCTCAATCCCTGCAACCTACTCGCGCTCGACTTGCATACATATATACATATACGTATACTGATCGAGCCCTTCCTCGCCAGCACGCACCTGTTACGTTGTGTTGTCGTTTCGCCGCGCGGCGTGGCTGCACGCGACAGCTCGTGCCACTTACTTCCAGTTACCTCTCGGCAGTGCGTGCCGCAGCGTCGCCTTTCTGCTATTTCTCGCCCGACCCCGGCTCGCGAGATCCTCGAGAGATGGGGAGAGATTGATCGTTCGTGATATCCCGTTCGCGCGAGATCGGAGCACGCCGAGGGATCTTACAGGTAGAGTGTGTACAGAAACGTAATAGAATAGAATATATATATATCTCCTTCCTTCTATCTGCAAATTATCCCCGCTGCGATCTGGGAAGCGGAATAAATCAATGTCAATCCCGCGCACGCGAAGAAAAAAGGATGAAGTAGTGCGAGTCTTTGTAACTCGATCTGCCGCCACTCTTCTTTCATTTCGAAGTCGTAGAGCGACATTGCTTTCGAATCCGGGGTATCGATCTTATTAGGGGTTTCAGGAGTAGGTCTTCCTAGTCGAGGAAAAGAAAAGAATATTAGTGGAAAATTTGGAACTGTGTTTGTGCTTGAATCTTGCACGAGCGCATCAATAGTGTAATTTGGAATAAACGATGGAGATGATAAATCATGTAAATTATCATAATAAATTATGTGAAAACTAATACGTTATTTAAGGTGATCCTAAACGTCTTTGAGAAGACTGTTGTTTTTTCCTTTTTATCGACAAAATATATGAGTTCTAATTTTAGGTAAAAAACAATTCTTATGTAGCAAATAAATAGATTTATAATTTATCTAACCTCATATTTTGTCGATAAAAAAGGAAAATAACAACAGACTTCTCAAGGATGTTTAGAATCCTCTTAAGAAAAAAAAGTAAAATTGCCATCGTGATTTTTGTAAATTACGAAAAATATTAGTATATATAAAATAGATTTGATCGTAAAATATTCCTGATCAAAATACGAAAATTAAACACGTGTACAATAGGTCTATTTCTATTGCACTTTCTTCCGTCTTAAAATCAAATTAAAATCAAATAAATTCGGAAAATTATCTTAATATTCGTAACAATAAAAATACAATTTATTATAAGATACATTTTTTTTCGCGGAGAGATAAAAATTCTTTTATCGCGATCGAGGATTTAATGGCCAAAGAATAATATACTCTAAAAGACTAAAGGAGGAAAGGATCGAGAGGAAAGAGATCGCGGTCTTCCGAGGACGATCTCGCGAGAGCAGCTTCTTCCTCGGAGGCACTTTACTCCGGTAAAGCCGCGCGAGCGAGCATGCGAGGTCGAAGCCTTCCCTCTCTCGCTTGAGAGGAACCTGCTGTTCTATCTCCTTTTCTTTCGCCTCTCTCTTTTTCTCTTTCTCTCTCTTTTTCTCCGTGCGCGCCTTTCAACTTACACGCGGTTTCTCTCTCCGACTCGCATCGCACGCGCGCGTCTCTTCTCAAGTGCGCGCTTTTGTGCGGCAAAGAGAGGACTCGCGGCGACTTCGACCGACTGCCAGATTTTTTTTCAAAGCGAAAAGATAAATAAAAAAAAATAAGTTAAATAATAAATCGACCCGAGGAAATAAATTTTTCACTTTTTACGGTGATATTTAAGGTACTAATTATCTCGCTATCTCGCGGATCGCATCTCTATTTATGTTCAAGAGATCGGACATGTTCACTGAAAACATTTTTTTAGGAAAATTGGAAGTAAATCATAAATTCCGCGCCGTGATATATCTTATTTTATTAATCGAAATAATCGCGATATTATTATCGATATTCGCTTTATCCGATTTTCTCCAACGTCACAAAATCGCGTATACGTCAGTGGTGAGTTCGTCGACGCAACCGGATGCACTTAAGGGCCAAGCAACCGCAACAAGTACGAGAAATTACGATCTTGATGTTCGTAAATCCTGACACTGACGTAAAAAGGAAGCGGATCGTTGTCTCCATATATTACACCGTTCGTTCACCGCACGTCTCTTCGCGGAATTGGCTCTCTTTTTTTGCGAAATTACGTACGCAAATCGTAATTATTGACAGCGATATTATGCTGAAGGATATTTTAATGTATATTTCAACACGATCGATTAATTTTAAAAATATATGCGAAGACTGTATAAAGAAAAAAAGCAGAATGACCAGATTAAATTAGTGTCTTTAAAACTTAATAAATACCTATATATTCTCATATTTCGAAAAAAATTAATATTTTCACCTAAGAATATAATTTTTGACATTTCGCTGTGAAACTTATTTATTTTAAAATTTAAGGTGACGTTTAAAATATTTGTACAATGATTCTATGATGATTACGTGATACATGATGCGGAGGAGGAAGAAGAGGGAAATTCTTCGGATATCGCGTCTCCGTATCTATCGTTGATATTTTTCGAACGGTCAAGGACCGTCACGTCAGCTCGCATATATATTGGACATTTGCATTTTAATCTAGACTTCTAATTAAGCAGTCCTATATCTTAAGGCGAAGCGAGCCTATGTCGTCAAGCTATTGTTGCGCGATGAAATTTCGTGCGGCTTATCGGAATATTTTATTTCGCGTCTACACACACAACACAACTTCCAATTCAACAGACCCTATTGTCATCGCTTTCAACGATTGTAATCAATAAAAAAAAATTATTGAAAAAATAATCGAGATGGACGAGATGAGTTTGCTAATTTATTAATCCATTATTCCATTTAGATTTTTACACGACTCATATCGTCCTCGGCTATAATATCCTTTTTTCTCGACCGTAATTTTTCGAGAAAATCTAATTTAAGCTCACATACACATACAATTTTTTTAGGATATATTATCTCTCATATTCTGTTATTATTGTACTAATGTTCGAACTACGTTAAATATTTCAGGTATTCAATGACGTCAATTATTATCGTCGCGTATCACATCGATGACACGACGGCCCGTTAGTTCCACTTTTCGGTTTCATAAACGAATTCTTATATAGAGTCGAACTTTCACGGCTCGATTGAATCTGTGTGTATAATGAGCGCTTCATCTTCGTCGTTGTGTCGTCCATATAGTCTCTCGTTTTACCCACGTTGAATGGGCACTGGATAATAATCGGATGCCGCTTCGAAAATTAAGTCCCGCCTTCTTGCGACGGAGCAAATTACGAGATTGAATTTTGCAAGAATTAATGACTTCTAAAAGTAAATTGAACCTGCCGGCAACATCAACGTGCCGTGTCGTGGCAAGTTTAGATGAGCTCCATCTCCGTGCGCGGCGATAAATTTCAATATTTTAACATCTACAGCGTGCATGCAAACATTGTCACGTCGTGTAATTTTTAATTGAAAAATTCTCTCAACTATATAACGCGAAAGATTTTCCAAATCGGGTAAATTGACAATTAAAGGGGTGAATGCGAGTTGTGCGCAAGAGGCATCGTATATTTTTCTAAAAAAAAGTCGAATAATCTTGGCTTAAAAAAAGTACGAGATAAAAAATTAATAAATAAAGATTAAAGCTGTATTACAATTAATAAAAAGCAGAAATAAACATTACCCCGTGATTATCTTTTACGAGTATTTCGGCGAGCGCGAGATATCTGTTTTCGTAATTGCCGTCGTGAATGAATTTAATTTAAATAAATGACCAAAGGTGCAACTTAAAGATGCAATCGTCGAAGTTGTAATTCGAGATGAGAGAATGGGAAGGGAGGCGCGGATATATTTACTTTCATTGCCTCGATAAAATCGCCTCAATCAAAATCCATTAAAGTAATCGTCTTAATATTCATTTGCTTTCCCTCGATCGTTTTATTATATATCCAGACGGCGGAGTAAGAGAAAGAGAGAGGAAAAAAAAGAAAAAAAATTAAGAGGAAGGCAACGCACGGACCTCTAAGGTCGAATTCTTATTCGTGCACCGAACTCACACCGACCGCCAGATGCATTCTTATACGACGGCGAAACGATCGAAAGTATTATCCTTCGCTTTAAATCAGAGATAAGCGAGACTCGTCTCGTCCATTAAGGACGAAGGATGCACAAGATATTGTGTGGCCGAATGTAGAAGACCGCGATAACGGATTGCGCGCATAATGCATGTTCGGCAGCAGCCTAAGTACATGATTCTCTAAGTCATCTTATGAGAGGAGACAGAGACCACGTGCTCGCCGAGCTCTTTTAAACCGAGCAAGATTATTCTGTATAAATTTAGAACATGAAAAAAAATAATATAAAATAAAACTTTGTCTTCAATTTTATTATGACAGATTTTATGATTTATTTGCAGTCCATTATTTTCGAAGTATAATTAACAACAAAATTTAATCATTTGTGTGCATAAATATATAGAGAAGCTTTATTTCTTTTTTAATTTTCTCAAAATTCGCCCGCTTGCCTATCAATAAATACTGATCATTCTGGCTTTTTTCGACAAATTATCAATTCCAAAATATTTTAGTAGGTTAAATTGCATCAATCGCTCGGGGTGACAGTCATTAAAAGCGAAAGTTTAATTAAAAAGTGCCAAAGAAGTTTACGATACGTAGTATGAATAGAATAAGTCATTTTCGCATGAATATAAATTGAAATTGTACATGAGTATGTGTGATTCACCGAAGGATTAGAGAGACTAAATTTCGCAAACTCCGCCATTCCTACATAAATATATATTCCACGTTCGCCGTTCGCATTTCTAACATTTTTCCGCCATTCGTAATACGTACTTTACGACGAGTTTTATTTCTACCATTCAATGCCTCCTCGGCAACGTCGTATTCGCCCCCGGATCACGTCTCAGGAATCCTTATACAAATGAGATATATTATATAGCCAGCGGGAAAAGTGTGTTTCTCACTTGCATATATAAATGCGAACAGCATTTTAAGCATCTTAATATCAAAGTTAATCATCAAGATATTTGATATAAAAAATCTTAAAGTTGTGTTTAAAGATGACATTCGATTTCATCTGCATCAAGAGAGAACTGTTTCCGTACTTATCAGATATCTCATTAAAATATCAAAAATTAATTAAGATAAATAAATCGATCTTTCAACAATAAAAATCAAATTAATTAATAATTAATTACACGAAATTAAAAATATTTGTCGACCAACACTTGCAAATTATTATTTATTTGATTAAACGTACAACGTTTCGACCATGAGTTTTAAAGAGAAATAGCTGAAATGTTTTGTATTAAAAAATTTAACAACACAATTACTCTACATAAGGATACAAAAGAAAATTGGAATAATATTTATGATAAGATCATAAAGATTGTTTAGGCTCTCATTTATTTATTATATTAAACACATTTAATTGACGATTCGTCAGAAGGACGATGACAGTATTTCTCTCTTCAATTTTTTACATCTGACTCTTGAAGATTTCTACATGTAACTGTGAGTATTAGTCGACAAATATTTTTAATTTCATAATCAAAAAAAAATAGCAAAAACTATTAAACAATTTAATCTGCCGTTTTATTACCGAGAGAAATCATGATTAAGCATCTCGCGGTCGTTTCATTCAACAAGATCTGTTCCGAGCGATCTTGGCAGTTGACATTTCTAACGATCCCCGTGCGAGAACTCATTCCCGTTCAGCGGCGTGAGAAAGTATAAGCGCCATTGTAACACGATTACTTATAACATAACACGCGAACGTGGTCAAGAGTGGCGAGAGGTCGAGGAAAAATTCCGCGCATCAATAAGACCGACTACAGCTGCTCGCGATTCCATTCATTCGCGATTTCCGTTTGCGGTGAGCGAGGGAATTTTTTGGATATTAATACGGCGCCGAAAGATCGGAAATTATCTCTCATTTTCTTTTTTTCATCATTTTCTGCTCCATTATCCTAATCTTCGCGATCGATTTTTTATTCCTTCGCCGATTAAGTTTCGACGTCGAAGTTTTTCGACTCTTTGTTTTCTGTTTCGCCCGGTGCATAAACTATTAATATATATTCCCAGAGAGAATCATGCTGTACATATATGTAAAGCGTTTTCTTCATAAATAAACATAGATAAATATTTTGTTCCTTCGTGTATATCTTTACAACATCGAAATTTTAATCCGCGAAATTATACCGGTTTCAATTCCTCCGCTTTTGTGTGACAACATTCCGGCGAGATTTTATTATACTCCATGATGTCATTTTGTTACGTGAACAATATGATCGGAAAAAAAGGCTCGTTTAATTTAAATGCGCGAGATATAGATATATTTCTTGAATTCGAATGACAAGCTTATAAACAACTCATATTGACGCCAGGCAGGCAAGTTTAGGTATGAAATACTATACGATTCTAAATCCTCGAGCTCTTATTACACGCAACGATATGATATAAGTGAGAGACGTACGCTTTGCAAAAAGTGACATCGAACGGCATGATAGTCTTCGAGCACTCAAACGGTTCAAATATTGAAATTTCAATATTGATTCTCCGACAGAGAGAAGCTGGTTCCGAGTTCCATGCGTTTCTATATGTGCATAAATTATTACACACACGACGCAAAAAGGGATCTTCGCAAAGCCGCGTCTTAATGATTTCCAATCATCCGGTGACGAATGGATTTTCAAAATTTGACAAGTATTTCCGAAGGAAAATAATATTTTAAAGGACTCTATTTATTTAATTAATTTTTCATTCTTACAAAAAAAAAAAAAGATACGATCGTAGCGAACGGATGATAACGAGCGGCTGTCGATATCGATCGATCGATCGTTTTTCCCAACGATTGCTCGTCAATTATCCCAAGTGCGCATTATCCCTAAGGTAAACACGATCGCAGCCGGTGGTCGTGTAACAATAATCGATCGGAGACGCATAGGGGTTTATTACAAACAAAAATCTCGAATTGAGATTTATTTAATTACTTGATATCGTACTAAGAAAAATTTGTATCCTGTGCACAGCTGATCAGTTTCAAAGAAAAATTAATTTTTATTCACTGTACACAGAACACACATTTTTTCTTGGTATAATATCAAGTTAATTAAATAAATAAAAATTAATTTTTCCTTCAAGCCCGACGCCTCATCATCCGCGTCTGATTATTTCTAATCCGTTGAAATTTAAATAATCGATAATTATAGCAATCGCGTAAACGCCACGCCGTATATAACATTGCATAGCGGAAAATCCGAAACACGTGTCTCGTCGGCCGACAAGGAACGCCCATATATGCCAATTGCGAGGAGAAAGAGAGAGAGAGAGAGAAGAGATCGTAAACGCCACACGCGATAAAGATCGACGATATCGGCGGACTTAATGTTGCATTGCATTAGCCTACAACAAACGATTGCTAAATGAGCGATTACCGGACGCCGTTCGCGGCCGATAATTACCGCATCGGACAAGCGGTTATTATCGCTTAGCGGACGATAATTCATTATTATAGGTTCGCGTTAAGTACGTGAGAGACTATATAGCATAGTTCTATACGTGCGCGCCCCTCTGCCGCTTTTATGTAAAAACATGCCGATATTGTTGTTAAACAAGAAGCAATTACCGAGCTAAATGGTCCCTCGGCTAATTAATTTAATGTTCGATATACGCGCGTCGCACTTTACTGCGCTGCTGGAATAAAATCGATTTATAAAGCGAAGAAAGTCGATTTGGCTGATAGATATACTGTCGCGCGACGTAATATCCTGCCCTCTCTGTCTCTTTCTTTCTCGCTGGATACTTTCACTAAAAAAACTGTCGACATTTCGATATATTCAGCGACTGTAATTATTATTTATAGTTGGAGCTAACTAGGGACTTCAAACCTGTGACTTAATAAAGTCTGCGAATGCGATCGATCGACATTATCGTTTATGAGAAAAAAGCATATGTCATATGTGTCTATTTATTTTCTTTTCCTTTACGTTCACATTTGAAAAGTAAATAATTTCCATTAATTGATAATAATCTTCTATAAAATATTTATTTAAGATATTTTTTCAGAAATTTAATACAATATTTACAGAATGAAAATTTTTTATTATACGAATTGAAAATCTGAGTGACAATCAAATTAATATTCTTATTAAGTTTTTAAGTTAAAACTAAGTTTTATTTTTTTTCTCTCATTAATATTATTATATTACGGATTCTTAGTTTTATTATGAGATATAGTCTATGAAAAAAAAAAGTTCTCGTGATCGTCTCTTTCTTCGACTTGTCTCTTTCCCTCTCTCGCTTTCTTGGATCGAAATACAAGGACGCTTAAATTAAGAATTGTAATTCATTCGAATGATTTTACCGAGGCCTCGTAACTGTCTTTCTCGGAATAACAATCCGCGAAAATTACAATCTTTCCGGCGCACGTTACCTCTTTTTGTGCGAATCCGCGCGCGAAAATATACAGCCCGCCCGAAAATATATCGCGCTAGGGGAGCTAATGTGCCGATTAATTGGATCGCAAAGATACAAACCGTTAGTTGTCAGTAAGAAAGATTACTCTGACCTTGCAGAGCCAATTGAAAGCACAAGCCGCACACATATGTTAGCACGTAACTTTCGTTACGTCTTGTTAAATTCAAAAATAAAAATGAAAAGCCCGAGGGAAATACGTATTCTCTCTTTTTTTTTCGCGAATTTCGTTATGTAAGACATAAGAAGAGTGAAGATTATCAAAGTTAAGAATTTTAATGCATCTTTTGGCATCTTAGAGAACAATTTTGTTCCATTAAAATTTTTTTCCGATAATAATCAATGTTAAAGATCTCGATAAAGCTTGATGAGACAGAATTGGAATTCTGAGAAGGTGAAGTTCGCTGAAAATTAAGCGAACCGGCGTATAATCAATCTCAATGTATATGCTTTAACATGATAAAAGAAGGCTCGACTAACTTTCTGAGTAATGATCACTGTCGTCGAAATAATGAAGTACAACGAGAAACGTTGGGCTTAGAAGGGCTTTAGAGGTTGAGAGAGAGAGAGAGAGAGAAAAAAAGGCGAACTGCACGTAACACGGTCGACGCTGGAAAGTCACGACGTGAATAATGCGCGCGTCAGTCTCTATTTTCAATCCCGTAACTTTGCGCGCTCTCATCCTTGTGCCCGAACGCGGAGAGAAAAAGCCGCGCGATATAATCGTGCACTCTTACTTCTCTCAGGCGAGCCTCTTTTTTCCTCCCTCTTCTCTCGCCGTATAATGCCGTACACAATTGAAATGGTTCAAGGCGGAGACATTAAACGCGAACTTGCCTCGTACGCGATAATAAAGTGTAATAATGCATAATATGGAATAATGAAAATTTCCGCTCGTAAATATATACTTATTATGAAAAAAAAGTAAAGATTAAATCCTGTGATAAAAAATAGTTTAAAAGTTAATTAGTTTCTATCCAACGTGAGAGAAATAAGACGACAGAAACTTTCAAAGTTGCCCTTTTGAAGAAAGATTATTTTAAATTATTTATATAATAGAATAAACTGGTCAATTTTTATCAAGATATATTGTCTATTGTCATCAACACACGATATTCTAAAAAAAACTTCGTAGAAGCTAAAATATCTGTAGAATGACATATTTTTAACTTCATGACATGTTTGTCTGTCGGTATTTAAACTGTTTATCAAAATAAAGTTATGCCTATAAGATGCTATATAATTTATATGATGTATTCAATATAATTCTCTTTTTGAAGCAATCAATATATTCTCGATTTTAAAAAATATTTCATATGTAAATTATCGATTTCGTACATTTTTCATCAAAAATTTCATGAATTTTCTATAGATCTCGAGAATTAAATAGATGATAAGTCACATTTGATTGAATGTCTTATAATATGCATGTCAATCAAGTTTATGGATTATCGGATTATACTTGTGAGAAATAGTTTGGCCTTTCTTTTCTCTTCTCGGTTTTTTTTTTTTTTTTTTTTTTTTTTTTAACCCGCGTACACGGACATCTGCTCGCGCATTTCTTCATTTTCATCGTGATTTCTCCGGCGCGGCGGCACATTTTTCCCTCTCTCGCGCGCTTCGAAAGCTGCTTAGATTAAGAGTTACAAGTCGCGCGCGAACAATCCCGCGTCGTAACTGTCTTTCCTAGAATAACGTACACTGAATCGTAACTTTCTCGACAAAGTTTCGACTCGGGGATGCGCGGCACGTTCGGCAAAATATATAGCCGTAATAAAAATATACCGAAAGAGATCGCGGCAATATTCTGCGTTGCGCGGAATCAGCTGCAGGAACAACGTCTCGATGAGTTTGCGCACACAATCGTAAAAAAATATACAGTTTCATGGGTTGTACGCAAGATATCTTTCTCTTTCTTTTTGCGTCTGACATATATTACTTTTCGAGAACATTACCTCACGTCTAGCAATTATTTATTTATTTATTTATTTATTTATAAATGAGATAAAAGAGATCCTTTTAGAATAAATAAACCGAATATATGAATATATGTACTAACAGCAAAGGTGCAGAACACGACGCTAAAATAGAAAAAAAATGAGAATAACAAATTACAATTAAAAAAACATTGAATATTAGGATGCAAAAATGTAACAAAGACAATGAGATATAATTACGGTGACCATTTTTTTTTTAAAGAGAAAATAGAGGCCAATCGTGCAAATTTTAAGGCTTTGTTTCAACATATTTCCAAATCAGTTACCACTTTTACATTTAAAATTCAATCTCATCTGGAGATTGGCAAAAGAAAAGATAACTGTGATCTATCATGTCTTCTTTTAATTTGAAACTCATTACAAATTTTGTCAATTATTTTCGTAAAAATTCTCACGTTAATATGACATTAGTAACGCAAAGTAAAATTAATTTTTGAAAAAGTGAATAAATCTAAAGAACCAGCTATAGTTGAAAACCAAGAATTATCCTCCGAAATAAAGAACGGATGATCACAGTATATACATATATGCATACACGCAATTATAAGTTAAAAAAAGAGGTTGACAAAAAAATGAATGTATAATTTACTATAATCATTCTCATTCAATATTTTATATCGATATTTAATTCACATATAATCCTTCATTTAATCTTTACTCCGATATTTATTTAATGATCATTATTTCGACATAATCGTCAATTGCGAATTACGAAGAAAGAGAGAATTCGCGCTCGAAATCATCGTTGGGGCACGATCAATCATAAATCCGTGCATACATACAATATATGACGGTGCGCGCACGTTGGGGTATCCCAGCAACATCCATTTAAATCAGTCTCAAGCAGGTGTTTCCATACCGCGCGATACACTTCTCGTAAATGCAAGGCGACCGAGCTACCTGTCGGTTTCCCCTTTTTGCTTCTCCGTCTTCCTTATTTTCTCCCGTCCGTTGCATGTGCACGTGCACCGTACTCTGCGCTTTTGCGCAAGCTACCGCGTTTTTTTTCGCGTACAGAGAGAGAGAGATGCACATACGCATGCATGCATGCGTGCGTGCACGCACGCACTCACGCGCAAATGAGTGCGTCGCGCAACGACGCGTAATGGAGAGCCGGAGAGAAAGAGCTCGAGAGAAAGACGCCGGAGAAGTCGGACAGTGGAGGGCACATATAAACACGAGCACGTGTCCGTGAGCGGCATGTGGCAGAAGAGTGGAAAAAGGTGAAGGGCTGCCACTCTTGAGAAAGAGAGATAGAGAGAGAAAGGTTGCATAGTGGGACACCGAGAGGATATTCCTTCTTTCGCGTATAGGTATAAGAAGCGCCATAAAGAATGCAACTAACGTTTTGCACGTGAGACGGTATAATATTAGGCGGCGTGAGAGTCTCTTATCTTGCGTTTTTCATGCGTTGTTTAAATTTAGCTTACGTATGTAGTAATAAAGATATGGAGCTTGTGCAATTAGCGCCTTCAATTAACAACGATTAGCACCTTACGCGGACCTCCATTATAAATATTGATTTTAGATAGCAACCGCGCGCGGAGAGAGAGAGAAAAAGATATCGTTTTATCGATAAGAATATAATTGCCGGCGGGCTTTTTGGTACTGAAAGGAAGAAGAAGAAATGCTTCGCTAAAAGAGGGGAATAGATATATGCAAATGCATTGTATAGCGTTGTGTCAGAAAAATATCCGGCTTTTAATTATCACGGGTAAATTGATTGCAAAACACGCGTCGGTTGACGTGAAGAACGAAAGTGGAAGTTTTCGAGTAAAAGCATATATGTTGGAAGAAAAGAAAAGAGCTACATCGCGCATCGTTTCGCCATTATGTCACACAGGGCAAGATAATACAATCGTTGCATACAATCATTGCAATATGACAATACGTGTCGTTATAATTCATTAGCCAAACCGGAGCTTTTTAATTTGCATAGATTATACGCGATATTAAATTTGAAATGGCGAGGAGATTCGCCACTTGCATTCCGCGTCGTCGCGCTTATCAGTGTTCAAATATATGTTCATCGAGCGAACCTTATGTTATCCCCATCCCCATCCCATTAATGGACGATTACGCAGACATTTCGAGTCGAAGATAATCGGATAAAGCCGCCGCTGGGCGGATGAACCGGGTCTCTAATCGAGAGCTGCTCCGCTTAATTTCTCCGCGAGTTGGCCGGGCCGAGTCTCATAAATCAAAATCTTGACATTTTGTCTACTCACGCGCGAGTCCGGCTGGCCAATAACGGGGCGCATACCTGACGAAATGGATAATTTAGTCGCCGTCTTTCGTATCGGGACGCGTCATCGAAGACGACCGTTTAACAAAACAACAAAAATTATTGACACTTTTATCGCGGTATTTATGCCTCGAAGAATATCGTTGAAAACTCTTGTCAATCGTAGAAATTAATTAATCGTAAAGATCGAGAGAAAAAATGACATGGTTTTTAAAATTGATAGAATGTGACATGCATATGTATGAAGAAGAAAATCTGCATATTTTGGCGTTAGTTGATTATATCGGTTGTAAATAAGGCAACGAAATTTGTATATCGATGTTATTATCGTTCAGTATCGATTCTAAATTATTGAAAAAATGTAGACTTTTAATTATCAAAATATTTAAATATAACAATATTATAGCTGGTAGGCTGTTTTACAACCTACTAGCGGACGCCTCTTTGGATTCCTACGATGCTTACGATCTAATTTAGCGCACTCTACGGTGCAACGAGCCTAGAACTTCCCTTTGGGGCGCCGTTTGTTACGAGTTTATTCGCCGCTGTCGAGATTCGATCGGAACGCTTAGTCGGCGAATTAGCGATGCGCTCAGAAAAAAATGTATTCGAAGCAGCTGGAGAGCTCGCGTCATGACGGAATCCTAATTAAAAGTCCGAGGCAAAACGAGAACGATCGCTGGGAAACGCTGGTAGCGGAGAGGAAGAATAACAGTAATAACAGCACTCTCTCAAGTGAAAAGTGGTAATGACTATTAATAGTTAAATATAATGGCGCGCACAAAGAGGACGACAGAGCGAAAATCTACGATCTTATAATATATCGCCTCCTTTCTAGAGAAAATTCAGCGAGGAACTGAAAGTTTATCTTAACGCGGAAAGAATAAATGTTATACATTTTTCGAGAACGCGTAATTAATTGAAAAGAAAATAAAAATATTAAAGAAAAGAAGTAAACAATTTTTTTAAAAATTACAAGTATAAGAAAACAAATTCATATATCGATAATTAAATTATTAGCGAGATGAATTTTTCTTCGTTTTATGAAGGAGATCGAAAAATTGTTCAATAAAAAAATACCATTATTTTTCTAATACTGAAAATTTTGATATTTCAAAATATATTTATGAAAACTAGAGACTATCTTTGCTCTATGACTTTTATCACTATTATACGAGGTTAATAAAAAAATTATCTATTGAACAATGATGTGTCATCAGCAGTCATCATATTCGATAGTGGCGATGAATAATGCGAGAAATATAAAACGTATCGAGAAAATATTTTTAAGGGAGCCAAGGAGATCGACGTCGACGGTAAAAAGACATCCGAGACGCCGTGCAGCGGCGATGAGTCATAATTTCTATTTAAATGTGCGTAATTAAACGCTCGTGCGTATATGCGAGTACAAGCCGCGGCTGTATGTATACGAGCAAGCGCCGTCACGCCAAGCGGGTTTCCTTCCTGAATAAACGCTTAAAATAGTGTATGCAAACACGGGCACTCTTTCTCTCTCTTCTAGTCCCTCTGATAAATGTTGCTCAACATTGTCGCCGCGAAATACATCAATGACAAGCGACGGCGCGATTTGTCGACGCGCTTAGTGCACGCACAGCTGGCAGATCAGGTGGACCCGGCCTCTACCTGTGCGTACATGTGGATGTATGTGTGTGTGTATGCGAGTCGTGCGAATATTTATTAATCACGCCCCATAATAGAGCTGTTCCACTTAAGACTCCGCTCCACTCGTGAATTTGATATACTTTCATACATGCGGTGGTGTGCGTATGCACCGGGAAAATTTTCCACGCCGATGTTTTACGACTGTCTGTCTGTTTGCTTGCTTGCTTGCTTGCTTGCTTGCCTGCCTTCTTGCTTGCTTGCTTGCCTGCCTGTTGTACGCGTACGAGAATAATCGCGCAAACTCTTTATGTGCTAAAATGCTCACCGATTTTGCACGTCGATTATTGTACTAATCGATATTGAACGCGATAAAAAAAGAATCAAATTATACCTAGTAATATTGCACATTTTTGACAATTAATTCTATTTATCTCTCTTTGTCTTTGTTTTCGATCTACTGCGTGACATATAGTGTTTGAAAGCACTGTATATATCTAATTTAAATCAAAACTGAATCTTTTTATATATGATAGATTATTTTTTCGCTACACAAGTAAAAATCTGATCTTTTATATTCATTAATTTATATTATTTATATCATCCATTTTCGTCCAGACTTGAGAATAGCTTCGGTGATTATTAATTTAGTATTCTTGTAATTTCGGTAATCACGATACTCTCGCATTCTTTTTGTACTACCACGTGTATATCCGCGTAATTCAATCCGCATGTATTATCTCTCTGGGAGACCTACGTATGTCTTTCACAAGTTTATATGGACTGAATCGCGCAAATTTACCTTTTTTTTTCTAGAGCAATAATAACATAAATATATACATTATACATAAGTATCAAAGGTCATATTTGATAAATTAATATAAGATCATATTGGTAATACTCCCAAAATATGAATTTTTCAATCTTTTTCGATTTATTATATTTTTAACGTTCATTCTATTAAAATACTAGCATATATTCAAGTAAATGACATATATGTATAGTATAAAATTTAATTGGTGCTTAAAAATTTTGAAAAAGTTCGAGTAATATTTGTAAATTAGATTTATATTCGATTAAATATTTGTATATGATATCTGAATCGTTATTGGATAGTAGACCAGTCTGCTTGTACGTCGTGGAAATCAAGTACAAAAATTTATATTATTTTCGCTACAAAATTTACCTGTGTAATCGCGCGAAATGTTAACAGCCCAATTACATTGTCGGCATCTGCGATTTGGATTATAGATCTGCGAGATTGCATGTAAACAGCCTACTACGTAGTACAAGAGCGCGCTCTCTTCTCTCACGCGGCCTTTCGCAAACAAGCGTCGCGCGAGCGTTATTTATTCGCGCCTTCCCTCGTGCAAACAATCCACGCGATTATAAACGATCCCGTGTCGGCGCGTCATTATTCGCGTTATTATGCACGGTGGAGCACAATTTTCTACGAATCGTATCGGGCAATGATATTCCTTAAAATCGATCTGTCAGATCAGCTGTTTCCTGTCACTTACAATTGAAAGAAAAAGAGTCGAATACATTTTCATTTCATATTAAAATTTTAAAAAATGCTACAATAGAAAGCATCTTTGAACGACAGATAACATCTGTACGAAATAGAAAGTAGATTTCGTGAAAATATATCGTCGAAAAGCACGAGAAAAGCGTATAATTAATATATCCATATTTTCCATACGTATTAACCTGCCATTTATTACCGTATCGTAAAAGCGCGATGAAAACACGGCGTGGTGTTGTGCGTTGCACAGCGCGATTCAAATATCTCAGCCGACCTAGACGACTTTCGAAATAAACGTCTCGAGTAACTAAAACTGAACGTGATTAATTTCTATTAATAAGTGATGCGAGCCTGTTAGGTTCCCTGGCTGGACATATCCTAAAGTCCAAAATAACCAGCAAGCATTAGTGTATTATAGTAAAGTCGTTGTAACGCAGCTGAAATCCAAATTCGTCCAAAACGATTAGTATATTAAATTGCCATAAATCGTGAAGCCGCGGATCCAATCAAAGCAGCCACACGATTTAGCTGTATTATATAGTAAAGTCGTGTGTACGATCTGAAATCAAAATGACCACAGCAACTGCTAAGCGGATATAGCTGTAAGTTATGTAATCGATCCGAACAATGCAAAACAACTTAATTATTAGCTATTTATAGCTGTCAAACATTTGTTGAAGTTCTGAAATATCCAAATTATCCGAATGTGTTCAATCTAACTGTATTATAAGCTGTAATCTGCTATACATTGTATTTTAGAAAATTAATACATGACTTTCAATTTTATGTTAAATAATATTGGAGTCAGCGATGTTTTGCCCATGCATACTTATGCGAATCTAAACATTACTTGATAATGACTAATTGTAATCGTAAGCACGTAGTTTTTATGTTTGTGTCTTTCAGCATTATGTAACATGTGAAGTTATAAAGTAATTATTTGCAATTAATTTCAATATTTATTAAGCTTTGAGCCATGGTTTCGGGTTGCGCATTGCTCACCAGTTCAAGCGAAAAAAAAAATGTTATATTTTTAAACCTTTACGGAATGTTAAATTAACAATTTATTTTGATTGATATATTCTTATATTGATTGCTAATACATTATCCGTTTTGATGCTGATACCGATGCTATGTAGCTATGACAGTTTACATCAAAATAGCTCAACCGTATGACTGTGACATGTCTTCACAAAATAGCTTGCAACCAATAATTATTGCTCTTTGAAATAAGTGCTGTAACATATAGCTTGAATCAGTTTCAAAAGCTTAAAATGTATGTCCATTTTTTGTACAATTTCTCAAAAAATAGATTGTTGTTAGTGATACTTATCTTCGCGCACTTGACGCAATCTATTCATTCGCGCGTTGCAGGAATATTCTCTCAGCGTTCGTCGAAGTGTCGACCGGAATTTGATCGAGAGAGAGAATCGGCTCGTAAATTTCTCGGTCCTCGTCGATTGGCTGGCAATATTTTTTTTTTTTTTTTTTTTTTTTTAACAATCTATCGATATGCCGCGTGCGTGCCTTCTTGGCGAGTAGAACTATAAGAGTGTAAGGTACGCGTATTAATAGATTTGTCGAGTCACCTTATCGTGGCGTGGAGACATTTCGTCGTGGGTGTAACGACGCTCGCGTTGCATACAAAAGACATACGATCTACGTAGATCCTGACCTCGTAATCGATTAAGAAGATATTAGTCGCCTTCGGCCGCGAGGAATCGATAGGTAAACGCGAAATGCGCTAGAATTTCCCATTAATCAAAGTGCACTGACGAGCCTCGTTAGGTTCTCACCTGACGCATTCGGAGAGAGCATTATGCACTTAATGAGTTGAATAATGCACATCGAGCGCCGACATATTCGCTCGATAACATGCATATACATATTTTATTACGCAGTTATTTCCCTTTCGCCTAATTTTTTCTCTCGAAAAACGAGAGTGATTAAACAATTGCCAATAAATAAAAACGTGAATGCCGCGCGTGATCTCAGTGAAAGGTTAAATATATATATATATATATATAGACGTAGGTATATTACATTACGATGCGGTGAAACTTTATGTATCTAAGCGTGCGAAAATCGCGGAAGTACAGTAGACTATTATGTATCAATGGCGGACGATATGCTAATAATAAATTTAAATCTACCATAGCTCTCCAAACATTTCCTTGGAATGTTTAATCCTTACGAAAAATATCTAAAATTATCCCGAAAATTTGGTTGTGTTTGCAATCCTGCAACTAATTATAAGATTCGCTCTAATATTTACTATATACATTTGAAAATTATTATATACATATATAGTTACAAATAATTTTTAATGTATAAATAAATATTGGAGCTCGTTGTTTTTTCTCTATAAAATATAAATCTGTATCTCTTAAAAACACTGTATTGTATACATCGACGAATATGTAGTATCCCGGAAGCACGTGACTAACGACATTATCTTATCGTTTGTTCTTTCAGCGAATTATTGTGGCAGGAAGCAGGTGCAGGTCTCTCCTAAACATGACACGATTACTTTCGATATCGCCGACTTTGGCTTTGGCCCTGGCCTTCCTCCTCTCGGTGGCGCATCTCGCTTGCACCGCCACCTCGGAAACTATAAGAGGTGAGTACTACAAGAACATACGGAGAAGCACGCGCACCGATTGCAAGCGTATGTTATTTTGATAGCTGATCGTGCTTAGAGAAGAGTGTGCCAACATCGAAACATCGATCGATGTCGTTTGAATGCATTCGGATACCAATGTAGTGTTCTCTACTCGAAATTACAAAATATTATTGCTTGTTCTTTGATAATTTTTTATCGCTGTAACTTCAGAATATATATACAAGTATTAAAAAAACTCGAGAAGAAAGTAGTAAATATTTATGTATTTTAAATTAGAAGGAAAAAATGCTTTTATTTTTTTATAAAATATTTGTTCTAATGTTCATCGATATTAGTATATTATAATATTCTAAAAATTTGTATAGTATTCCAAAGTTAATGCACTCGAGAAAATAACATTTTTCCTAATCTCTTTCAACAAAGTTATTTGAGTAAATGCGAATAAATTAATTATCGGTTAATTGCAAGAAACAATCATATCATCAAATTCCATTCCATCCAAAATGTGCTGGAGATTAAATCAAATTCCGCTATATTAATAATAGAGATTTAAAAACTATAAATATATATTCGTATTCACATTTTTAATATCGATCTCCAACATCATATTTAAATCTTTCATTTTTTATTTTTGCCGACAGTAAATTTTTTTATTATTTGTAATCTCAATTTTTTAAAAAAGAGAGAAAGTTAAGGAGAATATTAGTTTCTTTTGGTACTGTTACAAATGTTTCAACTGTTTTTGCCACAAAGTGCGAATGAAAATAAATCAATGGAAGTAAAAGGCAAAAAAGTCGCGAATCAGGACGCGTTAAAAACATAAAAGCACCCTTATCTCGCGTTTATTCGCGTTTCGTAACAACTGTCCCGAGTGATATTTACACGATACGACACCGAACCATGTGTGAGAACATTCGTCGCTATCAGAGCGGCGCACGAATATCGTTGCCTAACGAGATTGAATTCCCGATTTCAGCTGATTTGTTATCTCTGTATGCGCGCACGCGGGGCACCCGTCGCGTTCCATTTACCTCTTTTAAATACTCTATTCTTAGTCTATCTCCATTATCTGCCGTTCTATTTGCGCCAAAGTCGGGTCGCGAAATCTCGCGGCTCGTGCGGAGTCATTGCCGTCTCGCTCGCGACATTTTGTTTGTCTGCGAAATTTGCGCGATATCGACCAATTGTCGGGAAAAAAAAAACAATCAAGCAAATTCTTTTTAAAGCGCGCCCCAGATTTTCCCTGAATTCGTTTTTTCGATTCTATGCTTAGGATCCTTTATCGTAACTTCGCGAAAGCTATTCTGTCTAAAGAATATGTATATGGAAACAATTTGTATACGAAAAAAAACATGATTTTCTAGAAAATTATTATATGATTATCTAGACAAATATTTAAAATTATGAAATTGAATTTTCAAAGCATTTCTATAAATAAGGAAAATTGTTTAAGATTATTGTAAGATAAATAAGGAAAATATAAATATTTTTTAATTGAATCGTTTTGATTTAAAGCTCCGACAATCAAAGATTTTATCAAACTTTTACAAAATGTTGGATTTAATTTCTAATAATTGGTTAAATTATAAATTTCTTTTTTCGCATATATTATATATACATAAAATATGCATATAAAGTGTAGAATTTAATTTTTTTAATTGCTACATAATGAAAATATTTAAAAAACAAAAGTTAACAATTTTTTATACTTCTTTCTCAAGAATAGCATGCGGTAAACAGGATAGACCGTGTCAGGTTACTTCCGTTTCATTCATTCATAAATGCATGCATTCATGATGAAATGCTTTGAATATTTTAATTTGCAATAAAGAGAAGAATCTATAATCGATAATTAAAAAGATCGAACTTCAGACACGGATTAAGCTTACGCAAAAATGTAATGCATAATCCATACGACGATAATTGAAGTATAATTTTTTTAAATTTACTCCTATAACTCACAATCAGCTTTATGTATACATATATATAAAGCTAATATACTTATATAATTTCGCATCGTGATATCTCTTGTATCGATTTACGTATATGCGTTTCACTTACTGCATATTGTATTATAGAAAATAAAAATAAATTGGCTCAGAGTAAAAAAAATTTAATTTCAAGATCAGTCCGTTAAAGTCCAATTTACGCCAATAATCTCATCCTTTTGCACGCGCGTATAATTTTCGTCGGAAATTGCACCGGGCGTAATCTGCAGTTCGGTCCGAACGGCCACTTATTAAGCCGAGAATACGTAAATTTCATCTTTCCCTTCGTCCTTTTTCAAAATTGTGCATCGTACGGCGCGCTACCGGTCGGCAGCTGACTGCATCGCAGAAATTGTCGAGCGGAGGTGAGCGCGATTGAGCTACCCTCGCGGAACGTAATCGAGGACGCGACGGCGGGCCTCCACTTGTGCGCCTTTCAAGAAATTGCCATGTTCCCCATTGCCGTACTCGGGACTAATCAACGACTACTCGCGTCGTATATTTCGCAGAAATCGCGAGAGCAAAGTACGATTCCTCGAACGCTTCCGATATACGCGCCACGCCGACGCCTCGAGACCGAGAAAGCAAACGTCTTAGCGCCGTCCGGGACCGATTAAGTTTTCACGGCAAACTTATCCGACAATTAATTCTAAGCTTGGCAGTATATGATATATCGTACTCTGTGTGATCAAGTGCATTCGTATAGGTTCTTGTTCGCGATTGAAACGTGTAATTTTAAATGCGGATATATATATAATTTGTAAATTTTACAAATTTATTACATATCATCCATTTTTATTGTATATAAAGTGAACAATATATATGAGAGGAAAAAATAAAAAGAAATATATATATATATATATATATATGAAAGATTTAGATTTATTTTTATTGTGATTAAATTGTCGTTCGATTTGTCTGTTGTATATATTTTCTTAGATTTCTTATTATAAGCTATTTCCCAAGTAGTTGCCAAGTTTAGGATTGACATATCTTTTTCAGCTTCGTGACAAAAATAGATTGATGCATCGCGTTCCTTAACAGCTAATTTTCTGCTGTCGCAGTTGGCAGTGAGAGCCCATTGTCAAGAAAAACATGACATTGTTAGAATATAAACTAATTGTAAGCTATGTTATACATGTTTAGAAGTCTCTTAAATAATAGATGAATTTGGAAGAGACGGTTTTCCTTGATGAAAATTTTCTATCTTTAATTATTTTTTATATTGTGAAATTTAGTGATTTAAATTCAACCTAAAAACTTAATTGCAAATAGTGTTTAACAATTATTTGAAACTTATATAATTTGCAAAATAAATCTTTTCAGTAATCGTAATCGTCAAATATTCATCGAACAAAGATTAATGCCATTATTGTGTATTTCATTAAAATCTTCTAATTTTTTTATTAGCATCGTAAATGTATTCAGAATTAAATTCATTTTGTTGAAACTCAATTTTAATATTCGATTTAACACTTTGTCATATCACATATATGTACTAATATTTTTGTATTTTCGAAAATTGCATATGGATATGAATTAAATGAGAAATAAATGTTTTCAGATATATATATTTCTTTCAATAATTAGCAAATTATAATTTCATCAAAGATATGCAGACACAACCCATGTAAAAATCGCTATGACAGACAAAGTGTTAATTTTTTTGAATATATGCATACAAATTCTGATTATCTATGTGTATTCATTGCACGTGTAACTCGACGTATGAATGGCACGAGTTTTGTGCCGCTTTTATTGCGCGCTCTCTTCAGACTGCTCTCCGAGTTTTTAACCGTACAATCATCTCGAGGAGTATAAGAGAGAGAAAAAAAAGAAAACACATGGAGATGAAATAGGGATAGAAAAATAAAAGTAAAAAAATAGATAACGCGATTGTGAAAAGCTTTGTGAGGCTATTTAAAATTTACTAAGCACAAGTGTTTGGCTTTTGTCACATGTCGCCGTCTTTTTGTAAAAAATTGCAGACAAAATAAACGAAAACAAGAAATGTGTATCGATAAATGCAAATGAAAAAAATTAATAAATTTGGGGGAAAAACCACAAATACGCCAACGTTACGTCCTTTCTCGCACACGCATTCCTGCGCACTTTGATATAATGTGCCAATATTTCTCAAATAGCAAAAGCAACACACACATGAAAATGCTAATTAATATATTTATATTAATAATATCAGTATTAGCTCTTTTCGAAAATGAACAAAGTCTTCGATTATTGCCACTTGTCTTTTGCAATTTCTTACAATTTCTTGTGATGTCACTATGATTATCCAACAAAATTTAATCCCTTACACTTTGATAATTGATGTTTGATTTTCAGGGGAAGAGATTACGAAAATGATGATTGAAATAAATGTTTCTATTTTTATTGATTCCTGTTTAATTTTTGCGATTATATTATATGAGCCCTTTTTAATCTCGCAAAATATGAAAATAAAATCAAATGTCAGTATTTTCATTCATCTTAAAAAATTGTAAAAAAATTCTCTGTTGAGAATTTTTATTATTTTTTCTTGCACAAATACTTTGCTGATGATGTTAGAGCACTATGTTAAATTAAATTTTGTTATGACAGTATGTTTCAAAAACTACATAATTCATTGTATTTGTAAAAATCCTCAATACTAATAAATCGTAATATTGGAATCTGTCAACAGGGATTAGAGGAGTGTAACAAATATCATAAACTACTACACATTTAGCCTCGAATGTTCCAAAAATCAAATTGCGATAAAAATATTGGTCATTTCTGCAAAAAAGTGGCAATATTCGTTGTGCAATCGTTCGTCCGAAAAATTATCGACGAAACGAATCAATTGTTCTCTCTTTCTCTCTCTTTCTCTCTCTCTCTCTCTATCTCTCGCGGAAAAACATAAATAGGTCAATGGGATAAAGATAAATGAAGCGAAGTCGCCTCGAAAGCTGTACGCCACGTGCGTTAAATCTCTGAGAGCAGTGACAGAGTAGACGAAGCGCTTTTTCGAGGAGAAAAACGCTAAACTTCGTCGTCTTTCTCTATTGATAGGAGAAATAAAAAAAAATGTAAGAAGAAAAGCGATAAGAAAGGCGATATTCTCTTCTGTCTTGAAACGTGATATTTTTCCTATAGAGAAACAAAAATAAAATAAAGAATAACAAAACAAATTACGCTTAAATGGAGATTTAAAGATAGAAAATGAGAATGATTACTCGATGTTTAGAACTAACAGTCTGGCGGATTACGCTTCGAAAGTGTAAATAGAAAAGAAGAGAGAGAGAGAAAAAAAGGTTTTACAGAAAAGTTGCTTAAAGTGTGCAGGAATACGTGTGCGAGGGAACCGGGAGGGAACGTTGGTGGTGGCTCCCGACGATCTAGCAGCACAGCGCAATTTTTGCCGGAAAATGAAGAGTTTAACGCGGTACGTCCTAAGGTACGTTCACGACGTCCACATCGCGCTTAACTCTAGCAAATGAAATTAATTAGGAGTAAAGAAAAAGGCCTATCTTAAAAATTTAGAAAATCAATTATAATCGCCTTAAAAAATCTTAAACATTTGTAAACTTGTACTTTCTCATGCAATTTTACAATTACAAAAGATTATTATTATACGAAAAAAATACTTGGTATCCAATGAAAATAATTACCGTCTCAGTTTAACTATTAAAAACTCAATTCCTTCTATTTCTACATTTCAGTCTATCGCATTGATTTAGCGATAAATAATACTTATTAGAACGTTGCTAAAATTTGTTATAATATTATATTTCTCTTATTTTATAGTATCGATTTCCACCCATAATCGTGTATGTGATCGCTATTTAAAACGTAATAGTAAATTCTCGAGCTCTCGATTCTACATACTAAGGAACGAGGAAGCCTGTAGCATACGAAAGTCGATCAATCGATTGGAATGTGCTGCATTGTGATTGTAGCATCTCTATTCTATCGCTCATACATCGATCTATTACGGCACGATGTAAAGCCGGTATCGCGAATGCGTTTCCGATTTCGTTCATCCTTTTCACTAATGTTTTTTGCTGTTCGATTGCAGGAAGTCGAGAGACCTGCGAAGTCGAGGGGGATGACATTACCGTCGACAAGATTCTGAACACGAGCTGTTTCCACTGCATTTGTAAGGTAAACCACAGACGTTAATCGATGTTTAACGGCGCGAAAGCAAAATTAGTACATATCGTATATAAATTGAAAAGTGTCTACAAAGTGTCAAAAATTAAAAAGCAGTGTAAATGATAATGCTTCATAGAAGATTTACATTAAAATGAAATTTATATATTTAATTATTTAATAATTCTATATGCGTTTTTTTCTTGTACAAGAAAGTTACTGGATATACATGTTCATTTGTGATGTCAAAGACGAAAAACATTATTTTCGAGTTCTCTACATTTATGGCACGTAGAGTTTTCAATTTTTAAGTACAACAAAATTGCACAAAAATTAATTTACTATGTAGGTTGACACAATTTTTTATCGTGTTTTTTGAAATATTTATTTTAAATTATATTTATTTAACTTTAATTATATAAGCCAGAAAATAAATTAATAAACTGTAAATGTAATAAAGAAATAAGAAAGTCTTCTTCTACTAGAGAAATGTCTTTATTATATATATAGTTCGCAATTTATAATATAAAATTAAAATCTTACAAAAATGAGAAATAATACAAAATTTCCATGTATAAGATAGACTTTATATTCGATTTTCAAGAATCCATGAATATAAATACAGGCAAGGAAGCTCGAATGTTCTATATATCGTAACATTGTAACACGCGACAAAGTAGTTCAATGCAAAAGAAGAATAAACGCGGTAGAGGAGAAATATGACGAAATACACATTACATTCATATATCGAATGACAGCGTCGTCGACTTAGAAAATCGCGGAAAAATTAAATATCCAATACGGTGCTGTTTCTCTCTAGAGAGATGAAAAGAATATCGCGCGGGAGGCTGAGAAAGAGAGAGAAGGAGCGAGAAAGACGGGAAGACTACCGTTTTCCTAGTCCATTTCGCAGATTATGTCGTTATCATTGCAACGCGAGGCAACGCCATGTGGTGACGGAGTGCTTAAAGGGGTTAAAGTAGCCTGGCCTGGTTCGGGAGGTCAAAGAGAGGAATTTCCACTTCGATCCGCGTTCGACGCGATCGATTCGTATATGCGTATTCGCGTCTGCACGCATATACGTGTATATGCACGCACGCTCGCCTCTTGCGTGTGCATCTTGTGATCCACCGCCGCCGTAGCCTCGATGCATCTCTCGCGACTGCATCAACGAGTGATCTTAGCGCGACCGCGGCGATTTATCTGCGCGTTTGGTTCATTGACTCGTCGACTCGTGGCCGACCGAGATGAGGCTTCTTGTTTTCGCTTTGCCGCTATGCTGCCTGCTGCTGTTGCAGCAACGAGTGGCGTGCCGGCGTGTGACATAATTATTTGTTTGTTGCGCCGCGAAGCGATCGGCCGCGATCAATCATCCGCAATTTACGAGACATATAAATCGCTCGGACGAGCGAACATTTGTTGACTATAAGTAAGCAAGAGAATACCGACGCGTTACATTTATTTACTTGCCTATCGTAGAAATCCAGCTTTAATTTTTATTTATTTCATTTGCCTACAAATTTATATAATCTTTTCTTTTTTTCCTGTTGCAATAATTTATTTATTTATATCCCTTTTGCATTGTAAAAATGAATGTATAATTAACAGACTGAGCAATGTAAAAAAAACATAAGTGGATGCTAATAATGTATAATTACTGAACAAATGTGACTAAACGATAATTAAATAATAGAACAACAATCGAGTTTATGTAAATGTTAGAAAAATACGTGTCATATCTTTGAAAAAGAATGAATTTTTAATTGTCACGTAAGATATATATTTTTTAAACAAAGTTCTCTTATAAGTTATCTCTCCTAAGTCTCCGTATCTTCGTTCGTTTGGGCGTTACTGCTTGTTTCGGCTCGCATATCAATTACAGAAATTAATTAATTTTCAAGCGCGTTGCGCAAAAATACGCGTTATAGATGAGGGAGCATAAAAAAGGGGGAAAAACAGCTTCCTGTCGCGGCACGCCTAATTAGGCCCATCTCACACATTCGGTACAAATGTGTGAGAGAGAGATAGCGCGAGTCAGCGTTTAAAATTATTTTACGTAATTCTGACAGAAGATAAATCCGCGAAGACTTAATTATAGAATCCGGATAACGAAATCGGAGAAATAATTACTGGAACGCGATAACGCGATAACGTGGACGTGGAATCGGAAATCAAGCACGCGTGATTGAGGGAGAAAAAAATCAAGGCGAAATTTCGCTTGTCGCCGTCGATGTTTGTCGCGTGTGACTCAATCGCTGACCAAATTCCCCGATTCATAATGCGTTTTATTTAGAGTGTCTACATTCCTCTCGCGAGCTTTTTCCTCGTGCCAAAGCGTGACGAGACTGCTTCCTCGACGAAATGTCGCGAGAGTGATTGGTAATCTCGGCACAAATCACCTCATCATCTCTATAAACATTATTTCGCACACACGTGTGACGAATTGTGTATTCCGAGAGTATGAATAATAAATCATATTTATAGCGAAGAATATAATTTTCGCACATCATGGAAAAAATTAACTAATAAATATCATAGCTAAATTTTAGTTGTTCGTATATTACACATAAAATTTAGTTATCATGTCTAAATTTTAGCTATGATAACTAATATTTTTTAGCTCTAGAATTCTCCGTTAAATTATATATAGCTAAACAATATTTGTTCCATAGCTAAAATTTAGATAAGATAACTAAATTTCAGGTTGTAATATACACTGGAAAAAAATGTTAACTTGACTAAACCTTCCAACTAAATTATTATTTTGTTAATTGAACATATATTAGTATTTAAGTCAAATATACATTTTGTTAGCTTTAATATGTTATATTTAATTTAAATATTTTTATATGTTTAATTAACGAAATAATTAGTTGAAAGATTTAGTCGAGTTAACACATATTTTACAGTGTAAAGACTACTAAAATTTAGATATGTTAGCTAATTTATTTTTCCGTGCAACGAGAGATTTAGCATATTGCGAACAACATTGCGAATTTTATCTCTTCGTTTAGAAGTCTCAGAAGTTGTCTAAGATATAAGATAAATCAATAGAAAGAGAAAGAAAAAATGTGTGACTTCTTATTCAATGTTATATTATCATATGTACGTGAGAAAAAAAATTAAAAATTTTTCCCGATTTTTTTCCAGAACGGATTCGTCGAGTGTCTGAAGCAACAGTGCCCAAACACAGATGGTTGCTACGCGTTGCTGGAGCCGCGGGACGACGAATGTTGCTACAAGTGCACAGGTAGGACGTTTGTCCGTCCGTCCGCTAATTCGACTAATTATCCTAATCGTCCTAATTGACTCGAGCGAGCTCGCGCCACCGGTGAGAGAGAGGTGTACGAAGAGAGAAAGAGAGACGGAGAGAAAGATGAAGCGAAATATATGTCGGTGGCGGCAAGAAGGAAAGGCGGAATGCTTGGTCGGCGGAGCATTGTTCTCGGGGCACAAAGACGCTTCTGTTTGCAGACACGGTGATAAACCCGGGGAACTCTAGCATCACCAGTCTCTCTGTTTATGACATGTACGCTGACAGATGCTCGCGCGTATCCGTTATCATATCTTATTAATTATGTTAACGACGTAAACTTGCTCGCGCAAGTGTCCGCCAAAATCTGACAAGAAAATCTGCCCGGAAAATACGTAGCACGCGATTGCATTTATAGAAAAGGCTAAGAGTATAAAAATAAAATTGAATTACATACAACACATATTTCTACGAGATATATTTCGAGCAGATTAATCCTGTGTTATCCTAATTTTTATGCGAATGTATGTAATTACACGAATAATCGTATTTGAAAAGATGAATTAATTATAATTAATATTATAGTATCTCTAATATTTAATATGAAAAAGACGCGTGCGAATTATTCTTCAGAATTATGCAATTTCCGATAATATATATTTTGAGGACCGATATCGCTTTTGTGAATTGCAGGATGCGTAAAGAACGGCGTTCATCATGCATCCGACACGGAATGGACCGAGGAGAAGGATCCGTGCCACGTATATACCTGCAAGGGAGGCGTCATCACCAAATCAAAGCTAGAGTGTTACACGCCCTGTCCCCAACCGAAACCAGCTCCACCCGGTCAATGTTGCCCCGTATGCGAAGGTACATTTTTTGTTTTTCGCGCGCGATGCTGCCGCTAATTACCCACGCCAATCTCACAAATATTTCCCACGGATAGACTCTCCCTTCTTTCTCAATGCATTCCGCCGCGCAATTAAGGCTGGAATGTATCTCTCCGATATAACGAGGGGAGAACGATAATGATTGAAAATTACAGCGTCGCTTCTACACGTCTGACGAAAAACAAATGGACGATAATGCCTATATTGTGACGTTCTCTTTTTTTGTTTTGCGTATAAAATGTATTCTCATAAACTTAATATTGTGACACGATGTCGTCGCAAGGTATTTGTTTGCATTCTTCTTCGAATCGTATAATTACGGTTTTTGTGTTTACAGAGAGGATTTTCTCTTCGAATTTACCCTGAAAATCATGGTAATCGTGGGACAATGTATGGTATTGGAAGAATTTTATAAGAGTTTCTCTGATTAAATATTTACCACAATTGAAAATATTAATATCCACCATAATAAGATATACAAATTGTGTGTATGATATGTTCGATTAATTTTAAATTCACTATATGTACATATTAATATTTTTTATTAATATTAATCACAGAAACTTATAAAATTCTTCCAATATCATATTGTCCCACGATTACCACGATTTTCAGGGTAAATTCTTTCCGTGTATATATTTACTTTTCTGTATAGGTGTTTTAAATGAATTATTGTATAATATGCGGTTATTATATACAATATAAACCGGCGGATTTTTATTAGAGAGAGAATAAATTAAACGCGCAGAAATTATCTCATTCCGTCGTACTTTATAGGGTGCCTGGTGAACGGGCAGATGGCCACCGCGGATAGATCAGTGACAACAACGGAGGACCCTTGCGTGACCTGCAAGTGCAACAATAAGCATCTCACTTGCGCGAAGTTAGCCTGTCCGATCCTTAATTGTCCTAACGCGAAGATAGTTCGGGATCCTGGCAAATGTTGCCCGCACTGTTCAGGTAAAAGAATTTAATTTTCATTAATCGCAATGAATCGTGTGCTGAAAATTATCCAAATTTTGCGCTCGAATTGTTTGGAAAAAGAAAATCTATTTGTTCGATTTTATTATTTGCTTAAACGTGTCCTTTTTTTAAATGTAAATTTCGTATACGATAATTTTATTGTTCCTTTGATATACAAAAGCTCGATAATTGTATGCGGGTGTAATATTACGTAAAGATATACGAGATTGCTTTATTACGCAAGTATTGCAATATAAGGTAAATGCAAATTAATAACGATCAGATTTTTCTTCCGCGAGATCATTTTTCAAAAGAAATATTTTCAATGGATCATATTGCATAAACAATTAAAAATCACTTTAAATTTATAGGTCATTCCGCGATTTCTCGCTCTCCCGTATAATATACCGGAGGCGCGAACCGGTTTTATCGCTAATCTGATTATTTTCCAATGTCGCAATTGCGCAAAAACCAGCCGCAATAACGTAATATTACGATTGTCATCACGTAATATTACGATCTAGTCATCCGAAAGAATAGACATTGCCATTTAGCTGTGAAAATATCTCAAATATAATTGATACAGAAAATTGACATAAAAGAAAACTTACCAGTCTTTTTAAATATCCCTATTTTATATTTTATTAGATTGAAGATAAAAGTGAACATCGTAAAAAAATAATTCGCATTAATTCATGAGATAAAAAAAAAGATTCAAAGAGCGTTTCGTTTACGCGGCGCAGTGTACATCCGAATTAAAAGAACTTTATTTTTTCTTCGCGCAGGCAGTGCAAAATTCTTCCAGCCTCCGAAAGGCGCATGCATGCTCGGCATGCACGTACTCAACTCGGGCGCTAGACATTGTACGGATTTGTGCACGTGTTGCACCTGCGTCAATTCGACGCTTTCGTGTGTCAGAAATACCTGTCCGGTGCTGGAATGTCCCCGCGAGCATCAAACAACTACACCTGGCCGCTGTTGCCCGCAGTGTCCGGCGATCCAGGAGAGCAGGGTCGCCTGCTCTGTTGGCAGAAGAACTTACAAGGCGAGTGTCGAGCTTTTGCCTTTCATCGCGACAAATTATTTTATTCTGCTCGTGAGAGAGGTGCAGAGATCCTACGAATCGTGTGATTATCAAAGATAAACGGAGCAAAACTACTGTGAAATTTTGATACACAGCTTAGTAGAAAGCCAAGTATATTGTTTTTTTTTTTTACGATTTTTAATATATGAATTTCTGCATATTTTTAGTGGGTCATTGAGTTGGAATTTAATATTTTTCTTGCTCACTTTAAAACAATTATTCGAGAAATGAAATTTAAAAATGTTTCTCTCTTATCAAAGTTGCGATGGAATCTTATAGGGAGTGATGGTCTCGGCAAATATAAATTCTTATTTTGAACTAAGATTTTTCAACTAAGGTTAAAAATATATTTTAATGTACCTTTAAAATACTTTTTAAAAAATAAAATATAAATAAATTTTCTCAGGATTAAAAGTTTACTTGTTCTGTGGTTTAAACGTTCTTTTTTGTCCTAGGCAGGATGGCGATGATTGGAAGCTTGATTCTTGCAAGACGTGCACTTGCAAAGAGGGCAAAGTACGCTGCGCAATGCTTATGTGTCCGCGTGTGAGTCCTTGCCCACCAGGCTCAAAATTAGAACATCCGGAAGGTCAATGTTGTGCGCGATGCGTTGAAAGTAAGTAGACTTAGATATTACGCGATAACGAAGTATACGATAGTATATGCGATTGATATTTAAAACTAAAAATTACCGATTCTTTCAGTTGATGGAGTTTGCACGGTTTTCGGAGATCCGCACTATCGCACGTTCGACGGTAAATTCTATACCTTCAAGGGGGCATGCAAATACCAACTGGTCACCGATTGTGTCGGTCACACATTCAGCATCCGTGTAACTAACGACGCGAAAAAGACAAAAACTTCAGCGTGGACCAAAACCATCGCTTTGAAAGTGAGTGCATTAAATTAATGCCAATGAAAATATCAGTGTAATTATAATATGAAATATATTTAAATATTATTTTATTATTTTTTTAATTGAATGGAATATACATATAGACATATTTATATTTTATAATATAATAAAAATTATATATAATATGTATATAAATTATATTATAAAATGCAAGATATATATGTACATATATGTATATATCTTATAATATATTTTGTGTGTATACATATGTATATACTACATTCAAAAAATCATATTATAGTAATATAAGAGTTTTAACAAGGCTCTGTAATATAAATATAAATTTAACGTATAAGACGGGCAACAAGAGCCAAATCGCGGATGACAATGCGTTATCCTAACGAAACTAAATAATTTTTCGTTAGAATTAAATACCGGTGCACAAGGCACCAAATTTTAACTTGGACACGGCCAAGATTTTAAATATGAAATAATCCCATATTTTGAGATTTAATTTCAATACCCCTTTAACCCCCCTACGGAAAATAAATAAATGAATGCAAGAGAAAAATATAGATCCGAAAATCGCTGAATCGGGAAAAAATCCCCGATTCCCGATTCAGCGATTTTCGGATCTATATTTTTCTCTTGCATTCATTTATTTATTTTCCGTAGGGGGGTTAAAAGGGGTATTGAAATTAAATCTCAAAATATGAGATTATTTCATATTTAAAATCTTGGCCGTGTCCAAGTTAAAATTTGGTGCCTTGTGCACCGGTATTTAATTCTAACGAAAAATTATTTAGTTTCGTTAGGATAACGCATTGTCATCCGCGATTTGGCTCTTGTTGCCCGTCTTATACGTTAAATTCATATTATAGTAAATTTCTAAATCAAATAATATTAATACTAATGTTTGCAACGTTCTTGAAAATATAATTAATGATGTCGAATTACATGTACTGTTACAAGTTTTGAATGCTTGACTAATAGCATTGCGAAACGAAGTCTACCCTGAGGCAAGGCTTTCTCGTTTCTATCAAAAGTAGTCGCATCAGACGGAAGAAAGAAACTTTTGTTCTATTTGTGTCCCGTGTTGCAGATTGGCGACTTGAAAGTAAACCTTGGCCAAAAAATGAGAGTGAAGGTAAACGGAAAAAAGGTGGGCCTTCCTTATAGCATGGAAAAAAAGCGATTGAACATCAACATAACGGATGACAACGTGGTCGTCAGCACGGACATCGGGATCAAGATTCTCTGGGACGGTATCAGCTTTGTCGAGGTGTCCGTGCCTTCGTCGTACAGAGGTCGATTGTGCGGTCTCTGCGGTAACTTCAATTCTCTGCCCAGAGACGATTTCATGTCACGACACGGTAAATTGCTGCAGGACGTGCAAAAATTCGGCAATTCTTGGTCTGTGATCTCCAAGAAAGCATGTATCCGACATCCGACAAAATCAGGAAATTCAACAGTAGAAAAAGACAACAAACGTTGCCGAGGAAGAAAGGATCACCGGTAATTTGCATGGATTTTTTCTATCTCTTTGTAAATTATATAATATTTTTTCACAAATTCAAAAATAATAAAAAAATTAGAAAATATAAAAAAAAATTCTCTAAAATTCTATTATTCTCAAAATATTTTCAATTGTATAAAATAATATTGCCAAGATGAAATGTGATTTAAATTGCTACTTAAACTAACAATTCTAAATTAACTAATACGAGTGATAATTATTATTTTCTTTGTTATTCTTTCACTTATCGTCCCCGATATCATTACATATTCAAAATTTCACTTATTTCCAACGTAATAATTTTACTTCTCCGCAATTTTAGGCTGTGCACTCGACTGAGATCGCAAATCTTCGATCCGTGCCACAGAAAGGTGAACCCGATGATGTACTACAAAGCCTGTCTTCAGGACATGTGCGAGTGCCCGACCGAGCACTGTTACTGCCAGTCCTTCACGGCTTACGCGCACGAGTGCAAGCGGCTCGGCATCCATCTCGAGCAGTGGAGAAAATCTACGAGGTGTCGAGGGATTATGAACCAGTTGGACTGTTCGGCGAATTCTTCCACCCATTTACCGCGGACTAATTAAATCGCGCACTTTATCCGCCGCCGCGTTCGGCCTCCAAAAACTCTAAAACCCGCGGGATGTGCAGTAAGACTCTCATGTGAGCGCGAAACTCCTTGTACATTCTGTACGCATGTAGAAATACTTTATCCTAGCCCTTCCTTTTTATCTTTTTTTTCGAGATAATGTTTTAATAACCGCGAACAATAAAGAAGAGGAGATACGACGTTGTGAAATAAATAGTGTTTTTCGCGATGTATATATCTTTAAAGATTGTGCAGTAATTAAAAAATATATATATATTTTCTCAGGAATTGTCAGAATCGATTCTTGAAGTCGAATTTTCCATTTAAGTGAGATAAAGTTTTTGATACTTAAATACTCGGTAAACACGCGATTAACACGAGGAATAAAGCACACTACTTAACAGTCTCTGACAGATATCGCGACGGATTAATTCGGAATAAATATTCATAAACGCTTATTTATTCATAGAGCAACATAATATGCACGTGGTACTTATACTTATAAGTCTGTCATCTATAATGAGAAACGATGATAGACTGTTAATGCGCGGAATGAAAATGTTTCGCCGTCTACGCGACACAATATACAACGCAAAGGAATATATAAATAGCTGAAACGCTGTCAGAAATATAATCGTGCTGTTATAAAATATTGTAATAGCGTAAAATTGTAGAAATTTTTTATTTCGTTTTGTAAACTTTATCTCCTCGATATATGTTTTGCGATATTATCTCCTCTTCTATCCCTGGTAAATTCCTTCTGTTGCCGGGAACAGACCGGACGCGGCGGAGTGCTCGACGAAAATCTACTAGTCACCACTTCGTATCAATATGCATTAAGGTTGGTGAGTTCCTGTGCCCCCGTGTTAGTAACGTCGAGTAGTGACTAGGGACACACTCGAGCCAGAGTACCTTTTCATAACTTTGTCACAATAAAATATTTGATATCACGCCAATAACAATTATATACGAAAAAGCTTTTGTGTAAAAATTATATTTCTCATCTACTGTGATTGAGAGAATATAAATTACAAATTGTGCTAATTTAAAAAATGCATATTTTTTCAGAAAAAATAAAGCATTGACATATTGACAATATATACATATATGTATATAACACACTGTATATAATTTTGCAATTTTATGTTATTTTTGTAATTCAAAATAATGAAACTAAATCTTTTTTTTCGAAATTGGAATAATTTCTTTAAAAGCTGTAATAAATAAATTTAGGTTGAAAGTAAATATTTTTTTCACAAATCTGCTTTACAAAGTACAAAATTATTCTTATGATAATAATATACAATAATTTTTGTGGGCCAAATATGTTGTAATTAATTTAATTTTAAACTCGTCGAAGTCAACACAGTGTGGAATTTAAATTCCTTAAATGTTTTTGGACTTGTAATCGTTATTTTTAAGACTCTGACTCGAGTGTCTCTAGGAACGATAGTTTGTCGTTGCACGGAAATTTTATGCGGGTCACAGCAGCCATGACGCCTGGAAATATGGATCTCACGTGTGTGTGTCACGATTTCACGCGGAATCCTATAGATCCGACAGGGAGCATCGCGAGTCAACTAACAGGGTCGCGGAAAAATAGAGCGGAAAATGGATGGTCTTGTGTCGCAAAATGAAATAAAAAGAAAAAAATTGGTATTTTACATTTAATACTCAATTATTATTTGGCTAGTAATTTTCTGAATCTTATCTAGATAATAAGTTTGGTGTATCGTAAATTGAGAATGACACATTTTATGCTAGATCGTTTCTCGTGTGTGTGAGATATCGAATTATAATTGCGAACAAAATTAATATGCGACATTAATATTGTAACTGATAAAAAAATGTATTATCATTAATTATAATTATAATCTGACAATTCTCATCGGCATTAGAAAGATAGAAATTTTTACTTTTAATAATCGTGTGAATGCTGCCTTATGAATTTTACATTTACACTTCACTGATATAGCATATATGCGAACATTTAATTAAATGCATCTGCAAGAATAGAATCCTATTGAGCAATAGGCTAATATTAATGAAATGAGATTAGTATGCTCGAAATCGTGAGAACGACTCTTTAAGTAAGTAGAAGCAAGTGGCGATGCCTTGTAATGTTTCGGAGCACCGTGCAGTATTTCGGCCGATGAGCAGGCTCGCGGCATAGCATGTACATCCCAATTTAACGCAATCGATCAATTATATATGTATACACATATATTAAGTATAGATATATTTGTATAGATCGCGCGGATCTTTAAATCCATAGATCAAGAATCGTGTATGCATTCTTATGTATATCCGTGATTCCACATATTTTCTTCCACAGACTCAAATTTTTTCATAATCTACATTTTAATAGAATCGCAGAACCTACAGAGATTTGTGTTTTTATAAATTTTTACTTTATAAATTTTATCAATTCTACTCTTCAAGATTTTTCAGTCTGTAAATTTATAATCTTTAAATCCGTGGAATTATAAATCTATATTTCCACGAATCTTTCAATCTGTAAATTCACGATTGCACGGATATTTGGAATCTGTAAATTTATAATATCGAATTCTTAGAAATTTCTGTACAGATTCCTACTTCCATAGATCTTTGAATGTGCAGAGATCCGCGGTTTGTTAGACTCTTACATTTTCACATCATGTAGAATTAGGGGGGAACATTTTCCCCACTTCGTCTTCGACGACGAGTATACTTTTTTTTACATTACATATGTATTTACGTAATACATAATGCGTAGACGTTTATTTTTAGCTTTAGTGAGACGTTTTACAAATTGTACATAGGAAGACACGATTATTAAGCAAGTACTCATCACAATTTCTAATAACGTGCCACGATTTTTAATAGCTCACCATTATTATTCTCTCTTTTTATTTTTCTGATTCTTTCTTTCTCTTTTTCCTAATCTATTTCCCCCTCTTAGTTTTGTCAAATTGTTATAAAAATTTTCTTACAAAATTTTCGTATAGAGCTATTTTCGCGGCAAGGGAGCGACCTTAGTAAAACTGTACATAGCCGAAATATACTGTAATAAATAATTACCGACGAGAGAAATCAAACCAACTCTGTATACCAGGTAGTCCAAAGTGTTAGCCAATTTTTGTCGACTCTAGCATAGAATTATTATAGCGTAGAACACACGCGAGTACGAACATAATACAATAAATCAATATTATATATTCATAGATATTTGTTTTTCATCAGTTTAAAAAAATTATTTCTCTCTCTTCCTAACTCAAAAATATACTATAAAAATAATGCACAACGTGTAAGAAAATTATAAGTGCCACATCGTCAGAACACTTACGGATGAAATATTTTGCGAAATTGAACAATTCAACAGATACATATTCGCGTTACCGTATCCGCCATGTTGATTCACCGATATACATTTTTCGGTGCTTTTTTCTACACTTACAAGAACAACATTCATGTTGTCACTCACCGAAAAAGGGAACGCAGGAGGAAATCCTTAATCCCTGGAACAATAGGACGCCGGCCTGGTCGCTGAATATCCATAACACACACACATACACTCGCGAGAGAGTTTCGCCAAGATTCATTTGAAAAACTGTCGCCGCGACTGAAGTAATTGCGAAATATCGCGACGATCCCGTCCGTTCGATCGATTCCGCGACGATCTCGCGATTCCGAAATCTATTGCGAATCACAATTTCACTCGCGTAATACACTTTATCGCGTTTTTCCCCGAAAACTCCGCTCAAATTCGATCGACGAACGTTCGCGCGTCTGTGCGGCTACGAAGCGAAGAAGGAACATGGCGTCCTCCAGTGGTGCCAACTGCGAAATGTCAAAAACCGCGCGGACCAATCAGAAGCTCTGTGTCGCGTCTAGAGAGAGAAAGAAAATTGGAAAATCAACATCTCTCTCTTACTAATGTAAGATTAAAGGAGATGTGTTTAAGGAAAAAAGTTTGATATTTATTGATTTAGAAAAAGAAATTAGAAGATTCTTGGGGGAAGGAGAGAAATATATCGCTATTTTTACAGAGGTAAAGATTAGATTTCTGTCAGCTATTTTATTAAGATTCAACATTGTGGTTCTTTTTCTAATTTTGACGCACGCATCGCTTATGATTAGATATGCGCACTCTATAATTCTACGTCTACAATCGAGTCGCTCGAAGTTCAATCATATTTGTCCTTTTCGCAGATCTTTTCCGATCGTTCGAATCATCTATATTCTATACAATAGTTAGAAAGAATCTCTTATGTTTACATTAAAAATTCATGAAAGACATCATAAAAGATATAGCGCGCGCGAAACATTTATAAAATACTGTGTACTTTTATATTATTGTTCCACATATGTAAGTATCGTTTTACATAGTAATTCACCAATATTAAATGTGTAATTACTAATCATTGTAAATTTTCATTAAAACTTAATTTTTTCAGCAAACACAATTATACAATATTTATGAAATGAGTAAAAGAACCAAGAAAAGTTTTTAACATATCTTTAGAATTACAATTATTTCAACAAAATTAATTAATATTTTAAAGAGAAAAAATGGCTTTATTAATAAGCATTAAACAAAAAGAACAACACATATTACAAACATCATTCAACATACTAGTATGTGCCTATAAAGGAGAGAGAAATAATTAATTGCAAAAATGTATTCATTATAAATAAAAATTCCTTTGACAATCAATACTTTCGAGTTATTTCATTAGCAAATTTTTTGATTTTACTTTTTTCATTAGAAAAATTTTTTATATTATATAACAATTTAAAAAATTTTTCAAAAATATAGACATAATATACAAGATAAATTTTTTAAATAATAACATATTATACGTAAGAATATATTCATCGAATTATCAAAAGATTTCGATAGATTCAAATATTAAATAAATATTAAGAATTTTGCTTATTACACAAAGACGAGATATTGTCGCGCAGGGGCTCTAACAAATCTTATCATGACACGAGAGAGATTCGGAACTTTTATTGCGACATTATAAATGCACAAAACATCTTAAAAATATGCATGTATGTGTAAATAAGTGTATTATATATGGGCATGTAATCAGGAGAACGACAGATTTAATTACAGTATGGTAGGATGAAATAGAGCTCTACGCGCGATTATTCTCTTCTATATGTATATATATATTTATATTATTCTACGTCTCTCTATATTTTCTATTTTCTTACTTATTTTTTTTTTTTTTTTGTTCTTTTTTATTCGCTACTCTTCTCGTTTAACTTAAGATCTAAGTATAACGTGCTAGTCAACCGCTCGACTACACTCCGCGATTACGCGCGTGGTGCGCACGCATCTGCAGCGTTATTAATGAAATTAGAAATTGTCGACTAATTATAGGGGTAATTACATAGTGGATTTTTTTTCAAGAACTTGGAACCTCAAAGAAATAAATATATGTATACGTTACAGAAGGTGCGCATTACAGAAATTATAATTAAATAAGTTCTTATATAGTGTATTAAAATCAGATGTTGCTAGCAAATTGTGCTGCCAAGATATTTTGCATATGAAATATCTAAACATTTAATATCGCCGCGAATGCGTTACGTACACACGAACTTTGTTCTTCATCACGGTCCACGGTTCTGAAGGAAAAATATCTCGTCTTGTGTGTGTGTACCTCTTCAACATTGTACATTTTATTTCTTTCCTCATTGGAAAAATAATCTTCATCTTCTTGTGCACAAAAAATTATTATGTGCAAAGATAGAGCAAGTGAACATTAATATTAAATATTTGAATATTTAATTCTCGATTTTCTTCTTGTTAATGTATCCATTTATGATTCGTTTTATCTCTGAGCAGAGATTCGACGTCATTTTCCCGGATTTTCTCGTTCAGAACCACGATCGACCAACACGCGTACTCGATTTCCTCTTGAAACTATTGTATATCAATGAGAATATACTCTACTCCTTACCTTCCCAGAAAGATCGAACACCTAGAACTAGAGTCCCGAAAAAAGAGAGACAGAATAACACAGTTCAAAGGAGAGCGAAAGGAAAGGAAAGAGATAGTCAGAAAGATCGCGACAATAGAGACGCAGCTGCTGCGGAAGCTGATATCTCACGCCACGTCTCTATTAAGAAAAACAAAACAAAAACCAGCACAATTGTTATAAAATCACTACCACTTATTTGATATTCCTCATTAAAGATTTTACCACTTCTCAAATATTAATTATTCAGCCGCTGATCGATTACGCAGAAGCGAAAGTGGATTGCCAAAAATGAGAGTGTCGGTCTCAGACACAATGCGCCTTTTTCATATTCAATTCTAAACAGTACACAAAAATTTTTATTCGTAAAAGTAACAACACACATCGTACTCGTATACGTATCATACACACTTAGCTACATGCTTATTTTTCGAAAAACAACAGTAATTTTATAAATACAAATAAATAGAAAAAAAGATGTTACAATAAATACAGATTTCTCATATTAAATTAATGTACTGTTTAGAATTAAATTTTTATAACATAATTTGTTTATAGATAACAGTCTACTTAAAACAAATAAAATATCTTGTCGCGAAATCGTATTTTTGTTTCTTGTCAAAATTTGCTGTCTCAACAACGCATCTTCTCTTTCTCGTAAATACGCGGTTTATCTGTTACTCTTAATAATGCCTTCTTCTAACACCTGGACCAAACTAGAAAGCGCTACAAGAAAATGCCACAAATGTGACAACGAGATATCTACTAGATAGACGCGCATAGGAAAAGAAGAGAGGCAACACAGCCTCCCTTTTGTAAATTTCATCCTTTTTTTTAGTACAAAAATAGATTTCGGGCGCAGATCGCGCAGGCTCCTGCAATGGATGTTTGAGGTCCGCGTTAACAATAATAACGAATCTTATAGTCATACCCCTTTCATAAAAGTAGCATCAAAATTTTGTTCGACTGCGAACGTGGAATGATATTTTATTTTAACAGGCGCAATAATTTTTTTATTACATTACTTAAAATTAGTGCTATAATATCGTAGATAAGCGAAAAATATAATCATAAGAATAATGCGAACGAACACAAGATATGCAGAGAGCTAGTGTGCAACTACCACATCGACTTATATATATGTATAATAATAATAATATAATAATAATATAATTATAGTATAACAATATATGTATATAAATTATAATTAGCAACGTATGTACGATACACAAAAGAACAACGAAAAATTCTGCCGGTTTGACCGATAAATTTGTGAGTTACGTATTCCTTGAAATTATATCAGACAGCTCGACGTTAAAAAATGAGAACGTGATTTTCGCGGCGAGACTACGCGAAGACGCCCGATCGAAGAACAAGATCGAATCGCCCGTCGAGAAAAGGGGCGAGAAAGTTACATTAAATTTTTTATTTATTATCGAAACACGCTCAATAATAACTGATACTCTCGGAATTGTAAAGAAACGCGAACTCGTATCTTTTCACCATGGCAGCGTCCATAAAAATGTATCTTTACACATAGCAATGCGAAAGAAATGTAATATAATTTTTATAAGAGATATCGAGATGTATCGAAAAAAATCTCATTACTTGGTAAGCACAATTTCACGATTCTGTTGTATCGAGAATATCACACAGCGAGTTCGAATGCAATTCAAATTATATCATTTGTCGAGACGCGATTAAATCCTGAAGATTCATCGCTTATACGTAAAAAGATGGACACGAGACGAGAAAAAGGATACAAGCTCGTCTTTGAGAATTTTGTAATTTTATGCGGCAACTCGATGAGCAATTGCAATTATTTTCTTGCACACAATTCGTGCTGTAAAAATTCGGAAAACAAAGATGATATAAAACCATTTGATCCTCGCGAAAAAAAGCTCCGCTATTATTTTTTATTCGCCTTAGTAATCTTATATTTCGTTTTAATTGCATCAATTTATAGCTGCGTCGTACAAATAAGAAGAAGAGTTGCTCGTCGATTTACCGGATGTACAAAAACGAAGAGAAGCTCGCGTTGCGAGCTCGTTAACTACGTCTACAATATAATTATATTTGCGCATTAATTAATTATAATTATTAACAACGCTATTGATCGCACGCGCGCGTCGCGACCGTCGAAAAAACAGAGAAGAAAAACATTGCATGAGTATGCCCTTCCTTTTGTGTTTAGATACTCGCTTGTACTAAGTTTCCCTAAGCTCCCTCCGATGATGCCTTTCTCGACGAGATAATCTCAGAAAGACTCGACGAGAAAAGCGAGCGCACCGATAATTACAAAGATGTGCGAGGGAAGCGCTAAGTGGATCAAGACTCTGTTCTTGATCCTTTCGATTGTCAAGACAATGCAAAACCAATTAATTCTTCGCTCGCAAAATATTATTCATAATAATAATGATAAGCGTATTTATAAGCGATAAGTATGCTTATCATTATTTTAATACAAAATCTTCATCCTTATATAATGATACTGCGAGAAGAAATTCTTCCCGTTGTGTTGCGTATCTATAATAATATATATCACACGTAAACTCAGAAAATCTGTATAACGGTGCGGTAAAAAATTCTTTACACAGAAAGTATGTGTTAATCGAGTTAATCGTCTTTTTTTCGCGCATTCCGCGTGCAAGACATTATCGTGTCAAATAATATCGTACGGCGATATTATTACATTAACGAAGAATACATGAAACTTTATACGGGCACACACCGGAATTTATATTGTCGACTTTATTCTCCCAGCATAAATGCAAGATTTTTTTGTATTATAAGATGCCGTCCTCCATATTATTCGACGCGATGACTTCCTCGCTTATTAATATTAACAGGCCGCGATCGACTCAGCGCATCCCCGGCTCGCATCAAAATCGCGTTCTGTGTCATTACTTACTGGTATAATGTATACATACGAGAGTTTTTATCGAGCATGATTCCTGCAGTCGTATCCGCGTTCCTATCAAAGAACGACGGAGAAAAACTAGAAAAGACACTTCAGACTCGTGCTTCCGCAACGAATAAAGGAGAAAGGAAAAAATATCAGACGTATCACTTGTGTTCGTGTGAATGTTTTACGTGTGAGTATATTCCTATATGTATACATGTATGGGTCTATGTGTGTGTATATATATATATATATGTGTGTGTGTGTGTGTGTGTGTGTGTGTGTGTGTGTGTGTGTGTTAATATGAGAATCGACCTTGACGTAGCATTAATAAATTCTTAACCCGTCTTGGGTCCGGAGAATATAAGGACCCAACTTTCTAAAGATCCGCTACTTAAGAAGATTAAACCGACGAGAAGTGCAACGTTAACGAAATATCGATAGAAATTTATAATGTATAATATATATATTATTTATGTATATATATGTAATATATACCGTAATGATTTTATGTGTATATATATATATATATTATGTATATGTATATATAATCACATATATGTATATTCATTCATTCGTCCTATATATATATTATATATACTCTGGAAGGCGACAGTAGAGAGACTACTGAAGTAAATGCATAATAATATATACGCAGAGAACGAAGACATTGATTTTGAAACTTCCGTTCTTACCGAGCCATTTTTTTGCATGCTACTTCTCCGTCCGTTGAGACTTCGTCTTTTCTTTGCGACAGCTATTTGAATTCGTTCGTATTCCCAGCACCTACGCCGTATTTCTTTCTCTTGTTTTACCTTACTTACAGCGTAGTGATACAATTGGCTATCGCGCGGACGCTTACAAATACATCGAAGAGTCTCGCGTGAATTCTTAACAAAATTCAAAAATGACAGCGCACCAAATTCTCGCTCATTTTTATCACAAAAATGCTATAGCGAGATTCGGAGATGTAGAGATAGAACGAAAGAGAGAGAGAGAGAGAGAGAGAGAGAGAGAGAGAGAGAGAGAGGGAAGAGAAAGAGAAAGAAAGAGAAAACGATAGAGAGCAAGATAGGGGGATGAGAGAGCCCTGAGTGAGACAAAGAGAAAGATGAACGACGAGGAATGAAGTGTGAAGGATAGATACGAGCCTGAGATAAAATATTCCGCTTAAATGTGTTGCACAAACTCTGGATTGAGATACGAGAAACCCATAAATTCCGTCTGGTCCAAGTTCATCATGAACAGCTTATCCGTGGGAGTTAGTTCTACCTTCTCCGAGGTGAATTGCTTGTCGAAGTTACTCACGTCTTTACGATGTTGCTGCGCGAACAAAAAACGATCGTTAAAAGAATATTTTTGTCTTTTAAATAAACAGGAAAATATTTTGTCTGCTCACAATCTTTGGCTTGAACGGTGGCTGCACCTCGCGATTCTCTATCTTTTCCCAGTCGATACGCCGGAAGAATGCGTGGCTCCGCACGTCATCCTCGCCGCGCACTCCACATCCTAATCTCTTGCTTGGGTTCTTTGTTAGAAACTGTGTAACGAATAAATTTCGTGCGAGTTAAAAATTCATAATCAGATACGTCATCCACATATACATATTTTCTGAGAATAAATTAAATTTCAGCAAGGAAACTTTCGTGTAGAATTTTCAGAATTACATTTACAAAATGAAATTTTTATCATCAGCGAAAAACAGAATTTTATTTAATTATTTATCGGAGATGTAAAAAAGTTAAAGCTTGTTTATAAAGAAGATTACTTCTTTTAGAACATATTTAAATAGGTCTAAAACTCTGCTTAAACTTGTTTAAATTCCAGGAAGCTATCGAAGTAATACCGGGATATAGAAGACATGCTTACCGCTTTACAAACTTCTTTGGCCTCTTTGGATAGACTCTTCGGATAACTGACATTATGGTCCGTAATAGCGGAGAAAAGTTCGTCCTCGTCCTCGCCATCGAACGGTGGCTGACCCACTAGCATTTCGTAGAGCAATACACCGTAAGCCCACCAATCCACGGATTTACCATAAGGTTGATATAGGATAATCTGTGCAAATATAGAGAACAATGCAATTCCAACAGGTAAGCTACTCCCGAAATTTCAGTTTAATTTTATCGGATATCCTTCCGGATTGGCTGAAAACTGCGATATTATTTCTTGTGAAATTTTCAGATTCAATTTTTCGCAGTAAAAGTAATTTTCAAGAATAAAAGATTAATTATGGAAAATTGCGTTTCAGAAGCAGAAAGAAACAGTACAATATTACTTGTAATTTAAAATTGACTTTAACAAAATTTTAATTTTTTCTTAAAATTTAATTCTACCGAGACATGAAAAACTAAAGCTAAAAGTTAAAAAAACTATGAACAAATGTCCGAAAAATATCTTGTTATATTCATTTCATGCTGAAGAAAAATTGATTTCGAAATTTGCGTAAAAAGAACCGACAGTGTATATCCTATGTGTATCATTCGCTAATATCTCGAGACAATATTGTGACAAGTTTTGTGTAAACATTCACCTCCGGTGCTATGTAATCGGGCGTGCCGCAAAAGGTCTTGGTAGTTTTATCGCCGGAGATGCCTTCCTTGCACATGCCAAAGTCGGCAATTTTTATGTGGCCGTCCTGATCCAGCAAAACGTTGTCGAGCTTGAGATCACGGTAGACGATGCCGCGCGAGTGCAAGTAGAACAAGCCGATCGCTATCTCAGACGAGTAGAATCTGCAAATGCGAAGGAAGACATGTAAATCGATGCGAGAGCAAAGCTCTAGTCGTCGTGTCGAGATCAAGGAGCTTTGAATGAAATGAGATTCGTATGAAACTTGGTGGAACGTGCTTTACTTTGTGGACGCGAGATAAATTAAATCTTGAGGTCTCGCGATGCGGTCGAGATTAATGAGAGCAGAATTATAAAGTCACGACGACGATGAGACGACGAAGCGACACAAACTGCTCGCAAATGTCCACCGTTGATGAAAGACGTACATCTCCCGTACAATTGGTTTTCATTTCGTATTCGAAACGCGTCGAGAAAGTTCGACAACGTGAATCGCTCGAGAGTTGCCGCGTCGTCATCATCGTCTCACGGCGCTTTAATAGAGTTAAGGATATCGATCCACAAGTTAAAGCGGAGCACGTTCACGGACGTTAAAATACTCACACTGCCACCGGTTCTTTAAATTTGCCACACTGCTGTATTTGGTACATCAGATCGCCGCCGTTCACGTATTCCATTACGAAGTATAGTCGATCCTGAGGAGGAAAGCAGAAAGCGCATCTTTGTAAGACCGCAAGTAAGTGTTTCAATTAATCTTTCATCGCGCACATATACAAGAGAGCTTATGTGCTTTTCGCTCAATGTTCTCCTCTTTGAGAAAATTTAATCGAAAACTTAATAAGCAGATTATGCCATTTTGATAACGTTTGAATCAAATTTTGAAGACGTAACCGAGAGTTTTACTTTTTTCATACACATATTGTATCTCTCTCTCTCTCTCTCTCTCTCTCTCTCTCTTACAACATAATTTTTTTATCTTCCATTTTAATGTATTTGAAATATTTTATCATTTATTTTAAAATTTATAATATAAAATACAAAAGCTTTAAAAAATAAAAAATTACCTAAATATTGTATATAATTTATATTTATCTAATTAAATAAAATAATTAACTTTCAGTCAATTTATCTTTTAATTTAGAATTTGGAATTTACGTAATCCGGACTAGCAAGCAAAGTATTATTCGTACCATTGTTTGAAAGCAAGAATGCAATTGCACGAGGAAGGGTGGTTTACTCGAGAGCGCGAGTACACGTTTCTCCACCATCGTACATTCCACATCGTCGTCCTGAATAATGATGTCCTTCTTCAAAATTTTGATGGCGTACAGCTCGTCGGTTCCCTTTCTCTCCGCCAGCAAGACCTTGAATTAATTATTGATCCCGAAGTCGAGAAATGCAGTCGAAATCGTGTCGTATATAGTCACCTCTCGAGATGGCAAAACTCACCTTGCCAAAGCTGCCTTTGCCGAGTACCATTAAGAAATTAAAGTCGCTGGCTCGTATCAGATCGCTCTTGCCCATATTGTGCGGAACATCTTTATCCTGGGTTGCATGTGTCTTCTTCGTCACCGAAGTTTTCTAAATAAAGTCCACAAAATGGCCCTTGTATGAGTCATACTATTAGATATCTAAGCAATGTTATATTTTTTAAAATACAAAAAGTAAATATCACATTTCGAATGTGTTATTTGAAATTGCTTCGTTATATTTATCGAAAAAATAATTTTAAATAGATTATTTAAAAAAGACTTTCTTCATTAATTTTTCATTTCATTTCAAATTTAAAAATAATAAATATTTATTTTTCTGCTCCTAAATTTTAAATGTATTTTAAATTGCAATATTTGCCAAGTAAATAAATACCCGCATTTTGGTTTTAAGCTCGGCGAGGTCGACGCCTTCCTCAGGAACAGGTACATTGTAGAACTCACCCTCCTCTTGAGTTAGGAGCTTGAACCAACCACTCGCAGGCGCTTTGATAAGTTCCGATATGCCAAAAGATAGGGATCCCATAAAATCGTTCCTGGACGTTCGATCCCAATCCCATACCTCGATTAACAGCCGCCTATCTTTATCCTCCGGTTTCATGTCGCTAATAGTAAAAGCCAGATTGCTAAGCCCTGCTTTATCTCGCAAGAACAGCGATTCTCTTGCAAGCTCTTCTAATTCAATTTCAAGATGTGCTCTTCCTACTTGAGTGATCGATTCTTTGATACGTCATAAAATAGAGAGCTTGATATAGAAACATTTGATTCATATTTAAAAAATCTACTTGTTTTCATATAATTTATTCAATAATGTCAATATAATTCTTTGATAAAAAAAACATTAAAATTATAAATACATTCAAAATATATAAAATTAAAAAAAATAAAATTTGATATACATTTACAATCTTTTATATAATTTGATGTTTTGTAGAACTTAGAGATAATTTTAGAGAGACTGGAATCGTTAAATTCACTTCTACGAATTTACTCAATTTCGGTACCTACTTTAATAAATAAGCAAAACCGTGTACTATTTATGTAATACTCATTTATGTAATACTCATGAAGCTCAATTGGAAGGAAACATCTCGAAATGTTTTATCGTTAAAAAAAAACACAAACATCTTAATCTTCAAAAATAAATATCTAATAGTCCGACATAAACTTGACTCGGCGAAGGAACTTACAAGCTGATTGTCTCGTTCCATTCTGGATTTAAGTTCGACTTGATTGTCTTTGTTTTCTTCTTCACGTTGTCCGAGTCCGGGATTAACTTCAGCTTAACGTAAGGATCCGATAGCCCGTTCGGATCCATCGGAATAAGATTTCGTCCTTCTCGCACTGCGAACGAACAAATCTAATTCTTTCGGAAATAATTGACAGTAAAGAAAAATAAGCTCCAGAGAGAGACGGAAAATTAATTTTTCACAAGTAATAAAATGTAAAAATATGCTAGTACTGATATTAATTAAATAAAAAATAATTAAAAACTGCGAATTGAAAAAAAAAACAAGCCACAAAAAAGTGTATCGTAAATTAAAATGCTAATCATAAACTTTACAATACATATATATATTACCAATTAATTTATTCTATTACCAGTCACATATATTTATGCTAGTTTTGCTTGTGTATTTTTTATGCATTAATTTAATTTAACATATAATGTCGAGATTATTGAAAATTTAACGAGATTTATAGAAACTTTCTTTTACAATCTATCTTGTTTTAAATATTAAGTTATCAATTTTTCTTATATCGCAGAAAAATTATTTATATGTATAATTTACATTGTACATTTAATACTGTGTTATTGTGTCTGATATTTTATAATAATTAATTAATAGTCTATTAATTGGAGAGATAAAACGCGGCTAAGAAAAATCTAATTAAGTGGAGAAAAGTCGCATTTTGTTTCGCACGAAGAAACCTCTAATAAAGGTTTTATCGATAACTTCGATTAAACCTCGAGGTAATATCCTGGTAGCCCATTCGGGCGCACTGCGAATGAGTTTGAAGAAACCTAATTTTCGAGATAATCGAGAGGTGATAAGAACCTCGAGGGAACCGACACGCCGTTTTCCCGCAATGCTTGTCGAGCCATTTACAGTTAGATAAAAATATTGCGATACGACGGCAAGATTTTATCGCAGCTGGGTATCACAAATATTTTCCTCTAAATTTACTAAAAAATTTCGCTCTATCTAAATAAAAATTCTCTCTACATTAAAGATTAGCCATTTACAGTTAGATAAAAATATTGCGATACGACGGCAAGATTTTATCGCAGCTGGGTGTCACAAATATGTATTTTCCATTAAAGAATTTCGTTCCATCCGTCTAAATAAAAATTCTTTCTGCATTAAAGATTAATTTTATTCCCTTCCATGATCAACAAAAATAGTTAAGATGCGAAGATAGAAGATATTTAAATTAAATAGAGTAACAATGAAGGAATACGTCCAGAGAGTCTAGATTTAATGGAAGAACATATTGTACCCTTGTATAATGACTCTTGTGACGATTATATAAATTATAAATAACAACTCGTCGGGAAATTCACTTGTTTTCGATAACGTTGCTCCGTTTCGAAATGATTACTATCGTCTTATTATCTCTCGAAATATGTAACGAGTACTACAAGATCATGCGAACATCCCTTACAATCATTTAAATTAGCGATTAATTAATTTTTGCGTTTTAATTAGCCATTAATTCGATTCTTTTGGATATCATATCATGGAGTGTTATCCGATATTATTATTATCGAATTTTTGGAGCCTTTAATCGATCAAAACATTGCGAATAATTTCGATTTCAAATCGGGCAACGCATTTAATTCATAAACAGAATCATATTTAATTTAAACACAATATATTTATACAATACAAGTATATTTAATATATATTTTGATATTCGTCAACACAGCGTAATAAAGATATGGCATTATATATATATATACATCGATGATTTTCGCGAAAACGCGTATTTTGTGATAATTTATTATTTATTCAATCGAGATCTGTTACGAAACAAATAATTAGCATGATGATAATATTGTCGGATATTGCATCCGCGGATATTTATCTTTAATTTTAACACGTTTATTTATATTCACACTTACATTATAATATACAAGGTGGTAATCATCTTGAAACAAAAGCATGTACTATTCATTAGCAACAAATATATCATCGCAGCGAATGACATACGAATTTGATGTTTGTTTTCAGATGCCAAATAAATCATAGTTTTATCCGAGCAAAGTGTTTTCACGTTAAATAATTTTTTTTCTCAAAATTTAATAAAGTGCGCGTCGCGTGCAACTAATGTCGCGAGTGCAAAATGCCGCGCAATTGTTCCATTATGTATAATTAGCGCAAGCGCAATCGTAATTAATTTGTTTTTACGCGAGTGCTAAAGAAACAACAAAAAAGACGAGAAAAGTAACACAAGCCCGGGAAAGCATCGTGCAACAGCGGAGCGACTGTAAACAATTTTCAACTTACTTAACACACAATTTATTACTTGTAAAATTAATTGCTCGTAAATTTAATTTATTTCTACAATCGATACAATTTATAAAATTTGCCACTTTGAGGTCAATATGTATCAACAACTCTTCTGATGTGCATTCGGGGTGTGAATGTTAAATTATTATTTACTTTAATTTCGAGATAATAAGATCCATATAATATCAGATGCAAAAATTAAAGAATTGTGTATAGATTTTTATAAATGGTTATTTAAAAAGGTGAAAGAAATATGATAGATAATTATAACTTTCATAGATAGATTGCCTCGAAAATGAATTTAAAAATCTGGTATATAAATATTTAATCTTGAAATATAACTGTAGAAATTTAATCTTGAAATCTAACTGTTCCTCGATTTATTGTGCAAACATATACAAAGCTGGCAAGTTCATAAAATAAAGCTTATTATTATCAGTCTATTATTGGCTGTTTTGAAAATTTACTCAGGGATATTTTGGTATTTTACAAAATAGAATATTAATTACAAAGTAAATGAACCGTTTGAAACTTGTGCAAAATTAAAATTTGTAGATACATGTATGTAATAATATAAACCATCTACTATATATTATATTATACTTCACATAATGCACTATTTTTTAATCTTTTATTGTAATCTATCCATATTTCTGTAATCACTCTATATTTATCTATATTTAACTTGAAAATAATGAAATAACATAAGATCCAATAATTCACATAATGCACTATTTTTTAATCTTTTATTGTAATCTATCCATATTTCTGTAATCACTCTATATTTATCTATATTTAACTTGAAAATAATGAAATAACATAAGATCCAATAATATGTTCAGTTATAGTTATAGTATGAAGCTAAACAGAGATTAAAATGTAAAAATTTTTTTTTAAAGCTAAAACACGCACATTATCCCTCTTTTTTAATTAAATATTTTTTAATTAAAAATATAATATTGAAAATTGTCGCTCATTATTAACAGTCGCTTTTTAATTACCGAGTTAATTAGTAACGTCTGCATAAGAGTAAAAATTTTAAGATATCTCTGATGCAAAATAATTCGCGAGGGCGACAAGTACCTATAATAATGCATTACAATTCAGACACGTGCAATCTAACATAATATTGGATGCGGTTAAGACAAGTTAAGCCGAGGCCACTCGGAGCAGCATCGGCTCCGATAAACCGATTTGACGAGAATCATGGAAAATTTAATGCACTCCAGTCGTGGTGAATTTAGAGGGTGTCGGTGAGAATATACATATATATATAATTAATATATATATATATATATATATATATATATATATATATATATATATATATATAAGAGCGAGCGTCACCGGCTGCGAATAATTGCGCTCTTAAGTTGTAATGATATTCAGATCCATTACGTCCTTACGGTAATAACGTCTTATAGTATATCTACAGATATCATACACGATTATAAATTATATGACCGATAAGAACTCTGACGTCATTGCATTGTTACACTATCCTTATTCGAATCGACCTCGATGGACCTCGAAAGCAAGGATAACGATGACATTGTCTCGTTTTATTAAAAATTGCAGAATAAACGAAGAAAAGAGAAGCATAGAAAAAGCTTCCTAATTCATTTTAACGAGCGAGTGACATCTGTAAGCCCAGCTGATAAAAGATCATTAACGAACTATAATGTTACTATCGTCATTTTATATAATGATCATTTCTTTTCTCTCTTTTTTTAGCTTTAATTTAAACGCTCGTTAGAAAAATTCGTTGAATTTCGGGCCACTCGTTTGCTGCAATCGACAAATCAATCCTAGTTAATCGATTTGTTCACAACGGTTTCTCATTGAGAAGGAAATAAACGATGCTTTTCCGTCGTTCGCGAAACGAAAATCACATCACAATCATTGCAGATTTAACAGCATTCCGACAAGTGCTCGTAGTGTAAAATTTAAATCGGGAATTTTTCCGTGGCATGATCAAACTGTTCAAAAAAATTAATTGAAATAAAAACCTTTCATTTTGTGATATTAAAATGCGAACACTATGAGAATGGTTATTTTTCAATATTATTTAACTGACATAAAAAAAAATGCAAAAAACAGATTAAATATTTTTAATTATTAAACGAGATTGTTATAAATCGATAAAAATGAGATTTTTATGTAGATCTTGTTTTTATGGCTAATATATTTTTTTAGATAATATATAATTTTAGATTTTTTCATCTAAAATCATAGAAACATATGTAAAACGTTCTCTTCTTCTCGCGTTCCCAAAAGGAAAAAATATGTCTTATATATTGTCATAAAATACTGTTATAAATTGTTATAAATAATCGCTGAAATAATATTCCACCAGTAAATCGTGTAATATTATGCAATAATGGGGTATACGAGATAACTCTCTTAGGATATAATACTTCACTTCAACTAACAATCTGAGAGAACGAGAAACTGAATACTTCGTTAGCAATGACTGCACAAAATAAAATATAAGTTAAAAATATAAAGTTGTGGTAGCTTTCTGCGCGCCAAGCATACAACATAATAACACAAAATACACAGATTGATTTGTGAGATTATAAAATATCAAGAAAAACTTTCACGAACGTAAATTCCGAGATATAGAAGCGCATAAAAAAAAAGACGCACTATCGGAATAACAAAATGTCGGAATAAATCAGTATAAATCGATGATATTGAACTTACCCTCTATGCTGAGCTTGCTACCGGAACACGTGATGTGCAGGTGTATACGACCACGTCTTTCGGTGTGATCGCATCCGCATAAATTCGGCACGCTCTCCTCGCACCTCTTGTGTACGTTCATGTCGCATGCTATATTACATCGATTTATCGATTATATCATCATCGATTACGATTCATTTTTTTTTCTCTTTATCGTGGCTAGATCAAACCCCCTTCCGCTACGTAATTCATTTCAAACAAAACCACAGCTGTCGTTCGCGTCTCGAAATGGGGAGGCTCATTCGCCGTTCTTAAATATTTGGAAATCAGCATTCGATGTTTTAAAACTTAAATTTGATTCTCGAATGTGCAGCTGCAGCCACGCACATACATATGTACGCGTAGGAGACTAACTGACTCGGGAATATAAATGAGACATTTATTTCATAAGTAGTCTGTCTTGAAAATATATGCTTCAGACGTAATCAAATATGTGTGAAAAATCTTATGTTAAATAAGCTAATATTTTTTAAAAAATTAAACAAAATTCCACCATAAAATATAATTTCTTCTTCGTCGCAATGAAAAATGTAACGATTAGCATATTTCTATATATATTATTTTATATTTAAAATATCATATTTCAAGATGCTTTACTATATTTGCATCGCTTTTAAAAAAATTTGCTTGCATTACTACGCAGAAACTGAATACTGCCGGAAAATTTGCGTTTCGAAATATGAAAAGAATATTCGCTCTTTTTTTTTGTGCTGATAAAAATGTAATACTATATAAACGTTGCAAGAGAAAACTAACGTGAAATGGCAAATGAATGGGATCGCGGAGCGAATCGAATTTAAAACTAGCAGCCCGAAGCATGAGATGAAACAGTACGAGAATAACTGCTTCTTGTTGATCTAGAGAGAGCTAATGGAGCAAAAATTGGCGCAATTCATGCAAAGTCTGAACCGAGTGAATAAATGTGCCTTTAAAAATGAGAAATTTGCTCTCCAATTTTATTTAATTATTAAGTAATTCGGCAGTAAAATAAAAAATCATTTAACGCGTATTGTACTTTACAAAATAAAAAAAAAAGATAAAAGAAAAATGATTATTACGGCAAAACCACATGGGATCTCGTTTGTTGTGATTACGTGCATTCCCACGCGTACATATGTCAAAATCTTTTCTGGTGCACGTGAACATATGTAATAATAATGAAAGGTTCAACACACAAATGGTAAACAGTGACGTGTGTGATTGTGTACAAATACATGTCGACAGAAAGCTAAATTGCGAGTAACACGAATGATAATCACGCAAGTGATCAACATCACAGTGTGCAATCAGGGATTTCGCATGTCCGTTAAAGGATGGGATATTATACGATTACTTGTAAATTCACGCGCTGATAAGTGAGCGCTATAAATCTACGGGCGTAATAGATATAAAGTTGATGTGCATGCATGACAAATATTGCTTGTGTGTATATACATATGTACAGTGAATTCTCGTGCGTCGGTGTGTATAATCTATATACATACATATGTACAGTAAAATTCGTACTTATATGTATATAAAAGAGACTCATTAAATCTCAACGTAATCTTTAGAGCATTAAGTACTTGAAGCATTAAACCACATATAAAAATTGTTCAACAATAAATAAACCGTTTACGCAATTAAATGAAACTTCATTGTTCGCTTAAGCGTATTTTATCTTTTCATCAAAGTTTTAATTCAAGATTCAATTATATATATATATATATATATCAAAGTACTTTGGAAGAAATTAAAAGTTATATGTAACTGAATTAAAAATTATAATCTCTTTAGAAAAATTTCTTTGAAAAATAACTCGATCAGAAAGTTGTCTTTAAAATTAAGATTGTCAAAAAAATTTCTTTGGAATATAGAGAGAAATACATTTTATTAATAAATTCAATTCAATCCAATTAGATATTATTCTAACAAGAATTTCACTGTATATGTAGCAACAGAAAATCGTATATAAATATATATATATACAAAATTAATAAACATTATTATATAATTATAATGTTTTAATTAATTCCTCATCAGAGGGAAAATGTAATGCGTTAAATCGTATAATATATGTATATATATATATAAAATCTATACACATGTACAATACACTGATGGGGGTAGGGATGCATATGATGGCGCATCGGGGGATGTTCAACACCCGACGAGATAGATACCGACTCGGGGTTAGAATGCGCCGGTGTGAATAAGCGGCGGGTGAATAGGCGAAGAATGGAGAACGGTATATTAAAATACATTTCTGCTCGCGCGCTTTGTCGTCAAACATAGGTAGTCGAGATGGTCGTCCGTCACGACAGAGAGAACGAAGAGGGTAGAGCGAGATGCAACAACAATACAGTACAGTTGTGATAACACAATTAAAAATGTATCAAGGCCGAAAGTAGAGTGTATACCTACGTAAGATAGCAGTGTCACGATGCTAATATTCCGTATTACTTCTTGGTTGGAGAACGCGTTATTATTATATGTATGTACGTATCTCGGTTCATTCGCAGGGTGTCCAGCAAACTCGATGAAAAAAAATTCCCTGATGACTTTTTCCGATTCTCCAAGACCAGAAGTTAATTTTTTCCTTGATTTTTTAGTATTATTTTTTCTAAATATATATAATTTGCATATATCTGTATGATAAATCAATTCAATGTTAAATCATGAAGTCTTTGAGGTATTTTTGTCAACAATGAAAAGGTTCGGAAGTTCAAACAAAAATTTAAATCAATTATACAATCTGCGTTATGTACGATAATCGAAACAAACATATTATTATAAACTATTTAAATAATCACCTCTTTTACTTATATTATATCAAATATTTTTTACTTTTGTCTCTATCAAACGCATTGAAATAAAATCACACGACGATGAAAATATAAATGAACGAACACGCTGTAGATGAATCGATTTTTAACACAGAAAATTAGCGTACTGGGAGTCAAGGAAAAGTTTATATTTATTTAATAAATAATTTCAAATTATTGAGACAAATGTAGAATAATGTGAAAAAATCCAGGTTAATAGTATAAAATTTCCTTGACAATTCCAGATTTATAAAATTCCCTGATAATGCCCGGGTTTCCAGATTTCCCTGACTGCTAGACACCCTGATTCGAATCGATATGTTAATCGATCGGTTCCTCTTACAGTTCAGCGATCGTACGGGTAATGTTTTATGTTAGACGATCTAGTGTTCTCTCTATTTTTTTTTTTATAAATTCAGAACCAACGCGGATAATAATCTCGTTTCGTCACCGATGTTCAATACACATTTTTGTGCCACTCTTACCGCAAAAATTCACACGTCAAAAAGATTATCGTCAATGCACGGATTTTCTGTGTCAATTGACGTGTCAATCTCGTCGTCCGGAAACTTTTCCACGGGATTCGCGAAAGAAGAGAGACGGTGGTGAGATGTAACGCTCTGAATGTGGTGGATCTCCGGATCGGGGAAGGCGAGGAATGCTTCTTTCGGGTGCAACAGGGGGATGATTACGCGATCTAAATCCCGTGTAAAACCCGCAAGGACGTCGGAACGCAAAAAGTGAACTACACTCGAGTCAAGGATCTGGTTTTCAGAATGAGATCTTTTGCGGATATCCAAAGCTACGATGGAGATTACGATAGGATTTCATGACTTTTTTTTTAGAACGTTCTCGAATTTAAATCAACTTGAATCAATGTCTCTCATTATTTCGATTAATGCTGAAAGCAGCTCAATTTTAGCAGACTCGGATTTCTGCGCCGTAGAAATTCGTGGAAATGATCTCTATATATGCTTATTCGCGCTAATTGGTGTATTCGTAACGGAGAAAATTAAATCCACCGAAATCGCATCTATTTCAATTCCTGATTGGAAAAATCCGAATTGAAAATGTTTCCGAGTCGTAAAATATTACATTCATTTTTTTATTATTACAAATATTTATTAAAACTTATATATAGATAAAAATATTTTATATTTGTGAATATAGCAAATTGGTTTTTTTTTAATAAATTGAAGCCATAGAGCTTTTCTAGCTAAAACCGAATCCTGTTAATAAAGAGTTAAAAATCTCAATAATTCTAATAAAGTTTTCAAATAAACAGACAGTTTGATAAAATATATATTTTAATTACATCGTTTTTTGATTAAAATCTATTAATTCTTTTTCATATATATGAATGTATAGAGAAATATATATATATATTATAATGTATTTTTCTATAATACTATAAAAGCAACTTCCGTCTCTTTGTCAACCCTTGAATGGCTTCTGTTAACGAAGTTAATGATACAGAAATGACTGACAATATTCGTTAGGCTTCCGTGTTCATAATCCATAATTAAATATTTATATATAATTAAATCGCTTCAATAAATTATACTTTATATATATATATATATATATATATATATATATATCAGAGTTTTCCGTTTGTTATACAAACACTTTTATGTCAAATTATCATCAAACATTTCGATATTTATACCCGTATAAATTTGCTTGAGTAAATTCACTTTGTTTAAAAAGTCATGAAATCACAATTTCTAAATAGTTTATTTAACAATTTTATCCATGGGCAAACGCGACAAACTGACTATGTAAAAGAAACACGCCGTTTTCTAGTCGAAAAACTTGATGATACCAGCGTTATCGCCTCGAGGCACTATATAAATATCATATTCGTTCTAGCACGTAAACGCGAAAGTGAAAAACATTGAGAAAGTATAGAGAGCGATTCGAGTGACACTATCATGTATAACCGATGATTATCCTGAGAGGAACTTCGCTTCTTGAACTCTCCAAAGAAAATAAAATTATATACATATATATAAAATATTTTGATACATAATTGCGTAATATTTTATAATATTTTTTAAACCAAAAATATACAAATTTAATGAAGCGAGATAAATGCAAATTTGGAAACAATAACTCGAATTGATTATTATGACAAAAAAAATGCATTTTCGTTTATTTTCTACGTCTTACAACAATTTTTATCAAGAGCAAGAGATCGAAGAGCTTATGACATCGTACGATTTTTCACGAATTTTTTCAAATTTAGAGCACTAGATCCATTTTGCATAACTTTGCTCCTCCCAGGAGTCGGTGACCCGGTTGTGGGTTCGCAAGCTCATGTAAAATCTGCGCTTCGAGGCGCCCGTCCGCTCCGATGTTCGGACAAAACGCTTGGTGAAGCAAAATATCCTCGGACACAATTCTGAATCTACTTGAAACAGATGCGCGCGCGACTACTGGAGATACTAGAGTTTCGAGTCACCTGATCTGTGCATTTCCGAGAGGTACTCCCGGGGATTTCACGACGAAGAAAAGCCATGGAACATTTGTTATTCCTAAGGTCGATACCGCCCCATCTGGATTCAACCCAACATCTATTTCTGTCCGATATAGCCCGATGCTAACATTTAACCAATTCCCTTGACGAGTTTTCGTAATCAAATTGGTCGCACCTCTAATAAAAAATGTAGAATACATTTCTTCTTATCAAATATTTAGTAAATTTGTAGTCATTCGGGTACTGTTTGAAAAATATATTAAGTGTCGATGAATAATCTATTTTCAAAATGTCTTTGCTTCTTTCGAGAAATCATGTTCGACAAAAATCGAAAAAAATAAAATAAAATAAATTAAATATCTTTACAAAGTCTCCTAATTTATTTTCATATCACTATTTTAAATAAATGAATCTAAGTTATATTGCATTATAAAAGAGTTTAAAAGTACTTTAATTAATTTATTTAATTAATAATTTTTAATTATTAGTAATTTCAAATTAGTAAACTTCGTATCTCTTAGTTTTCAAATACATTACAAATAAAACAATTCATAAACATTTATGCTAATAATATGTGACATAATTAAATTAAATCTTAAATTTAAAATTAAATTTTAAAAGACTGCTATAAATTAAAAAATTATTTATTAAATAAATCTTAAACCTTTAAATGTTTACGCTAATTAAGTCCAGTATTGCAGGAAATAAAAAATATCTACTTTTTTAACTGTGCCTTAAATTAGCCGCGATAACTTTAAAGCGATTTAATGCACCGTGAGATAGAAACAACAAAGAACTTAATTGCCTAGTACTTTTGTATATCGGATGCTCACGAGTGCGCGCGGCCTCGTAATCTGAAAAGCCCGTAACTGGGTCTCCGAATAAGCGCGCGAAACGGGCGCAACGATGAAGCGCGATATCGATATGTTAGCTATTAATAGCGATATAACGAATTACCTGTTAGTACTCTCGATGGATTTTCGATATTCTTTTTTATCGGTATATTTTCTCGCTTTGCTCTTGTAATAATAACACATAATATCATTCATTAAAATGCTTCAACGAAACCGTAACACGATTCGTTTTTCTACCGCAATATTATCAATAACAGAATCTGCTTTTACTGTTTTATTCGTGAATTATGCACGGTTCAAAAAAATTCAAGAGCAAAGATAATTATTCGTTGGAATTTTTATGACGTTAAATGCAGTTCTGGAATTTTAGCAGATTACAATTTTGAAGAATTTAAAATCAAATTTGTAAAGTATTTGTATGCTATTTTAACATGCTTTATTATATATGTATTAAGGCTACAACGTATGGAAAGTTCAATTTTCTCTCTTAAGGAATAATCATTTTCTTTCCTTGATTAAAAAAATTTTTTTATCTATTATATGAGCTAATTATAGCATTTGGATTATGTCAACGAAAGAATCGCCGGGGTCTAATATTCCGTAATCAAATTCGATGTCCGAAAATTTGACATCGGCTGTCAAATCGATCATATTACCGGGACAGAGGCATTCAATCGACCTAGATGGGAAACGCATTCCTGTGGAACCACGAAGGTGATTGGTGGTGGTGGTGGTGGTGGTGATAATGATAGGTCGGGATTGATGTGCTGAGATATATCTGAGACCGTTTGATGGATTTGGCGACGTGTCATTGATACGCGCAACACGCGAGCTTGACTTTTTTCTTATTGTTAGCTTTCTAACTCTACCTGAACACTTGAGTCCCTGATGGGCGATACCGTGAAGCATCGAGCCGCAGTGGTCGCAGAAGGTCGGCGTCAGGTACGTGAACACGTCCCATTTGTGCTTTTGGCTCGCCTGGGAACAAGAAATAGAGAGCCGGAAAAGCCCGGTCCTTCATTTGCAGTCTGATCTCATCGTATGAGAAGATCGAGACGGACGGTGACGTCGATCGATACCCCAAAAGGAAGGGGAATTCAGTTTCAGGAGGAAAAAGCATTAAGCCCTCATTCTGTAGCTCCCTTTTCTATTACTTTTTTTCCCATTTTCTTTTTGCACCAACCCAAAAGCTAAAGTGAGGCAGAAAGCAACAAGGGAAAGTATATAGGTGCACGTGGACCACGTGATGATGAACGTAAAAACAAGGTGGCGCACACAATCACGATGAAACGTCGTTGATGAGAGTGTGTCGCACAGGTGCAACTTGAACTCCTTTTATAGAGTCTGTTTCGTTGTGAGTATATCGATATAAATGTCGATATGTCCTATATCTAGATATGTTTGCGCAAAGTTTCTAACCAGGAACATAAAGTAATTTTTGTTGTGTTTTTTGCGAGCTAAGATTTGCTAACTTTCAACGAATCAAAGGAGAACTTTCGCTTTATTGCGAAATCAGAAACAAATTGTTAATTGATGACATAAAATAAATTTCTGTGTCTTGTGTTGTAGTCAGAAAGTATTTTTTAAATTGATTTGCAATTCTAAATAATTACTAAAATAATTACTATGACATGGCAATCTCTCATAAATAAAGCATAAAATTAACTTCACATACGGCCTCAGAGAATGTTTTACAATCGTATCCTCGAATGTGTTAAGATTGAGAATACTCTTGAAAATAATTCTATCTTCTAAATTGAATATTTCGTGGATGCAAGTCATATCAATCCACCTTTCCGATGCACAAAAAAGTGCAGATTTGGCAAAGTGCACGAGGAAAAGAAATTCAAGACAGAATAACACACACTGGCACACAAAAATTCCTCAGAGACTAAGTCTTGAAAGGTTGCGTTGCAGTTTGAGATCGGCGCGCGACGGTCGATTGGAAATTTACGGTCGTTATTATGAATATTTTTCTTTACATAAAAGACTATAAAAATCTGTTTCACGAGACTTAAACGTGGGCAGAGTATCATCAGTTATTATCGAGTCGAGTATCGTCAATAGTGGCGTTATTCTTAGATCCCGATGTAGAAAAAGCTTTCACTCAAAGTGCTCAAAAGAACGTCAGCGGAAAAATGCAGTGTCAACTCTACGCGAATATTTATTAATGATAAAATCTATAAAATTTTGATCAAATTCCACCTACGATTTCATCATGTCACGCAATATAAAACTACAAAAGACAAGAGAGCGAAAAAAAAAAGAGAGAGATGAAAAGTCTCTTTCAAAATGATTTTTATTATCGAGAATTATTATTGCGCATCGTTTTTCACAATTCCCAAGAAATAATTCCCAAAATAATGAATACCTAACAACACCTTGAATAAATTTTTTGCTTCCTTGCAAAAAGAGGCAAAAAATTTAAATATAAATTACCCTTGGATTCCAGAATACATGAAGCGACAAGTAATTTCATAACCGCCCTTATAAAGTGAAAATGGTGTGAATAGAAATACCATCGAAGACACAAGAATTCTTGTAAGCTGTCGAACTAAATTCCTCGAAGTAATGCCTACGAGATTTAATTGAATAGCACCTGTTCGAAGGTATTTTGTAGCGGAGAATCTCTCCCTTTTTCGCGTAAAGAATCTTTGCGCAACGCCAGGCTTTTCTTCCGGACTCAACCATCTAATTAATTTTCACGCCAGTCTTTTACCCTTCTCCTTCTCCCACGCCAGCTCGTCTTCGCAAAGAGAACCTCCTCTCCCTTTATCACTATTTCCCGCGTAAAAGAGACTAGACCTTTGTCACGGTTCTACGAGTGCATCTGACGCGAATATCACCTAGACGCATCTGCGTATCTTCGTTATAGCTTTACCTTCCATCCTTTCTGCACCCTCCGGTTAGCGAATCCTGGTCATAGTCGGGCTCGAAAATGAAATCACGGACGCGAAAAGCGTGAAAGCCCTAGATGGATTTTATATAGTATAGTCTGTATTATCTTTGTCATTGTGTTGTAACGTGATAAAATCGGATACTCTATAGAACGGAGCATTTCTCTACGAAATCAGTGTGAAATAAAGAGAACAGCGGAGATGATGATAACGGATGAGTGGATTTTAAAATTATAGAAACCGCAGAATTGGTTCAAGTAGTACGGTGTAATAGCGAACGTACACGCTATAACTGTTTTCTAACTTCATTAGGAAGTTTGCGCTCTTTAATCGAGCACCTCACCCGCTTAAAGTTGCATGAATAATGCATTTCCAAATTTCTGACAGACAAAATTCTATGTATAATATCAAAAATAATGAAATTTTCTCGACTAATAAATTCTCTCGCGCAAATTATATTTTTATTAAATATTTCATCTTCACACCTACATGTATGTAAAATTATTATACTCATTTTTATATTTATAATTATTTAGATTATTTATTGTACAAGTTTGATAAAAATGTGACAGACATCAGTTCATTTATTCCAATAATAAAATAAATTTATTAAATAAATTTGGTATCAAAATCATTTCAAAATTGATGTAAAATTTTGATCGGCCAATTATAGGGAGGATTAATATCGAGATTTTCGCGACAGAAATGATTATCAGGAATCCAATTCACGAACACGAGCACTTTTAACGATCTCTAAACCCCAAGTGGAAAATAGCAAAAATATAGAACGTGAGCGCGCTTTACGAGAAACTTACAAGAAAGCCTTTGTTCTTATCTCTCGAAAATAACAATAAGAGCGACAATACATGTGGAAAGTTGCTAAGATGTCGTTGGGACTCTAGCCAGCCAGAAATGAAGAAATTAAACGGTACAATAACGCGCGCGAGATACATATTGGTACTGTGCCAATATTTATATTTCCGGCCTGTTTCCTTTCTTTTCCTTCCGTTTCTTTTTTTCGACGAGAAAGAACGGATGATTAAACCGACGTTGAACGATCGAACGCGCAAACTCGTATCGTCACGCTTATATGCTAATCGGATCTAATCGGCCCATCGCGAAATGCACTCCTTCAAGCGCGCGCGTCTCTTGACGGCCAAGTTAACTGTGTCGCTTTTATCGTTACATCGATAGCGTGTAAAATTGCGGCTCGCGTGCCGCTGATCATTGCGAAAAGATTAGCGGAACGCGATGTCTTTACTCGACACGATGAAGAAATGATAAACGTACTCGAGAAGTATACAAAAGCGACTCGTGCGAGATAATCTGTAGAGGAGAAACTAGAAATATACATAAAAGCGCATTACAAATTCGTTCTGGATACTTAATATTTGAGCTATTTGCTTTTCTATGTTACGTAATTTTTTTCTCGTCGTTCTCAAATCTAAAAGAGAGACGGTAGATTTTCGATGTTTTAAAAAATGAATTGTTTAATGATGAATTAAAATTGAGAAGTTATGCGCACGCGCATATCAATATATCTTTAGGACGAAAGGAAAATATTGCAAGATTTTTCGCTAGAATGATAAATTGAATTCGTGAATGATAGATCGTTCTTTCGAGGGAATATACGACGCTGAACATACGTTTTCCTGTTACGAACGACCGATCGCAAATATCGTGACCGAACAGCTGATAAATTACTATAATAAAGAAATCGATGATTCATCGGATTGAATTAAAGCGAACGCATTAAAGGGATATACAAGAAATGTCACAAACTGCCAGGAAACAAAGACCTTTCGAGGAATATGAACAAAAAATGTGTGAAATTGTGAAAACACACGTGAAACGACTCTTGGAACAAACGGATACTTACACACAAAAAGAGAAAAGAGATAGACAGTCGATAAAAATGGAGGATCACGCGTCAATGATCCGTAGAAAATACATCGAAGAATTACATCGAGAAAATCACATCGAGAATCACATCGAACAAATACAGCGAAAAAATGCACGACTTTTGTGCGGTTGAAGTGCAACGGTAGAAACTTGTGATAACAGTGAAAAATATACACGGTCGTAAAAAAAATCCATCAATCTCAAAAGTCTACACGCGCCTAAGAAAAGCACAGAAAAGCAAAGTAAAAATCTCAAAATATTTCAAATATATTTTCAATAATGCTTATGTAATTATTTATGTAACAAATATAATTTAAAAATATTTCATTATCGTATTATATATATATATATATATATATATATATATATATATAGTAAAATATATTATATTTAATATAAAATATTATATATATAATACTCTTGTAGATAATTCGTAAACTCTGAATTCTGGTTGCCTTCTTTTTTAGGCATGTGTAGAACTTTCTATCGTCCAACACATATATACGTTACACATACACACACGCACACACATACACACAGATCATGAACAAATCACACAACAACTGCACAGACATATTATTTACAAACGTTAACTTGATTGGCATATAATGCCGATATAACGAGAAAGTCTGATCGAACATTTTTTTCGGTGCCATAACTGTACAAGGATTATTTACAGCTTCGTTGAGGGTGTGAGGGAGGGATGGGAATCGACTTGATAAAGAAAAAAATATAACTCATGTTCAGTGACGTTGTATCAGCGACTACATATGTGCTCTCGATATGTAGATCGGCTCGTGGACTAATTGTCAAAGCAAACTGATTTTTCTTTTTTTTTTATATATATATTTTTTTCCTGTGTCGTCCAGAACAATCGATGTTACCGGTCTAAATACTCAAAGGCGCGAGTTCATCCAATTATCGACAAAAAGCATTCTTTTGAAACGCCAATTTTTTGAACCGAGCACAATCGTCTCGAGTAAGTAATCCGAATATTAAACTAAAATGTATTAAAAGTGTAAAGAAGTCTTTTATACTGTATGAGCGATCTATCTGAAAGAGGCAACGAAAAAGGGATACGTAAAAGAGCTATTAAAATTGTTAAAATGTACACCCCTTATATAAAGAACAAAGAGAGAGCGAGAGAGAGAGAGCAAAAGTGAAAGAACGGGAACAAAATAAATGAATTATGAACAAAATTTAAAACTCGGCCAAAAATGTCCTTCTATATATCTTTCGCTTGTCTATACTTTTGTTTTCGCCAGAAAAGTTTGAACATTCGTTTGCGAGCTCCTCCCTTCCATATATCTCTCTCCTCGCCCTTTCTTGTCGCAGGGACGGTGTATCGTTATATGCACAAGGAAATTAACAATCCACACATGATACACACAAAAACACACACGCGCACACCTACGCAGCCACGTGTGAATTTGCGTCTCCACTGACAGAAAGAGAAACGCAGTTAATACGCACAAAAGCCCCGGTCGGCAGTGTGCAGAGCATCGGGATGCATAATCCACGCCGAAGGATATATATCGCGTATGCATAATTAAAAGCTCCGCTAATCGCATTAGCAGATACGTCAGAACGCGCGCGGATAAGGAAGACGATCATCCACTGTCGCGTTCATCTGCGATCATTGTTAACGCGATTAATCGGAATTGCAATCTCCGTGCCACGACGTCGGACGAGAATGCTTTGGTAGAATTACTCTTTAGCGCTATAGAATATTACAACGAGTGTTATTTACAGACAGGAGAGAAAAATAGAGAGAAAGAAAGAGAGAGATAGACCAATATACAGGAGCACAATACGAAGACAAAGCAACACCACGCTGGGCCAAGAAAAAAGAGAATGAAAAAGAAAAACGTGTAACGAGTGTACTGTCTGTACATCGTGTAAACGTATAAATATTTTATATATATATATATGTATGTGTCTATACAGTGTATATATATTTCATCCCGCATAGACTTGTGTAAGTGGAGTGCGTGTTGCTTGACCATGAACTGTGTATTATTGTATGGCTTGACTTTTTCTTTTTCGTTCATCATATGATACCTTGGCACTTCATGCCCTGGTGGATGACACCATAGAGAAGACTACCGCAGTGGTCACAGAAGGTGGGGCTGTTGTAGGTGTGTTGCTTGAAATGGTGCTTCGTCCGCGTGTCCTGCGTTATTACACCATTACACCGTGCACACACGCGCAGACTCTCTGGTCTGGATGATAATGATGGTGATGCGGAAAAGGGTGGAAGATGTGTAGCCGGTTGGTATAGGGAGGATTCATCGGCTAGAAATCGCTGGATTTCCCGTTTGAGCTAGACGCGATTTTTTGCTCGAGCAAACATTTAAATCAAATCAAAAACCTAAAATGGTATAACGAACAAAAAATTTACGAAATCGGTAATTTATTAAATTTACCGTACATTAATCTGCCCGATAAAATGGAGAACTCCAGTCTAATTGTCTGAAAGATTAATCTTTATCCGTTTCGCGAATCTCTCTGAAAAGATGAAAACGTTTTTTTGAGAAAATTCTTTAGCGGAAATATTTTTTCTATCTTTATTTTGTTTTAACTTTAGTTATAGCTCTTGAATATTATAGATTTTTAATGAGTAATGCAAGACACAATATATTTAAAAATAAACTGAACTCTTTCAAATTTTTATATAATGTATAGATAAATAACTTCATAAACAATATGAATAAAAGCGATATTAGAAAGAAATAATTTATTTACTATCTGTAAATTGTACGTTTTAATTGTAAACGTAACATTCAATTTTTAATTTAAAGAAAATTATGCTCATAATGGCACACAAAATGTCAAAATATATTCATATGTATTTTACAAATTTGTGTTAATTTATAGATGATAAAATAAAATATTATCGGAAAACACATTAATGCGACGATGAATATAATTTTAAAATTTTTTGAAGAGCGATCAAATTAAATCGAATATTTTCAGAAAAGAATAAAAGTTAAGCATCGTTTCAAACTTACACAAGCGTACTTATCGTTACGAGAATATTTAATCCGATTAGAATAAGAAATTTCCTTCGGGATCGAAAGATTAAGTGTCGAAGGAATTTCTTTATTCAACTTTATTGAAATAACCTATAACTTAATTCTAAAGCAGCGTTCTTCAAATTTGAAAACGTAATATTCATCAATTAAATATCTTTCGAAATATCCATCAATCTCTCTCAAATATTGAAAATTTTCCATTGAAAAAAAAAAATTTTTTTAACTTAGTTTTTTTTTCGTGAAATAAAATATACTTCACTATCTTGAAAATGTTGTAACGTGTGCCATGTTTAAAGATTTAGGTCCGATTTTTCCAACTTCTTGGTAAGTTTTACTCGACAAGTAGCATATTTTCATCTCTTTTTTAAGATAAGTTCTAAAAAAAAGAGACGAAGATATGCTATCTGTCGGGTAAAAGTTACCAAGAGATGAAACAACCGACCCTTAATGATTAAACCTGTTTCTCTCTCTGACAATCTCTCACAAGTTATTATCGCAAGAACGAGGTCGAAACTGTCGCGCTCGAAATTGAGATTGAAATAAAGACCGACAGTGTTCTTCAAAGTTGCGAAAAGCAAGCTGTGAATCGCGGTGGCGAGTCTCGAATCCAAAACAGGATCAAAACAGCAGAGTGCCGGCCATTGTTCCGGCAACTTTCCGAAACCACTGACAGCTGCAGCTGCTTCTGCTGCGGCTCCTTCCGCGTACAACGTTCGAGAGAAAACCGAACAGCCCCTAGGAAGTTTCGCGGTTCCTGCGCGAGTCCGCGCATTAAGCTTTCCGGTGTTTCCCATCACCTCGGAAGCGACAAGTTCGGCTGGTGCGAAAACTCGATTAATCCGATCCTCGGCAGCTCGTTACATTCGTAATCATTTTCGTAATTACGCGGCTGGTCCGACTATTACAAACATCACCACGTTCTTAGTTAGTCGCCGAAGAACACCGAGAAGCAGTAGTAAACAACGTCGTCAACAGCGATACAGTTACGATGTTTGTACTGTAATCATTTTACGGTAGAGATGTAGCTTCTCTCGTTTAATTATAGAGAAATTAGGACACGATCGCATAATCGTTTGTTTCCGATTTTCCCTCTTTTTTTTTTTTTTTTTTTTTTTCTAATCAATAAAAATAATAAGCGAGAAAATAAGTTGTAGCATTTCGAAATGATATTTAACTGCTGATAAATGTATTATCGTTTTTATATAATTTCGATATATTATTCTCTCTATTATCAATAATGCGAAAATAGTTTATTCGATAAAGTTTATAAATAGAAAACTGCTTCCTATAGAAGCCTGCTTTTGTAAGCTATATTCTTATTGGACATCGACGATAAGCATATGGATTCTTTCGCTTCATCCGAAAATTAAATTTCTGAACTCTCTACAGTCCCGCAACGACGACTCATGAAAAATTCAAATCTCTCCCTTAAACAGAAAATTCAATTCTGAAAGGTTCAAATATGTGCATCATCGGATATTCGCAAAGTAATATCGTGGGTCGCGAAACGTTGACGCGTCAACGCTGTCCAATGAAGTTCAAGCTTATATATATGTGTAATAAATTATACAAGAATACTACGTAATATGTAGATTTTATGTTTCCGCGTTCGTCAACTGTGCGACTTCCTGCTAGGATGGAAAAGAAAAAAAGAAACTACCTGTGCTCGCTCGTGCGCGATTTTTTTTCTCTTTTTGTCGCAGCCCGCGTCCAACAATGAAAAGCCATTATGCGCTTTACGGGGAAATCCACGATCGCCGATATTCGCGCGGATCAATAGGCGTGGAAAGGATTACCTTTGAAGCGCAGAAGCACGTAGGAAAGGTGGGACGAGGAATCAGCGTTCAGGATCAAAGGAAAACAGCGAGGACTCTCGATTAGTTGATCGGAAATTCCCGGAGATAAGTAAAATCTTTTTTCGAAGCGGAAAAACGTTCACAGCTCGAATGTCGAAGTCTCCTTTGTAACATCTCCCTTCAAAATTTCACGTTTGTTCGGCGAGAAATGCAACACCTTGGGATACCATTCAATTTCCTAGTCTCTAGCCTTATGGAGGTCTCGACTTGCGGATATTGTTTTAACAAACAGTTCTCGTTCCTTCTCTAACATTAACATTTCTTATTTTTTTAAACTAATACTCTGAAAGTGGAAAGATAAAATAACCACAGAAATGTTAAATTTTGAATTCGCAAGATTTGGCAATTTTGGAATTGAAAACATATTTTTGATCGTGATGAAGTTTCATTGATTTATCTCAAATCATTGAACGATACAGAAAGGAAGCGACTGTGTTTTTATGCGGAAATTGCTTCGAGCCGGAAACGCTTTGCCTCCCAGGGAAATACATCAGGAGACAATATCCCGATGTATTTGATCGGCCAATCGCTTCGGTGATCGTCGTTCGGATGTGATTACAAGCGTGGTTAAACGAAGCGCAAAAGGACGCGGTGGTGGTTTTAGGCCGATCGGTGGTGAGCGTTGTGCGAGACAAATGTGATAGAAAAACGTACAGCTTTTAGCCCTCAGGTACAGATGTACCTTCCCATTCCCTCTTTTTTACCCCAAGCCAAGGATCTCTTCTTGTTTCATTATCTCTCTATCTCTCGACATTCCGATCTCCTTTAACGCGACTACCGTCAGCTAAGAGATAAAAAGAAAGAATACCGAGTTATCCGGTGTTGTGTCGTGATAAATTTCACTCTCCTTACGAGAAATTTTATACTCTTCGTGTTTCTCTCGATGGTAGAAGAAACAACTAGGAGGCATAAAAAATTCCGCGCTTTAGTGCTTCGTTTTATTCATCTTGACGCTAAAATTCTTATCCAAGAATAACAACTTGTTAGCAAACTACTTTTTCTTTTATTAACAATTGAAGAAATGTTAGGAACTTTATTTAAACGTGCCGACAATAAATGAAATATTACAAAAAGAGAAGAAAATTATATAATTTTTATTTAAAGCTGTAGGAAATCTTCAATTTTAAATATTAATTCAGTTTATTATGTTTACTAATTCATTGTGATTTATTAACTCCATCAATAAAATATTGGAGTCTAAAAGAGATATGTATTGTATATATCACAACAAGATAACTTTATCAAATATATATTCCAAGTAACTTGTCAAATATATCATTACAATTCCGAGGATGGGACTACTCTTCCTCTTCATAATTTTACGGCTCTATTAATCTCCCCTCATTCTCATATTAATAGCTTTAAATAAGAATGCTACAGGTTCGTAAGGGAACAAAGCTCTTTGGTGTTCTTATAAATGATGATGTAAAGACGCGAGGCCGAGTAATTGCTCTTCGTGATTTTATAGCCTAATTAATCTGCTTCTGTCAGGCTAAGTGGAGGCTATCTCCTCTTACGGGCAGATTGACCGAACTATATCACTAACGCGCACTACGTATGCGTTATTATTATCCATTTATACAAGGTGACGGCGCCGCGCGATTTATCGCAGCCTTCGAAAATGACCTCGATATTGATTATACGACGGCGTGCCGTCGCAGCATCCCCAACCCTTTAGCGCCTTGCGCGACGACAGGACAGTGGACGACACGTCTCACACGCGTTTAGCGCCGTCCGTGCGGCAGCCAATTAGCGCACGCTCGGCTGAACGCAACGCTTGTGAAACCACCGTCACGTACCGTACTTATTTCATTCTCTACATTTATGGAATTTAACGCTCTTTTTGCGGCTCAAACCCATGTAATGAACATTTCGCTGTAATGTATACTCGCATCTTTTTCCCTCTTTCGTTTGACTGCGGTTCAAAATTGTTATATAAATAGAATTTAAGCATGTTATTCACTTTATCTACGTTTCTCGTAGTTCGTGAATTTTTAATTAGAAGGTTAATTAAGAGGTTTGTAATGGTCGAAATTAAAAAATAAAAATTTTAAATATGTGTGTGAATTGAATGTTTAGTTTTTTTTTAAATAATTTTTTTTCTTTTTTACATTTTTCGCCAAAAATTATTATATCTTTATATTATAACTTCGTAGAAATTTTATTAAATCCATCTCGCGAGAAGAATTAGTGCTTATATTAATGACAAATTACGGCAGAGATAATTAAATAATCTCGCTTCAGTTGCAATTTTCGTGGCATTCGGAAATGATGATAAACGACTTGATTTTTACGCGTAAATTATAATAAATTTTACAAAGGTATTATCGGGTTGCTATTCGATTCCTGGACCATTTACAAGAAAACTTTGACGTGCCGACATCTCACGCAGAAATATCGTACATCATCATCTATCACAGAGTCCACCAACGAGCTTTAGTGACATCTTTTTATTAAAATGACATATTAATATTTGATATATCGCGGTAGACGTTTCCCTCTTGTTTACGAAACATCCTAAATTTTTTGAGAATCAAAGAGCCGTGATGAGCAATGTGTCTACTCAAAGCACGAGGCTTTAATAGCTAACGTGTCAAACAGTTATTTGACTCTTCTGGCCAGCTTGACCAGCCCTCAAGCTACTCTCGGTGACCTATTTCTGCTATAAAGAGACTTTTGTTATACTTCTGACCCAGCCTCGGAACGTTTGTTAATGCAGGAGCGTAGCATACATCTTGATTAAAATAACTTTCGCAAGAGATAAATTAGCATTGTATCAGAAAATTGTAAATTAGTACATAAAATACGAAAAGCACAAAAGAAGAAAAGTAAAAGAAATTTAGATTGAAAAATTTTCTTGTTTTAAATTATTAAAGAAGAAACTAAAAAACTTTTTCTATTCAAATTTGTATTCAATTTTCTAAAACATTTTTAAAGCATGTGAATGTTAAAATTATGAAAATTATAAAATTGATTAAGTAAAACTCTTTCTAGTATATGCATACACAAAATTATAGCACATTTAACAAATTACTTATCATTATTAAATTTTCTAGCGCATTGATCAAATATCAAAAATCAAATATAAGACTAAGCTTTTAGCCTCGCGTACGTGATTAATTTATAAGATCTCTGAAAACTCGTAAAACTTTATTCTCATCGAAAGCTTCCAAGAGAATCCTTGGCTGAGGATAAAAAGAAGAAGAGACAAAAATAGTCTGCGCAGTAAGGAAGAAAGAGGAGAGGAAAGGGAGAGAAAGAGAGAGAGAGAGAGAAAGAAGCCATATTCGGGGCATTATATGTAATATCGATACTCACGTCCGAGTCGGCTCCTTTGTCAGCTCCAGGACACGTGAAGGTCACGTATTCGTGACATCGCTTGTGAACGACGAAACTACATACTGAAACACAAGCAAAACGTGCCCCAAGTTCCTCCTCATGGTCACATCTTGGGCAAGTAGTAGAGCCGATGAGATCAGTCTGACCCTCTTACCTTGGCACTGATATCCCTGTTTCCCGAAGCCCCTGCAACAATAAACGGGATAACTCATCAGCGGATACATTGAATGAGCGAAAGAATCAATCGCGTGTCAGGGGCATCTTTTTGTAATATTGCTCACATTTATGAAATCAAAATATGTAAGAATCTTGTAGGTCGCAATCTAACAAAAGAAAAAAAAACAATTACTTCTCGTAGTTTTTATGCTCGAAACGATTCGCCTCAAATAGGCTCCATTGATATCACGAAAACAATTTTGAGAAATGTGAGATTAAAATTGTAAAACTAAATAAATACATTAATATACATATATCAAATATACAGACAATTTAAAAGTTATTAAAATCAATTGTCATAGGTAAATGGTAACATCTTCGAGAAAGGAAATTAATTGGAGATGTATTGTATAATAGATTAAAATTAATAAATAATTGTGTGATTATTATTATAATAGTTTTGGGAATTTTTACTAGTAAAAATATGAAATATAGAATAAATATTATATATTCAGAATTGTATGATGGAATTTGGCATAGTTGCAAAGCACAATGTAATTTTCGTTTCGCGATTTATGGACCGAGGAGAAGTTTGCATGATTCGTCGTCGACTGCCAAAATAATTTCAGAATCATCCAAGTGCCTCGAATTAAGTACAGATGGTAATACGTAATGCGACACTTTTAGTGCCGCGCACGCAATAATGAGAATATGAGAGAAGTGTACTAATCGGTCATAGATATTAGTATTCTGCGACAATTTTGAAACTGCATTCGCAGAATCCAAGAAGAAATTAATGAGATCGTTTTAGGTTCAAAAGAAAATTAGATTATATATATTATTAATAACAAAATACGACAAAATATAAAATTAGTTGTAACTGTAATTGCAAGAATTGCATCTGAAAAATATTTAAAGATAATAAAATCTTGCGACATTAAAGAAACAAATGCAAAACTTATAAATTAAGTTTAAAAAGAAATTATTTTTTGATAATAAAAAAACGGAGTTATATAATTTATGTATTTTGTATTTGCTATCTTTCTTCCTCATTGGTATCCTTTGATTACTTTAATATTTAATTGAATCGTTGATGTATTAATAGCCCGGCGGATAAATAATACATTTCTGCAGCTAATACCAGACTGTAGTGTTCACTAGCGCAAGCACCTCTTCGCGTAAATAGTAAATATAGTTATTAAGTAAATATTACGTAAATATAGTTAGGCTCTTTTAAAATTGAATAACGTATTCATCGCGCATATAAGCGCGGATATAAAGCAGAAATAAGCGGCACGGAGAAAGATTCGTGAGAGTTTACGACTTACGAACGTTAATTTTCACGATCTGACCGATTTCTCTAATCTGTGTCGATGCAGGATGAAATCTCTATAGAAGACGACATCCACCATTATCTCTCATGAAACTTCGATGAGAGGATTCTCAAAATAGCGATTTAATCGTTCCAAACTCTGCCCTTCTCCATCTCTCTGTTTCTAGAACTACCTTCAGCTTTCATAGCTTTCCAATGTTGTATATAACGTCGACGGAAAAAAAGACTTTCCTCTCGCTTGAAAATCGCCAGTCACGAGAATTCAAACTTTCTGCGAACCTCGAAAACAGTTACTCTTCATCGCGTGGGAAGCGGAATTTTAATGGCCACTTGGCGTCTCCACTAATTCCTCGTGATTACTTCGACGTTCATTCGAAATTCCATTTTCCTCGACGATCTGCCGCGACTTTGACGTATATAGTTGCGGAGATTTTAACCTATCGATGAGAGTATACGATGAAACGACAAGTCATCTTCGGGTCTTTCGGATGTAATTGATCATTAAAAAAAGATTAAAGTAAAAAAATAAAAGCACGATGTATTTTTTTTTTTTTTTTGAAATGTCTTTGGAAAAGATTTTTGTGCCAAGGCCATAGTAATGCGGCAAAAAATGTTATACGTAATTTTAAAAAATTATTTATAATGTACATAGAGAAATTTACGCTTTTTGAAAATTGATTATCAGACTTTGTAATTTTGAATAGTTTTTCTCATACCTTTAATTTTTCCTATTTAATCTATTTTTTAATAAAACTTCAAAATAATCTATATATGTAATATATAAAAGCATTATTATACAATTTAACTAAAGCATTTAAGTTGTTGCAAAATTTTCGGTCTACTAATATCACATTCACTGTACCTATAAACATTTCACTGTAATCGGAATGTAATTTTAGCTGATGTAATTTTAGCCGATGTTTACCAAATTGTAAATAATCTACGACTTATCGAGTCACGCAATATCTACTTCACATATACATTGTGTACTAGACATATTTTCTGTAGCAGCGACCTGCGATATACGTTATACAATGTGCGTAAATATTTGCGATGTCAAGTAGATGCACTGAAAGAGGTTCGCGTTCAATCTACCGCTTGAAAAACTATATACAGATCGATTATCTCGCAGCAATGTATTACAATGTCGAGAATATTATTTAAAAATTTACTGAACAATGCAATTAATTTTTAAGTGTCTTAATTTACCAAAATACTTATTATTTTATTATTATGTACACATCTTTTATCGCAAAAATAAAAAAAGCACACACGCATATATATATATATATATATCTACATATATGTACATCTGCCTCCAATATTAATTTTTCTTGTCGTCATGTTACAACGATTATTGTGTAATAAAAGAAAATTGCTAATCAGAGAGTCAGTTAATCTGCAAATGATTCGTGAAGCACAAAATTAAAACAGCCGCGTATATGTATATTACGGGGAGAAATTTATATTTCATTCGCAATCGTGCACACCCTATGAATTACAAATCATCACGAGTTCGTTATTTACCTGATTCTGCGTCTGCGAATATACGAATTTGTTCCATGTACATACGAACGCAATTAAAGTTCGGTAGAACATCGCCCGTACGTTCAACCAAAAACTCTTAATTACGCGGGCGAGCTGTAAATTCGAAATGTTTGGTCAAGCAAACGACTGGACGCGATGAATGCGATAAATCAAAACGGTTATACGATATCCCGGAAATCTGTGGAAAGCCATATGACGTCGATCAAATTCATTTCTTTTTTCGCGCAAGTGTCTTTCATATATATAATCTTTATTATTTCCCTCTTTTTCTCTCTCTTTTTCTGCATACAACTCTTTCTATACGGAATTAAATTGCGGATTAAACTTTTATGGAGATTTCTCCGTGTATATACGTATTAGCCTGCAAAGCATAAATGTCACTTCTGATTTCATATTGTGATTGCGTAGCCTCAGGTCTCTCGTATAACGTCTATCCATGTTTTGTCTCATTTATCTCAATCATAAATTCCCTGTCACATTGCAGTATATATATACACATTGTCTCGCTTACTATCCTTATCTCAGATATACATTAAACACGAGCCACGCACGTATACGACACCTGCTTCATCCCATCTCTTATACGCGTTTAATTTTGACGAATTATATATGGTGTTACACGCGACAATTTAACTGCGCAATAACAGATCTGTGAAGTGGGATCCCAAAATGCAAATTTTTATCAAATCTATATGGCATTTGATTGTCCACAATTTGTTCATATTTGTCCACTTTGCAAAAAAAAAAAACAATTAAAATAAAAAAGGAATAAATTTTATCATGAGCACCTCTAGATGCAATTATTAAAAAATTATATATATATATATATATATATATATGTATTTTGATTGCCTATCATTTATCCACATTTGACCATAAATAATCGTCTTTTATCCCCTTGCAAATAAAAATTTTAAAAAAATTAAAAAGTCAACAATCAATTTCATTATATAAGCTAAATGTGATTATTTAAAAATTATAAATAAAGGGTGCATCTAGGAATGCTCGTGATAAAATTTATTCCAATTTTTTATTTTCTTTGCATGGTGGATAAAAACGATTATCTATGGGTAAATGTGGACAATCGAATGCCATATCAATTTTGTAAAAATTCGCATTTCGGGGTGCCAATTTCACAGACCTCGCAATAACGCCGAAATTATGGCGCACGATAGATCTTTCAAGAAAAGAGTGCTTTCGAGAAAAATGGAATGCTCCTTTGTCGGATAAAAATGCATTTTAATATCGGTCGTTGTTTACGGGTAAGAGGACTCTATGCTGGACCGCCAATTAAATCAGCTTCAACGAACAAATCAATATTTCAAGGTCTCACATCGGCAAGGATCGCTGCAAGTGCATTTCGATGGAATACATAGTCGTTGCTGTTCTCTCAATTAAGTTCCACTTCGACAAATTGCATAAATATCGTCAATTGAAAGAAGAATTATACCTCACAAACATGTAATCGCATAAATATCGTCAATAGAGAGAAGATTGATACTTCATAAACATGTAATCGCGCGCGCATCTTCATTTTACGTCAAGTTTCCTCCAAAGGAAGTATAAATTTTTAACCACGGATATTGGTAGTCTCGAAACCGAACCCATATGCTCATATTATTCGCAATAAAAATAAACGTGTAATATATTGGTACATCCGCGCGCCGCGAAAAAATTTATATTTTATTCGACGTAAAGCTCAAAGGATCTAAAAGGGGATACTTTATAGGACTTAATCATGAATTATTTTCAATCCCCGATTGATAAATAGTTAATTACATACTCATGTCAATTACGTATATTCATATTCATTAAATTCCCTAATTTTGACTAAAATCTCTGATGCTGGAAATAAATTAATTATATGACATATATATAAAATAAAATTAATTTCAAATTTATTATGTGTCTCAAAAGTAGATATTACGTATCGCACTTATACATATATATGTATATTATATAATTATTATATAATTATATAATCCCTATATTTAGCAAAATCATTGATCAAACAATCATATTTATACTGAAACTTAAACCCATAAACTTGATCGATCATCTAATTGTTTTGTGTCGTTGATGACAATCACGCCAGCAGAGGCAGTTATGATACGACAACGATGTTGTACCAAAAATAAACGAGATCTCACGATGGACGACATCGATGACGCACGTCGTGCAACGCGGGAACGCAATAGACAGGCGTCGCAACGTCAAGGGTTAAGGGTGGAACTCGTACAAGGGAAAGATGGAAGCCTCGCAAAATAAAGAGTCAGAGGGTTGCAGAGCCCTCTTGTCGGGGTCGTTCGCGGCCGAAAGAAAAGTACCGAGAATTATGAAACGAGGCGGAACAAGAGCGGCAAATCTGTGATTAGCCTACATTGCTACGGAGCTTAGATCGCAATGCAAACATAGCTCGGCGCAGAAATGGCTTCGTCGTGCCATGTGTGCGTACGCGAAATTGCATCTGTGGCGACATAAAAAATGGGGGGAAAAAAAAACATGAGAAGCAGTGATTTTTTCCGCGAATTATATGCTGAGATTCTTTCAGTTTTTGTGTTGATTAACGTTGATTAATATTTTTATAGCAATAGCAGCGCACGCCAGAGTTCTATCAATTTTCTGTGTCAATGTTTACATTTAATCCTGAAAATCACTAAAAGTTAAAATAAAACCAATAAAAAAAATGTTGTTTAATTTCGAATTCTCTTACCCCAATTGTCACATTTCTGTAATCAAAAATAATAATAGAAATTATATTCGTGCATGTTTACAAAGCAAAAAGAGAGATTATATCGATTTCGGCTTTATTTGGTTAGTGAGTTCATTCCGTGGCAGCTCTTTCCCATTCGGGAAAAAAGCCTTGTGGGAAATGAACGAAGAGTGGTCGAATTGGCAGGAGGAAATCAATCGAGAAGTCACGGGAAATGGATGGCGAATCGGTCGACGAATCGCCCGGAAAAAATTCACTTCAGATCACACAATAAACACGGTTTCAATATACAGAGTACCTTCGACTGCCAATTTTCAACGGATTGGAATCGGTATTATCTTCGGTGAGATTTCGACGCCATATGGCCGTTCTCCAATAAAGTTAACGGAATTTTAACAATTTCTCTATTTTTCTCTTTTCATTTTCAAGAAGAAATTGCTTATCAGTTTCTTTAAACAACTTCAACTCACTGTTCGAAATACGATTTCTATATTTGCCCGTGACATAATAGAAACGCAACAGTTGATAGAGATATATTTTTCTGCCTCTATAGAATTTGAAATTAAATTTTATAAAATGATATCGATTCAAAATCCCTGTATTTATTTATATAAAAAAAAAAATGGCCAAGTAAATGTAAATCTTTCTATTGTAAAAAATTCTTTTTTCTTTTTCTAAAATAACGAGAACGGATAAATCTCATAAATGTTCAATATGTCATTTGAACAGACAAAATATGTACCTATAGTACGACTCGTACGAAACGTTTTAAATAATAGTTTGAAAAAAAATAGACGGTTCTCTCTCACACATGAAATGTATATATGCATAACTCGTCATAGGTTACGATTGAATGCAATTGCGTTGCAATAGTTGCATTAGAAATCCAAATTTGTTACACGTGCGGTCTACGTTTCGCATCGTAAATTACAAACATTTAGTAATGACGCTGTTAATGATACGTAACACGATGAGAATATAAAAACTATAATTTACGTCAAGTGAATTTCCGCAAACACTACCTGCCGAGTCACGCTCGACATAGTTATATACTCGGTGATGTAATACATCACACACATTGGATCGATAAGGATTAAATGATGATCTGCGTAATCATCTATCTATATAAGGCCACGAGATCCTTCTCTCGAACATATCTATTAATTTGTGATAAACAGTCTTCAAAATTAATAGCACTTGATCGTTGCCTCGCATTTATCACGTGTCACACTTGTAATATATTCTAAAAGTCACAAGAATGTTAATAAAATATCGAAAAGATAAATTTCTTGCAAATGACTTGTCACAAAACTATTAATAATCGGTAATAATATATTTGCAATTATTATAAGTTTCATATATTCATACATATTTATAACATCATCGTAAATAAAAAAAATTAAAAACTTAATCATCAATTATTCGATCAAGCAATGAATAATTGTAAAATAGTATAAAGCAAATGTCAAAAAACTTGATTTTTTCCTCATTAATCAACATTTCTATTTTTAATGTTTTGCTTGTTAAATCATACAATTATAGACTCCGCGAGTTTACTATTTTCCAAAAGAAGATAAATATCGCAAACATTAATAACGTTGGATTTCTTCAAATACTAAAATCTCTCACAGGATGTAATTTTGCGTATTGTTGCGAAAACAATGGATATTATAAATGCACGGTCCAGTAGTACATGTTCTAAATGTCGATCTCGTTCTTGCCCTATGTAAACGCGGCAGGTCAAAACCGTCTGGTAGACGGTCCAACAGGCGGTTTGGCCGTTTGCCAAGATACTCGCGGCAATTATCCGCTACCCATTTCTCGCCGTTGGATACACGACAAAGAGGAACGATAAAGCATCAAACTCGCGACGTAGAACAAAAAACGAAAAGTAAATGAATGCGGACGTTTGCGAATACTCTTCCGGCGAAATAAGTAATAAAACTCTTTCTACTTTTTCTTACAGATTTTTGTGAAAAAAATTTTTGTATATAAATTAAACTGTAATTAAAATCTTTTAATATAATAAAACTATAATTTAATTTAATACTATACTATTATTTCGATGACAGCATTTATTACTAATATTAAAAAATTCTCATTAAATTCGACAAGAAACAATGAAATTTTAGAAATCAACATAAATAGTAAGAATAAGATGGTCTTGAGTAGACTATTCAATTTGAATTATTTTTAAACAAATATGTTCCGCGCATTAATTGCGGATTTATCTGGTTTCTCGCTGATACTGGGATTCTTGGTAAAAAGATATAACCGCGAGGTACGGCAATTAATGGTAATAAGTGACTAATCACCCACACGTGTGATTATAACTCTAACATTTTAACCTTGGAACGTAAGTGTTTTCCTTTCCACCTGTTCCACATATGCGACGCACATAAATATCTGTATCAAAATTATTCATTCATTCACTATTACTAGTTAATTAATAGATTTAATATTGTAGTTTTAAAAACTTTGTAAACATAGAGAGAAAGAGAGAGAGAGAGAGAGGGAGGGAGAAAAAGCGTATTATCAGTAATACTCAAGTTATATTTAGTCCTTTTATATAGAGTGTTGCATACAAAGTGACCCAGTTGCATATATTAAAAAGTATCCGAGATTGAAAAATACACATATGTACATACGTGCAAGAGAAGAAACGTATGTACATAAATATAAATTTGATTAACCAGCATGTATATACGTATGTGTGTGTGTATGTAACACAAAGTGATATGAGATTTATTAGATTCAAAAATACGCTTCGCGCGGATAAATGATTGCGCCAGTGTCGGTATACTCGATTTACTCGTGCACGCGATTTAATTACGTTAAAACGTAACGTAACAAATATATTTCATACACCTTATCGCATATTTATCGTTCGCATTGTGCAACGTCGGCGACGTAGCCGCGGGTATTGTAGAAAATATATAATACGACGTAAACTCGAAACATCGATACCGCGAACCGCGAGAGAGAGAGAGAGCAAGAGTCCGGGTGAAACGGGAAAATAACACACGTTGGCCTTCATTCGGATATAAATATCGCGATTCAACCAACTCGCTGTCTTCGGAGTCACGAAAACAATGAATGGTCGAGTGAGATTTCTCGTGCGAAAGAGAGGGCTCAACAGGCAGTTCGTTGGCCTATCGCCAACACGCCAATGTTTTATTCGTCAAAATCGTACCTTTCGCTTTCTAATTAAGAAATTCATCTTACGGGTATAAGCAGTAGTATTCCCGAATACTTCGGGAAACCAGCCCCCGAAAACGTGTCTGTCGTATTAAAAAATATACAGAGTGTATATACATACAGGGTGTCCGGTAACTAACAGACCAATGATTCAGAGCGGATTCTCTGGCCAATTTGGAAACGATTTTTCCTTAGCAAAAATGTTGAGAAGTCAATAATTTTTGAGTTATAAGCGATTGAAAAAAATAGGTTTTTTGAAAACTAAACGTTTTGGAGTTAAAAGTCTAACATAATTACATTCTTCAGTTAATTTCAGGTAGAGTTTACTATAATAAAATTTTAATTTGAGGCTTAGTTATAAAGATACATAATGACAAATATTGGAAAGTTGTAAAAAATGATGACCTTTTTGGACATTTTCGCTGAGAAAAAATCGTTCCCAAATTGACCAAAGAATCCATTTGTAATCGTTGGTCCGTTAGTTACCGGACACTCTGTATATATATATATATATATATATATATAGTTTAAAATAAGGGCGAAATTGCATTGGTGCAGTCGGTGAAAAACGTCGATTTGAGATTCCCATGATTCAAAAGGGCTTCAAAATAACGAAACGGTCTGATCGAATATTCGAGCTTTCATGGTTGACAGATCGGAAAAAGGCGGGAAGTCCTTTCCAATTGAAGATGTAATTTTTATCAAAATAGAATGAATTTTTCAATCTTCGACATTTGGCCGAGAGTTTCGGTTTTATTTCGCAAACTTTTTTCTACACCTAGAAATGAATATTATTAAAATCAAAATTATCAAGGTAAAATGAACGTATCAATTTTTCGTATAGTACCTAATCTTTTAATATCAATATTTCGTAATAATCTTTTATTTTGATGTTTAATGTTGTGCATCAGATTATTTAATATTACGCATTATTTTTTCACAGTAGAATGAAATCAAATTCGATTTCTGAGGATCCAGAGGCACGTATATTTTTATTTATATCACCATGTATACACGGAGAATTTTCTCTTCAAATTTACCCAGAAAATCATAGTATTCGTGGAATATGCACGGTATTGGAAGAATTTTATAAGAGTTTATCTGATTAATATTTACCACAATAAAAAATATTGATATGTGCATACTAAAATTAATCGAACATATTTTATATCTTATTCTGGTATACGTAGATATTAATATTTTTATTGTAGTAAATATTAATCAGAGAAACTCATAAAATTCTTCCAATAGCAATACTGTCCCACGATTACTATAATTTTCAGGGTATAAATTCTGAGAGAAAATGCTCTCTGTATACCACTATATAACAACAAGAAACATACTTTATATTCGGTTGAAAGAGTCATAAATAATTTCTAATTCGATAAACAAATATTTATTTTTCTCCGAGGTAAAGCTTCGGTATATAAGCTTTGGGATATAATTTCTGCGGGCTCTCTCTCTCTCTCTCTCTCAAAATAGACATATCGCAACGTAGGCGATCCGTTGCACGCGATGTAAAATATATTTGAATTAATATAAAGAGATGGAAACCCGAGCAGAACGGGAAGCTACTCGAAGACGGCAGAGCCTCGAGTGCACCCTCATGCATCATATCATCCCATTCCCTTTATGCGGCATAGGAGGAAATCCGGCGGCATATACATAAACCAGAGCGGAGGAGGACAGGAGCGACATGACAGGATTCTCACGAATTTCTGAGGTATGGCCGGGATTACGGGAATCCAAATCCTGATATCCAGTAATCCTGAATGCAAGCGAATACGGAGATATGAGAGAGAAGGAGAAAGATCCATCTGAGCATTATCATAATAACGAACATTCGAGTCGTTTTTCTTCAGCAAGTAGATTGCAGGAAGACGCCCAGAGGGACGCAACATTTCTCATGAATAAAACTAATGCGCGGATGAGCTTTGTACGCGTTGCTGTTCTCACGAATGACGTGAGACGCGTCGTTGCGCTTTGTTTATGCATAAGCATAAAGCAGACTTCTTCATCTTCTTCATTGCGACGTATATCAGATGCGGTAAAATGTTTCATCGTTTATCGTTACCGTCGGGAATATAACAGAGACACAACGAGCGATCTGTTTCGAGAAAGACGTCTATTTAAAGTATACCCGTTATTCTCCGTATACTTTTGTGCTTGAGTAACTATAAATTGAATACATAATTCAAATATGATTAATCTCGAACTTCGTAAAGAGGAAAGTAAAGAAACTTTGATCAGAAGAAGATGACACAAATTTATTTTTCTAATCTTTCGTGATAAATTATCTTGTGAGATGGAAAATTATTCTGATAATAAATTAAGGAAAGATGTAAATATACATGAATTACATAAATTTTAAAAAATTGCGCGATATTTCAACAAAATATTTCAAGAGTCTAGATACAAGTTTAATCAACCTACATTATTATATTTTTATATCCGTTATTTAAAATAATAAAACTTCTAATTATAAAAAAGTTGATGAAATTAGTAGTTTTTCTTTGCGCTATTAAATCGAGATATTATCTTCCAACAATTTTATAAGAGCCGTTAACTTTGCCATTAAGCATTTAATCGTATCAATTATCCTACGCAATTTTATATAGATCACACACGTCACTCGCTGATAAACGCAAATGCAAATATTACGCGATATAAATTATGTAGAGGAGCAAGCTGGGGACTTATCCGACGATTGGACCGTTGTTGGAAGATTTGTTTAACGGAAGAGAAATCTCCCGAGTCGCACTTCCCGCAGGGCACAATTCGGGTTGTCGAGCTGTGTCTCGCGTAATCTTGTATATCTCCTCCCGGTAGGATAACACGATACCGTCTCGCCACGACACCGGACGAACCGATTATCCTTTCGACCGCGCGGCAGCTTGCGCACACTTGCGCCAAGGAAGAGTTCCGGGTCCGAGGAAACTTCCATTTTCTGCGATTAACCTTTTACACGCCGTGCTTTTACGGGTGCGCCTTCCGGTATATCCAGCATCCGTCTTTTATACGTTTTCGCGTCCGACAAGCAGGAGACAGCTGCCAGTTTGTGACGACGAGATTCACGTAGCGTGGATAAAAAAAAAACGGAAGGTCCTCGCGTCTAGGGAATCCATCTATTTTCATAGTAATATATGGAATTTTATATAATATGTATATGCATACATATATGTGTGTGTGTGTGTGTAAAAATGAATATACGAGTTGTTGGGCAAAATGGGAAAAACATTTAATAAACATCATGAATTTATTTGAAAAAATAAGTAGAATTTCTTATCGAGTAATTTCATTCTTTTATTTTTAATTAAATTTATTTTTCATTTTTAATAGTGAAAAAAGTCAGTGTATGTTCTCGATTCAGCATTAAGTTTGTTAATTTAATTGATTGTATATGTCTACTTTAGACTTGTAATTTCCTGTTAAATTCTTTATGACTCGTGTATCTTTATGAGCAAGATAAAACTTTATGAAAAATGTTTAATATAAAATTTAATTATAGTATAAAAAGGAAAAGAAAAGCCATATTTTTTCCAATAAATATATCATAAAGATAGTATATAATATAAACTTTCTCATCTATCGTTCAATACATGAAATTCAATATATACAACTTCCTTACCAATCTTACCGATTGAATAACATGAATAAAATACATTTAATTTTTCTTCTAAATTTGAATTCTCCAAAAGTACCAGACTATTTTCAAAAGTCAGTCAATGAGAATTTGCTCACGTTCACCAAAGAAACTTTGTTTCACGCGACGCGCTAATAAACCTCACCTATCTCAGGTTGATCCTATTGCGGATCCTACATCCTACTAAGAGTCGATGGATGAAACGAGAAAAAAAAAAGAGATTAAAGTAAAAACTTTTCTATCTACAAAGTCATACCGAGTGATTACCGAGAAACAAAAGTTTGATACAAGAGGTATAAAAAGTTGAGTCGCGCACATTTCCGATGAAATGTCAAATATAGTCGATGGCGCCCATGCGCCGATTTTATATGTCGATTCCGATCAACGACGAGACTGCCACGTGGTCCACGTACGAGAGAATTTCCAATCAGCTAGAAAAGGGCGCGCATAGACGAAAACACACTATATATACCGTAATTCGCTTCGCGCGAGCGTTTCAATTCTCCGACTTGCCATCATGCTCTACGTCACGAGTGCTCTCGTTGCATCCGCTAGATGGGTCGACACGAACGATACTTGACGATAATCGATGGTGATCTGGGAACACGAAGAGTCGTCGATCGACGGAGGCAGGAATCGTTTTCAAACTACGACGACTCGGCTTTCGTTGTTCATTAATATTTTAGTTAGTCACAAGTTCTTTGGTTGTCAATAGCAGTCATATTGGAAAAATTCCGATATTTTAGACGTGACAATATGAAATATTACCTGTTACGACAATTCTTCAGAGTTTCCGCGGAAACTGAAGGAAAATACTAAAAGAATATACTGACGAGATGGGGAAAGAGGAGGAGCTTGAAAGGAACAAATATATTTATAAAAAGAAGAATTCTTTAGCAACAAACGCATCATTAAAAAAATATCCAATATACTTAGAGACACACGATATTTCAAATAATAATCGATTAATGCCAATATTTATAGTCGATCACTATTTGAATCGTGATTTCACGAATCTCTGATTATTCGTTATTTAATTTAATTATTGTACAAATTTGAAAATAATGAAACAATCTTTAAATATAATTTTACGAATATAAAAAAATAAATATAATTTGAAAAATGTCTCAAACTCGCAATAAAAATTTCTATTGCTTCTCGGTAAAAAAAAAGCATTATTGCATGACGTTTATGAAGATTTAAACTAAACTTGAGAGTTGATACATTCAGTAACAAGCACAATCTCCCTCTATACACATTCTAGTATACAACGCAACAAATAATATTCCTGTCTTTCTTACAAAAATCATTGATAACGCGAATATTGAAAATAAAAGTTGGAGATAATGTGTGAATCTTTCGCGACACTCTGTGTCTGACTTTGCGGCCAATAATACGAGTTAGTGACGACGCCGTGTGCTGCGACGTACAATACCGTATTGTACGAGTGCAACGAAAGTCGGAGTTTGGCCGGCTATTTTCATCCCGAGTTCGGCCGCTCTTTCTCCCTTCCTCCCCCTCCCCCCCGTTTCTCTCACCCTTGATTCTCATCGATTCGCGACCCTCCTTCCGCAACCCTCTCATGGCCTCGCCACAAAGCAGCTCTGTGTGACACGCCGCACACGGCTCTTATGTGCTCCGAATCAACGAAAGCAAGCAACGAGAAAGAAAGAAAGAAAAATATATATATATATATATATATATATATATATATAGAGAGAGAGAGAGAGAGAGAGAGAGAAAATACAACAGTGTGCGAAAAATAAGACCTCCCTTTTATCTCGCTAATTCAGTTTCTACCAGAGAAAATAACGAGGGGTTGGTGTTAAAAGAAAAAAATTAGAATCCCGATTTCACGATAGATCGGCAAAATAAATGTTGTAAACACGCATTACATCGTGATTTACAAGGGGATGCAGTCGCGAATTGTAAGTTACAAGAATTTTCGAGACGAAATTTTAAGCGATCGGAAGCAAATATGTATGGACGAACGTTCTATGTAAAGCAAACTATTTGCACTCTCCGTTGAGTGCATTTTCCGAAACGCGCGGATAGCGTGATATTTCGCAGTTTGACGATTTTTTAAAACACCTCCGGCAAAAGCTGGCGAACGAACGCGAACTACTCGAATAAATAACCAGCCCCGAAATCGTGTCCCTCTTGCTATTTCCGATGTATAAATTCAAGAAAGCATATAACTGACAAGTAAGTTTTGAAACGAATTATTCATCCCGTAAGCGCCTTCGTCTCGAAAGCAGGAAAAGAGAGATCGAGTTTCCACAATTCCGTACAGATTTCTATGCAAATGAAACCATATATATATATATCAGTCGATCGGGAACAAATTGCGCGAACGGGAACGTCCGATTTTTACCGGGTTGCGCTTAATGATGGCCAATTTCGAAGGAACTGGGCCGAATTCGAATCTCTCAGATCCGAAAGAAGATATATATGCACATATACATATACACGTATACCTATGTGTGTCGGATGCTGCAACGGATGTACATGTAGGTATAGCGCCGCTTCCATTTTACCTCGTCGGAAGCGTCGACTTTCATGCGGCCAGCTGTAGGTCGACAGGCCAGTCTGTTTATTGAAAGCAAACGAAGCGCCCTTTCGTTCCGCCCTACTGCCGTAAAACTCGGCTTCTCTTTTTCTCTAGCTTTCTCTCTCTCTCTCTGTCACTCTCTCGCTTTACTATATTATTTCCACTCGAGTCTATCATCGGGTTAAAGACCCATCACTCCAAACTATCGACTCTCGCCCGGCTGTTACGAGACTCTTTTCTCTCGTCGCCCACGCTCTTCAAATATCAACACATTTTGGTCGGTAAGATGTAATCCCGTGTCCTACGGCAGATTTTGACGCAATCGCTTGCGACAGAGACGCGATTCCGATAAGAATGTGCTCATCATTTTCCTTTAGATAAACTTCTACACTAATTATGTATTTTAACACAGAGCGAAAATATAGAAAAATATCTGATAGATGTAGCATTTAAATATGTATATTGTCTGGTTTTATACGCAAAAATTGAGATAGTTAAAATTAATAATTAGATACTGTAAAATCTTTCGTGAAGAAAAATTGAATATTTATTTAGTAGCGATCTTAAAATCGTAAAATTAAATCATTAATTTTTTCTCGACAAACTTTAGAATTTTATTCATTCAAAAGTCTCAATTCTTATTATCTATTCTATAAGTATATAAAGAAAAAAAAATGTTACATTTTCTGCGAAATTTCTATTAAATTGTAAAAAAAATCATCTGAATTTTATTTCTAAGAAAATTCAATTATGAGAGTATCGAATATCGCTTGAATAAACTTGATCTAAAAATAATATACATGATTACGAGATAATAAGCCGATTGCGCGGTTCAATATCGGAAAAAACTGAAGATTGTTTTTAGATGGCTATCTAATACTCTGTTGTGCCTCCTTTTTCGATCGAGCCAATGCAACGCGATCACCTGCAGCGTAGGGTACCGATATGCAAGTGGATCATTCGTTTATCGCCACTCGAGACAACTCGTAACTCTATCCAGGGCAATCTAATTCCATTATTCCGACGCGGACGATAAATGTGCGCGCAATTGCAGCAGAAACGTCGCCTAGGCGTTGTCTCCGTCATAATGTCGCCGCGACACACGTCGTCGATACTTCAATACGCAAAATCCTACACTATACTATATAGAGAGAAAGGCGCGAAAGTGGAGTTATGTGTGAAATATAAACCGATTTTGGTTGCGCAAACTGTGTTTACACGACGGCCTTTCGTTGGATACAAAGCGCGCATTAAAGGAGTAAATATTCAAGATTACACGCTTCTTCACTGCCGTTAAACTCAAATAATTTTACCACGATACCAATAATGATTCTCGCAAATTGAATAGGTGGTAGAAACAGCTGTATATACACAACAATCTTACACCGGGAATTAATTTAGAAATATGCACGGAGAGAAAGTTAAACGCAGTATGACATTTGAAGCATCTGTCGCGGCAAAATTTGGGATACCGTACGCTATCACGCACAATTTTAAAGAATTTTGCTTAATATATAAACTTTACGAATCAAGTATATTATAATGTTTGCGGCTGTATCACGTTTCTTTATCGAGCATGTCGCATTTTTTTCATGGCAAATGACATTGTTAGATATAAAATAGCATTAAAATATATGTGTGTGCGTTCTCGATACACAAAATACATGACAACAAACAAAAGATAGAAAATTGTAAAGAATTCGAGAGGATATTCATTCTACGAATGCGAAATTCGAGATGCAATTGAAAATCATATTCACAACTATATATATGTATATTTGTGGAAACTGGTTTTGAGGCACGTATTTATAATATATAGGCTATACTTCATAGATATGTGTATTTGAAATATTATGAAGTACAGCAAATACATCGTGAACAAAACTGTTTGAAATAATTACTTATATAACGATGATAAAAGCGCGGAGCCTTCAAGGGGCTCATTGTTACGTCGCGTCGTTTCTCGACGATCTCGTTATGAGCGTCATCGTTGCGTGTAACGAGAGCCTGAGGAACTCGGCGTAAAAAGTCCCTAATATACCCAGAGATCAGCGTTACAGCTACGTAATTGCGTAAGAGCACTCGCCGCGACGTAATCTCGTTACGGATGAATTGGACGAAGCACTGCAAAGGCTCTAACGGCCGTGAACTTTCATGAGAAAGAAAGAAGGGATAATGCGATAGCCATCGTCCACTGTCTCCTCGTCATTACGCGATATTAATCCCTTGTATCGATTCACGTCTAGATTTATTCCGCACTATCGTGTCGGGGTCCATTTAAACCCACAAATTGTGAATACAAACTTTTTTTTAAATGACAGAATTTTTGACAGAATTTTACATTAGTGCACGTACGTGTAGCTTTTATTATTCTAAGTACACGCGGAGAGAATTTTCTCTTAAAATTTACCCTAAAATCATGATAATCGTGGGACAATATAGTATTGCAAGAGTTTTATAAGAGTTTTGATGATTAACATTTATCATAATAAAAATATTAATATATGTATACTACAATAAAATATAAATAAAATATGTTCGATTAATTTTACTATGTACATATTAATATTTTTTATTGTGGTAAATATTAATCAGAGAAACTCTTATAAACTTCCTCCAATACCATGATTTTCAGGGTAAATTTTCAGAGAAAATTCTCCCTGCGTAGATTATTTTAAATTCATACGAATTTTTTGTAGATGTTTAAGAACGAACAGTGATCACGGGATGAGCAATTTTTCCTAGACAGTTTAGAAGCTATCATAAAATGGAAGAGATTTTCTGTCGTACAATATGTATACGTCGCTTTACATATTTACTCATACATTAGATAACCTTTCCGCGGTGTTATGCATTTTGTCAACTCCGAAAGGAGTGCATAACATGCTCCCAAGTGAACTTGAAAGGTATGTGGCGAGAGGAAATGTAACAGTAAACCGTTTTTCATAATGAGTGTAAAAGCACAGAACGCCTTTTTCGACGATAAATCGTAAATTAGATGCAAATTAGATGCAATCTTAAATTAGAGAGGCGAGCAGATTAACCTTGTGTATATAGATACGCGATTAAAAAAAAACACTGATATATTTCACTCTAAAAAAAGCAAAATGATAAAGAGAAAAGGACACTCTTTCAAATATTACGAAGACAATTTTATGAAATATATTGTTACGATATAAAATTTTCTCTTTCTCCTTTCAACTCTTTCTTTCTTTCGGAATAAATGTAATTATTAAATTCTGTCGACAAGTTAGCTCGCCTTAGCATCGCTTAGCGCCAAAATAGATTTAGTAAAATAAAGTATGTAAATTTAATACACGCGGATAGTCATATATCGCAACAGTGCGCAACTCGACAGTTGAATACAAACTGGTTACATTACTTGCTTATGCATTAATATTTTGCAGAAAAACATTTCTCAGAATATATATTTTTAAAACGTCGACTGTGGATGTTGATTAATCACGTTACCGACCCGTGCATACATTTTACTGACAAAAAAGAAAACATTCCGGAAAACAATATTTTCTAAAGATTTCCATATAGTTTCGAATGAAGGTTTTACGTTCTCGCGAACATATAATGAAAACAAAGATGATTCGCGCATTAAGAAATCACGCGTAAAAACGCTTCTACCAGTAAATAAAAAAAATTGCTATACACGTAATTACGCGAGGTGCAGCAAAAAGTTAACAAGCCACTTAATTACGCAACACTTAGCAGTCACGAAAGCGAACGACCGAGGTCACGAGTGCGGGGTAATATTTTGCTTCTTATATTAATCAAATATTAATGAGACAATATCCGGGTTAGGTTTGCCGAGCGTATAACGACGTCGCGGTTGTTTGCGATTTACTACGATCGAAGCGGATCGTGACGTGAGTGCTGAGAAGTGTCTCGTTCATCGCGTATGTTTGACGATGAAACAACAACGTGTGCCCCGACTGGGATAATTCGCTCACATCCAATCATCAATCACGTATCGCTAATCCCGGTCGAATATACGATCTGCACGTCGGCAGATCGCAAACAATGGAAGCTCGCTTAATTTTCGAGAGACGATTTGATTCTCTCCTCGACATAATGTGTAAATCCAAGGAGGGCGACTTCATTTTATTTCGCGTCGACGACATGGCGCGCGCGCGACCCGGTTCTTTCACGTCCCATTTCATGTCCGATACGTCGAAAGGAAAAATGCGCCGATAAATCAACAGTATCCGCAAAACGTTTCTCCTTTTTCCTTCAAGGTATGTATTCCCTCGTTCTTTATTCCCTTTATCGCTAACGCCATTATCGCGAAATTGCACGGTCCGATAGCAAAACCGGTAAAGTTTTTGTGTCATTCTATGTCGCCTTGCAGACCCCTCTATAATTAGCACCGCAAAAATTATAAATGAAAAATTCATGTCTTTTTTCGAAGGCTGTGTTAGCTTTTTTTTATATCTGAAATTAAAAGCTTCTGAACGGTCGCCGAATCCCGGCTGTTTCAATTTTAATGAGGATAAAGGCAAAGAATCTGAAGCCGCTGTTATAAAGTTGTCGATGGAAATGACTTTCGTCAGTTTCAACATAAAGACGGGAATACTAACAGCATCTTCGTCTCGAACAAGAGACCGCCGACCGCTTCTCTCCGTGAGAGAAACTCATTATACGTCGAAGTTTGCAATGTAATATTCAAACCACAAATCTGCTCTGCAGATTTCGAGAAACAAAAATTCGAACAAAAACCGATAAACTTATAATTTCAATTTAAATAAGTTTAATTTAAATTTATAATTAAAACTCTTACTCAGAAGAAACAGTATCCTTGAAAGAATGCAAATATGTCTTGATTCAAGTATATTTTATCCTTATAATAGCGCCAAATATAAATCACTTTGGATAAAGGATAATTTATCCTTAAAACAAAGTGCAAAATATTCTTGGTTGAAACTGAAATTTACTTATAAATATTACAAGAACAAGTGACAAGTGAGCATCGGATATAAGCGGTACTTTCAAGTATATGTAATAATTCTAATAGTTCAAATGTGACTAAATTTGTTTTTACCATATGCGATTTTTAAAACAAGAATATATCTTGAGGATAAAATATACTTCACACAAACTTATTTATTATTAAGGCAAATGAAAATTTGTGATTACAAAGAGCATTAAATCAATCAAATAGCGTTCGAGAATAAAAATATACTTGAATCAAGGATTCCTTTTTTTTCTGTGTTCGAAAATATAATTTCAAATTTTTGCTGCACGCTGAGAAGCGCCGGCCTATTTTCCAGCTACCATTTTCCATCACAGAAAAGGGAACACGAGGGTGGGTCAACAACTATGCTCGCTGCGAACTCGTCGGTTGTACCATACGGAATGCTCCGTATGTATATATGTGTACATATACCCACGTGTATATATGTGAAACATGAGACAGTCTGTCAGCGGCAAGTGGACGGAAGGGTCAGATGTTTTGTGCGACGATTTATAGGCCTATATGTATTATACGAACGCGCTTGGTGTATATGCGAATGTACATACGTATGTATATGTGTGCACGCGCGGGTATATATGCTCATGTACTTAACAATATATTCCATATATTTCCGTAAAGTAGACGCCGAAGTCGGGGGCTCTTCAGAGTTGCATTTAAACTGTCGCGAGCAGCGTAAGAGAGAATAGATGCGGCGCCGAAAAGCGACTAAAGAGAAAATCGCGTGAAATAAGGGACCTCTTCGCAAAAAGAAAAGCATGCGAAAAGCGAAAAATACAAAAGGATCTAATTTTCAGCAATTCGAGTGGAAGAAAGAGATGCATTTGCACCGATACAGATCTAATTGTAAGCCATTTAATAATATTTTTTAAAATTATTTTGTAAAATTAAATATCAGAAAAAAATAGAATATTTTATGATTCTAGTAAATAATTATCATTACTTTGCTAGTCTACATATAAAATTATCGGTGTAATATTGAAACAAATGGTTAGAAATGACATTTCTCTCTCTTAACATAGAGAAAAGAAAAGGGAAGAAAAAAGAAAACTCTATACTGGTAGTATGAATTTTGTAAAGTATAAGTAATATACAAGTAATAAATGTCATAACTATCAGGATCAAATAGAGTAATTCACAATTAAATATAAATAGATCAATGATAATCTTTCAATAAGTTAACAGTTACTATTGTAATAATCAAGTATCTTCCACTTTATGATATTTTATATTTAATCGAGATGTTTCATATTTAAATGTAATAAATAATAAAAATAAAATTGTGAGAGAAAAATAGTAATTATAATAACAAATAACTTGAAAATATTTTTGAAAATCGTAATACAGCAAAAAAAAAAGCAAAAATGTTTAATTATCGAAAGTCACTATATTATCGCTTTATTTATCAAACGATTTCATTTACGTTATGTAAATAAAATGTCAGTCAACTCTCTTTGCGTCACTCTCTTCATACATCGTGAATTATTTATAACAGATGGGTATAACGTGAATCATTTATAACAAAACTCGGGGACCTCGACGAAATTAATTGCACGCGAGATACAGGGTTTGTCCGGAAAGTAATGCGTCGCATTTTTTTGTGACGCGACTATACATCGCAGAGCGATGGGACCGGTTGGGGAGGAAGGGGGGTACCCTTAGCTTTCCAACGGTAGGTCGCTCAATTGTTTCCATGCGCTTGGAGGGTTAGGACGGCTTATTCTGTGAACCTCTGCTTAGTGGTCGCGTCGAACTTGTGATGGAGAGAACGATAGAGCAACGCTATGCGATAAAGTTTTGCGTGAAGCTGGACAAGACGCCGCTGGAAACTTTTGAAATGCTCAAGAAAGTTTTCGGGGACGATTGCCTTTCCAAATCGCAGTCAAACAGATGGCACAAGATGTTTAGAGAAGGTCGGAAGGAGGTCGCCGACGAGGCCCGCGCAGGACGCCCGTCAACATCGCGAACGGACGACAATGTGACTCGTGTGCGCCAATTATTGAATTCAGACCGTCGAATGAATGTTCGCTTAATGTCGGAATTATTGAACTTGCCGAAAACGATTGTTCACGAGATTGTATCGGAAGACTTGGCCATGCGGAAGATTTGCGCAAAACTTGTGCCCAGAGTGTTGACCGATGCGCAAAAGCAACACCGAGTGGAAATTTGTGAAGAACTCAAGCAGCCGCCCTACAGTCCCGACTTGGCCCCGGCGGACTTTTTTTTATTTCCTCGGCTGAAAAGGGAGCTCAAAGGACAACAGCTCGAGTCGGTTGACAACGTACAAGCTACTTCGACGACCTCCCTGAACAGCATCCCAGTCAAGGAGTTCCAGAAATCTTATGACGCATGGAAATCGCGTTGGCAAAAATGTATTGACGCAGAAGGGTCATACTTCGAACAATTTTAAGTTGTTTTACCTATGCAATCAATAAATTCTTTTTTAAAAAAATGCGACGCATTACTTTCCGGACAAACCCTGTAATATTGCCGCAACAGTGTCAATACATGCGGTTTTTGCTCCGCGCCGATAGCAAAGATATGAACGGCGCGCTAGTATAGTGGACCAAACGATACGTATTACGTGCGGACTTCCTCCTCGATAAAGTGACCGTAGAAAACCGCACACGCGACTCGATAACGATTTACGAGCTGAAAAGCGATCGCTGCGGTGCGCTCTGACACACGTGTACCGCACCATATAAAATCGGAAAATAAATCTTATTCGGCGCCGTAATCGTGCGTACGTATACGGAAGCTCTATACATGTATGTATACAGTGATTAGATCAATACGTGCAAATAAAAACAGTCAATACATCTCTGTATCCTAAAGGGAAAAAGTTAACGAGAGAGATTATATCTCTCTTATCGCACAGAATAGTAGTAGGGTGCTGCGAGATAACGTTTATAAATTAAAAATATGTTTAATAAGAGTGATCATACTATATTAATTTTTCATATTTCGATTGTACAGAGAGAATTTTCTCTTAGAATTTACTCTGAAAATCATGGTAATCGTGGGACAATATATGGTATTGGAAATATTTTATAAGAGTTTCTCCGATTAAATATTTACTAGAATAAAAAGTATCAATCATAATAAGATATATAACATGTTCGATTAATTTTATTATGTACATATTTAATATTTCCAATACTACATTTTTCCACGATTACCATGATTTTCAAGGTAAATTCTAAGAAAAAATTCTCTCCGTGTAGAAACATAATATATGTATATGTATAATGAAAATGCAATAAAAATAGCTCGTTCTTGACGGCAATAATAAAGTTGTATGTATACATATACACAATACGTTTACGATTTTTTTCTCGAATGATAGAATGTGGGAAACGTCTTTTATATCCTTGACTAAATAACATTGGTTTTTTCCTGTGCCGATTTGGCATAATCATCGGAATAATAAGATCCGCGAGAGTCGAAAAATATGAAATTAGCCAAAGCCGCTGGATCCAAATAGAAGGTTACCGGGATAAATCTGCCTCGACCGGTTTTATTAACTTGCCATTCCATTTTTTACATAATACATGATTCGGCGGATCGTCTTTCTCGGAATAGTCCGCCTCTCCTTGCCAATATCCGTTAGCTTCGTTAACGAAACGTTGCGCAACGCCGACAAAGAATTAATTCTCACCACGTAGCTCTAGCATACGCGATATCGCGAAACTCCGATATTACCTTCATTACAATGCACCTAATTAGAATTGCTCATCTCAGTTTCAATAAGAGTTGAAAAAATATAAAGATAAAATTTATAAATAAAGTTAACAAGTCATCATCAATATTGCTTTCGCGATAACACGTTTCGCAAACTTTTCTTGTTTCGAAATTTGCAAATTTCGAAGAAAAAATCGAAAATTATGTAAATTTTAATATTATAATTATGCAAATTTGTTCACTTTGATTTTTATTTGAGATAACCGCATATTCGTTGAATGAAATATTAAAGTAATAAAACATGATCGTGTAATTTTGCGTGAAATTATTATTTCACGTTATACAGAATTCATCCCACGCATAAAATAATGCAAAATTACAAACTTTAATCTTAAAAGTGTAATAAATATGTAGAATATATAATATTTAAAATTACAGTTAGTTGCGAACTTTTCGTTATCAATAATAATCACTTTGAAAGTTTCGATAGTTTAGACATGACACAATATGAAATTTTTTCTATTATAGCAATTTTTTAATGTTTCTGCGGGAATTGAAATAAAATATTGAAAAAAGAGAAGGCAAGAAAAAGGCAACACATATTTTGCGTCCCAAAAGGACAGACATTCAGAAAAGAAAGAGAAAGATTACAATTGAAAATTCTAGGAAACTCCATTTTTAGTATTCAATATTAAAATAAAATAGATAAAAAAAATATTGACACTTGCCATCTTTTTGAGGTAATTTTATATAAAAACAAAAGAAACACAATAATATAGACGCAATTCAATATTATCATAATAGCTTATTTCGTAGTATTTCTTTTTTATTTATTTAAAACTACCTCTGAACAGATATAGATGTGTATGAAAATATTGTTTTTTCCTTTTTTTGTATTTTGAAATTATATTTGGATCCTAACGTCAATAACGCATGCTTGGTTTCAGCACGAACATCATCGGGTACATACGAGCGAAAGTGCAGACTGGTCGAAGAGACCGACGCAGGGGTGCAAGCGTACGGCGGGAGCGACCCGGGAAGTGCAGCGGGTCATCGCAAAATGCATTTCGCCGTCGTGATGCATGCGTCTCGCGGTCGCGAAACGTCATGCAATAACGAATGCGACAGCGCGACAGTCATCATTCATCAGAGATTCGTTGGTCACGCAATCGTCGGTAAATCATACAATATCATCACGAATTTTTTCCTCGCAACATATCTTTACATACAAATCAAGATGTCCGATTTGATAATGGTTTCGTTAGGAATATCGAGCGAATCTCTTCATTGCGTCGTTTTGCGACGAAATAAAGAAAGAACATTTTATTTCGCGAATTCGACGAAATTAATAGTTAAAATTAATCGCGAGTGAGAAGAATCGATCAATCTCTCTCGAGAATCTTGTGATTAAACAATGGGTAAGAAAGTTAAAAAATATTTTGATTCTGCATAATGGAAATGCTAAATTTGATAGAAATTTTAGATAAAGATATTATAATTTTGAAATCGGTTAAGTTTATGAATAGGTAAACAACACCTAAATATCGATATCTATCAATCTAGATATACGATATATGAACTTTTATGAAAAAAATTGTCGATGATCGAGCAAAACCAATTGGTCATTAATTTTCCTATCCTCAATAGTATTGGTCGCTGTCGTTATGAATATTGATATGATATAGAGTGTCCAAATGGACTGTCCTATCTATTTTGACGTTGCAGGCGTCAACACGTCAAATCGTATGAATGTTTAAAATAGAAACAATTAAAAAGAATACGTCAACTGTGCGTTAATTCTTCAAAAAAATTCCGATTTAAAAAAAGAGAGTTTTAAGATCAATTGTGTGATCACGTCAACAAAAAAAAAATTAGATAATCTTAATATCTCGTATAAAGTATTTATATTTTATATTATTTACGCTATTCTACCTTTTCCTTCGCATATATAAATAAAATATTGCAAAAAAGAAACCCTAGAGAAATTTTCCACGCTGAATAAAATTCATCACATTAGAATTAAATACGAAAGAATCATGGGCATATATAAGGCTTTGAATAACGTTACAAAATAATAAACATTACAAAATATTGTCAATTATTTAAAGATTTAAAAATTTATAAACTAGAGATTCATAAATCCGTGAACTCATATACACTCTTAATAAACCTTGAGTATTTTACTCTGCTTACTAATTAAAGTGGCGCACTAATTAGAGTCCCATTGTGAAATTACACGATTATATAATTCTACGAGTTGAAAAATACTTTAATAGAGCTAACAAAAATCACGATTATGACTAACGTGAAATGTTAAGATTTTCGAATAAAAAAAGATATAAAAATAGAATAACAGAGATAAATTCACGTCTATCGTGCTCGACCCAATTATACCTTGTCACCGAGACGCACCCTAAATTTTCTCATCAATATGATATCGAGAGAGGGTGAGTCAAGGATGCCTCTGTCGAAATATGCGTTCTACGAGAGGTCGGCACGCACGCACGCATTCCGCAAAGACGGAAAGTGCCCAACAGCGTCGTCGTTTCTTGTAATCGTGGTTTCTAATTCTGATGGGATAGAGGAAGAAACGACGAGAGTATGCGTCAAGGACGGAGTGTTTAACTATTGGTCGTTCCGGCCGACCCGAAGAGCATTATTGACTGGATTTATGTATCTGTGCGTCCGTCACGAGATGAAGAGAGGAAGATGACCGGTATATATCTCGTCGTGACGCGAGAAGAAGCTCGATCTGTTACAACACATCGGCCCCCATTAGTCTCGTAAACATTTACGAAAAGATCAAATGAAGTCTCGGGTAAACAGGACGACTCTCGCGAACCGATTTCTCACGCACTACACAAATCGCGGTGCAAAGATCAATAACTGTATATATGAAAAATTATTTCATCTGTAAAAGAGACGCGAAAAACATTTATTTTTCGTTTTTTTTTTCGTTTTTTTTTTTAATTAACAGACGATATATGTGTATACATATTTTGTCAAGGATTGCAATTAACAACAGAAAAAAAACAACTGTCTGCGTTATAATTTCATTAAATTGCAACATGGGCGAGGTTACCGGAAAAAGGCCACATTACCCTGAGGGAATTGAGTGTCTCTCTCTCTCTCTCTCTCTACTTATAATTAACCCCAAACTCCATTATCAATATGCTGTCGAAGGTCCGAAGATATATAGCTAGAAGCGGCATGCATAAAAGCAGATTAACGATCCAGCAGAGAGAAAGAGAAAGAGAGAAAGAGAGAGCGAGAGAGAGTGAGAGAAACAGTGGAGCAAATGCTTTTTCTGCGTTTTTTCCTGCATTATCTCACGAATATCCCTAGTGCGATTTTAATTGCGCTGAATAAAATTTTCACACGCAATCTTGACAACAGAGAAAATATTATGTACAACGTATACACAGCATATCCTAAAAATATCAGAAAAAAACATTGAGATATTAAACGATATCTCTCTACGTCAAATGTTAATCGAATAGAGATACTCAGTTAAAGAGGAGAGAGAAAGACATCGTTCGTATATGCCACTCGATAGAGAGCATTAATTTTGTATTATATTGTATAATACCATTGTAAATATCGTAAAACTTCATGGTCTAAAACTTTACAATTAATGAGACTCAAGAAAAATAAATAGATAAAGGGAGATTAGAGCGCCTTGATAACGTCAAGTAACGATTATTCTCTATTCGCAACATTTACAATCAGCATAAAAATAAAGCAATGACATTATAGTTATTTCATATATGTAAAAAAGTTTAAAATAAGAAGACTAAAATTATTTTCTGAAATTTCGTCAAAATTGAGAAAAAAGTATCTACAAATATTTTTTTTAAGAATGTCGATGGATTTTTATTTCTCTTTTACATTTGATCTTTTATACACAGAGAGAATTTTCTTTTAAAATTTACTGAAAATCATGGTAATCGTGGGACAATATGATATTGGAAGAATTTTATAAGTTTCTCTCTGTTTAAATATTTATCACAATAAAAATATTAATATTTACCTTTACCACAATAAGATACAAAATATGTTCCATTAACTTTACTATGTACATATTAATATTTTTTGTTGTGGTAAATATTTAATCAGAGAAACTCTTATAAAATTCTTCCAGTACTATATTGGCTCACGATTACTATGATTTTCCGTTGAAATTCTAAGGGAAAATTCTCTCCAGGTATATATTTGTACATACAGGGTGTTATATAAGTACCAGAACAGCAGAATAACTCGAAAAATATGAATCCTAGAAAAAATGTTAAATACTGGGTTTTTATAATTTTTTATGAAAAAAAATCATAAAAATCCAGTACTTAACATTTTTTCTAGAACTCATATTTGTCGACTTATTCTGCTGTTCCGGTACTTTTATAACATCCTGTATATATGTATATGTGTATGTATATATAAAGTTTAAATATTAAAAGATAAAAATCATCGGGCATTTTTTAAGAAAAAAAAAATGTTTATAGACCTTTCTCGATTTTAATGAAAATTGAGAAAATAATTTTAATCCTTTCACAATTTCGAGCATTAATTTGAAAGAATTTATAATCCGTTCATATGATTCGATCATTTAAAAATTAAAAAAAAAATCAACATCCTGAAATGATAAATACATCAATTATTCGGTTATGGTACAATCGCCAGGGAAATGTTTATAAACATTTCTTGTTAGTCTAGCAGGCCTGTCCAAGCCACCCCCTTTCGTGATGAGCTTCCCCCCCAGAGGCGTTCACCTGCTCTTCTCCCGGGGATGCAAACTCGATCGTTACTGGAACGCATCCGACGCATAGACACGTTTACGTATGGAGAGCAAAAGGCCTTCATACCCAGCCTCCGTCTATTCGAGAGAATGCGCTCGAATAATAATAAGAAGCTAATGATAGTAACGACTAGTACCAGAGTCAAAGCCGAAAATACGAATAGTATCATCCGAAGAGCATGGTTGCGCAGCGAATCCGGGAAAGTTGTAAACTCGTACGCTTTGATCTTAAGTTATCATTCAAAGCGAAGTATTTGGAGCAAAAATTTTGTAGAACACAATTTCTTTCGCTTCTCAATATATAAGTTCTTTTTCTTCTTTCTCGAGCTAACTAACTCATCAACCTTCACAAACTAGATATATCTCTTCTTTCTTGGTCTTCCTAAAGGTTAATCGATTCTAGTTAATGATTCATCGCATATAGTATCGATGTATCGTAGATGCAACGGAGAGGAGAAAAAAAATTCGAACGAGCCAATCGACGCGTCCTGGTGCATCCTTGATATCAAGTAAACAGGAAGACGCAAAATAACGGGTCGCGCGGGACAACCAAAAGTTTCAGGACGAAGAGTCCACAACAAGAGAAGACATCGATGTATATATCCATCATCCACTCACCATATGAAGTCCTTGCAGTGGCTGCAGAAGGTGGGCTGCTTGAAGAACCTTGGCATGAAGCTGTGATCTTTGACCATGTAGACATTTTTCTTCTTCAGGGCTCCCTTCCGGCCCCGCAGCTTCTTGGCGAAGTAGGTGTTGTTGTCGCCGGTCCCGAGGGAGTCCTCGCACGTGTCGTCGTCCGCCATGGTGATGCTGCTGTTGCTGCTGCTGCTGATCGACGATCAATCGACGATGTCCGGATGATGAGCTACACGCGAGAAGCTCGTCGTCAGGGACGCCGGCCTCTCCTCGAGAAAGAGAGAGACCTTCAAGATCGCGGTTCTGCGTCTCCTCTCGGCGACACTCGGCTGCCGCGATTCCCCGAGTTGTTGTTGACGACGACGACGATCGAACTCGCACGGAGAGAGGACCGCGCGCGAAAGCTGTCACACGGCGCACCGACCGACGACGGTATGTCTCGCGCGCGCGACGGTGCCTGACGGACGACGAAGAGGGGTGGGAGAGCGAAAGGGGGTGGGGGAAGAGCGAGAGAGAGAGAGAGACGGAGGAACGATCTAACGACGCTGTCTCCGTCGACGTCAGCGCGCGCGGTTCCTCGGTTGTAGCCTAACGACGTTCAGGTCTCTAGGTGTTAGGTATAGAGCGCTCTCCTTGTTCCGTCTTCTGAAGGTCCTTCTCCCGCGACGTCGGCTCTCTCTTTCGCTCTTGTATGGTGCCGCCAGGCTGCGCTTTCGCTCCTTCCGTCTCGCTCCGGCTTTGCGCGGGAATCTCTCCTTCTCTATTTCTCTACGTCACTCTACGTGTCTTCTCGCTTTGTACAGCGCACGTTACCTCTTTCTATCGCGCATATCGTGCTTGCACGGCATCGACTCTACTTGACTCGGTCTCTGTCTGCCTCTCTAGTTCCCTCCTTCGTGAAACACGCACCTTCTCTCTTTCTCTTTCGTTTCTATTCTACATTTGTACTAGCCGATTACTACACTTGTATTATATACCGCGCGTCGCGCTGTCTCTCTTCCGTTTCGCGCTCCCTCTATCGGCTGAATATGCAATCGCACCTCCTTGTCCAACGCCCACTTTTCTCCTTTCACGCTAGGTCTCTCTCTCTCTCTCTCTCTCTCTTGCTCCTTTCTCTCACCCCTGAATAATTTTCTCTCTCTCTCCCTCTTTCTTCCCCTACTAGCTTGCTCCAGTTTTCCGTCTCGTTCCCGCTATCAGCACCACCTCGCGTTTTCCTCGTCGCCACTGATCCGTCCGTCGTCCCGCGGCGGATTATAGCTGTCGCGCAACGTATCTCTCTCTCTCTCTCTTAAGTCGTGGCTATCCTCGTCCAATATGCTGCGCGGCCTCTGTTCTTTCTCTTCTTCCTCTTCGCCCCTGGCTCTTCTAACGTCGCGCGGACTACCTGATAATTTTAGACTCTCGGCGCAGCGACTCGACACTGCTCAGCCTGCGCCGCGCACTCGAATATCGACATCCGCCGACCACGAGACCCGCACGCGGCCGCTACGAAGAGGGTGGAAGAGATGGGAAGGATGGGAAAGGAAAAAGCGCGTACCATATTTCTCCCCTGTCTTGCTCGCTTCCTTCCTTCCTTCCTTCCTTCCTGCGATCTATCGGTGTCCAGATCGTACTCTCCTCCTGGTCTCTTCCCAGGAACGGCTCCCTGCAAACGGGGGGATGATATGATGGCGGCGCCACCCCCTAGCCAGCTTAACCAGACTTTCGCGCGTGTCCGTTTCCCTCCCTTTCGCTCTTATCTATGTAGCACGGATGGTGCTCGATCGCTCGGACCGAAAACGTAGGACGAGATAGAGATCGACCCTCGCGAGTGGACGATTCTATGATCCGCGGTTTAACATGCATATACGCGCGGCATTGCAATTTTACGCTGCGGAATCGCATCGCCTCGCGCTCGGCCCTCTTCGACCCGCCTGCGGAAATGCACGACTCGGTCTCGTATTTAGCAGCCTCCGGCGGTCCAGAGCGTCGCATCAGACGCTGTCCAGTGTCGGATGGTGTCGGACGATCTCGTATTTTTCATACGTCACTTGCGGTTTGCTGCAATCGCGCCGCTTTTCAACGGGGTGGCTTCTGAACGCGCGCGTTGCGCGCGATTTATATCTAATTTTTTCTTGAAACACACATAGATATATTTTGTGTGTCATATAAATATTTATATTTTAATTAAAACTTTATATTCGCGTTGAACTTATTCCCTGTTGATTGTACTTCAACCGCGGAATATCCTTCGCATTATTATTCGTTTGTTATTTTAACTGCTTCCTCAACTGCTTTTTATGCATTTAATTTCAAATGTTTTTTATGTCTAATTTCGATATAGTAACTTCTTCAAATATTTTCTTAAATGTAAAAAAATATAGGTACGTATAAAGCCGCGAAAATTACAGACGCACGTGACACATTTTACAGTCGACATCTGTCAATGACGTAATTTTTATGAACAGCGCTTACTACGGAGATTTTTTCTTAGAATTTATTTTCTGAAAATCATATGGTATTGGAGGAATTTTATAAGAGTTTCTCTGATTGATATTTACCACAATAAAAAATATTAATATAAACATAGTAAATTTTGTATCCTATTGTGATAGATAGTAATATTTTTATTGTAAATATCAATCACAGAAACTCATAAAATTCTTTCAATACCATGATTTTCAGGGTAAATTCTAAGAGAAAATTATCTCTGTGTATAAACGCGCGCAAAGTATATTTAAAGATAAAAAATAAAAAAATCTATAGATAAAGACATGCAGACTTTATATATCGCAAATGGCGGAATGATAATAAAATCGATGACACGGAATTTCGCTAGGGGAGGATGGGCCGAGCGTGCCACGATAATGGGAACAATGTAATGCGATCGTGTTCAATGATAATGCAACGGATTCACGCTGGGCTTCATCTGCCGAGTTTCGGACCGACGATTATCTTGCTCGAGGAACTGACCATCGCGATTCACCCCATCGATCGCGGTTTCTCTCTTGCGGAAAACACATATATATGGACTAAAAGTCGTTTAAGAAAGGAAAGTGTCCTACATTGGAAAAAAAATTGTGTTGCATTAACAAAAATTCTATTCGAAAATGGCCGAAACAGAATTACTTGTTGAATTTGCCCCAAAATTCCTTTTAATGCAACAACAAATTAATTGTGCAAACGAGATATTTTTTCTCTTAGAATTTACCCTAAAAAATCATGGTACTGGAGGTATTTTATAAGAATTTCTCTGATTAATATTTACCACAATAGAAAATATTAATATGTACATAGTAAATTAATTGCAAATTAATTGTTGCATTAAAAAGAATTCTGATAAATTCAATCAGTAATGATGTTTCGTCCATTTTCGAACAGAATTTTGGTTAATACAAGATTTGTTTTCTCATGTAAAATAGAAGACAAAAGTATATAGCTGATGGTAGTCGCCATCTTTTCGCAGCTCTTGTAATGCGCTTCGCGTTAAAGAGACGAGCTATAGCTTGATCCTAAGCCGGTCAACCGGAAAAACTGTAACCCAAGTTGTGACGTGCGGGTCAATAATACCCCTGGGCTATTTTTAATAACGTGACCATACACAGAGTGAGGGAGAGAGAGAGACAGCGCTCGTACAACACACACACTCGTGTGGAAAACGTGAACGTCCTGGATATCCCGTGTCCCGGAATGTCCACATCCCGCAGGACATCCCGCAGGACATCGCGTAAGTAAAGCTTCACCCCAATAAGGACGCGCTTCGCAAATCAAACGAGTCACCGCACCGTCGAGGAAATTGCCTCGCAAACACGTATTTCTTTCTCTTTCTTTTTCTCTCTTTCCTTCTCTCTTTCTACGTGACAATTAATTATCAAATTGAATAATCAAATTAAAATGTCTGGTACAATTAAATTGCGTATGTAATTAAATGTGTATATATATATATATATATATATATATATATATATATTCGAAATTCGAATCGAAGCAGATTATCGAGCGAGAGCAATTAATTTTGCTTATTGTCCAAACGGGACATTTAAATATTCCATTAATGTAATGAACATTTTCCATCTTACACACACGATTTAGCGATTTAGAAATGTTTGCGCATTCTTCTTTCTGGAATTTATATGAGCAAGAAAATGGCGCGGTTATGTCATACGAGAGCCACGACATTATGCGATATCCTGATGGGAGGATGAAGGGATTCCAGGGATGGATTTATAGTGACACGAAATGATTCAGTCATTTTCCGTCGAATTCCCGCCAGATTATAGCGGATGATTCGATCGATCGAGCATTGCCAATTATATTATATAACTCGCGCGAAAGATATTTGCATGCAACGTAATATGCATTTCTCGCCGATTCTCCGTTATTCATATACGATAATAATACAGATTATCGGATTATAGATTTACATTTATGCACTAATCGAGTTTTCTATCAAGGCAAGGGACCGATAAATTTTCAAGGAGAGGATCAATTTGCATATGTACCAATTACATATGTAATTTTCCTCGAAGCATCAAATTCGGGAAAATATATTTTATATTTTAAAAAGAAATTTATGGACACAAACACACACGTTATTATGCGTGTATTATAATTATTTATAAAAATATAAGAGTTTACTTATATTTTTCAAGTTAGTGATATGATATATAAGCATATTTTCTATGATATAAACAGATAAAGAAACTCAATTTCAATTAATTCAATTAATTGGTCAGAATTTCGATGAAATAGATGCATTTATCTAATGAAGATAAAAGACGAAATATTAAAAATATTTGCAAACAAAAAGTAATCATAATGAATATTTCAGATACATATTTTTATGAAATATGAAAAAAAATAAAAAGTAGATTTACTCAGTTATAACATTTAAATGGCAATCTTTCAGAAACTTTAATCTTAATGTTGTTTGAGTAAATTGAGTTGAGAAAAGCTTTTCGAAAAGATAATAATCTAACGATATTATAGTAAAAGTAATTCTGTTACTTTAGTAAAACGAATAATTATTTAAAGTTATTCTCAATTAATATAGTTTCAAATTCAACTAGATTATAATTATTTATTAAATATGAACAAAATACAAAATATTATAATATGAAGTTGCAAGTATATAAGAATACTACTGTATAGTATATTGTATAAAATAATCTTAAAAGATCGAGCATTTAAAAACCATAACGTTTTATAATACTTCGAGGAAGAACTTCGTCTTTTCTGTGAAACTGTAAAGTTTACAATATTGTGTATTCTTGCGCGTAAAACACAAATCTGTAAATTAAAATTGTCGTTCTTAAGTGGGAAAAGTTATAATGGGTTTGAAATTTACAGATTCGTGTTTTACACAATATTGTAAAGTTCGGCAAAATCGGAGAGGATTTTCGCAAAATTATTATCCTAAATTAAACAAAAATCGAGACTCACCGATGCGCAGCACCGTAAACTGACAATAAGTTGTAATCTGTAAACAAATACAAGAAAATATATATATAACTATAATAAATATAGTATATAATACATAATTATAATGGCATAGAAATTTAAAATAATTAACATTTTGAAAAAGAAAATTATAATTTACATTAAATTAATAGTAAAAACAGTAATAATAAATAATAAATAAATTACCAAATAGTTGTTCCGCTGCTACCCGATGTCACCTTCTCCTCGTAGAAGATCTTCGAAGCACTTGCACTCACGTTACTTTTTTTCGTTCGACGTGCGGCGACGTCCGGATTATTTTAATTATCACATTTTCGACGCGTTTCGATGAAACGCGAAAAACGCGGGAGCTTATTCGCGCGCGAATAAAACCGATGCTCCTTTTTTCGCGTCGCCGCTTTTTTTTCCAAGCCGATATTCCCGAATCGGTCACGACACTTCACTATATCTTATATATATTCCACTGACTATTCGACGACACAAATCGCGCACAGAAGCCTCGCCGATTATTTATCGTCGAGCGCGATATTTTCAACGACGTCGCGAAAATATCGCTTACTCGGAGAAAAAACCTGGCCGAATTTCGAAGAAATACGCGATGTCGATAGCGATTTCCGAGGTACGGACGCGCGATATCTCCGAACGATCGAGCGCCGAAAAATCGCCGCGACTCGGAGAGATAAAGATCGCGATGGCCACCGCGAATACCCAGAATCGCCCGGCCACCTGCGCCGACGCGATTCCAAGAATCAGCTCCTCGGACGAGTCCCGAGAATCCCGGCGCTTCGCGAAACGAGAAGCATTTCCAGGCCATCGTAAACCCTCGCGATCGTCGCGTAGTTCGATATTATACGATTGACACGTGTACTTCTCGCTCGTCGCTAAATATTTCCGACTCGACGTCGCGCGAGAAAGAGACCGGCGAACGATATATTGGACAAAGACAATAGCATCATGGCGGCGCGATCCGTCGTGGCTGACCCTCGCGATTTTTACGAAGATTGCGAGTTTCATTCGTCGCGGGACGATGCTCCGACACGATGTCGCGAAAGTACGAGCGGAAACGCGCAAACGCCCGCTGGAAGTACGATCGACAACGTCGAAAAACCCGGAAAATTTTCGCGCCGAAAGCGCCCGGTTGTACCCGCGATCCGACTCTGTCCACTCGCGTGCGCGAACTTCAGGCGGCTCGAGCGGCGAAGCGTGACGTCACGCGGTCTTTCGGAGGCCCGAACGCGAGACGCGCGATTACGCGAGATTCTCGGCCGACGAGGTCGATCTCGCCCGTGCGATCGCGATTGCAATGGCGGGACGCGCGACGCGAACAGATTTATGCAGTAATTAACGAGGGAAGATACTAATTAATATACTCACACACGTATTTTATGGACCGGCGACGAACGTGTGAACGTTGAGCAGAAACTATAAATGCACCAGAGGGCAGCAGCAATCTGGATTGTGTTCGGAAATACATTCACCTAGAGCGAAGAGCTCGATCGACCAATCAGAGGCCGAGGATATCTTTGTTCTGAATCCTGATTGATCGATCGAGATTTTCACTCTAGGTGAATGCATTTCCAAACACAATCCAGATTGCTGCTGCCCTCTGGTGCATTTATTGTTTCTGCTCAACGTTCATGCGTTCGTTACCGGTCCATAAAATACGCGCGTGAGTATATTAATTGATATCTTTGCGTCGTTAAGGGTCGGCAGTACACCCAGGCAAACTCCGAATTGATATTGGAGACCTCGTGCGGTGACAACACGAAACTCCGGTTTCAGTGTTGCCAACGCCGAGAAACCAATTCTCGGGTTTTATGTAGTGGTGTATGTCTGTACACGTACATACACCAACTGCATCGCTCACGCGGACACACGTAAGAGAGACAAGGACCGATAATCACGTGTTCTCCTTGTTCATCTACCGTGCCGGTATACGCGAGATGCCGCCTGAAAATGCTTTCTGGCCTTCCGTAGCAGAAAGCAGTAACGTAGCAAAACTAATAAGCACCCACTTTTTGGAAGTATATATGGTTATGCACATATGTGCATAACGTATATATATATAACATATATATATATATATATATATATATATATATATTATATAAGGGATATGTTGATTATATTCTTGATTTCTTTTTGATTATTGATGCTATTGTATAATTTGCTCCAAATACTTATAACGTGAAAGAACGTTGAGTAATGTATAATCAATGCAAGGATGTTCAGTATATCATCCAGTATATAAATTAGAGTTCAAATATATCAATATCAATTTTTTTATAATATATATATATATATATATATTAGAATATAGAAAAATGATAAAAAAATATATTTCGGCGATTTAAAAATTTTTTAATATATTGAAAATATTTTTACTACATACACTATATATAAGTGTAAAATAATTCAGAAAATAAATTTAATAAAAATCTACATACCAGCTGTGTGCATGTGTGCAATTGATTTATTACTTGAAATTTATTTACGGAATTATTTTGCATTTATATATTTATAGTATGTGTAGTTGTAAAATGATTAAAATATTTTCAATATCAAATTTTTAAGTTTATCGCCTATATAAAAAATATATTTCTATGATTTTCTATATTCCAATATATTATAAAAAAATTGATATTGATATATTTGAACTCAAGTTTTTTACGTGATTAAATATTCTTGCATTGAGCCATCATACGTTACTCGTAAGTTCTTTCACGTCATAAGTACTTATGTAGCAGAGAGAAAGAAATGAGAGTTATACAATGTAACATCAATAATCTTATATATTATAATCTTATATTTTATATATATATAATATTTCATTTATTTATAAAAAACATTTTATAAATAAGTAAAATATTATACAGACAATGTACAAGATGTTCAGTTTGTGCCATAACAAGCTTCAATCAATAATTATTACTCCAATGAGTATAATTCACAATAATTTTTATATAATATAATAAATATTTGAATATATAAAAATATTTTTAAAAATCTGTTTTAAAAATTAATTGAAAAAAAATATTTAAAATATTTTTTTATATTTAAAATATTCTTTTCCTCAATTAATCTTAAAAAAAATATTTTTAAATATTTAAAAATATTTAAAAATACTATATATTATATAAAAATAATTGTTGATTATTATATTGGATTATTAATTGAATGAAGCTAGAGCTTTTAATATGGCTTTTAATACTGCTTGACAAGGAGAGTGCATCATTCCATCTTTGTCTCTCTTACATCGCATATGTAGTAGCGTCCATGTAGGTACAAACACTAAAAAATATTAAATTTAATTTTTTTATTGTTTTGAATAATTTTATCATTAATATACTTATTTTCAGAACTATTTCAATTTTTATTTCATACTTATGTTTATATAAATTATAAATTAAAAACATATCAAAAATGTAATACATATTAATAAAATGCAAATACATATAGAAAATTAATTATAAAATGTCATCTTAAAATAGTTTTTATTTTTGTTCTTTATTTACATATGCATACATATACAAAAAAATAAAAATAATATGATAGCCTTTTTGCTGACATTATCTCTCAATATTTGCATCCGTGTGCTCACGTATTAGTGTTTGTACCTACATGGACGCTACTACATATGCGATGTAAGAGAGACAAAGATGGAATGATGCTCTCTCCTTGTCAAGCAGTCAGCATGTTACCACAGAAATTTCCCCTGCTCCTTATGAATCTAGTGAGAATCTTATCGTCCAGATATTTCATAAAATAAGTGACATAACTTTGTGAATTTTTTTTTAATATATTCTTTATATAATAAAGCAGTCCTCTAAAAGGCCGGATTTTACATTTTCGCTCTTAAAAATTTATAATAAATAAAATACGGACTCGCGGCTAACCCAACCTTACCCGTTCCTAGCTGTGCATTCCCCCAAGTTTATTAAAAATTTTTATTTTTATCTTTTTTTCATAAAATAGCTCTTTAGAGGACTACAAATGAGCTTACTGATTAAGAATATCCTAAATTTAATAAGATTCATTCAATATTTTCGCTAATATCTGGAAAATAAGAATCCGTAATTCCCGGCCGGCCGATAGGCGTCTCCACCATGTCGCCTGCCGACCCTTAATTATTGTATAAATCTGGGTATCAATTCTGTAACTTTTTCTAAAGTGAAAACGTGAAAAGTAAATTTCTTTCAATCGCACATCGATTTTCTTTTAAAATCAATACGTGATTGGCGAACATTTTTCACTTTTCACGTTTTCACTTTAAGAAAAAAATTACACAATTGACCCCCAGCTGAAGATATTTAGAAAGGACGAGAAAAAAAAAATATATATATATATATATATATATATATATATATTATCGAAGTAGGCGTTTTCGACGTAGTTAAAATACTCGGGTGTCGCGAACGAAAAAATGTAACGCGAGTGCAAGTGTTTCGAAACTTCTACATAGACAGCTCCCGATGCAGAGGTTGGTTTCCTGCAGGAAAAATGATGCCGGCGAGGAATCCAGGATACGCGGAGACCGGAGAATAATCGTCGAAATGTGAGTCGAATTATTTATTTTATTATTTCTTGATAAAACGAGAAAAAATATGTCTAATATTTTGACCGGATATCGTGTCAAAATAAAACTCAGTTTATAATAAGTTTACAATATTGTGTATTTTTGTGTGTAAAACACAAATCTAGCCATTTTTCCTATTTATGAACTACAGTTTTAATTCGATAAAATGGGAGAGAATTAGAGCTCTTTCTTCAATATTATCAATTAATCTTTCAGTTTTTTATCCAACACTTACATTATTTGAAAACTCAGAAGTAAGAAAAAATTTCAAAGTAAGTATATAATTAAATATTATACATCCGATTATATTTTTTCAACTGATTATCTGATGATTTGATAATTTAAAAAAAATTATTTTTTATAACAAATAAAATTGACAAAGTAAGGATAAATATTTTTAAAAATTTTCTAGCAAGAATTTAAATTTCCTGACAAGCTTCCAGGGATCTTTATGCGCCTCTGCGATGATACGTCACTGACTCGTGGGAGATCTGTCAGCGCGTTCGAAGCTGACTGATCGTATAGTTTATAACTCGCTTGTTGTCTCGCGATAAATTGTACTATTTTATCGAAATGTCGAATTTTACGAAGTGGCATTTCGCCCTACTCGTTATCTCATGCGTGTCATTCGGTAAGTGATTTAATCTCGAACATTCTGCAGTCTGCTTCTTCATACTTTGTTATTTTCTATATTTTTATCGCAGGCCACGCCCTGGAGTGTTACGTTTGCACGGATCAGGAGGGCAATCGGGATAAGTGTCTCAATACTATTAAAACCTGCGAACAGGGACAAGATTCCTGTCTTACAGAGATTAAATGGGGCAGTAAGTAACATTGTCAACACTTTACACTATGCTTCTTTGAGGTTATGTATAGTGTCGCGTACACTCATGTTTTTTCATCTGTCTTTTAATTTAAACCAATTATTATCAACAATTATATTGCTTAATCATTCTTTATTGAAGTCGATGAAAAAATATTTAATTATATTAAATTATAATTTTGTTGGTATGATATCTTGATATCGCATAACAATATGAGTCTTATTTTTATTTATAAATTTCAATTAAGAGAATAGTCAAGTTAACGAATCATCTTTGAATGTAATAAGTTGAAAGTGCACGATATTGAATTTATACATTTAATAGTTGCTTCATAAGTTTAACGTTTGTTATAGGTACGCCATATTGGTCTCAGGGTGCAAAAAAGCAGTTTTATGTTTCTAAAAAATGCGCTACTAAAAAGGAATGTGAGAGATTGCAGCGAACTAATATGCCTGATTGTATCTATATCTGGTATCAGGACTGGAAGTGTTCTTCTTGCTGTCAAGGTGACAGATGTAACTATTACGTTATTGTAAGTATTTTTTTCCTGTGAATTTAACGATTTAAAACAATATAAGTATAAATACAAGTATAAATATTTCATACTTATTTCAGTCTGCTGGAAATGAAACAAAATTACATTATGGAATATTTGCCATAACAATTCTACTCTCATTGTTGGGCACATCAAGGTTTAAATGACAATGATTCTGCAGAAATTATTAGGGTTGACGTTTTAGTCAGCTGACATAATAATCTCAGCACTGCAGACTGAATATATAAATTCTTTTTTTTACGACGATAATTAACGAATATTATATATATATACACAAGATAGTTTAACATTTTTCTATTTGTCTCAATGCATTATATTTTATAAATCTAATCTTTTATATGTCTTATATATTTTGTACAGTTTTTTGTCTCAGAATATTGTGTTCGCTAATAGTCTTCTAATAAGTGTTCACATTCATTTGCGTAAATTATTTACGCGAATGCAAATGCTTTTATAGTGGTTATAGTCATTTCACAAATGTTTATCAAATTTGAATCTCTATGTGATCTCTAACTGTATTATAAGAGATATATTCCGTCCACTTTGAACAGTATTCCATTTGTTATAATAATTAATATGCATATATATATATATATATACACACATAATGTGTAAAAAATTTGTATATTAACAAATATTATTTGTTATATACATAAAACATAATCCGTCCATTTTCCAAAAATTGTATTTATAGCTAACAATTAAATGTTTAATTTTATAGAAATACAAATTTATATATGAAATAATAACTGAATGTATTGAAATTGTACTGTTTATTATCAATTCGCGTAACCATTTGTTTTTTGTAATCTAGAGAAGCTCATATAAGCGAAAAGACATCACGACGAGGACGCTGAACTCGAGAAACTTATATCGACATCTGCTTTATGATTGATGGTATTATCATAGGGGATAATCGGTATCTGCGCAAAGATAAGCAAAATAAAGAAAGTAGTTATTACATTCGTGAAAACAATTTCAAGATCACGTCGCGTCATCTTGTAGAGTATAATTGAGAGTGATGTTCAGGTGTGACTGCAGTAATTGCAGTGAAGTGGTTTCGCGCATACAGCTGAGAAAAGTCACGTTCCGATTAAGTAAGTGCGCATTGCTACAAACGTTATCACATGTTAAGCTCACTTTAAACGCTCTATAATTCAGAATGGGATTTATTATTATAACTTTTATGTGATATCAAAAACACATATTTGAAGTAGAAAATAGGATATGTATAAAAAAATATGGCGCATATACATTAGAATATACGACGTATAAAATAAAAAATAGATTCCTGTCTTCTGTTTACTGAATTATATCAGCTTAAGAAATACAACTTTTGATAGGAAGTTATATATTTTTTATTATAAAATATATAACTTTTTATATATATAGAAACTTTAAAATTAAGGGGTTACTTAAAGTTATTATATGCGTGTACAAATACAAATATGTATATGCGCGTTGCATTTAAACAATGCATAAAAAATGAATAATATATTAACAAGTTCAGCATAAAATCTATTGACACTTAATAACGCACATTTATTGCACAACAGATATATTTCTTATCTTCTTCCTTCAATGTTCATTCACAATAATCTGACATTTTTATCACACTCGCGATTTATTACAAACTCTTCTTTTAAGATAGTAGATATCTTTTTCATCAAACGAAAAAAAAGGTGAAAAAGGCATTTCTTGATGAGAATTTATTATCGATATCAGATTCTCTTCAATTTTAGCACGTAGGAATTAAATAAAATAATTTGTGGCTTCTTTTTTTAATCAATATTCAGCTACAGATTTTTAACAGATCGATACAGAGTACTGAAAAATCTAATACTGACCTAACGAAATCTAATATTGATGTAACGTTAAAAATGAAACACTCGAATGAATCCAATCAAGATTAAGGAATGTTGAATTCGATTCGTGGAACTGTTTAAGTGAAGTGGAGAAAGAGATGTCCGTAATTCGTATTATATTCGCAATGAATATAGGCAGTTGCTTTACTTGTAGCGATGTGCTCCCGTTCTGTACTAGCAGCGAAACAATTCGACCAATTAAGCGCGCCCGAGGAAGTGTCCCGACGTGAGACATGTCGTCACGTGATATATAAAGGCACTTTAATTTATAAGTCTCCTTAGTCGCGCGCGAACTGTTCGACGGACACTTCGTGGAACTTATTTTCTTAACGTTCTCGCATTTTCCTTGCAGAAAAAAATGGATTGTGCTTTAACAAAACTCCTCATGGTAAGCCACCAGTTACATAATCAGCATAATTTGTTTTTTTCGCAAATTATCGCCGATTATCGCTGTTACCAATTTCTTGCACAGAAATATCGATTCCTCGAAGCAAAAGAACGTGCCTGGAATATTATAAATAAATTATAAGAATAAGGAGAATTTTTCTACTATTTTTAATAATGATAACATCTTGAATTTTCATGGAATTAATTTGTGTTTTATTAAATAATTGCAGATTTATATGTACAATACACTTATTTATATGATAGTGAATAATGTCAATTTTAATAAACGAAATTTAAGACTCTGGTATTGAATATTTAATTGACGGGAAAATGGACTATCGAGGACCAGGCATGATTAGCAAAGCACAGATTATTTTTCTTCTAATGAGAATTTATCGATTAATTCTATAAATGTATATTCCGATCCCTGAAAATTAGCTACTTATCAGTACGTGAATTTAGCTGTGTACGATATCTCCAATAACTTAATGATCTTTACTATGATTTGATCACAATAAGTCTTCTTATGATTACAATTGTTAAGAAAAGAATTACCTGGCCGCGATTAGTAATCATTGTACTCGAAATCGTTATACAACCTTGTGAACACTCATTTACAATTGAAGTAGTTCTCTTTCAACCTTTGTGGCGTTCAGTTGACGAGCTGGAATTATCGAAGGTCGTATACTTATTCTTTAACTTAATTTACTTATGCTGATGTTGGTCCAGGTTCCGAAATGTACATTTACAGAATTGATCAATAAATTCTAATTAGAAGAAAAAGAATCTGCGCTTTGCTCATCATTAGCTCTTATCAATGCATCTTCCTGTTGGATAATAAATTTTATTATTTCTTTGAATTTCAAGAAGATTATAAAATTCCAAAAAATCTCACCACCCATCAGTTTATAAGTCGGTGTCTATTTAAGTGACTAATTGTATGTGCATTCCTTTTCAGTTGTATAACATGAAGTGGAAACTCCGCAACGTGTACAGGGTGTTCAGTCGCAAAAAGGTAGTGGACATCACTCAAGATTCTAAACTGGCGAGAGTTTTATCAACTCTCGATCTCACAGCTTTAGGAATTGGCTCTACTCTGGGAGTAGGTGTTTACGTCCTGGCAGGAACTGTCGCGAGATCCACAGCCGGTCCTGCCGTGGTCGTTTCATTCGCTATTGCTGCAATAGCATCGATGTTTGCAGGTATGTATGCCTATGATACATCCGGTGATACGGTGATAAGGGAACCATTCGACGAACTTTATCAACTTTTCACCTTCTGTTACAAATCAATCAAATCATCCAATTATTGCAACATAATTTCGAATATTTCCTTATTCCTTTCTTAGAAAGTTTGCTGAAGAAAAATATATCTCGCTGAGGAAATGTACGGGATTAAATCTTGAATAAATAATGAGCATGTCCATATCTTCCGGTATTATTTCCACGTTCGTTGCTATCTAATTGTAAGCAAACCTCCGTCCTGGCGCTATGGATGATGCAAGCTTAGCAGAAAATGATACCACGAAAAACTGCGTAGCGTTATGCTTCGCATACACATAAATTTATTAATGTTTAGTTTCTTGAAAAAGGTTCTTGGAAAAAGAGATAATTCGTTTGACGAAATAGTCGATACTCTTGAGATAAGCTTCTCATCTAATCATTTAACGTACTCGACAAATAACAATGTCGTATATGCATATCATTGTTGTAAAAGTTACGTTTTATAATTTGAAATAACTTTATTAAAAAAAAAAAGTTTGTGCAATTTTTATTAAGTATGTCATGTAGTAAAATCAGGAATTGTGAGTACAGTTTAAACAATTTATTGTTTTATATTAAATTAAACACAATTCGAATTACAGGGTTTGTCCGGAAAGTAATGCGTCGCATTTTTTTGTGACGCGACTATACATCGCAGAGCGATGGGACCGGTTGGGGAGGAAGGGGGGTACCCTTAGCTTTCCAACGGTAGGTCGCTCAATTGTTTCCATGCGCTTGGAGGGTTAGGACGGCTTATTCTGTGAACCTCTGCTTAGTGGTCGCGTCGAACTTGTGATGGAGAGAACGATAGAGCAACGCTATGCGATAAAGTTTTGCGTGAAGCTGGACAAGACGCCGCTGGAAACTTTTGAAATGCTCAAGAAAGTTTTCGGGGACGATTGCCTTTCCAAATCGCAGTCAAACAGATGGCACAAGATGTTTAGAGAAGGTCGGAAGGAGGTCGCCGACGAGGCCCGCGCAGGACGCCCGTCAACATCGCGAACGGACGACAATGTGACTCGTGTGCGCCAATTATTGAATTCAGACCGTCGAATGAATGTTCGCTTAATGTCGGAATTATTGAACTTGCCGAAAACGATTGTTCACGAGATTGTATCGGAAGACTTGGCCATGCGGAAGATTTGCGCAAAACTTGTGCCCAGAGTGTTGACCGATGCGCAAAAGCAACACCGAGTGGAAGTTTGTGAAGAACTCAAGCAACTCTGTGCAGATAATCCCAATTTCTTTTTTTTATTTCCTCGGCTGAAAAGGGAGCTCAAAGGACAACAGCTCGAGTCGGTTGACAACGTACAAGCTACTTCGACGGCCTCCCTGAACAGCATCCCAGTCAAGGAGTTCCAGAAATCTTATGACGCATGGAAATCGCGTTGGCAAAAATGTATTGACGCAGAAGGGTCATACTTCGAACAATTTTAAGTTGTTTTACCTATGCGATCAATAAATTCTTTTTTAAAAAAATGCGACGCATTACTTTCCGGACAAACCCTGTATATTACATTTATTAGCAAAAGATTTTTATTATTTTTTTCTATTAAGTTATGTTTTACAAAGCTTATGTGAAATCCGTTCTTTCTATATAGAGGAAAATAGAAGTATGTTAAAAAACAAACAGAAATAGTCACTTATATTATTCTGATTGAGAAAAAATGAAACTAATTACTTAATAATTGTTAATATCAATTGCAATTTTGTCTTGTATATTTTTCTTGCAGATACGATGTTTTTTTATCAATTAGATTACCTAAATTATAATTAACATTATAAAATCATTAAAGATAGAAAAAAAAATTTTCTTGACTCAAAATCACGACTCGTATCCCTAATACCACACATATCCGAAAGACGTTCAGAAGTCATCCTAAGGACATCTAGAGGATGTTTGAATGTCCTCTAGATATCCTTTAAATGTCTTTCGAATATATTGTGCTGTTAGGGATATTAGCCGTTAGTAACTGTTCGGAAAATTTAAATGCGTGTTTTTCTTCCAGGTCTCTGTTATGCCGAATTTGGAGCACGAGTACCACGTGCTGGATCCGCGTATGTTTACAGCTATGTAACAATGGGCGAATTCATCGCATTTCTCATCGGCTGGACCTTAATTCTCGAATACGTTATCGGCTCGGCTAGCGTGGTACGCGGTCTCAGTACGTACGTCGATGCGCTCTTCAACAACAGCATGAGGAATGCCTTTGAGTCGGCGGCGCCTATAGATATCAGTCATCTGTCATCGTATCCGGACTTCTTCGCATTTGGCATCACCCTGTTATTTTCAGGTGATAAGAGAATTCCCGACCGAGATTCAATTAACTGTGTGATGTATGTACATCTCACGTGCGTGTTTTATCTGTAAAGTTCTGATTAAAACGCGTATCTCTCATAACAAGCCCTATTATTGACTCGTTAATTTGTTACGTAATTGCGTAACAATAATAAAAATGGTTCAAATAATTTAGAATTTCTTTCGTAGTTGCACTCGCTTTTGGAGCTAAGGAATCTTCGCTAGCAAACAACTTCTTCACACTGGTGAATCTCTCTGTCGTACTTTTCGTCATAATTGCCGGTTCTTTTAAATGTAAGTGCTATTTTAAAACTGTTCTATCTATAGCTTTTGAAAAAATGCTGAGCTAATAATATAACACAGAAATAGAAGACTATTTATTATCTAGATTACTTCACACGCACAAAGTTTACGATATTTTTTGATAATAAATTAAACTTACAAATGTGTGCAAAGTGTTATATTATTAATTAATAATGTCAATAATAATACTACAATAAAAATGCTAATATACAATACTATAAAATAAAACGATTAAAGAATTGTTATAAACATATACAAACTCGAAAATTAAAACATAAAGATACCAAATAGAAAAATATAAAATGGATATAAAATTTGTAATAATTTCTAGCTAATGTTAGCAATTGGAAAACGGAGCCCAAGTGCACCGAGACGGACTGCAAGTTTGGAACCGGCGGATTCGTGCCTTACGGTATATCCGGCATTATAAGTGGCGCGGCAACGTGTTTTTACGGATTTATCGGCTTTGATTGCGTGGCCACGACGGGGGAGGAGGCCAAAAATCCGCAACGATCCATCCCGATAGCAATCGTCGCGTCTCTGACGATAGTCTTCCTGGCGTACTTTGGCGTCTCAGTGGTGCTCACCACCGTAATACCGTACTACGAGCAGAATCCCGAAGCACCGTTCCCGCATTTGTTCCAAACGATAGGATGGGACTGGGCCAAGTGGCTCGTATCGATCGGAGCGATTTGCGGACTGTGCTCCAGGTAATTTACTTCCCTTTCATTATGTGTCAAATTAAAGAGTGTATGAGAAAAATGGATCTTTCGCGTATTGATCGCGCTTCTTCATACATCATTCTACAGAATTCATTTTTTCTTGCATTAAATGCAACATATAATTAACTATATTATTTTGTTATTTTATAAGTGTAAAACATATTTAATCAAATCTTCAATATTTTAAGAAAATATATCTACAAATTTTCTATATTAATCGTGTCTCTTATTATAATATTTTTTAGAGGAAATGATTTCCTTTCTACTTATAATAATATTTTCCAATTATTTCAGTCTCTTAGGCGCGATGTTTCCGCTTCCGCGAGTGATCTACGCCATGGCTTCGGACGGATTAATCTTCAAATGGATGGGCAAAGTAAGCTCACGATTTCAAACTCCATTCATGGGGACACTTTCCGCCGGGCTTCTCACAGGTTCGTTCAACCACACCTTATTTCCATGTGGTCAATTAAACGCTATAATCTAACTTGATGACATATTACAGGCATTCTAGCGGCGATATTCGAACTCACGCAATTGGTGAACATGATGAGTATCGGCACGCTACTGGCATATTCAATTGTGGCATCTTGTGTACTTATTTTACGGTAAGAAATTATAACACGATTCATAATAATTAATAAAAATAATTAATACATTTTTTTGTAGATACGAAGAAAGCGAAGCATACGAGAAGAAAGGCGATCGTGATCCAAGGACTTTTGTATTCGTCGCAAAGCAACTAATCAATGCAAACAAATTGAATCACTCCACGAAACTTACGTCGCAAATCGTTACCTCTCTCGTATTCTGTTACAGTAAGATTCGTTATTTTTTTCGCGTTAATTTTATTACATCTTAAAGTATCTAATGTACTAAACTATTGAATTTTTTGCAGTTGTTCTTTGTTTTGGTATAGCCACTTTGTTATCAATGTATATAACCGAGATCAGCATCGGAAAAGTGACTTTTATAGTACCACTCGTCGTTTTAGCCATTGCACTCGTGCTTACTCTCTGTTTCATTTCTTTCCAACCAGTTTCTGGCAAGAAACTTACATTCTCGGTATGATATATTTTCACATTCCTATTTATATAAGTTTTTTGTTAATATCGTATTAATATTCTTTATCATATTAATTCGTGACGTCAATGTGTGAAGTTGTGTACCTTTTATATTAATGTTATTTAATATTATTTATGAGTAAAATATATATCAAAGTTTCATGTTGAGATGAAGCTTACAATTAATCTTATCTTATCTGGGGAATCATTGTATCACGATTTTTAATATTATCGATGTTTTAACATTTTCCTTGTATTTAGAACATAGAAGGTTAATATCACAAATTAATAATTAAATATAAGACTTAAATTATATTATTATAAGGAATTAATATAACATTCATTGAATAATTATTATATCATTATTATGCTCATTGCTGTTGTTAGGTGCCGTTTGTACCATTCCTGCCTGCGATCAGTATACTTATCAATATTTATCTTATGATGATGTTGGATGTAATGACATGGGTGCGATTTGCTGTGTGGATGGCAGTTGGTGAGTTTATTAAAAAAAAACAAATGAATGCATTTTTTTAATATATCGAACGTATAAAATGTTTTATCACAGGTTTGATTATATATTTCTCGTATGGCGTGCGGCACAGTAATATTCGACGGATAAAGTCGTCGTCGAGATCAATCGACAAAACTGACAACATTTCATGGAAAGATGACTTTGCCACGTGATAAAAGATCATTACAATAACATTTTTTGTCTTAATTTATTGATTCGACTTATCGATCTTTCAAATTAACATGTAACAATGTTACATTCATAAAATAGCTACAGAAGTATTAATCTTTTATGATGTGATACGATTTTAAAACAATGATTCACTTGTTTTTAATATTAATCCTAAAAGTATCACTTTGCTATTGGTATATTAGTAAAATTTCATGAGAGACGTAAAACATATTTGTTGATAATCAAAGTAAAAAAAAGGCAAAAATAATCAAATCCTAGAAAATACCAATAAGCAAAATAAGTAAAATCCATAGTAATCAGAAAAAAATATATTCTATGTATATATATAAAGAGGATTAGTCTAACACACATTTTAAGAAATCTATTTTAATAAAATAAATATACTCCATACACACATAAAAATCAATCATATAGCATAGAAATGTTTTATACACTTAAATTAAATAAAATGGAAATATTTTATATAATAGATTGTTGCATTCATTATAATTTATAATAAAACAACAGTAATTTAAACAAACTGCCTTTGATGCAGTTATATGAATAGATCGTGTGGCTGTATTCGTCTTGATGCTGTAAGTGCTAGAACTTTTTAATTGACCAAAGAAGAACAAAATTTTTGTTCCATTATTGGTCATTAAATGCTTTCACCACAGCTTAGATGAATATGATTTGTGTCAGATAAATGAGAAACGCAATTCGAGGATATTATATAGAACAATAATTTATTGACACAATAATTAATCGCACACCTCAAATATGATGCAGTATATGTATTTTATCAGTTTCTTTATTTTTTAATCGCCAGTCTTGTATAATATTTGAAATATGATTTGAATATTATACAATATGAGAGAATTGTAACGAAAATCGTTTAATTTTATCAGTAAGTAATAAGATTACTTAAGAACAGAAAACATGAAAATATATTTCTTATATTTATATTGCAACAGGAACGCAACTATCCTAAAGAGAGGGTAGATAAAATTATTTATATTTTTCAATCAATTGATTGGCATAATCAATGTAATTTTGTTTCGCTTGTTCTTGTGAAACGCCCTTCTTCTTGTTCCAACTTTCCCACTTTGCTTTTCCTTTCAAATCCAGCATACCGGGTTTGGCTGAAATATTGTGATATGTTACTACATAACATATATAACAATACAATTTATTTTTAGATATTATTCAATAAAACTAAATTCATTGAATAAGTTAAATAATTGACAGTTTTAATTAGAATTAATATATACGCGAAATTAATTGTCGAAATTTATTTTGATGAGAGAACTTACATGTGTTATTATCGCCAACTGTAGCTTGTTTGAACAAACCATAAAGTTCTAGAAGCTCCTCGTCGGTAGGCCGTTTCGTAAGTGCCTTTACAGCTGCAGCAGCCGCCTCAAATTGCTATGATAAAAAATATAAATTTGTATTTCAAAATATTAATATTCATCCATGAATAACATTACTTAAATATTATTTATGAAACCAAACATTAATAATCTCACTAGCTATGTATGACAGCGTCTACTTATAAATATGATAATATTCTCAGAGAAGATTACAAGTGACCTTTGAATTATGAATGACTTTGCGTTTAAAAGAAAAGTGATCCTAAAATGGTTAACGAATTTTAAAATCACGTAGAGAGTTGTTTCACATTTCAAACTGTGGATTTAAATATTACACTCTATTATAAATTAAGAATTTTGAAGATTTTAATTCAAATTTTTCAAACTCAACAATAGTAAGTAACGCAGAAAATTTTGAAAGTCATTAAGGAAAAGCAATGTTAAAATTTCGCACCATTACAGTGTAACTTCCAAACTTTCCTCAGACCAGACGAGTTCATTTCGGTTAAATAATAATTTACCAACTGCCCCAAATTTCTCTTCGGAGAAATCCATACGATATCATGCGCGATCGCGAACGAGAGACCAACAAAATTAGTATGCTACAATACATCAATTTTTGCTGCTTATTTCTACTTAAAAATTAATTTATCTTTCCGTTACAATGTATTCCGAAAAAAATTGATGCGAATCACGAATAGAATAAGAATACAAAAGTTGAGATACCCGTCTGTTGCAGAACAAATAGGGAAAAAAAAGAAAAAAGATATTGGTTTTACCTGGTCGAGAGACATCCTTATAATAAACCGTTCGACTCTTCCTGTAAGCACCGTAAGTACTTTATGACCAACGATCGAATGTATGCACAAGTTAAAAACGTTAATCCCCACCTTACAAAGTTTATCGTATGGCTTGATCGATATAAACCTGTTTTTTCTCCTTTTTTTCTTTGAAAGATTATCTTCGTTTGATTAATGCAAATGTAATCATTTCAAGAATACATTTAAACGTTTTTTGTTACAATTTTATGATAATGTTGTGTGATAAAGAAGTTGTGCAAACAAAACTGATCAGAGTACAGAGTACAGTGAGCATTTATTTATAATTCTTGAAGAAAAAAATATAATACAAGATAGAATTTGAGAAAATGTGACTTTGAGTTGATGAAAGAAAATTGAGCGTAATCATTTTGATTATGATAATACATATAATATTTATGTCAATATTTCATGATTTAAAAGAATTACAGGCATAATAGTTTTTTATGCATGTTTTAATTCAACAAATTATAGTAACAGCTATTTTTAGATTATTTTCATTAAAATAATATTATACTGCCTGTAAATCTTCAATTTTTTCATAGATAAATTGTTCTAATATTTTTGCTAACATTGTTATCGCATTTCAAAATCAATTTGAGCTGATGTGTGCGATAAACTATTACAGCTTTTCTTATTTAATAAAATGATACATATTCAAATTATTATGATACGACTTACTGAGGATATAAATATTTATTATTCTTAAATTATGATTATATGTTGTTTGCAGCTATAATATTTACATTTTTTCTACATCACTGTCTCAAACCTTTATCTATAATTTATTATTAAATTTTCCGAATTCTTAATTTCTTCTAAATGAAAGTGTCAAGAAGAATTTGTCACAAATTGTTTTTCATATTTAATATTTGTTACAAATATATTATAATCCTGTTTATTTTAAATTAAATTAGGAATCTCAAGTTTTACTCTCTCTTTACATATTTTATAATTTTCTTTAATAGTATTTTATTTTCGATTTCACATAATTTAAATATACTTTTTTTCTCAGTATTTTTGTAATTTGTTATCAGAATATTAACTCTGAAATAATTTATAAATAAGAATTGTTTGAAATACTTGTATAAATGTACAAAACAGTGTAGGATTCGCTACCGGTTTTAAGATCAACCGTAGAAAACCCCGTTAGAGAAAATGACGCTCTATAAAATCTGTAAAACCTTTGCATGACTTTGCAAATTACATGCAACAGTTCAAGAACAATGCGATAACGTTAAACAGTTATTTTATGTGTTAATGAAAAACATTGTGTGACAAATTAAATAAATTTAAAAAAGTTAGAAACTGTCTCTCTTACTTTACAATTTCATGAATTCTTTATCGCCAAAATTGAAACCTCACTAGTAATCTGACATTTTTTTATATTATATTATTCCATTTTTGTTATATTCACTCTTTAATTCTTCTAATAAAATTAAATAATATTGTTAGGAATTTAATAATTTGTATTTCTATTAAATTCAAACATTTTTCAGGGATATTTGTGTAAATTAATTAATTCTATAGAAATTAATTTTGTAGAATGAATTTTCGTTGATTAATTTCTGTTAATTTATCTATTTTGTTGCAAATAAAACACAATACCTGATCGACCGACATTTCGATGTGGTATCCGCTTCGAGTGCGAGCTGACTGTCTACTGGCAGTATGGATAGTAATGATGATTCTACGTTTCCCGATCCTTTAGAGTTTATTGCTCTAACAATAAGTGGGGATGAGTGAGCGTATTTTGAATATTTCCATGTCATCGTAAATGTGAGTACATGCAGATATATTCGCAAAAATAAATCTACTTATGAATTAAATTTTATAAGTAAATGATAATCAATATTTAAAAAATTGAAAAAAGATATATATATATATATATATATATATATATTTCTTTTTAAACAGTCTAATAATAAAGTAAATTTCATAAAAAAATTACGTGTAATAAATATCTAAATTATATAAAATAATTACACATCTCTTTTATTGTCTTCTAAAATAATGAATTTCTATTTAATGCAATTAATGCAATACGAATTAATCACGTAATTAAAATAGAAACGGATGCGTAATTACTACTAATTCGTTCCTCAAATTAACTGCCAAATTAGCTATTACATGATAACGAGGCAAGCTAACAGTAATCTAAGAATGTGGGCACGATATCATAATTGCATGTATGATGAACTTGAAGGTCTAGAGAGAAAAAATATGCTCGATTTATTACGTAATACATTGTGATGTAAAAAAAGTGCAAAAATACGTACGTAATCTCAAATTGCATTTACATAAAGTTTTTACATACTCCGCCCATACGAATTCGTAACTCGTGCAACATAATGATTAAATATATCGATTATTCCGAATAAATTAAAAATATTTGCACAATAATCAAGAACTATTAAATTAATATAAAAAAGAGCGCAAAATATTTTTAAATTTCTTTTTTTCTACAACGAATCGAACGCGAATATATTATATTTTATACCGTCATGCTCCACTTTGCACGCGAGAAATCTTTGCCGAAATAATATAATTTTGCTGATCCTCGCATACGCTACGTTCGACGAGGAGCGAACGGGGCCAATGTGCCACATCAGCATCCCAGACTCACCTGCGCAGGAATGTAGGAATTCTTGACTACCTCTGACGCGCATGATTTTACCATCACCTTTATGCGCACACCTGTATATAACGCGTTTGTGTATACGCGCTTACATCGATCGACAAGAAACGCAATCAAATCCACTTTATGAAATATTACGAATCCTATGCAATTTTACAGGATACGTAAAATCACCTTTATGATAGATATTGCGCGTTAAAAACGCAAGTCGCAAACATATTTTTTTTTATTTTTTTTAATGTAGAACCGGCTAAATTGTGCATTTTTGCTGATAATTATTTTAGTTGTATAGACAACAAATATCTGTTGTGTTGCAATTTTAATTTATATAGTTATATGTTAATATAATTGTAATTTATTATATCGATCCTATCGCAATTGCAATATTTTTTGTCAGTGCGATTGAATATTGTAATTAAATACTATTCAGAATTATGTTTCAACCTAATATTACAATTCATATTACGTATTATTTATCTAATTAGCTGATTAATTTATACGAACAGTGATTTTTAAATTTATAATGTTTAAGTTATAATGTTGCAAGCGTATAATACACAAAAGAATTGTCACGTTGCGTACATGAGAGACGAAGTTTGATTATGAAAACTCGCAGAGAAAACAAAACGGAGAAATCGGTGGAGAAAGAATGCGGAATTACTGCTAAACTGCTTTCAAAGATATTACATACGCTGTTATAGCGATATATAATTACTTTATTCCTTTATTACAGAATAATATGATGCTATGAAACCGACACATAAATTTGAAATAAATATTAAAATATGAAGAAGAAAAATCTTTTAAAAAAGAATCTATATATATATATTCTCAAAAATATAGATAATAGCATAAATATACGTGATAATACATATTTTGTATATGAATGCCTATTTATGTATATTTATTAAATATACATAAGATATTCAATAAATATGCATATATTTAAATATTTAAAATATATATAAGTAATATGATTAATTTATGCAAACAATCAAATAATATACGTTTTGCATAAAATTATATTTACATTTAATATACAAAGTCAATAAAAGTAAAAAATGTTAAACTTTATAATTCTGTTAACAGCAATGAGAGATTTGATTGATATTTCTGTAATATCGGAAGTTATTAATCGATGCTAACAAAAATATACAGTGCATACAGGTGGTGATTTGATTAAAAGTACTCAGTTTTAAAATAAATAAAATTCAATTTATCTTATCGAGTGAAGTGCAGGCTATTAGCTTTTTCTCTAATAGTAAAGTGATACTTGGAAAACATCAGAAAAATATGTGTATTGAATTAATGACAAAGTAAAAAATACTACTCAATCGTTATCAATAAAAACGGCGCGTGTACATTTACAAACACTTTCGCATTCTCTGACATGTCAATAATTTACAAAAGACGCACTCGCATGCATGATTGTTACTTAATGCAGGAAGTATTAATTGAAGAAAAACAAGAGAAATTGCGAAACAAATTACAGTATTTTGAAGAGCATAAATGTAATTATTTTTCTATCATTTTAATATATTGCTCGATATCACTAATATGAAATTATTTCATGATCATAATAATATTTTATTAAAATCTTACAACGCATATTTTAAAGAACTATAATGCAAAGAATTTTGATATCATTGCTCCTTAATTTCTAATTACTATTATTTTCAGATTACGCTCGTTAATGCTTCCTGCAAAAAAGGCTAAACTCGAAAATATCAACATAATTATAATTATGTATAATCAATTAATTATGTATTTAATTATACAGTTTATTAAGTATATAATATTATTAATTATATAATTAATGAATTTCTATAGATAAAAATATTTAAAATATATTCAAATTATTTAAATATATATATATATACATATATATTTAATATATATTTTAAATATATACTAATTAAATATATATATATATTTTTAAAAAATATAGAAAACGCAATACGGAAGGTGCAAAAATCGATGGATCGAAAATTCGCGCGCTACGGCACTGACGTCAGCGAATTTAGCCGAGAGTCGCCGAGCGCCGCCGACGATCTTCGGAGTTGACTAAGCGGGTTGCGTGCGCGAATGCGCAGTGAAGTGCTCCGAAAATCCGGCGCGAGCGTGGCCGCGTGATTTGTCGCCGTTCGCGCGCGCGTTCGATGGCTCGATCATCGGCGATCGATCATTAACGTCAGTGCGCTTCGCGCCGCGCGATCGTGCGTTTCGTTCGTGTTCGTCGTACTCGCTCGTCGTGAGCGCACGTGCGATTCACGGGAGTGCGCGATATACGCGTTTGCGAACGGTTTATGGGCGGTCTCGCAGTCTCGCCGAAGAGTATCAACGAGAAGTCTGCAGCGTAAGATCGAGCGGAACGCGAGTCGATCTTCTCGCGAGGGAGAAGCTAGAGAAGTTTCGCGCGCGCGACGTAACGTGACTAAAGTTGAAAAACTTCGCAAGGTCATAATCTGTTTTCGCTGTATAACAGTTTCGTGCGAAACGCGTTATGTCGACAAGCTTGTATTCACGACTTTAAGGTAGAATCAAGTATATATTTCTACATCTTTTGATTATATGAGAATACGTAACAATTTTTTATATATAATATATATTGCACTTAAAAGATACTTTATATGTGTAGTGTAATTTTGAAATAATTGATAAATTTAATAATGGATATTTTATTTAGCATATGCTACACATATAATCTATAATATTATATTATTTAATTGTGCACAAAAAATTTAATAATTACCAGAAAATTTTAAAAAGAATTATTATGATTATTATTTGTTGATTAAAATCTTATTGCATGATTACGCAGTTACACAATGACTTCAATTAATCTGCTGAATCGATAAAAATAGAAATTAATTTCATAATTAAACAAGCTAAAGGAGTTAAAATAAATTTAACAACTCTAAAGTAAACTATGATACCAATATATAAAGTGTGTTTAAAACTATAAAAAGCTTTATATATTTTGATTTAAATTTATTTAATAAATCAATAAAAATTAGTGAATTTTTATCTATAATCAAGTGATTATTCCAGTAATAATCAATAAATCAAAGTTTAGTAATTGTATCGATTACATCACAAAAAAACAAAGACTAATAAGATTTTTAATTCTTATTGTCACGTTTTCTGTGACACGGTATAAAACAGTAACGGAAGCTGCGATAAGCTTATCTGTCAATTGTCTGTCTGATTCATAATTTCGATCGTATCTCATCAAAACGAACAATTACGTAAAGTACATGAAATTATAGATTTGACATTTTCGATATATAATGTGTTAACGTCAAATGAACGTAATAATAATGTTTTACCTATATAATAATATATAGTAATTATGCTATAAGATATAAAAATTTTAATCAACAAATAATAATAAAAAATAATTCATGTAAAAATGTTACATAATAAACAATTCCTATGATACTGCTAATTGGCAGCATCGCAATCAACGATCATATGTACGTGTGACATTCATGATAAGGGCACACGACATTAAAACCCCTTATCGACGGTTTCACGGAAAAGATTTAAAGTTGCGGCTCTCTTTATATCCTCTTAATACTGGATTATGATTAGCGCGCAACAATGAATTTTTTAAAACATTTTTTAAACAAATTGAGCTCTAATCTGAAGACTCATGCATAATAATCGTAATTGATCTTTTATATTTTTAATATGTACTAAAAATACAGTAGCTTAAAATCTACATTAAATTTAAACACATCTAGTTGATTAATATCAAAGGCAAAAAATGAGAACAAAGGTATTGTAGGAAATACAAAATTTAATATAAAAAATGGAGAAAAATATCATAGAAAATTTTAAGTATAAAATCTTTTTTATAAAAATTATGAATATAGGAGAAAATTGTGCAAAATAGCGTAGTATGTGATCGTGCAAATTTTAATTCAATTTTTCTTCAAGCTGACAGATTTTGAACACCAAAATGAATATAAGAACATGAAATAGTATGTGAAATAATCGTGCGGAATTTGAGAGTGAATCATACATGATTGCACCGTAAAAAAAAAGCCCTTCGAGATGAGCCCTTCGCCTACGGCCAATCGAAGTTTCCTGCACGGGAGCAGCAGGGCTGCCCTCATCTCCGACAAAGTCGTTTACGCCACTCTCGACAGCTTGGCTCTGAAGCGAACGAGATTGCCTCTACAATTGCTTCCCGTGGTCAGCGATAATGTCGCGGACAAGACGGAAAAATTAGACAAAGAGAAACGACTCGTCAATGGAAAGACTTCGCCCAAACGACCAACTTATAAGGTACGCACATGCGTCAATATAAATATCATACGTTCACCTTTGTTGTGAGACTTCGAATGAATGCAGGTTTCAGTTACAAAGAAAGTTCAATAATCTATAATGTATATTATTCTGAAAGCATTTGAAAACTTGTGGGACAGTTTAATGCCAATTCGCAATTAATTAATTAAGATTCGTAATATTTAATATAAATATTTTTTGTTTTAAGAAATCATTTTAGCTGAAATGATTCTTTAAATCTCTACAATCAATTTCGTGAAAATTGTTAATAAACATTAAAGAGATATAAAAAATGTTAAACAAGAATTATTATAGCTATGATGTGTATTCTACAAACATTTGAAAACTTGTGGGACAATTTAATATTCACAATTAATTAGTTAATATTCACAATATTCAATACAAATACAAAGTCTAATAAAAGCTCTTTTGTTTTAAGAAATAATTTTAGCTGAAACGATTCTTTAAATTTCTACGACCAATTTCGTGAAAATGTTTAATAGACATTAAAGAGATATAAAAAATGTTAAACAAGAATTATTGTTGGTGGCACGATTTATACAGAATTATTCGGATTAAAGGAGACTTTGTTGAAATTCTTGAAGATCTAAGGCACAGACTCCAGTTATAGTCTCGCATATAAAGCCGGATATGCATTTAAAAACTAGAGTTACGTGGTTCCCTTATGAGAGAGACGAGACCGAGTAAGATGTTGTCTCTTTACGTGCGTAAGTCGGGATGAGATCCGCATATGCGGATACGCGAGCAAAAGGATGCTAATAGTCGGAGGAGTGGCTCGTTAGTATCTTATGATGCTAGCTTACCACATTGGATAAGAATCGCGAAGATTCAACGAGAGCACCATTTGATGTTTACCGTATGTATTATCGCGATACCGTTACGTCGAGAAAATCACAAATCGCCGAAATACTTAATCGGTCAAACTTAATGGCAAAACTTTTCCAAAGCGATATTGTGGACTTTTTATTACTTTTTATTACTATTTGATATATACATATACTTGTTTTACTGCGGGACAACTGCAATTTCCTTCGTATCGCCGACATTCCATCGGACGAGGAATGCGAGCAGTAACAGGGGGCAAAAACGACCGATATATATGTACATAGGTGATAAATGTGTTTCCGTAAGACTGTGAAATTCTACCTCTTACTTACTCACGATCCCGGTAATCGTGCCTTATAAAAATATTTCATTGTTTAAGAAGATTTTATTTTTCAATTTTTTTACAATGAGAATTCTAGATCTAATATAGGTCCTTCAATTAAGCTTCTCAATTCATTCATTTTCCCAGATATACGGGAATTCTACGGGAGATTCTACGAGAAAAAGTTTTACTATCTTTTATCAGACCTAAAATCTAAATTATGTATGTTTCTTTGTGATGGAATAACAGTGATTTTTAATACGTTAATTAGTAAAAAAGAATTTGCATCATAAGGATAAATTTTCAACGTTTTATGATTTCTAAATCTCTCCACAATACAAACGATATTCCCATGTAATTTACGCGAATCTTCACACTCACAATGTAATTGGCTATTGTCAAAAGAACCCATCAGAAAGCTATTTCTTTTTTTTTAAGGGAAGAGACAGCATTGTATTATGTTTAAAAATATACATCCCATATATATATATTTGAAATATGTATACATATAAAAGCGTTATTGTGAAATAATAGAAGGATGGTGCGACAGACTTGTCGCAAGAATTTGTCTCTACTCATAAAAAACTTTCTCTCTTATAACATCTGCGGTGACCGATTCAATTAGCCATTTAATTACGCCCGTTTCGTTGTTAGGTGAAATCCGGGGCGAGTCATCAGTGGAAAAGTTACTCCAAGTACCAGGCCTTCTCTTTGACGAAGTCGGAGAACCAGTCGACGACTTGTGCCACCAGAGTATCGGATTCCACGATCAAATGCAATTTCGAGAATATCCCGAAAGAGGAAACTCAGTCGCAAACCAATGCGACAGAAGCCACTGAAAAGACTATAGAAAGTTTATCCTCTACAAGTCTATTTACAAAAGAGGAATCTTGCACTCGAAGTAATAATAATGATTTAAAATATCCTCATCTAGAACAGAAGAATCCTCACGTATACATCAAGATTACTGAAAATCAGCAAGAAAAAGAAAAATGCATCGAAAGAAAGGATTCCAATTCGTCCAGCGATTACGAACAGATGGATATAGTAGACAGTAAAGCGTTTACATTTGATGGGACGTCTAAAATAATTGATCCTTCAAATCCGAAAATTCCAGAGCGCCTAACACATATTTATAAAACCGAGAAAAATATTCCAATCGCTTCTAAGATAGCCGTAAAGTCCCGGTCTGTCAATGATCTGACGACCAGAGAGATCGCGTACGAAAATCGTCGGGAATATTTGAAGCAGGAGGACGCAGGGTCAATCACGAGCGACGAGGACGATGACGCGTCACGGTACAAGAAAAAGAAAAGACGGTTCACCAGAAACGTGCTGCACTATGTGCCACGACACTTGGTAAAGCAGCCGACGAAAAAGAAGAAGTCGAAGAAGAAGTACACTCTGAGCAGTTCGCTGAGTTCGCTGCAAATGACGCCCTTCTCGAGAACACAGGACACCTGCGCCCGGACCAGGAGCCTGTCGAGGGAGGAGCTGAAGGGCGTCATCATCTCGTCGCCCACGAACTTCGTTCACGTGGCATCGGCTACGAATCTCAGCCTGGTTCGCGACACCGTAGGATCCGGCTGCTTGGAGCAGGTTGTGATTACTCATCAACAGATATGCGCGACTTTGCCTCTGCTTGTTGGAAAGGACGAGCGACGACGCAAGTCGGTGAACGCCGAGAACGCTGAATGGTCCAAGGTTGCCGCAGGAATTTCTCCCGATATGATTTCCAAGCAATCTAAAGAAGACCAATCGACTGTAGAAAGTGTCACAGGTAGGAGACGTATAAATCAGATTTCTTTGTCGAGTTCAATAATGGTGAAAAAATTTATGCAAATGTTATGTCTTGCACAAGTGCGGCCTGATTTGCGCGATTTGCGCACCTTCGAATACCTGTATATATAATGCCGAGTTGGGTAATTGAAAGTATTGAGCAAACGAGAAACGCAATAACATTTCTTAATGATAAAATTAGTAGTTTTTCTTTAAATATTCAAATTATTGCAACATTATAGAGTAATTAAAATTAGTAGTTATTTTATAATTTATTGCATTGTTCTAGTTTTTATTCAAAAATTTTCAAATACTGCTACTTTTAAATTTAAATGTTTATTAGCAATAGTTGTATAATATTCTACGCTCGTGTATAATGTGCGTTTTCTCTGATTATATACATAATCAGTGAAAACACATTAATATTACATGTATCTCTATACTTATTATCTTTCATACAAAAACTCTCGCGATAAAATATATATATTATTATGTATAAAAACTTTGATGTATACAACAATTATTTTCTTATATTAATATTATATTTTTTATTATTTTAATATTGTATTTTTTTTTAATGATTAAATATGTAGCATGTTTTTTTTTCAAACGTATAGATGTGAATGGTACGAGCAGGTACTATCTCTCTGTTCACACAAAGCAGCATTTCCGGAGGCATCTAGCGATATCTTTTCTCTTATAAGATTTTGAATTCCTTTTCAGATAAGAGCGATCGAGTCAACTACGCCGAGATAAAGAGTGACTTCTCGAGGGACTCACAGGCGAAAGTTTTGGCGTCCGGCCAGGAAGTGGTGAAAACCACGATTGAAAATCAGGCCGATTCGCCTGAAGGAGGCGAAATGTACGAGCCGGTCTGGGAGGCTTCTCCTCGGGCGCCGCCGCAGGCCAACTGTAGCTTTCTGTGGAGCAATCATCGGGCTAAGACTTTTCCGGAAGTTAAGCACAACACGCCCGTTCCTTCGTGCCATGCCACGAAGGAAAACGACGAGGGCGTCGACAGCGAGGGATACGACGATGTCGGGCCGTCTAACTTCGTCGCTCAAGCGGTACGAATTATCGTATGCACAACGATTCCGTTATCCGTGAACTCTCGATGGAGCGGAATCTTCGCGCTAATGTAATCTGTGCAAATATCTGTACCTGATGCCTATGATAGCTATATGATAGTTTCAATTTGGGACAATCCGATGAATTACATCGAAGAATAAATAGTAAGAATATTTGTTTTGTCATTAGACGTAGAGTATTAACTGGAAATTTTATGTGTACACGCAAATTAATATATGCATGTTAATGGAAATTGAAATCCAGTGCATATAAATCTAAAAGTCGGTTTAAAAGGTTCAACATTTTTTTATCGAAAAGTACACGATATTTAAACATTTAATTAATCTAATTCTCGCTCGTTATTCATTTCTAAGCGAAAGAAATATTTGCGAAAATTGATGCGCGGATTTAAGTAACCGCGCGTTTCTGATCGCTAAATATGCAATTTCGTGCACGAAATTGGCAACCGTCAGCAAAAGTGAAACGGAATGTCGAATAATCGATTCACGCGCTGCGTGATACTAGCAAATTAGAGACGGAAATGCGGCATCACGAACGATGCGTAATTCGATTCGTTTCTCCTCGAATTTCGCTTCCAAGATCATAACCGCGCGCGTGTAATGTTTCGCAATACAAAAATTAACAACGATGTCAATATATGTATATATATATATACCTATATATACGTCAATACGGTGCGACAGGTACGACACAATCATTTTATTCGCTTCTTCAAATTACAAAAAAAATGTAAAGCAATAAATCTCTTATCAGGAGTCCGATTACGACGACGTGGGTCCACCGATAGCTCGTCTCGAAGTGGAAGAAGTGGACGTCGCTGATGCTAAAGACTGCGACGAGATTTACGACGACGTGATGCCGCCTAGCCATAAACCTGACGGTTTAAAAGTCGTCGACGAGAGCGATTATCTGATTCCGGAGATCTGCAAGGAAATAGCATTGAGCAAGGAACTGCTCGTGGAATTGCGCGCGACGTTGAAGGATCGCGAGGCGAAGATGACGTCGATAACCGAGTCCGATCAGTATTTCACGTCTATGAACAACGAATATTCCAGCGTGGATGACTGCGAGAGTCATCTGAGCCAAGAGGAGCGAGACGAGCTGGGTGTGTATGACGACGTCGGGCTGCCGCCGGGCGAGGAACGTGTCAATAGCCTTTACGCCGGCTCCGCACCCGGCTCTGTCTTAGGATTGACCTCGATGAACGGCAAGGAATCCGAGTGGGAGGACCTGGAAGAAGTCTCAAGCGCCTCGCGGTGCCCTTGTCAGACCAATGATCCATGGTAAGCATGGAAATGAGAAAAATAATGAGAAAATTGCAAATTTTAAAAACAGAGAAAGACATACACGGTATTTTATCTTTTTCTTTCTCAATGATAAAAAACTAATATTCCTAAAAAATAAACAAGAAAGGGTAAGATAAATATTATAATTGCAACATTCTATTTATAGATTCCCTATTTCAATAACAATAAGTAGAAAATGTGGTATGAATACTTTTAATCTTGTGTTATGTTGCAAATATAAATAGGACGTGTTCTGAAAAATATTTTATTCAAGTATTGTCTGCGTGAACTGGAATTTGCTCGCGCGCGCGCAAAAGAGAGAGATAAGACTCTTGTTTCAAAACTATATACACATTTTTTTTCCACGACTTCATTATAGCGATAACGGAGTGGAATCGAAAACAGCCAGGTTAATTGTCTTCGTTTCGGCCGAAGAATGATTAATCATTATTAGATCCGCGAAGTTAATATATACATCGACGTAAAAATGATTCGCACCGCAAGTGTTTCGAAAACATATATACGGACGAGGGACCAACATCGCCGAGATATAACGCGATTAAAAGCGACGTCAGCTTATTAATATCGCGATCGTTATCGCTGCATTCCGCCTAAGGATGAACAAGTCGTTAACATGTGCTCAATACAATATGTTATCATACCTTAGATAATTATAGCGCTGACGTGAAAGTGTGACAAATTGTAAATATCTTGTCGATAAAAGAAATTCTATATGTATGTACATATGTATAATTATAAGTCTGATAAATGCATAATATCTATTTATTAATAATGAAATTGCAGCGGAAAGAGGACCGAAGAACAAAATGCATGGAGCAAAAAGAAACTCGCTCAGCGATGGTCGCGAAATGTCAGGAGGCAACGGTCCAGGAGATCTCGCAGAAGTATCAAAGCGACTGTGACAACGAAAACGACCATTAGTACGGCAGTTGACGGTGAGTACCCACAAAGAGGATATTTTACTATTAGGTAACGCTCGCCATATGTTGCGTGTATATGTACAGGTAACGTAATGTCACTAAGAATACACTCGGGTATCTCTCTCCTTGAAGGATTCCCGCTATATCACTGGTATTTCACAAATATTGCGTGCACGTATACGCGTGTATATGCGTGACTTGCGTCGGTGTAGGATTTTCGCGTGAGACTGCTTTTCACGGAATCACAATATGCATTAATTTGATTATGCATTGCGCGCGCATGCGTAAATGACAGCTTGCAACAATGACAGAAATGCATATCACGACATGTGTCATAATTTTACTTTATTTTTTCTACCAAAAATACTATACTTAATCATTTTTTTTATTTTAATAACATATCGAACTTTGCGTCGTGTTTTTGGATTTATTGGAATTTTAATTAAACGACGCATATGATTCCTCGATCATTATCTATTCATATAGTTTTTCCCGAGAACAGACTGTCTGCTAGCAGTCTGATGGATGGCAAAAATAATCGCGCTACTGAGATGGAATATTAAAAATAGTCGTCACAATGTCGATATATTTATAAGCATACGGATTCGTCACGAAAATATCCGATGACTTTCCAGCATCGAATGACTGCATGGGTTCCTCTAACTGTTTTGGCAATTCGTATTTTCAACATGATGTAGTCTGCGATAGGTCGCACGTGACAAGATTTGCACGAGCATTTGCCATTTGGCAGCAACACATATTTCTGAGGAAGAGGACGAAGCATTATATCCGTAAACATTCAAATTAAAGACAGCTTGCTCTCTGTTATCGAGATTTTACACTGAGATAATCTTTCATTTTATATTTTACCGCAAAATTCACTACAAATTTTATCATATTTGAAGCTGAATTGAAAATATTATGCTGCATTATAAAATATTTTATACTTAATAAATATTACTTAATAAATATTTAATACTTAAAGAATTATAAATTTTATAAAATTTTACTATATATTTTAGTAAAATTAATCAAACATATTTTATATCTCATTATGATAGATATTAATATTTTTTATTGTAGTAAATATTAATCAGGAAAACTCTTATAAAATTCTTCCAATACCATATTGTCCCACGATTATCATGAATTTCAAGATAAATTCTAAGAGAAAATTCTCTCTATACTAATAAAATATCTACATTGATAAATTAAAATGATCTCTAGTAGATTCGAAAGATGAAATAGAGCTTTACTTTAAACTCCAAGATTCTACTGATACTCATCCAGTTGAAAGTAAAATAGCATAATAATCTCATTTTTTTGTTCAAGATCCTATCCTTATCGAGGATATACAAGCGGCATATTAGCGAATTGATGATTGTACATCGAACGTGAGAATTTCACTTTCCATAAAACGCGTGTTCTGATAGATTAATACAGGTCCATAATTATACCCGCGAGAAAGTCTCGATGACGATACCGATTTTCCAACATCACGAGACATTGATCAGAGATCAACCGGTTGTCACGTCTTCAAGAATTTCCATTAGTATTGTGTCCGGGAATTAATATGCCAGAACTGACTTTAACCCATATAATGACGACTATTACCACGATTTATTTCATGTGTACCCGTGTACATGCAATGTTTCAACAGTGTCACGGCCGCGATTCTGCGGTTTTGCTTACGAAGTAAGCAAGCTGCAGTAATCCGCAATCGTGCTTGTTCACAACGTCGTATCCGAAGGACAGTGGGCGGGTGTAATTGACTCGACGTGTATAACACATCGCGTATCGCCTTTATAATATAATTGAAAGACAAGGCCGCCCGAGGTCGAGGTGCCGCGACAAAAGCATCTACTCTCCATTAATTCCGAGTTCCGCTGCACTTTTCTACGTGATCGGAATGTCTCATGCAATCTAGAGACGTGAGAGTGACAATGATTTTGCAATGATGCAGTTGCAATTATCTTACGAACATTAAATTACTTGAAAGGAAAATTGCGGAAAGCATTCTTAAAAAGGGATTGCATACAGTATTATAATTGCTAATTATTTGGAAATTTTGTCCTATCTATATTTATGTGTTTTCATTATCGTTAAAGATGGATACTTTCGAAAGATTAAGATATGCGGAGATTTTTTTGTTATTTCGAAACTTGAGAATTAAAACACAATTAATACTTATCAATTCTTTTTAAGAATTTTAAATTGAGTTATCCTTATAGTTTTTTTAAGAAAATAATATCAATTTAAATCACAATTTATTTTAAAAATTAATACCATTTTCTTTTAAAGAATTCTTTTTAATTTTATTGCAATTTCTATAAAGTATTTATATTTTTATTTATCGCTAAAAACAAATATGTATTATAATCCGTACTTATTGTAGTATAATTAATATTCTAAAAATAAGTTTTAATGAATTTCCTTTTGCTAGAACTTTTCCTAACTTATTGTCAACGTTTATTTTTGCAGTAATTATATATTCATACATATCGAAAAAATCAGCATTCCATTGACATATTATATAATTTATCGGATAAGAGAGTCGGTTTAATTGAATCCTTGAACGAATAAAAATGACGTTCAATTTCGCGACTTGTACGACGCATTGTACCGTGCTATCAGTAAGGATGATCACATAGTATCCCCAGGTAAAAGTTGCTTGTTCGTCACACATGCGTTTTCCTGCCTGACAGACGGGATCACGTAATGCGCACACGTATGCTTTTTTTCTTTTTTGTCCGCACATGTGCAACTCCCCCACATGGGTCCTCTATTCGATAGACAAGAATGTCGCAAGCCATTGTAATGCTAAGATACGCAAAATACACAGTTATGCATTCTGTTAGCGAGAGAAATACGCAAGATGTGCGAAGCACCGTTGCGTGAAAAATACGCGGGAAAATGGCTTTAAATGGCTGAGCAAAATACAAGAGACAAGTTTAATACGATAGAGCTATAATAGAAATTTGCTATCAAGCCGAAATTCTGATAAATGAATAAGGCATTGAAACTAACGATAATAAATTTTTGGAAAAATTTTATAAGAGTTTCTCTAATTAATATTTACCATATAATAAAAATATTAATATTTACTACAATAAGATAATTAATCGAATATATTTTATATCTACCACACAATAAGATATAAAATATGTTCGATTAATTTTACTATGTACATATTAATATTTTTTATTGTTCTATGATTTTCGGAGTAAATTCTAAGAGAAAATTCTTTCCGCGTACGGTTTGTGCTTGAAACGTCCGTAGCAAGAAACTGAAAACGATTTCTGCATCGAATATGTTCCATTTTTCTATGGAAAAGCATTTTGCACGGTCATTCGCCTCGAATATGTATTAACTATTGACTTGAACGTAAGCTCTCTATACGCTCGATGGGCACGATAATGAAAATCTTTCAACTTATGCCTTTAATGCTGTTTTGTTCAGCCATTAACTATAATCTAGAATGAAATATTTCATACATTTGCTTTTTAGCTGCGATGTTTTTATTTCATTTGATCAGATAAAGATAAAGAAAACATTTATAATTACAGTCTTACGCATTCTTTTTATAATTACACTTTTGTACTATTTATAAACTGTAGCGTCTGCAAAATAATTTTACAGACAAGAAAATAATCCATGGTGCTTTCTCCACATGAAAAAGTAGTTGACACTATTTTATTTCACCAGCAATACATAGTATTTAAAGTATGAATGTTTTTTCTATTATTTTCACTTTCATCTTACGATTAATCCTATAATACTAATTAATTTAAATTAATAAGTTTAAAATAAATTTTTTAAAAAATATTTTGCTAGCAGAATTTGTTGAATTATAGGCAATTAGAGATCTAAGAAAAATGTTATATTTCTAACAAAATATTTCTAAAATTTTTTTCCTAAATGAGAGAGAGAGATTAAATTCAAACATGTCAATAGAATTGTAAAGTCAAATAGATTCTGTTTACAAAATATCCACAATTAAAAATATATAAAAAAGAAAACTTTTCTGGATAATAAATATCTAGATTTATTCTAAAAGTAGATCACTCTAAAAGTATTATACTTGACTGGAAATTTTTATTTTTAACAATCGCGACTTTCATCTGTCAAGTTCCTGGGTGAATGTCAATACATATTAATCAATGATATTGCGTGCAACGCTTGATAGAGAGAAATACTGTAATAATACCATAAACGATTTAAATACCTATTTAAATAACGATTTAAATAACAATTTAAATACCGATTTAAATACCGTGTGTTATAATTTAAAAATCTAGCAATTTTCTAGCATTTTCTAATCACTTTAACGCGAGAGTGACATTTTTTTTTAATTCAAGATATTAATAGCTAGATTTGTCCTTGTAGCGTTTAAATAACATGTGATTATGTTAACACAATAAATTTTTAACTTGCTTTGCTTATGATTATACTCATGATTACACTTGACACTTTAGTGTACTTTATGATTTTTTTTTCAAATTAATTTATTAAAATACTACGCCTTGTAATCTGTTTTTCCCGAGTCGTCTTCTTTTTCGTGGCGAGCACGATATCTCGAAAATCGATAGTCCAACTTAATTGATTTCAAAAGTTTTTCGGGAATATAAAACACAAATAAAGCACACTGAAATGTCAATAAACAAAGCTATGCAAATTAAAAATTGATTAGGTCAACAGTTTCTTAAAAAAAAAAAAAAAAAATCGGAAAATCCCCAATTTTAAATTTAAATTATCGACACGTGGTCTTCGCGCCTTCATCGTGTGGAGGCCACCTTAAGGAGATTGTGTGAGGATCCCTTAAGGAACGAGCGAGCGAGGTGAAAGCGCCAATTGCGCGCTCTCATTGCCAGTCACGGCCGAGCCGCGAGTTGCATCGGAGTGTTTTTCTCTGCTGCGAAATCTCTCGGCTACTCTCGATTAAATCGCTCGTCTTCGAGAGCGATCACGATTTCCCGCGTGTTTTTCCCCAACGCGTTTCCCCGGGAGTGTCTCGCGACTTCGAGTGCGCATCGATGAGCGAGATGCGGCAATGAGAGAGACGCTGAAGACCCGACGACCCAATACCCAAGGTAAGACGATGATGAAGAGGGCCCGTGTCACGCTTGCCCGCTTGCTCGCGCGCGCGCCGGACGTCAAACAGGGGAGCGAGTCTGGAGAACAATGGAACCCTCCCTCGAGAACATCCTTCGATTTTGCAAATTAGCCGATCTCGCAAAATTATTCCCGGATTTGAATGACATTATCGAATTCTCCTTGCAAATGCATGACAGTTTTGTCGCATTCCTTCATCGATTTAATTTTTGAAGATCTTTTTTATCTTATCCTGCTATTTTCTGATCTTTAATTTTTTTTAAATCCAGGTATATATGGTTTTCTGTTGAAATTTACGTGACTTTTTATTTTGTCAATATTGATAATTAATGCAAGTTACGTCAACCCAGGAAGCGTCTCGAAAGAGTAATCAGAGTTTCTACTTTCTTCGGTCATGAGAGTCGAAAAGAATCCGGTAAAAATGCATTCTTGTAACACACTTCACCTTTTCCTCTCCTTGAAACTCGCATTCGTCGTCATTCATGACGCGAGAATCTCAATTTATCTATGATCTTTGAGCTAGAGAGTTTGATAATGACAATTATATAAAACGTCGCCTGACAATTATATAAAGACCATCGATTTGTTTGACATTTACGTGACGTGTGACGCGCGAAACGAAAGTCGTCGCCGAAATGGAAATTAAGGAAATTCGGACAAGTGGAGAAAAAGAGAGAATTCGGAATCGCGTCGCGGTTTCGCCATCCACGGCCATATTTGCGACTCACCTCGCTCACATTTGTCCTTCTCCCGTTGGCCCGCCATCTCCCTCTTTTGGTCCAGCGCGCGCGTGGGCTTGCATGCATGCTCCGGGAACCATCTGACCCTGAACCGGATGATTTCAAGTGGCCGTCAGTCTGGGCGGCGGCTCGATTCTTCTGATCGGCGAGCCGGACGAGATTGCCGGAGGATGGAGATCGGCGAACCGGAACGATGGTCTCCAGTCGCAGCGGACCCAGGGCCTGGTGCAGCTGCGCGTCGTCACTCTCGACGAAGACGTGGACGTCCAGGAAACGTCGTGTTACGTGCACGAAGGTCCGCGCGTGTAGTATTTCAGAACGCGCCTGAAAATATACTACGCGAATACATGATTTTTTAATTGATTTTTATCAATTCAATTTAATCGTCGATGTATTCAAATTAGGATTTATGTGACATTTGTATAATATCGCGTTCTTTTTGTCCTCTCGCGTGAATGTATCATTTTAAATGCAAAATATACATGGAATTTTCTCTTAGAATTTACCCTGAAAATCAATTAATCAATTAATCAGAGTTTCTCTGATTAAATGTTTATTACAAAAAATATTAATATGTACACAATATGTAAATTTTACTATGATTGTAGTAAATATTTAGTCAGAGTAACTCTTATCAAATTCTTTCAATACTTTTTCTTTTTCCATATTCTACGATTACTATGATTTTCTAAGAGAAAATTCTCTGTTTAAATTTTCTGTTCAAATTCTAAGAGAAGATTCTCTCTATGTATAATTAATATTTATATATATTTACACTATATTATATATTTATATATAAAATAAATTTATATATCTCAATAGGTAGAGAACGATGCTACAATTTTAGAATATGTATACTGTGGAAATTGTTCCTACTCAATCATATACACAGTTTCTCGTCTAAAATTTAAAAAAATAGATTATATATCAGTTTTAAATATAACTCACAAATAATTATCTTTACATGACAGTTCAATAATTGATATCCACATTTCTCTAATCTGGTATTTTCTATTTATCAGACAGCGTTTCCGACGATAGCACATACGAGAGTCTGTATTCCTGCCAGCCAGATGACTTCAGCAGCGATTCGGAAACGGAAACTCGACGTGATGTCCCGAACGATTGCGTGATCAACACTTATCAATGTCCTTCGAGACCGACCCCGCCGCCTCCGAGGGAAGGCAGTCTAACGCAGAGCTTGGGCAGGCGAATAAAGATGCTGCGCAGGACCTGGAGCATCACGAAGGGCAGCCTCGGCAAGATCAGACGGCGAACGTCCGTGGACGAGTCCGGCTTCGACGACAAGGAATCCGGCAACGAGCATCACGACACCGGAAGATACTTCAATTTCCGACTGAGGCATTTCCGAAAGAGCATCGCTGGCCCGCCGACCTTCTACCTAGACGAGAATGATAAAAATGACAATGTTTGTGGAGCTCGCAATAACAACAATGGCAAGGAAACTATTTACACTAACAGCCAATATATGGGAAGCGGTAGCGATGATTCCTCAAAGACTCCGGAAGACGTCGGTAAAAATCATTTTTTATTCAAATCATCTATTTTCAATCATCAATTTTTTTCTTATTTAAGTAGTCTACTTTCAATTTTTTTATTAAAGTCGTTTATTTTTTTCTCTTCCTAATTTTTATAGCAAAATGCAATGATGATATTGAAATCTGAAACAAAAATGAAAATAAAATGTGCTATGATAAAATAAAATAAATAAAATCTTTCGAAAACTAAAATAATACATAATCATGCGTAAGCATTAAGAATAGATTCTAATTTTTAGTAATAATAATAATAATAAATATAAAATAATTACATGATTTAAAAAGTATTTTTATAAATAGTAGCAAATTAGAAATGTGTGAATGCGAGGGAAAACGAGAGTTTGAATGTATCTGCGAGAGCGACCCGATTTTTCCAGGCAAAGGCTAAATTCAGAAGTTCTCATAAGCTAAATATATATCAAGTTTTTACCGTAGTTTTCGGAATATTCCCATGCGCAATGTTATTCATACATTGACGCATAAAAAGCGTACACACTTTCACAAGACTAATGATACTTCCTTTTAATTAACGTACGCGCCGAAATTTATGATCCACGCATGTTCATTAATACCTAATTGTCGCTTTCGTTTGTCATTTTCGTGCATGGGAATCCATCATTACTGACAAAATATTATTACTCTGTTTCAGATCATTACAGTGTGCTCGCCGATCAGGAACCTCTCTACCAGTTTTACGCGGCCGCGGTGGCTCGTGTTGCTTTCGAATCGGATTCCGAGGGCTACGAAGAGGTAATGTTTTATATTTGTGTGTTATATTTAAAATAGACAAATATAAAACTCTTATTGTTAGTTAGATTATTTTTAAAAAATTGTTTTAATTATCTCTCTAACATTCCAAGAATTAAGTTTAAATAGAATGCAATCGTAAAAGAAAATGCAATTTTTAAATGGAAGATATGTATATATTTGACATGTATAATATTTTTATATAATATATAAAAATTCTTTTTTCTATAATTTGACTGTCTTTCTAATTTGATAAATTATTAATAAAACTTATATTTTTTTAATTTTAGTTCTTATCGGATTTTTTAAATAGAACTGCTTTAAGTTATAAGACAATAATATGTCACATTTTATACGACTTATTTAAAGAATTAGGAAGGAATATTTTTACTGAATGCTTTATCATTGAATATATATGTATATATAATTTTTCATCTTTAGGTAGAAGATATGATGTGGAAGACAGAACCAGTCACATCGAATCTTTCCAGATCAGGACAAAGGACGCTCTGGTGTCATACTCCACAAGTAATACACAGTGGTCTCTTGCGTAAGTTAGAACCGTCTTATACTTTGAAATATTTTCCATATTATAAAATATGAACCAAGAAAAAATGTTCATAAAAAATAATTTATTAAAAAATAAATTAGAAAAATTAACAACGGAAGAAAAGAAGATTCAAGAGGCAAAATTCGAGATCTTGACCTCCGAAGCGTCGTACTTAAATTCTCTTCGGGTCCTAGAAAACGAGTTCCTTAGTAATCATACACTAATGAACGAGATCTTGACGCCGGTCGAAAGGAAGAAATTATTCGGCGGGGTGTCGAGTGTGTTGTCGACATCGCAAATGTTCCTAGCTGAATTGGAAGCTGTGTGGAGAGAAGATCCGATGCTGTCGGGTTTATCGGAGGTCTTGCTGAAGCACGCCGAAAAGTGTCAGGCCACGTATGTGGCCTATTGTTCGAATCAAGTCAGCATAGACACGACTCTAAAAGAACTCAAGTAAGATGATTAAAAAGTTATATATGTATAATTACTTTTAATATTTTGTGTGAAATTTATATATTTATATTTATCAATGTATGTATAACTTTTATTATGCTATACATTATATTGATAAATATATTGTTTATGATGCAAATTATATTTATATTATGTTCTTTTGGTTGCAGAGCTCGGAAAGGCGTAAAGTTCTTGGAGGCTGTCAAACGTATAGAAATGCATCCAGCGTGCCAAAATCTATCTCTGCATTCCTTCCTAATGCTACCAATGCAGCGTGTTACGAGGTATACGTTAATCAATACTTCAGCTTAATTAAAAAATTCAAATTATTTTGTTAAACTTGATTACATAAGTTTGATGATCATTATTTATTCGTAAAAAATTAATATAAAATTATATATATTTATACATGATCTTTCAATAATTCTCTCGTAGATTGCCCTTATTAGCTGACGCTGTTGTTTCCAAATTATCGATCGGAAATTCGGACAGAGCGACTTGGGAAAAAGTACTATCGACTTTGAGCAACGTCGTTGCTGAATGCAACGAAGGTGCTCGAGCTGCTGCTCAAGAAGCCGAGATGGAAGCTTTAGCGAGGTATAACATAGTGTTACTGAATTGTTTTTATGTAAGTACAGTCTTTGATATACGTAAACTAAATTATATATATGTATTTAATTATAGAAAATTAGAATATTCGTCGAAAATTAAGCCGATTATACTAAGGGGCAAACATTTAGTTAGAAGTGGATCGGTCGTGCAATTGTCGATGAAGACTGATACCGAATACAAGCTTACATTTGGAAAGAAGTTCAACAAGACACCGCTCTACCTTCTCTTACTCACTGATTATCTTCTAGTCACGAAATTAAAATCCAAGTAAGACAATGTCATTTAACATAGTCACATTAATTTATCAATTAAAGATTTAATTCCTGTGAGAATGTAATTTCTTTTAGAAAAAAATTCTAGAAAAAATTTTAAATCTACTTCTTAAAAAAGAAAATTATAATAATATATAATTTAAAGGAAACATTTTTTTTACAAAAAATGTGGAAAATAAAAATAGAATATATAATTAATATAATTAATATAATTAATGTAAATTATCGTTTTCTTCTTTTTATTGAGTAAACCAAGAACAAATTATAAATGTTTTGCAGTGCTCACGACGAATGCTATAGCGTCATAGACGCATGTAAAAGGAATCTTCTGGCCCTGGAGTCAGCTTCCGAAGAATCACCGTTCGCTGGACGGAACGCTATGATACTAACTCTTCTGGAGAACCATTCTGGCCGTCACGTGGAGTACGTCTTGACATGTGAAAATAATACCGCACGAGAACGATGGCTGGAGGCTGTCTCACCGCCCAAACGTGGCTCAGTTGGCGAAACGTTGTACGAATCCTGGGATTGTCCGCAAGTGATGGCAAAGTATCCATATTCGCCAAATCAACCAGATGAATTATCATTGCAATCAGGTAATAAAAATAACTCAAAATATTTTATAATAAATAAAATCGTAGTCTTTTAGTCAATTAATTTGTTATAGGGGATGTAATAAATGTATTGAGAAAAATGGCAGATGGTTGGTTTCATGGTGAAAAATTGTTGGATGGAGAACAAGGATGGTTTCCGGCGAATTATACGAAGGAAGTTGCGTCAGAACACGTGCGTGCGCGGAATTTGAAACAACGACACCGTCTGTTGGCACTCAGCAGCAGTGTGATACAACAAAGAAGGGCGAGACAGAACCAAGGGATTCATTGACGATTAAATTGAGACGGGAGCGCGAATCGCTCGGATATTGTGATATCGTCTATAAATTATTGATTGTTTATATGTATGTAATTTTCACGCTACGACAGTATTTTTATAAATAAGAATTGTGTGCCAATGTAATGTTATTCGTCGCCAAAGTGTGAGGAATAATTTTCTAAAATCTTTTTTTACCATACCATATTGAAACTATAGGAAGTTGAGACAAGAAATGATGGAATTTTACATATATATTGTACATAAAGGCGTAAAGAAAAAAAGAAAAGAATGTTGTAACAAAAGTATATGCGTCTGTTTATTATTTTTATACAAATACAATATAAATATATAAATCTCATATATATCCCTTAAATGTCTTCAACATGATTCGTACATGAGAAATATCTGAAATTAAAAACAATGAGTAAAAATCAATGATGGAAATATAGAACATATGATTTTGCATAAATGTAAAATGTGTGGCAGTCTTATATGATGTAAGCAGCGCTTTGACTTGTAAATATAGTACATCAATAGATAAGAACAAATAGGAAAAGAAATATTCGACAATAAAATATTTGTTATAAAAATTATCAAAAATAATGTATTTAAGATTAATGACAGTAAATTGTGTAAGTGGTCTATTTGGTAGATAAATGCATATAAATGTAAAATCTCATCAAAATGTAAATACTTTGTTACATTTTCGCAAATTGAAAGTTCATGTTTCCATTTGTTACTAATTAATTTTCATTCAAATATGTCCTCATTTTAGAGATTTTTGAAATGTCTATTCATTAAAAAATTTCTGTACATAATTTCTTGTATTTTCGTCGTCTCTCCAAATAATCTCCAAGAATAATTTTATATAAATATATAACAGCATTAAAATAAAATTGACGGATAAAACTTTAATTGTATTCACTAAACGAAATATTGATGTGCATAGTTATGCTGTTATCTATAGATTTTTGTATGACATGTAAGATTAATCAATTAATATGTGTTAGTCTTATCACAATAGATGTTGGACAGTGCTCTTATTGAGCTAATAACTGACTGCAATTCATCAATGTTAAATGCGTGTCTTAGAATGTCCAGATGGTTTTACATCGAACAGTTTCCTAACGAAATACACTTGTATCATAGTTGTCACTGTAATAACGAGCACTTGCGCGATCGACCACATCTGCACATAAGAATTATTGTCCAAAAGCAGATTCAGGTCTCTCGCTTCTCTACCTCTGCTCCAATGTTGAGTCTGAAGCATTTCATTAATGTTCTTCTCCACATGCACAATTGCACTCTGAAAAAAAGAAAACATAATATTATAGAAAATATATACATCAAATTTATATATTATTTTTAATTACAGATTAATTTGCAGAGAAATATTTATAGTATATGTACCGTAAAATTCTCAACAGAAAGATTCAGTTCTTCCAGTTCCTTATTATATTGGTGCCATTGATCATATCTAACAATGATTAATGATAATAAATCAATAAATGAGATGGCACTATATATATTATAAGTATAATGTAACTTTTCTCATTTAATCTTGCAGATAACTTTTCTCTTACCTGATCACTGTAATATATAAGTTCACAAGTTTTGCAGCAAATCTAGAAAACTGATTATCAATGCATACAGTATAATAACCACCATTTATTGATTGATCTTGGTAATCACCATTGGGACGCCATTGATAAGGATAAACTATATTTCCCTCTGGATTTCTTACTGCAAAACCAGCTTTCCCATCGCCACCGCGCAAGACCTACGATCAAAATAAACTACTTAATTCAACATAATATTGATACATGAAATATTAATTATTAACTATTTTCTTCCAACACAATTTTTTTATTAATATTTAACATTTAACATTTTTACATCACAAAACAACTCATTAATTATAGATGATTCCTTTCAGGTCTTATATAATAAAATTAATATGTCCCTGAAAACACCTGTTATACTACTGGGGGTCATCGCTGTCAAGGACGGAAAATAAGAGTTCACGAGACGTGCACGAACTGTCAAAGCAAGAACATGTGTCTAGTTCGCGCTTTCTCGAGACGCGGAGCACCTCGTGGGCCCAACCATATGGTCAGTCAAGTAAGTCACGTTTTTACTCTCGATCTCGTTTTTTCTCAGCCAGACCCTCTCAATCATTTCTTCGACGATGAATATCTGTCAGTGTATACCTGGAAACTAACGTAGAAGGTTGCTCCCGGGTTCACGTATTGTGAATAACAGTCCTCCTTGCCGGCGTCGATGTGCACTTTGTAGTCCATCGCGACCGCGGGCAAATTTTCATACGAAAAGCCCCCGGTCCCGAAGGGTCCGAGAATCAGGACCAGTAACACACTGAGTAGCGCGAGCTGCACGTGGTGAGACATTGCGCCGCGATACGATTAGCATTACAATAAATGACGTTCGCCGATCATGCACAACACTGCGAACGAGACACGACACGAGACTTGCTGACCCACTGACAGACGTCTACGTCTACGTGTTGCTTTACCCCTAACGGCACCCAGCTGAACCTACAGCTGCCAATGGCGCAGGGTATCTCAGCTGATTGAAATCTTTAAATAAGTGTTCTTTATAATCGCACTTTTTCTTTTATATTTCGCACCTTCCTCTCTCTTTTTTGTTCCTCTTCCACGCTTGATTATACTATATTATATATATATATATATATATATATATATATATATATTATATTATTATATTATTATTATTATATTATTATTATTATATTATTTAATTATATTATATGGATCTATTGCATTTTGAGTGCACGAAGTGTAACATAGTGCAGCTTCCTCGAAAAATTTTTTACATTTTTTAAATTAATTTTTCTTCTTATTTTTTTCTGTTATTTTTTTCTCATATTAAAAAATATGCTTGCGTATATTCTTTTTTTACTCTTATATATTATATATTTGTATTAATTACAGTTTGAAGGAACTATAATATTTTTGTATAGTCTTTCACTTTCTAATTCATTGTGTAGGAATATGTATTTTCTTTCTCTTTAATAAAAAGTAGGTAAGTGTATGTATAGAAAGTAAATAACTATGCGTAATAAAGTGCAATTAAAAATGATAGATCTCTATCTTGATTTGTGAAAGGACGAAACAGATTTGTCTTTGCAAACAATGAAAATAATATATATTTATATATACATATATATATGTGTGATTTTTTATAATTTTAATTCCTTAATTATAGCTATATTTAGAGAATTATATTTATCTCTGGAATATTTAATATAAATTATATAATATTTATTTTTCAAATTGTTACTTCTTATTAAAAAATTAAATTAAAGAAGCCAAACTGTTTAAAATATTATTGAAAAATAATACGATAGAGATAAACTAGATAAAAAATGTGTAATATATATATATGTATATATATGTTGTAAATGGCAAAACAAGTCCAACACACATTAGATAAAAATAAAAAATGTATTAATCAATAACACAATAATAATATTTAAAAAAAAAATCATTTATCATGTTCAATGCATCATAAACTGCTAATTCATGTAATGACGTAAATATTTTTAAAGAGAGAGAAAAATCTATATTTTCGATAGATGAGATATATATATATCGAGCTCTTTCTTTCCGGTCATCCCCTCCATAGTCGTTTCTCTGTCAACTCAAGTGCACTTTATCGCGACGAAGGAAAGCGGCGAAGATCAGTCGCCGTCGTCGTCGGAGATTGCCGGAGATCGCGGACCGTTCGTTCGAGGTATTTTCGCGCCAAACTATCCGGACGCATCGTTGCACCGGGGGACTCTTATATATGCCTTCAACGCGACGTATGTTGCTGCTGATAAGCGTCACGAATTCTTTTGCGAAGTAAGTACCCGTACAAACATGTGTTTTGTGTTGTCTCAATCGAGCTAAAATGTCACGTATGTGTTTGACCATACATTTTTACCGGCAAAATTCAATCAATGAAAGTGACTGATTAGAACAATTTAAATTTGCATAAAATAAATCTCATTTTAAATTTGGCACTGCTGATTTTTTTTAATAAGTTTTTTTTTATAATTCGGTAATTATTAAAAATGTTTTAAAGATAACAATTTTAATTGAAATTCGTTTACATAATTTTATATTTTATTTTATATATTTTTTAAAAAAATTATATGTGTAAAAGGTACGCGATATAAAAACTTGCACAATAATATAATTACGATGAAAATATCGATAATTAAATCTTAAATTAAACATCGGAAGTGAAATAAAGTTTAGTGCAAATGAAAAAACTGGTAACCTATAAAAAAAAGCTCTTAATTTTTTTATTTCATTAAATATATTTTGCATATATATAACCTTATATAATTCATGTTTTCACTTCGAGAAAAATCAGCTGTTTGCGCGCATAAGGAATCCGGTCATCTAGCATGAAGATCGCATTCCTAATTAATTATCTAGGGTTCAGTGTCAATAATCAACGGAGAGATAAAGCGAGAAAGATGTAAAATAAAAAAGCCTTGACAAACTCCGATTGGCGTAAGATTATGCGGATGTTGTGCAACTCGCCGGTGTGTTTGCGAAAAAATAGCGGCGCGTCTTGATGTTTTGTCGACATTTATCGCGATAATGATGCATGTCTCCGTGAAGCCAAAAGAGCGAAAGTAGCGCGACTATGTCGTATATATTTATAGCGTGTAAGTCACACAGAAATTTCATGGAATCACCGGCGATCAAACGACATCTCCCACCATCCGGTTTACAAATTGCAATATACAATCACACGCTGGTTATGCAATTTAGCTACAAATGCGTCTCGCGGTCGCGGACCGTGACTTGGTCGATATTACTGGTTAACGAGTAATGAAAAAAATGTAATATAATTATGCTGATGAGCTCATATATATACCTTTTACGCGACGTTAAATAATGTCAGAATATACAGATTCACACAAAACATAGTACGCAAAGGTACGTGTATATTTTTATTCCGGTTGTATGTCGCAACTTTTTTGTTATCTCGCTTGGAAAATTGTTTATTATCCAAGATACAGGAGCAATTTATCTCTTCCGGATGAAAAGTGTCCAGTTCCTATAAATAGAAATGTGATCTTTCTTATAACAAATTAATTGACTTGTATCCCACACTTTGCAGAACTTATCTAATCATGGTTTATTCAGTCTCTTTTACTATTTATCTTTTCATTTCATGCTTATCACTTTGACATTGTTTGAATTTTGCTCCATTTTTAGTATTAAGTGCCAAAGATAATTGCTACGTAACAGACAGACTGTAAATCTCTTTTAAAGGAGCAATCTGATTCATCTTATTAATTGTTTTCTTTATTTATTATTTTTTCAGAGAATGACGGGTGCTACGTACATAATAGGATTTTTGTTATTGAGAGGGATAGCAGCATGGACTGTTGATATTGCAAAGGATATATCTGTACATATGAACCATGTGATATCAGTTCCATTTAGTATATCTAATAATTTATCAAAATTTTCCAAAATTACTGTCAATACTGAGCACTATGATATCGCAAGCATTTTTCCAACTGAAATACTGCTCAATGAAACTTCTTTTAATGGCACTTTAAATATCACTGGTGTGTTTCTTGGTAGAACAAAATTATTCTTCTCTTTGGAGGAAAATGAGGTAAGTGCTAAATAAGCTAATTAATATTGTTCCTTAAAAGATATAATAAAAATTTTCTTTTTAGGATCATTTTTTTGAAAGTCGTCAGGAGGTATCTCGTATTGTTGTAGTACGAGAAGAACGTACAATAGATACTATATTCACTGCCAGTGTTGCAATACTTGTATCCATTTTGTATATTAATTTTGGCTGCGCAATGGATTGGAATGTATGCCGCGACACATTAAAGAGGCCAATAGGTCCAGCTATAGGATTCTTTTGCCAATTTATGATTATGCCAGTGGTAAATTTTTTTATTACAAATATCCTGTGCATGGGTGATATTTCTATATTTTTTATAGTTTTTATCAAGCAAGTTTTCTCTGAATTTATATTTTATATTATTTCCAGTTAAGTTTTCTCATTGGATATTTTTTATTTTCTGATCGTCCTGAACTGCAAATAGGCATGTTCTTCACAGGAATAAGCCCAAGTGGTGGTGCTTCTAATATTTGGACAGTATTACTTGATGGCAATTTAAATCTTTCGATCACAATGACCACTCTATGTACCATTGCTGCATTTGGTAAGGAATGCATTTGATAAAATATGAAGATTTTTGCATAGAATATTCTATATAAAATTTTATTCTTTACAGGAATGATGCCGTTTTGGATCTTTACATTAGGCAGACATATTTTTGCGCAAGGAGAAATCGCAGTACCCTACCGTCAAATTGGCACTTTTGTGATTGGTCTTATAATTCCACTGGTTATAGGATTTGTCATCCAAAAGAAGCTTCCAAGAGTGTCAAGGATATTAGTTCGGATAATGAAACCTTTCTCTATAATTTTAATTATATTCATTGTTATATTTGCCATTATGACTAATTTGTATCTCTTCAAATTATTTTCATGGGAGGTAAGGCTATTTTTCTTCAATTAAATCTACGAACAATATCAGAATGCAAAGTATACATATTTATTTTTTCTGTCCCAGATTATAATCGCAGGAATGGGTTTGCCTTGGTTGGGTTTTACATTTGGTCTTGTAGTAGCGAAAATCTGCAGACAATCCCAAGCCGACATACGAGCAATAGCCATTGAAACGGGTATTCAAAATACTGGTGTAGCAATTTTTTTATTACGTTTTACGTTAAAACCACCTGCAGACGACCTAACTACTGGTGAGTTTATACGAATATTTATTCATACATATATTTATCTTAATTGTCTAATAAAATATTATTTTTCTTTTTTTTTAGTGCTTCCTGTGTCTACCGCAATTATGACTCCAATACCATTAACAGTTCTATACATAATAAAGTTAATTTATCAATATACGCAAAAAAAAACGGGTAGAAAAATGATATTAGAGACTGTTCCATCATTAGAAAAACTCCAACAAACTACAGAAATTTCTACTATCGCGCAACCAAATGAATCTAAAACAATTGATCGATTTAATGATGATTGAATTGAATAAATTCTGTTTCCATGTTAAATGAGATTTTAAAAAGAATATATGTATATACATAAGTGTATATATAGAGATAGATATATATATATATATATATATATATATATATATATATATATATATATATATATATAAATCCCAATAAGAATAAGATGGTTGTGGATGCTATATTGTTTATATTTGACGATACTTAATAATATATAAAACTAACAGTAATTTAATTTATATTTATATAGATACAAAAATGTATAGCAGGATGCTTAGCAAAGATATATGTTGAGTTTTTTCTAAGTGTTAAGTGCATTTATATACTATTTTTAAAATGCAAAAAATTAAAGAATGTTATATTTTTCTAAGCTTGTTTTTAATTATAAAGAATATGACAGATTCTAGTTTTTAAGTGTAAATTTTAGATATATTAAAACAAGTGCGCTATATCTGAGAATTTTTAATAAAAAAATTAATTTTTTGAATTATATATGTATTACGATTACACTACCACACTAAAGTCATATTTCAACTATAAATATTAATTTATGAATAAAATCTATATTTCAAAAATTAGCGCCATTATCTACCAAACTGAACACAGCAACAATATATCAAATTTGAAAATTCTTCGCCAATGTAACTAAATCAATCATTCGATATACGTGCATAAATGAAATTTCTCTTTATAAATATACTCTGTGCTAACTTTTCGCAATCTTGTCAATGAACGTAATGAATATTAATCATCGTGACACATTTCGCGTATGTTACACAACAGCATTATTATTGATAAACAATTAGTATCAATTATTACAAGTTTCTACAATAAATTCAATTGTTGACAAACCTATTTTTCCAACACATTGCTCTCTATAAAAATTAAAACTATTTCGCAGAAAAGAAGAAAAACATGGCTATATATATTTCTATTAAGGGTCGACAGGTCGGCCGGCCAAACTCCGAATTGATGTTGGAGACCTCGCGCGGTGACAACGCGAAACTCCGATTTCAGTGTTGCCAACGCCGAGAAACCAATTCTCGGGTTTTATGTAGTGGTGCATGTCTGTACACGTACATACACTATTGCATTGCTCACGCGGACGCACCGTAGAGAGACAAGGACCGATAATTACGTGTTCTCCTTGTTCCTCTATCGTGCCGGTATTCGCGAGATACGGCCTGAAAATGCTTTCTGGCCTTCCGTAGCAGAAGGCAGTAGCGTAGCAAGGCTAATAAGTACCGACTTTTTGTAAATTTTATATATGCTTATGCACATATGTGCGTATATATATATATATATATATATATATATATGTATATATATATATATATATATATATATATATATTATATAAGGGATATGTTGATTATTCTTGATTTCTTTTTGATTATTGATGCTATTGTATCATTTGCTCCAAATACTTATAACGTGAAAGAACGTTGAGTAATGTATAATCAATGCAAGGATGTTCAGTATATCATCCAGTAAATTAGAGTTCAAATATTTCAATATCAATTTTTTTATAATAATATATATATATATATATATATATATATATATATTAAAATATAGAAAAATGATAAAAAAATATATTTCGGCGATTTAAAAATTTTTTAATATATTGAAAATATTTTTACTACATACACTATATATATAAGTGTAAAATAATTCAGAAAATAAATTTAAAAATAAATTTAATAAAAATCTACATACCAGCTGTGTGCATGTGTGCAATTGATTTATTACTTGAAATTTATTTACGGAATTATTTTGCATTTATATATTTATAGTGTGTGTAGTTGTAAATTGTAAAATATGATTAAAATATTTTCAATATCAAATTTTTAAGTTTATCGCCTATATACAAATATATTTCTATGATTTTTCATATTCCAATATATTATAAAAAAATTGATATTGATATATTTGAACTCAAGTTTTTTACGTGATTAAATATTCTTGCATTGAGCCATCATACGTTACTCGTAAGTTCTTTCACGTCATAAGTTATTATGTAGCAGAGAGAAAGAAATGAGAGTTATACAATGTAACATCAATAATCGGAAAAAATCAAGATAACGGTTGTCATATCTGTGTATATATATATATATATATATATATATATATATATATATATATATATATGTATGTATATATATAAACTTATATATTATATATATATAATATTTCATTTATTTATAAAATATATTTTCAATTCATATTCAACCTGAATGATATTTTCTATATGCTTATGCTATCCTCCGATCTATCCCTAACAAATTAGGAAGTGTAATTGCATTATTATCATCAATTATTATCTTATACTTTTTACCTCTAATTTCTATAAAATTTAATTCATTATCACATTTTATCCTTTAAATCAATATTTATTTTGAATTTTCATTAATATTTTTATTCTATTAACATGAGCAGGAGCTCAACCTATTGAAATACCTTTTATCATTATTAGACAAATTTTATCATTATGTTACTTTCTTTATTTTATCTTATTACCTTTCCTAATAAAAATTTGAGATTTAATTATTTTTAAATAAATATTAAAAAATGTATCATTATAAATAAATTTAAAATATTAAAAATAATTATATTTAATACTTAAATTTTTTATAAATTACTATTAAATTAAGGTAATGATCTTGAATTTAAGTTTATGTTTTGAAAACATATTAAAGAAATTTTAATTTTTTATTAACTTTTAAACATTTAATTTTTTTTTACTAAATTATTATTTATAATATAAATTTAAATCCAAAAATTAATAAAATATAAACTATAATTATTGGTAAAATAATTTTCCAACATAAATATATTAATTCATCATATCGTATTCGAGGAAGTAATCCATGTATAAAAATTACTATTCTACATAAAATATTAATTAAAATAAAAGTTAAAATTATTGAATATTTTAATAAATTTCTAAATATATAAATTCTAATTAATCTAAAAAAAATAATTATTCGATATTCAGATAAAAAAATTAATGTAAACGCACCCCTAAAATATTCAATATTAAACCCTGAAACTAATTCTGACTCACCTTCGATAAAATCTATAGGACTTCGATTTAATTCAGCTAAAATCCTAATAAAAAATATAATAAACAAAGGATATAAAACTACTATATATCATAAATAAAATTGATAATTAATAAAATCAAAAAAAGAATATCTCTCTCTTATTAATATAATAACTAAAACAATTAAAATAAATCTTACTTTAAATGATAATATTTGTGAAACTGATCGTATTGCCCCTATTTTTGAATAAATCGAATTAGCTGATCATCCCATAAAAATTATAACATACCCTCTAATAGTTATAAAACAATTATTAATAAAATAGAATAATTTAAAAAATAAATATTAGTAATGTAAGGAAATACTAATCATATTATTATTAAAACAAATCTAATTATAGGACATAAAAAAAATTATAATTAGATTTATATACATAAAATAATTCTTTATAAGTAATTTAATAGCATCACTAAAAGATTGAAATAATCTTATAAATCCCACCTTATTAGGTTCTTTACGAATTTGTACATATCTTAAAATTTTTTGTTCCAATAAAGTTAAAAAAGCTACCCCAACTAATATAATTAATAACAAAATTAACAATCTTAATATATTTAACGCACTATAAAAATATAATCTTAAATTTTGACAAATTATTACTTGTATAATTTTTTTCTATTATACATCATTTAAATTCTAAATTTAATACACTTAAATTCTGCCAAAGTAATTTTATTTATTTACATATATTTAATCAATTAAATTTATTCATTAAAAAAAATATAATTTGAAAAAAAGTCCTTTCGTACAAAATTTTCTTAATTTTATTATAGATAGAAACCGATCTGGCTTACACCGATCTGAACTCAAATCATGTAAAATTTTATTAGTCGAACAGACTAAAATATTAAACTTCTTCATTTAATTTTTATTTTAATTCAACATCAAGGTCGCAATCATTTTTATTAATATAATCTTTCTAAAAATATTACGCTGTTATCCCTAAGGTAATTAATTTTTATAATAATTATTATAAAAAAAAAAAAATTTTCTTAATTTAATAATCAATCCTTTATAAAAATTTCATTAATTAATGTTAAAATTATCTTTAAATTAAAGTTTATTTTATTTAATTATCCTCCCAATAAAATATAATCATTAAAATAAAATTTATTTCCTTAAATAAATTTAAAAATTATATTAAATTCAATAGGGTTTTCTCATCCCATAATTTCTTTTAAGAATTTTAACTTAAAATTTAAATTTTAAATCTACAAATTGAAACAGCTTTAATTTCATCAATTCCTTCATTCCAGTTTTCATTTAAAAAACAATTGATTATGCTACCTTTGCACAGTCAATATACTGCGGCTATTTAAAAATCACTGAGCAGAAATAATTTTAAATTATCAAAAAACCATGTTTTTGTTAAACAAGTAAATTAAAATTTTAATTTAATAAAATAAATTTGCCTAATTCTTTAATTATATATACATATATATTTTAAATTAAAAAATTTCTATATAATTAATATAAATATACTTATACTATCATTATTTATTAAAATACTTAATTTATTTAAAATATTTTTTTATTTAATTAAATCAAATTTTCAAATTATTATTATATTTAAATTAGAATAATCTATTCCATAATAAATTATTAAATTTTTATAAAAAATTTTTAAAAATAAAAAATATTTTTCTATTTAAATCATTTATATTCATAAAATATTTTAATTATAATTTATAGTTAATCCCATAAATTTTTTACATAAATTTACTAATTAAATTTTATTATTAATTTAATTAATTGTAAATGATTTATATATAAATTAAATTTATATAAAAAAAACTAGATATCATAAAAGTGGATTAAAATATCTTTTTTAAATAAATATTTAAAATAATTTTTATACATTAACTTTAATATTTTATTTAACTCATTTTATTCCGAGAAATTTAAATTATTCCAATAAACAACAAAATTTAATAATCCCTGATACAAAAGGTACAATTAATAAAATTTACTTTTATTTAATTAATTAATTTATTTTAAATTTTCATTTACATTACTTATATCTATAATATTTATTTAATTTTTTTTAATACTTCAACAATTCAAAAACTAACTTTATTTAATTTTTTATTATAATTTTATTTAATTAAAATAATCACACACACAAATCATATTAAATTTTTCATAAATATTTAAATTTAATTTTTTTTTAATTTTAATAAATCATATTAAATCATTAATCTTTTCAATGTAAATAAAATATTTTTAAATAAACTAAAATTTTTTTTTATTTTAAATACATTTTCCAATATATTTACTTTGTTACGATTTTTCTTACAAATCATAATTAATAAGAACGGCGGACAATTTGTACATAATTTAAATATAATTCAACTTATAAATTTTTATAAATTTACATTTAAATCCTTTTTAAATAATAAATTTAAATATAATTTACAAAAAAAATATTTTTCAATATAACTCATCTAAATCTTAATAATTCTACATTTTGATTTGAATTTAATTTATAATATAAATTTATAATTAAAATCTCTTAATTTAATTTTCAACAATATATAAAATATTTATATTAAGTTAATCCATTTGTGGATTATCAAATTAATCAACAAGTTTTTCTAATATAATAAATTACCGCCAAATTTTTTATTTTTAATGCTTTACATTTAATATTTAATTAATTTTATTTTTATTTAAATAATAGGGTATCTAATCCTAATTTCTTTTTAAACTTAATTAGAAATAAATTTTCCAAAATAAATTTTTTTATTAACTAAAATTATTACATTTCACTATAAATAAAATTAAAAAAAAAATATTTAAATCTCCTTTTTATATTCTTTAAATTATTAAAATTATTTATTCTTATCATCAGTTTAACCGCAATTGCTGGCACCTAAATTTATTAATAATATAAATAAAATTATCTATCATAATTTTTATTAAAATAATTATTTTAAATATTAATAAATCATTAAAAATTATTTAAATTTTTAAAAATTGTTTTATAAAAATTTATTTATATTCAAATTTTATAATTAATTTATAGAAAAAAAATTATTTCCCTACCTTATTCACTAATTTATCATATTTATCTAATTCATTTATTTTTTAATCAATATATAATTTAAATTAATATTAAATTTAATAAACATTTAATTTATATATTGACTAAAAAATAAATATGACATTTCCTACCACATTCACTAATTTATCATATTTATCTAATTTATTTATTTTTTTATTTATTTATAAAATACATTTTATAAATAAGTAAAATATTATACAGACAATTTATTACATAAATTTTTTTATAAATATAATAAATTATTTATTATATATATTTTTATTTAATTATTTATATAATAATTATATTTTAATATAAATTACGCACACGGATAAGAAATATTTTACATTTGCTCATCCCATATAAAAATATAAAAGTAATGGAAATTAAATTTTACATTAATTTATACTAGTATTATGAGGTAGTTAATACATGAAAATCATATAAGATGAATTCTGTACATCGATTAGCATAATATGATTACAAGTCAATAAATGATTTTGCTAATATATTATTTTGAATAAAAATTAAAAAAATATAAAAACAAAAAGAATGAAATTAATAAATTTTCTTCATTCTTTGTTTTCTTCTTCTATTAAATATTTTTTCTATTATTTGAATAAAAGATGTATCGTGTGTAATAGATTAAATAGATAGATAATTTATATAAATATATAATTATACGTTTTGAAATTTATATATATATATATATATATATATATATATTAATTTCAATATATACATATATATAAATTATTATTTATCTATTACATACGATACGCCTTTTATTCAAATAATAGAAAAAATAATAGAAAAAAACAAAGAATGAATAAAATTTATTCATTTTATTTTTATTTGTTTTTATAAAATTTTTATTCAAAATAATATATTAGCAAAATCATTTATTGCGACTTGTAATCATAATATTACGCTAATCGATGTACAGCATTTATCTTATAAGATTTCCATATGTGTTACTACCTCACAATACTATTATAAATAAATGTGAAATTTAATTTGCATTACTTTTATATTTTCTTATATAATGAGCAGATGTAAAATATTTCTCATTCGTGTGCGTAATATATTGGTTTTTGTATTTATACTGATTTTACACATATCAAATGCAAGAGAGACAAAGATAGAATGATACTCTCTCCTTGTCAAGCTGTCAGTATGTTACCACAAAAATTTCCCCATGAGTATAGATCTAGTGAGATTTGTTCATCCCAAATATTACATAAAAAGAAGTTACGTAGCTTCGTGAAATATTTTTTAATATATTCTTTATATAATAAAGCAGGGAGACAAAGAGTCAAATTTTGCATTATTGCTCTTAAAAATTTATAATAAATTAAATACGATCTCGTGGCTAACCCAACCTTACCCGCTGCTAGCTGCGCATCTTCCCAAGTTATATTATGAATTTTATATTTATCTTTTTTCCAAAAAATCGATCTTTGTCTCCCTGCGGACAATCCTACTGATTAAGAATATCGTAAATTTAATAAGATTCATTAAGTATTTTGGCTAATATATGGGATGAACGAATCCGTAATTCCCGGCCGGCCGATAGGCGTCTCCACCATGTCGCCTGTCGACCCTTAATTTTTTGAAAAATAAATCTCGATTGTTGCTTTGTTATATACAAGAATGATAAGCGCACTCAAGTTGGCCAGCCTGAGCGTGTTCGGCCATTCTCGCTGTTAACTTCAGTGCGCACGCGCGGTTTCAGTTTACAGTACGAGCTTGCGAGGAGCGAGTCGAGACGAGTGCGTGCGACATCCGAAGAGAAGTTTCGACGATTTGCGTTCGGTCGAGGATGCAATCTATCCGCGGCAGCCGGCGACACGTAGTTTGACAGCCGCGATAGAGCGTATCCTCGACTATCCGGCCGTGAAGGAGCGAATATATTTTCGCGAGCGCGAGAAAGAGAGAGCGAGCGAGAGCGAGTTAGGAAAGAGAGGGAGAGACAAACGGGCAAGGGATAGAGCATGCGACCGCGCCTCTACGACGTTACTCGGCGTGTCGATGAGGATGGGAAGTGCGCCGCCGCCGCTGACGACGACGACGACGAGGGACGAAAGTGAGACAGGGATAACGTCGTTGCGGTACGTCGTGCGGTGCTGCATCATCATCGCTTAGGAATGGTATCGCCGTCCAAGCACCAACAGCAGCAGCAGCAGCAGCAAGATCAACAACACAGACAAACGTCGGGAGAGAATAAATCCGATCCGCGGCGAACGTCACGTAAGTCATCCCGTCATTTCGCGTTGCATAACAATCAAGCCGGCCCGGCCGTGATCGAGCATCGTTACAAATGTTTGTGCTAACGTCTCTTTACTCACACACATTATATATATATATATATATATATATATGTGTGTGTGTGTATCTGTATGACACAAGGAACTTATTGTGATCACTGACACATACACTCGAGGTTTAACTTCCTTTCAGTAATAATAAGTTTAATGTAAATATATAATTATTTATATGATAATATAATGTAATAATAAATAATTTAATATAATCTATAGTAATTATTATCACTATTATACTGGAAAAGAAGTTAAACTTTGAGTCAAAAGATGAAGATTCTCTCTACGTTAAACTGGACATGTGTGGGAATGATGCAAATTTCATCAACTATTGTCAATAAATCCTCTGCGGAGTGATCATCTTGTATAATGCAAATAATTATGATGATTCATTGTATCTCGTTTGATGTTTTGTTGAATATAAATAACGAGTTATTGCTTGACGCTGCACCAATTTGTCTGTATCATGTGATTTGTACAGCAGTTGGTAGAAATATAAGACAGCAATTTATACTAACAATAAGTGGATACTTGCTTTATTATATTCTTTGAAAGTTGATACAAATATTTCCAATTTTTCATTCCTGGTGGACAATGGAAAAAAGTATTTTTGTCATATATCTGCGAAAAGGTGACGAGGAATCATCAAATGTTAAGCAAATGTAAAGATGAATAAAATGGAAACTTGTTTTGTAGATATACGTATACAAAAGGGGCTGAAGCCTTTGGAAAAGAAGTCGTTCTACTTGGACGTGAAGAACCATGCCACCGCGACCAAGCTAGAGGCACAGATCAGGAAGCTGGGCGGAGTGAGTTGTATTTCATCTTTGCTTGTTCCGATGCTGCGTGTTCGACGAGTAGAGAGCCTGCTTAGCCACGTTTCCCGCTTCGTTTCTCGTCGCTTATCGATTTGTCAGAGCATTTGGTGTGTATTTCGGGCGAGTGTGCGATCCCTCTCTTTTTCTTGTCCCCCTTCTTGCCCGCGCGCGCTTCCCCACTCTGTTCTCCATCTCTCTTCCCGCCATTTTCGATCACTATGCCTATAGCCGCTTCGACGTAACGCGCGCGCTCTTGCTCCCCTGCCGAGGGCGCAAGAAAAAAAATTCGAATCTCCGTCTCTCGCGGCTATGCGATGCGATGCGATGCGTTCTCCGAGCCATTCAAGCCGACCTCGTTGCCGCGTGATACTACTGAGTACGCGCGCGATTATCGAACTGCCGGAACATGCCAAACTCGTCCCCGAAAAATCCCGCGCGCGCCCAACTTTACCGGGTCACTCGCAAACGGCTGCTAAATTCGACCTGTCGTGCTTTTATTCCAATTACTTCCATTTTTTAGAGCGAAAAATACTTGGAATTTTTGCCATATTTGGACAGTATAATAGAAAAATATGTTTTAATGTAATATAAATTATATTTGAAGTAATATATAAATTTCTTTAATACGTTAATATTAATAGTATTGTGAATGGAATAGAAAAAATCTATAATTTTTCTAATAGCAACGTATAAAATTTTTGCGCGACGAGAAATATTAATTTGACTTGTCATTCAAGTTCAATTAAGATTTTTTTAATTCAAAATTTTCTTTTATGTACATCGTGCAATCTATAATTAAGATTGAAAATTCAAATTCTATCGACGGAACACAAGAAACCACGTAGGCAGTCGTTTGTCATAAATATTACTAGCTCCGTTCCGCGAATGATGATCGAAAACGCCATATAAGGTTCCGTTTAATCCCGCGCGTTCTTCCTCGACTTCCTTATTTGCAAAAAAAATCTTCCATTCAGTTTGAAATACAGAGTATATACAGGATGTCTAAATAAGTGCGAAAAATTTTAACAGATTATTCTTTGTCGAAACTTAAAAATTAAGTTTTATTTTTCTAAATATTAATAAATATATCCTTTTTATTAGTGGAAAATATCCAGCAAGTTTCATATTTGAATTTGTCTAAAATTTAAGAACAAAAAATGTATACCTCCCTCTTTAGAAAAAATGTAACTCCTCAAGGAGAAATATAAGAGTACATGTGTGTTTATATAAGAAAGCCCCCTTAATTTTCGACAAAGAAACGTCTCTTAAAATTGTTCGCACTTATTTAGATACACCCTGTATATATATATGTAGATATAAAAAAAGGAAGAGGAAGAATGACCCGGGACGTTTGCGGGACTGACCCTCGCGGACGTGACCGAGCGTTCCGCTCGAAGGAGGAGGAAGCGACGGCGGGTTTCCGAGGACTCGAGGCCGCGTCGTTGCCGAGCCGCGCGCACGACGGGCTACGCCCTAAATTCAGCCTCTCTCGGCAACGCTCGTGGCAAACCGGCCGACGCCGAGGTTTTAGTATCTACGTACGTTCGCCGAAGTCTCGGATACCCGGAACGAATTTTTTTCTGTTGACAAACAACAATTTCCACATCGGCGAACTTGGCGCCGTTTCGCGCCATCTTCCGGAGCGAGGCGCAAAGTTCGTAACGTCAAAAGAAAAGGGGAAACAAAAATAAAACAAGGACAAAGAGCAGTTCGGGAAAAAGAATTTGTTTACATTTTAGGATAAATGACAGGTGACTTTGATAGAAAAAAAAGGAAAACAGCTGACATTGAAGATCGATAGATAATGACAGTTTTTGACAGTTTTCAACGACACGTTTGAAACGTAACAACAGTACACGATACAAAGCTTGGATTGATATCTCGAAGCACTCTTTATCGAGCCAAACTGTCAACAGTTTAACCGGAGGGGATGAGCGAATTAATTTCTCTCGGGACGCGAAGCGGAAGAAGGAGCGCGAATACCGACTCGCCTTCGCAACGTCCTCCTATTAATAGAGAGCAGCTGTCAAATCGCACAGCAGAGCAGTAGTAGTAGAAGGAGAAAAGAGAATCTGATCTCTCGTCACACCGAGGAGAGATTCGCGTCCTCTGTTGACAAACAAATCGCGTTCTGCCGCGCCATCTGTGAGCGAGAAATCCGCGCGCGCGTTATCTATCCATCTATACATACGTCACATACACGCGTGTTTGTGCGCGAAAATTTGGAAAAGCGTCGATCGGAAGATGAAAGGAGAGAACGCCGTGGCGGACGGAAAACTTGGCTGTTCTCGTTGCCCTCGGCTCCGACTCGAGAGTGGCGCGGACGCGCGCGCCGTCTCCAGGCCCCTGTGCCAAGCTACTAACGGCGAATGGCCATTTTGTGCGTGACAGTTGTGTCGGCCGCGGAGTACAGCGGTGGCACGTCAAGAGCCGAAGCAGCTAACAAGGCGTCTCGGGCTCTCTCCTCCCGTCCGTTCCGCTTGTACGTTCGCGCGCGACCTTAATTAAGCATCCTCGTTCAATCTCCTTCGCGGCACCTCTTCGCGTCGAAGGAGAGAGAAAGAGAGAGAAAGAGAGAGACGCGATTCATCGGCGAGTCTCTCTCTCTCAGCCAAGTGTACATCCGAGTGTTAACGTCGGAGGGGACGTTTGACAGTTCGTCCCCTTAGACGAGTACGCGGTTCTCGCTCTCAGGATTCTCAGAAACGTCGAATGTCAGGGGACTTCCGGGGACCGCTTCCCCACGTGCTCCCTCACGCCTCCGTTCTAATTCCCGGGGGAGAGACGACGGCCGGGGGCGGGTGACGCGTCGGACGTATATATTATTAGACCGCCAACGCTATGCGACGACCTACGGCGACGACGACGACCTACGGCGAGTGGCGGCGTCCACTACGTCACCAAGATCAGACTTCGCGGTGGCACGCCGGATCGGGTTCCCCTGTGTAACGGTCGGCCCCTGCCGGCGCCTCCGCCGCAGCTGTCACCGCCCCCACCCCCGCCCCCTCCTCCCCCCCTTCTGGTCGCTGCCACTGCCCTGCGACCGCTCCGAGGAAGGCTGTTCGCGAAATCACTTGACGTCAGCGTAACGCGATGCAAGCGTGTGCCCGAGTATCAGGGCCCCTCGTTTGTAGACATGTGTGTCTGTACGTGTGTCCTGCTACGATGACGACGACGACGACGTTTCGCTCGTTGCGCAAACGATAAATTTCCGAGGAAAGTTGCTGGAGCGTCTCTCTCTCTTTCGTTCTGTCGGTCGCTCATGCTTGTTCGAGAGAGAGAGACAGCATTGAAGGTTCTTTGTCCTCTGTGCGTCGAAAGAAGTTCCGAGAGGCCTTGGCTCCGAGTTTCGCTTGGAGAGAATGTGATCTGAGTGTTAGTTGATCACTTAAATTTTTGTTTGTTTATATGTGCTTGTTTATATACTCGCTTTTGCTCTGCTCTATTTACCCACTGCATTGTCCAATCATTGTTTCAACTTGAGGTTTTCTGTTTTTAGACGATCGAATTGTTTCTAGTACGTGGTGTGAGTCTTGTAATCAGCGATAGAGTAGATAAGACAGGTCATACAAACTCTGAGAGGCATAGATGGACTTGCGCCAGTGGCGGCAGCGGCGGACCCCGTTCGCTGAAAAGCATAGAAGTTCCCACGCCTACTCCTACACCCTCAACACCGTTGCTAAGTTCTGAATGCCCCTCGTCCAACTACACCAATCTACGGGGTCAAACTACCCAAAGATCTGTAAGTATGCAGAGGAGATGGAAATAATTAATCGTGTCGAAAGCTTTCGATATGTCGTATAGAAGTCTATATTTGACATTTGTCACGCTGTGATAAAGAAATGAATGCTCTATCTGTCACATTGCATTACTTGCCTTTATATATATCTATTGACATTATTTCATTCTTTGTGAAAAAGAAATAATTTATATCTTGTATTTTCAATTTGACAGAAATCGCGAGTGGATGCAATGTTGGAACGTGCTCTGACGCAGCCACAACAGTGTTCCGTGGATCCACTAGATAACGCCCATAATTGGGGAATTCCTATCTGGGCGATAGAAAAGCTTCAGGCTTGGCTTGACAAAATTTATGCTTCTTTCAAGGATTCTTATAACTTGAAGCAGCTGAAGCAAACCAATCAGCATAGCACCGAGAAAGATTTCAAGGTCAAGCATCTGAGAGGATCGTACGTTAAATTCGAATCCTTTCATAGGTAATAATACACTGTAATATACAATATTTACATCTCTGCCTTTCCATATATTATTGTCTCACATTTTATATCTGTGTTTATAGAACTACTAGACCTGTATTTCTGGAATTATCGTCGTGGCCAACGTTAAACTTCGACGGTGATCCAGGTTCGTGTCCTTTTAACACAAAGAAGCAGGGAAAACGAGAGAGCAAATTAACAAACAAAGAGATTAAGGAGAATAAGCAGGCTGTTGAATCTACGAACAGGACCGAGGTACGTTATTTTACTTTATATATAGTACATTATATTATATTAATAAATAATAAATTTACACAAAAATTTGAAATTGAATTTTTTATCTCAAAGACAACATTATAAATAATTTTTTTGCATTGATAGGGTAAAGAAATGACTCGGAGACCCCGTGCGAACGCTGCACGTACCCGCAGAACAGAACAGCTGGTCGCTGGTTACTGCGAAATTTGTCATATTCATTATGACGATCTGTCGAAACATCTGCAAAGCGAACAGCATTTGAACTTTGTAGCGAACGACGACAACTTCTTGTCGTTGGATACGTTAATCAACGCGGGCGCCAATGTGGAGGCGTTCTTAAAATTAAATAGAAAGGATATCGAGTAAGAATTTGCAATTCAAATGTTTACATATGCATACACATATTCTTTATTTCATTTTATTTATTCAATATTTATTTGACGTATACACATCACACATATCACTGATTGCGCATTTACAATTGCTAATTAAGTTTATTTTTATTTTACAGGAAAGACTGTGATTGTTTCCCCAATGGAGATGGTAATCTTCACAATGTAGTACTGCCTGAGGAAAAGGTTAACAAAAACACCAAAACTTTAAGTGACTTTAGTGTCGACGAAATAAAAATGGTGAACGGTGCGCGTAGAAACCTTAATTTAAAATTAAACTCGCCGCATAATCTGCGTACTCGTGCGAAACACGAAAGCGGGCATCTTCTCAGATCCAAGGGTAGTCCTTGGCACGAAATCGATAAGAGTGAGAAGCTGTACGACAAGTTCGAAGGTTACACTATCAAGAAACGTTCGAAAGGTACTATTTGGATCGAGGAAGATGATCCGGATGAGAAGTACGCGGAGGAGGACATTCTACGGAAGGAATCAAAGCGGGAGGACTATAAAAGGCCCTTCTCGAATGATATCGATGACGTTTTAAACGCTAAGGAAGATAATATCAGTAGTAAGCATAGTAATCATTTAGATCCGCCAAACTTGCAGCCGGCGATTGTACATAACAATACGCAAAACGGTATTATAAATTCGCGTCGTATATCGGAAGATTCGGATTACCTCAAGAATAAGGATGAATGTAACGGTGACGAAAACGCGTGCGCGTTGGAATGTATGATAAGTGTAGAAAATGGTGTAGTTGACAATAGTTTTACTGGGAATTACAAACCGTGCAACGACCCGCTTCAAAGGGACAATTGCTCGTTGCAAGCGGAAAAAGTGACGACAGAAGTGAGAAAGTTGTCGGACGATGCGAAGGAATTGATTTGCGATGAATATAACAACGATAAAAATGAACAAAAGGACCTGAAAGCGTTGCAGGGAGAGAACAATCGTTGCGCGAAGCCCAAGCATCCTTCCCGTCTCAACCGAAGGGGCGGCAGAAGTATCAGAGGTCGATATCGACATCGACTGTCGGTGGAGGAACGTTTGATCGAGGACAATCGCGCGTATTACAAGGTGGAAGTGTTGGGTAATAAGCTGCGATCGAGTGCAGTGACGGATAGTGGCAATTCGCAACAACACACGGTGTCAAAGGACGGCGACGGCGAGGAGAAGAAGGAAGCACCGTCGTCGAGCGAGAAGCCGGTGGTAGTGCGGTTTAAGCGCGTGAGAAAGTCAGAGTTGTCTTTGTTAAGCGACGAGGCGGAGTCCTTTATGTTTGGCGAACCGAAACGAGACGACTCGACCGAATCGCTCAGCGACAACGAGCAGAGTAGCGTGCTGCCGAAAGATACGTCGGAGAACAGCGAAGTCAACGAAACTGCCAATTCGTCCACGTTGCTGAGTTCGCCGTTGAATTCCAGTCCAGTGAAACAGGAGATTATGGAGGAGGATTCGCAGGACTCTGTGCACCTGGGTAGAGCGAGAAAAAGGAGACGTACGCAGGCGGAAGCGTTCATCAAGGACAACACCGACTACTACAAGTTCGAGACGCCGGGCAGCAGATTGAGGTACCAGGCTCCGTTGACCGGTATCAAGGACGCCGCGTTTGCGGATGGTAGGGAACACGCGGGGTTAAAGAAGTCGGCGCAACAATCCAACGACTGCAAAGCACAGGTCGAAAATGTAGCTGAGATTTATCCGTCCAAACCGTCAACGGAGATTGAGAAGATGCAATTCTCCTTCGAGGCAATACCCAAGTCCGAGCCGTGGTATCAAACGTATCAACGTCAGGATATGGGCGCTGAGTTTTGGCACTGCTTCAGCGAGTGCGACGCGAGGAAACCATTTTTACTGCCATACGAGATTGAAAATTTTCACGAAATGCTGATGAAGATGCAGAGTAGAATCGACTTAGGGGGTAGGAAAAGGGGTCGCGGACGTGGTATAGGATGCGTGGGACGTTCACCGAGAAAAAGTCCTCGTTGCCATGCATCCACACTGGCAATCATGTCCACCATACTCCGCAAAAAGGAACAGCAGCAGTCGACCTTGCGTACGAGAGAAGAGTCGCCGCAATTTGTTAGGTCGCGCACGAACACGCCGAAACCCGAGCAGAAGCAGGATCTCAAGTCGGATTTGAACGTGGAGCTGAAGGAGATAGCCAAAACGATCGACGATATGCTGAGCACGAAGGATATGATAACGGAGCTGGATTCGTTCACGCCCGACTTGGATTTGGAGCAGGTCGACGGTATCTGTGGGATGCCGAAGGGCGCCCCATCAAATTTGTTGGAGCTGTTTGACAATTGCCAAGACATCACCAACTGTTTGGAGAACAACTCGTCATGTGCCAGCTCCGAGTGCGGGGAGACGAATACGGACACTCCATTGAAACGAAGGAAACGAAGGAAAAACCGGACCGGGTGGCCGGTTGGTAACAAGATGAAGAAGAAAGTACAAGCGAACAGCAAGGTGTCCGTGGACTGCGACCATCGGGAATCATTGTTGGAGAAGAGGCTCTATCCTGATAAGAGTTTTGCTGGAAGTACGCTGAACACGTCCGGCAAATTGTCGGAAGGGACCGATTCTCACACGGTCACGACCACGAACAACAACATCGTCCTGCCAACCGTCGTGGAACGGACAAACGTCAACCGGAAGAACGACGCTGACGCCTTGCTGGGGATCTGTGCTACCAACGTGGAAGCTGTTGACGACAACACGAGCAGTTACGTGGAATCGTTGTCCATTTCGGAAAACGCGTGCGACACAACGAACAAGAGCTATTTGTCGAGCAAGGATTATCCATGTAGGAAGGACTTGTCGAGAATCGAGGAGCTGTCGGAGAACGACGAGTCGGGCAACGACGAGAATCACGAGAATCAGAAGAGCCTGTTTGGCAGAAAAGACGTGAACGCGATCACCGAGAGGAATCTGGTTGTCAAGTCGTCGCCGGTTGTCAGGAAGCAACGGCAGCGCGACCACGTCGTCACCGTCGACAACAACAGTTGCGAGTCGCGAGACACGGAGATCGAGAATCGGGACAGCATACAGCTGCAGCAGTGCAGGAAGGAGACGGAGACCGGTATAGTTCCTAAGAAACACCACAACAACTCCAACTCTGAGCTGTCGTCGCCAAAGCGGCAGCTGCGAGGCGGCAACTGCGAGGAGAACTCGTCTGAGAACACGGGGGAATTGTTGAAGCAACACGGTCGTCAGCACGGCATCGTGTTCGCCACGACGAGGCGGGGCAGAATGGGCTCGCGGAGGCGCATCTATTCCAGGAAACGTCAATCGAAGACGGCGGTCGCCCACAACAATCTGTCGTCGTCCGATCATCACGTCGGCATGGTATACGACGACGAGAATTGTAAGAAGGACGGCTACCTGAGTATCACGTCTACCTGTAACAAGAAGCAGTCATCGGGTACTGGCGTGCGAAACGCCAAGCGCAAGAGCGAGGCCATCTCGTCGTCGGACAGCAACGTTGTCCAGGACAACTCGTCCGACCTGATGATGGATCAGTGCGCTTTGTCGGAGCGCGTCATCAGTCTGTCCTCGATAGCGTCCACCGAGTTGGAGCAACGTCGCTCGAGCATGGAATTCCAGCCGGTCGTGCGGATGATGAAACTCGACGATCAGGTTGACGTGGATCACGGGGTCCTGTCGACGGTGACGGTGGCGAGCAACCGGCGATTGAGAAGTTCCGGTGGTTCCCCGAGATCCAACAAACCCAAACCGCCGAGGAAGCGCATCAAGTCCAGCCGAGGCCACTTTGGACGGTGGTTGAAGAGCAGCTGAAGATATAGATTAGAGAAAGAGGAAGAGTACTTGGACTTGTTAGATTTCTGTCGAATGACGGTCGATTTCTCGCGATCCGATATTGTCCCGTTTGACGCGATGTACATTGTGTATAAAAATATTATTTGTGTACGTAGAGAATAGTATTTAACACGTCGCATCATAGTATTCTCTATCTCTCTCTATCCTTAGTGATTATTATCATTCTACTTAGTGACGTTCTTTCAGGTGGCTAGTTTATAACGCTCTCCACCACGAGGTATACATCCCACTTGTACATTCTTTCGATGCGGTCGTTGTTTTTGGAAAACAGAAAATTACCCCTCTTTTTTGGGTTTTTTTTTTAAAGATATTTGTCGTTGTTCCTTTTTTTTATTATATTCCTTTATTTCGTCATTTTGCATTAGACGAAAATTGTATATCACTTCAAAGACAGTCGTTTTGTTCAAATCATTTATTAAGGATAATTTCTATATAGAGTGTATTTACATTTTTAGAGTACGCAAGACTGCATACAGCTTTATAACAGTATAATCACTCATTTCTGTTATGCTGCATATTATTGAAGATAATGTTCTTTATTTTCAATTTTTTTTCAGTATATATCTATTTACTTTATTTCAAACAAAACTGTAAGTCGTTCACGAGTTCAAAAAGAGAAACTATCATTATTAAAGATATAAAAATTTTCCATTAAAAATTGTTTTATTATACCTTTATAATTCCATGAAAAAAAATCTAGATTAATTTATGTAGAGTTCAATTGTAATTGACCTAGTCAATAGATAATCTCTAGAAAAATTGGCGCTGTTTCTTTTCTAAATTATATGTGTAATTCTATTTATAATCTATTAAGAATGACTAATCTAATAATAACAAAAATTATACCGCAATTTATATATAGTTTCTATAATCAAACATTTTTTATTTCTCTAGAAACTTCAGAACCAGAAGATAAATTAAGATACAACTTGAAGTGCTTTGATTTGATTATAATTAGTTGATTATAATTAACACAACCATTGATTATTTTAAATTAAAAACGACAATCTACGTGTATTTTATATTTATTTTTAAAACTAAAATTTATACATGTACACCTCCTGGAGGAAATTTACATAAAATAAGTCTAACATTACGTCAAACCTTCGCGTTCTTGAAAGGCTTTTTTCATCTCTGCTAGCTTTCTTCTTTTATATTCTTTTTGAGCTTGTCCTTTTTTCTCGAGGATGCGTATCTGAGCTTCGATGGAACGCTCCTTGTTCAGCAAATTATCAAGCTTCGTTATCATAATCTCGCGTGCTCGTTTCTTGTTTTCCAACAGACTCCTCGTCTCGTGACACTTAACAACGAGGCCTGTTGGTTTATGCTTTAACATTACAGCATTATTCGTCTTGTTTGTCGCCTGACCACCTGGACCCCAGCCACGAATGAACTGTTCCTCGAGGTCGGCTTCATCCAGCTTCGGCACATTTGAGTAATCAAGGTGACGTTTGAATGACTTGCTGCGCAGTGGCACATTTTCATAATTATTAATCGCAGCACCTAGTAACAGGAACTTTTCACGATTGATTGACGAATAGATCCTGCTGTGGGTCTTTTGACACATTGATAAGAATGTAAACATCATTCTCCTTATAAAATGTACAGTTGTATACAGTCTCACGGAAGGCCACCAAAGAATAAAAATAACTTTATTTTTATACTTAGTCTCTCTCGTTACATTATAAAATAAGATTATTTATAGCACTTTTTTGTCTTCCAAAAATTTCATACCCTTCTGAAACAGGAGAAAAAGGGGAAATTAATTTTAGATTGATCGGATCAATATGAAATTTTTACATTACTATTACATAAGATAATATAGGAAATACAAAAATTTCAAATTTGAAAAACACGTAATGATTTTTATAAAATGTAAATATAAATGAGAAAAATGTAATAAAATAGAGATCAATTTTAAATTTCTGAAAGTAATTCCATGTAAATACAGTAGATATTGAGAAAAAATATAAATGTACAAGCTAGAAAAAAAAGAGAGGTTATAATATAATATTAACGATATATCATTTATACATGAATGAAACACAGCATAATTACCTTTAAGTGAAAATCTATCAGTGTTTCGTCATTAAGATCTTTATTATTTTTGAAAGCTACTCGTATTCTATGTCGAAAATATCCCTTATTTGTGAATCTCAAAGTTTCTCCATATCTCAGAATATCCTTGTAAAGTTTCAACACTTGCAGGCTCATCACGATTTATCAAAATAAATCAGACTAAATCGAAATGCAAACAAACTCTAAATTGGAAACGTGAAGATACATGAGAATACGTAGAAATCGCTTTCAATACAATTTACTCACGGACTCAATGTAAGTCGCCATATTGAAAACTGCGCATGCGCATATAATTCATGTCATATATATATATATAATAAATAAAAAAAAATATATATATATCAATATATATATATATTTTTTTTTATTTATCAAAATATATATATATATATATATATATATATATACACACAAAACGTGTGTTAATTTCAACGTAATGAATAAATTCTTGAACGAAAAGACGAATTAAATATAAAAATTAATGGAAAAGATATGTATATATATATTTAGAAAACAATATTTTATTTTCAAAATTTTTGATCAGTTTATACGTATAAAAAATATCTCAAATTCATGCAAAATTCCTTATACGATTCCTTTTTGTGCCTTTTTGTGTGTTTTTTTTTCAGATTTTGATACAGACGAGATGCACATTATTAGCATTAAAATTCTTGAAATTCTAACTCGAATAACTTCTGTATGACATCGTCTATTTGCAATTCTTTTGATATCTCAATTATTAATTCATCTACAAGCTTATCGGATATCCTGCAGAGTAATATAATTAATGTGTAAATATAGATGTAAAATCCTTAATCTATTTTTCAATATTATACTTACCACGCGACAATGTCCCATGGTTTGTTTTGTGTGTTGCTAGAATACATTGGAACCGATTCCATTAAACGTTGATATTCACGTCTATATTTTAGAAAATTTAGTTCAGTCTCTTCAGAAACAACGAGCTCGATGTTATTCAACGAATTTGTCCTGCGTTTTCCTTCCCTCATCTATTAATTCAGAATGTTAATTAGTATAAAATTGTATTCTTTATACTTATTATTTTTTATACTCTTTAGTTATTATTTATTTATCATTTACCTTTATTTCGAAATCTGACAGTTCTGTTAAGCTTTCACAGTTTGCTTGGCACGATGCATCACAATAACGTGGTACTTTTGATGCATTCTCTATTGATGACATACAAATTAGTCGCATGTTTTTGCCATTCTTTTGTGTTTCAGCCAAAGTTCTTAATAAAAACAAAATATTAATTTTTATTTCTCTTATTTTTCTCTTTAAATATCATAAGAAATTAAAACATATTAAGTATATTTATAAAATACGTCTAAACAATTACCTGCTTATTTTCAAGTGTTCACATTCACAATTGCTTCCTACAGCAGAATGACATATATCACAGCTGATATTCGTGCTCTTAGGCGATTGATATTTCTGCAGAAATTCCATTAGTGTTTTTGTGGTAGTTTTCGAAACTGGCTCTGATTCATTTTGCTATACATGTAAATTTAAGAAATGTTTATAGTGCGATTAAAAAGATAACTGAATTTAGAATCTTATTTTTCTAGGTAATTTGCTTATTATTGTTACAGTTTACCTTATTAGAAACAAAAGACATAAGATCTGCTATAATTGGCACTAAACTGGACAAATGTTCTTCCGTGATTGTCGTCATTTTTTTCATTAATTCGTCATCCTTATTTGTGGTAGTATTTTCAACAATATTTTCTATACTTTCTGATTGTTTTGAATCTGGCAAGTTATCGGAAAATTTTCTCGACGCTTTAGTTACTCTCCTTGTGAGCATCGCATTATGTTTTTCTTGTGTTTCAAAATTGCTGCACTAAAAAGCATATAAAAAATAAAATTAATTTTCGCCATAACATCGCGTTTGGCTCTATTGGCCGAGATATATATATATATAAAATAAAATGTTAATATTACAATATGTCTATTCTACACTATTCTAAATTCTTTACATTATCTGAATCTGTAGGTAGCATATCCATCACAGTTTTTATATCCTCCTCTTTTGCATACTTTCTATTCTTTCTAACGCTAATTTGATTTACATCCTTAGATGATGTTACAGGACTGATATATGACTGATTGGATATTGGCTCGTTGGAAATTCTTTTCACATTTGTATCTATTGCATTCGATTTTTTATCCTTTTGATAATAATCTAGAAAAATAATGCACGACATGCATATAATTCGTACAAGTTAAAATATTACAAAATATATTTAATTTGTATGAAAAATAGACATTTACGTACTTGTTTTATGTTTAGAATTAATTTTGGCAGCTTTGGCATTTTCCATACTATACATACTTAAACGATTAGATAACTGTTTACGGTTCAATCGTTTTTTATTCGACGAATGCGGAGTGAAAGATGCCATCGACGACGTTTTATTAGGATCAAGGAGATCGTTTTCTACGTGAAGCTTCAACTTGAACAAAATGATATTACACTTTTTCTCAATATCCTTTCCCTATAATTAGAAAACCTGTAAGCGAATTTAAATCTTGCACTTTTGTTAGGTGCAAAGAGATGCAATTAATTTTCAAATATATTAAGTATATATCATAAATTGATAATAATAACTAAAACATTACCAGCATCAAAATATCAGTGTCCCCCGAATCGAGATAGTTTAAATGGAGCCTATCGCACATAGTCTTTAGATCGATAACTACTTGTAATATCTCTCTAAATTTTCCTGGATGCCCCTTGAGAATAGAACTAGGAATGTGCTTGCAATAAGCAACTAATGCATGCAGCAGCAGTTGATGAGCGGCGAGTAGTTTGTGTTCGATCGCATGCATGTGGAGTCCGAGACTTCGGTGATTCGGTCTTATTATCGCTCGTGGCGATATAACGCACATATGCCTCTGGATGTCCTTAACGTATCGATTGAGATCGTACAGATAATTTCTGGAGAATCGTACGGCGAATTCGGCAACGCATTGCTGCCGCCTCTGCAGATCTTTGATGCCATCCGGCGGTGGAATGTTTCCCAGTCTCAATGCAATTTCATCCAGCAACTCGCAAACCTTCCTTTGCATCGTCAGAATTTTGTGCATGACAAATGGATCCGGTCGTACGTGAATAACTCCATCTCCGACGTCGTCGCGACATCGTGCACTACTTTCAGGACTGGAATTGTATTCGAGATCATTAGTCGTACGGTGAAGCTGCTTCGATGAAGATTGCTTCTTTTGCGATATCGCATTTCCGGAGCGAGCTCTCCTGACGTATGATTTAAAATGTTCGGGCTCTTGCTTTTTCTCATAAAAACCAGAAGCATTCTCCTCTTCGGGAATCGTAAGCAGTAAATTGGTGCTACCTGTTCCAGTGTCTTTTGTAATCGGAGTTATCTTCTTCGGGGTCAAGTCCCTGATATTATTTACCTGTTATTATATATGCAAATTTTAGCAATCTAATCGATACATCTTCTTATTGCATTAGCTTTGTAGAAAATTTCTTTTTACCTTTAGTCTTTTCTTTTGATTGTTTCCACTCTTGCCGCACTCTTTTTTTATTCTATCAGGCAGAATATCAGTCTCTAATTTTTTAAGTTCTTTGTCTGCTTCCTTCATACCTTCATCTAACAGCTGTTTAATACTTTGTATAGACGGTTGAATGCCATTTTTATTGTAACCATTTAACTCCTGCTGTTTGACGAAAGAAGCCCATACATTCTCCTCTTCCTCTCTACATCTCTGTCTGCGTACATCTTTTACTATGTACTTGAAACGATTTGCAGGTACATACTGTAGAAAGAAATAAAAGAACAAAGTGAATCTGTTTCTTTTCAAAAACAGTAATAACATGCGTGAGAAAAATAAAATACTATAAATGTATACATATGCAGACTGACATATATGATTGTATAATGTGATAAATCATGCTGAGTATATATCTTTCTTTTCAAAAACAGTAATAACATGGGTAGAAAAAATAAAATACTATAAATGTGTACATATGCAGAATGACATATATGATTGTATATATATATATATATATATATATATATATATATATATATATATATATATATATGTGGTAAATCATGTCTGCTGAGTATATATCTACCTTAAAATTATAATCTTCGCTTTCGTCATCGAAAAGAAATAAATTTTCCGTTTCGTTATCGTTCAGATAGGCGGATTCTGCGTGATTTAAAAGGAGTGACATCCTTCCTTGGTTATGTGCGGTACTTCCGAAGGTACGTTCGCGCTCATTCGCGTTCCCTCAGCCGTGCCATAAATAACCGATATCAAAGGGAAGTAAATGTAATAATTTTATAAAACAGAATACACTGGGGCACGATTCCTTGCATGGGAACGCGAAAGATGAACATGGAGATAAGTTCCTTTCGGTTCCTTTCCTGAACTGGGCTGAAATTGGGTGTAAATTTGTAAAATCGATATCTTTTTTCTTGTTGAATTTCTCCCCCTTTCTCCCTCTCTCTTTCGGAGATAATTACTGTACTACTACTATTTGGAAGAAGAATTGTTCAGTAACGATATGTATATATGTGTGTGCATATATATATATATATATATATATATATATATATATATATATACGCTCCGATCGATATTTATAATGAAATATTCCGCGGAATACAAATGTCAAATTTCAAGGACAACGATAAATTTCGTAGTAATAATATGTCTTAAAAAAATGTTTTCTTAAATCGCTCGATATAAATTCATTAGCTGAAATTACCGGATTTAAATGATGGAATGAATAAATATAGATTTTATGAGATAATTTTTTTCTTTCAATTTTTGCATTTTTTTCACGCATATATAAATGAGAGACAAAATATATACTCGATCGTGCAATTATTCCTGCGCTCTCGCATCGACGACGAGACGAGAAATAAATGGTCGAGGGTTTTTATCATCGGGATCACGTGTTCAGCTACGCGGGGTAGATACGATCGAAAAAGGGCGCGTGGGCGCGGCTACGACGGATTGACGGATCAATACTATGTTCCGAGCGAGAGCGGTTCGGAAGGCGCGGGTTAACCTCGACGACGAATGGGGTGTATCCTCGTCGCGAGAGCGGGATCAGTGGTGCTCATCCGCGGCGCCGTCCTCAAACGTCAAACGCAGCGTGAAACGTCAAACGCAGCGTCAAACGTCACACGAAACGTCAAACGTCAAACGTCAAATGGACGTTGCCGCTTCGGTCTAATCCGGCGAATTCGCGATTCATCGTGCGAGATAATGAAATAACTCAAATATGATTTCCGATAGAAGCGAGAAAACGGCGATGAGCATCCTTGCAGGAAAGGCGGATGCCTCGTCAATGGTAGAAAGCGCGGGAAATTCGAACGCGGACGCGAGAATCGATGATTCTTTGGAAACGCGAAAACGGGACGAGATAAAATTCGTATGAATAAAATAGCGGATCGAGCAGATGGATTTTCAAGCAATTGCGAGGAGAAACAAACTTGCATAGAAATTATTCGGAATTTGAGTTTCGAAAACGCCGCCATGCTTGAACGTCGCCGGCCAATCGGCGATTGACGTGACGTCACCGATGTGCGCGCAGGACGTTCTCATTCAATCTTCGGATTTCTGCTGCGCTCTCGCAATTTTCATCCGCTTTTCGTCCTATCGAATCTTCCGCGAGCTTGAATACATTCGGTAAGGTGTGCATCTTCATGCAATTGTGTTTTTTTCATCGAATATTCATCGATGTGTATTCTAGCCGCTCTTTAACGAAGTAACGCATTTCCTCGAGTCTCTTCGCTCCGTTATTTATTTCTTGTGATCGTTAATTCTTAGCCAGTGTTAAAGCCCCTCCCCCCCTCTTATATGGCGTATGCCGTGATTCGAATGAGAAATGTTTATGAATTTTCACAATTTTTATTCAATTTTTATTTGCAATAGATTGTACGAAAAATACGAAAATTGTATTATTTTTGCAGCACATTTTATCTGGAATTAATCATTGTAAAAGCGTACATTTATTTGATTTTTGTCTTGCATTTTTTTCATCTTGTTTCTTCTAGATTTTTGCAATTCTAATTATAAAATTATATATTTTTCTCCTAGGTTGCTTTATGATAAGACACTTGAAGAAGCTTTGTTTATGCTAACAAATTTGGGCTGTACAATTGTGTTTCTCCTTGACTGTTGAATGTTAGTTATTCCATTGTCAAGAAGGATAAATATTATAAATAAATAAGAGGAAAATACAAAGACGAATTCTACTTTGTGGTAACAACAAGCTTGAAAATGACATCTAAAGTGCTGATGAAATTACCAACAGTGCCCTTTCCTCAAGTAAGTAAATATTTTTATATGTTAGTTTATAAATTACTGCACATATAGAAATTATTCTTTTTAATTTTACCTAAATATACTTATCTGTGTGTCTTCTTAATTCATGTAATTATCTTTTACTACTAAAATTAAATATATAAAACTCTGCAGCATTGTTAAGCAATATTACACATTATTGACAATATTTGAGTACTTTGATAAAAAAAGATTCCAAGCTTATAATTATAAGTTTTATATAATTACTCACATTATAGGGAAAGAAAGCGCCACCTGATTTGGTTTCTTTGAGCGAAAGAAATGATGGATTCGCACATGTTAGACATCAAAGCTTGAATATAGACAGAGTGGTGCAGCTTGAGCAGAACATGAAATTTTTACAAGAACAGCATCAGGCAACTTTGGTTGCTTTACATCAGGAGATAGAATCCTTGCGTCAAAGAAATAGAGGTAATAGAAATAACTTGTTAATTATACATCTTTTTTGCTCTCCTTGAATATCTTGCTTCTTACATCTTTTTATAAATTTTTGTAGATTTACAATTTCAATTAGTATTCTCCAAAAGAGCACATTGCAATGTGGCTAGCAGTCCTTCTTCGCCTGAAGATAATGGAAATGGGTTTGCGAAATCAAAGGTATTTATAACAATACTGTAGTTTGAGTATTTGATAATTTTGTTATCAAATATTTTTCTAAGATTTTTCTTCTTTTAAAGAATGTTTTCTATAAAATTGAGATTTAAAAGTTTAAATTGTATTTACAGAATAGCCCAATATGTGTCAATGTAACACCTCTGCAAGTGGAGCTTCTGGAGAAAGACTTACTAGACATTAAGGCATCATTACAAGAGGCAAAAACACATAACCAGTATTTATCAAGCATTATAGAGCAGCAAAAAAAGTCAGTTTATTTTACGCTTAAAAGATACTATGTGCTAACAATAAACTAACATTTTTTTTCTGCAGAAGGTTGGACACAACCAAAGATCAAAAGAATAAAATCGAGATGACAGATGTGGGTATTCAAGTCGGAGATCCCGTACAAGCAAGTCTGGTTGTTCTTTTGGAGGAATCGTACGCGATGGTAAAACGGTTGCACAAGGAGAACATGGATCAAAAGAAGGAGATAGCCTCTCTGAGAGCCTCAGCTTCTTCGGTAAATAATGCCGGTTCTAGCAGAGGTGGAGGGCGTTCTCGCGACGGTAACAATAGTCATCATAGCCGTGTTTCGCCTACGAGTACAACGATGCAGGAACAGAGCTCTCGTAAATTTCCACCCTTACCAATACCGAGCTACTGGCATCGCAGATCATCGAGGTATTGTTAAACTCGTAGAATTTTTTTCCTACATATATGTAGGAGCATTAGCGTCCACAGGGAAAGCCAGAAATCAGTAAAAAATTAAGCATTTGTTCTTCTTTTGAATAAATACTGGAATTTATTTGCGTATTTAATATAAATAAAAAATAAAGAACAAGAAATAAAGAATAGAAAGCATTTAATTCCTGGAAAAAATCCTGCGGGCGCCCATATATAGGAGTTGTCTTAAAAATATTAATGTCATGGAATGTAAAACCTTAAAAAATAAAATTTTATTACAGATACAACACAAATCGGCACGAAAAGCCGGATCATCAGGTGGATGCGGCAGATTCGACCGTTTTACCCCAACTCCAGAATGGTAGCGTAAGATCAGCGGAAGCTGCTAATAGTTGTTTCGAGTCACCATCATACAGATCGCGCGAATATCGCAATTACGGTCGTGACGGCAACAACCGCAAGTATAGAGGTCAAGCATCGCGAAGGGAAAGTAATCACTATTATCATTCTCGTGATTTCAAAGACAGAAATTCTAAAGATTATCCGAGGGACGCAGACACTGGCGAGGGATCGAAGGATGCCGATAATCCACGAAGACAGTAGATCGCAAAGTATTCGTAGAAATCGTGCGGTTTGGCGAGCTTTAGTTCTTCGCATTGGAATATGCGAATCTTTCGATACTATAACAGCTATATAAGAATAATCGATAACGAGCGATCAATGTTTTCTTGTACACATTCACTGGTGCTGATGAATCATGTCAGTCAGTTATATGCATATATAGCTTGTAATAGAATAGAATCGACGACGAGAATAAGCTGTACGATTTTCGGTGGAACAGTCTAGTCTAATACCAATTTTATTCGTTATAGGCTGATAAAGGAATATAGGAGAACTCGTGCTTTGTAGATCGATGATAATCAACAGCAGGATTTAGTGAAGGACTTTGATAGATAAGGAGGTTTTTTCCTTCTTATATATACATAGAGACAAGAAAAGACCCGACCAAGCTTGCCAAATGCTAGTTTTTTGGTTGATGCTTGTACTTGGCGAACTTGAGCTTAATATATATGTACGATATTCCATTGCTATCGATGCAGATGTGTATATATATTAAACTTTTGTTCTATGAAGAAGCATAAAGAACTGCTTCTCAGAATCGAACCTAGTCATTTTCACATATTCTATATTAACAATAAATCATTGAACGATCTTGCTACTATTGATATACACATACACATACATACAACACACACACACACACACACACACACACACATATATATATACACATATATATGTATGTATGTATGTATATATAATATTATATACATATATATAATTTATATATTATATAAATATTATATATTTTCTTATATTTTTTATTAGTTTGCATCTATTTATTTTATCTTTAATGTGTATATTTCGTTGTTTGATATGTATATGATGTATAATACTTTTAAAGCAAATATGAAATAATTTATTTCAATCTTCCAATTATATCGTTTTATAAAAACATTGTGCAATTATATATTAACAGCTAGAAATTTTATCTTCCTTTTTATTGAAATTTGTTTCTCGACTCTTCCTTCGTGTATTGTAAAAAATATTATGAGCTTGCCTATATTAATCAAGAAATTTCGCAATTATATCTTTTCTATTTATAGAAAATGTAACATTATTTCTGTTTACAAAATATTAGCAAAATTGTAGAATTATCGAACTTTAGTTTAAAGACTCACAGATATATTCTGTATGGAATAATATGAAAAAATCTATTACATTATTAATCAAGTTATATAATACAAAAATTCTTTGTAATTATATAAAATCTTGTACGCTTGTGAATGGATGAATCTCATTAAAATAATATAATACTATAAAACCTATGTGTATAATCTATATTTCTATATATGATTACTTTTCTATAATATTATGAATCTTTTATGTACATTTTCGTATATATATATACATTTTTGTTAGGTCACACATATATATTTATATGTATAGAAATACAGGTTCTCAAATTTTTTTCCCTTTAAAAACTATTTTTAAACTTCTTTACACAAAAAAGTTTTATTCTACATTTTCAGTTTATGAATTTTTTCATGAAACATTTTCACTTTTTTCGGTTATATTATTGGCTTAAAAACATTCTACGTAATATAATCTTTTTATTTAAATTTTACTTAATTTTACGCATCATATAAAAAATTAAATTTAAAAAAAAAAAGATCGTTTTTTAAAATATATAAAATTTCAATATTTTTTTAAATAAATTATTATAATTGTAAATAATTTTTTCAGATATATTAATTTTTCTTATTCATTTTCTTACGTACGATAGATGATTAAAAAAAGTTCTCCCTCTTTTCCGAAAAAGTTTATTATAAAATATATTATAGCTTAATTAAGTACATATTCAACACTACATACGTGAACAATCTCTGTAACAACTACAGACACGGCCGAGAACGATAAATGTAAAGAGGATTGTGAATAATACTAAAAGAAAAGTACCCTGCAAACGGAAGAAGGTTCTTCGGGAGAGTCCGTGTATGAGAATTTTAATAAAAATTACAATTAAAAATTAATCAATTAAAAGAGCGATGTTACCCATGTATATATAGGAACAACGCTGGACAATGAGCACTTGAGCGCTGCAGTATTTACATATTTAAAGCGTACAAGAACCTCGAGGTAGCGCACATTCAAAACGATGATGATATCAGAATATCAGAAAAATTATGAAGATTGCAGCATGTGTAATTGCTACAATGTTTGAATGTGCTTTACTATCAGACATTCCCGCAAGCCTTACGTTTACATCACAACCATAAACATAAATCTAAGGGCAACAAAATCGCATCGATCGCGAATTAAAACGCATATTGATCGCGATTATCAGTCTATTAATAAATGAAATTACAGATAGTTTGTGTCGATAATAATAAATGTAATGTGACTGTATATATTATATAGGATTTGATTGTATTCTATACAATTGTAGGGGCTATATTCATGTGTTTTATTTAAAGAATTAATCTCTATTTCTCTCTTGAATATATTCAATACGTTTGAAAACCACAACATGCAAGAGAAGCACATAAAACATGATTTAAACCAATTGTTTAAAGTAATGACAAGAAAGAGAAGTGTTCTCAGAGATAAAAATGCTTATGCGCCTCACCCTGTATAGCCGATGTCTACTACAATGTCGATCTATATGTGTACTTGATTTAACGGTTTATAATTTCGATCAAAATGGCCCCAAAATGTCAGTCTTTCCGTTTGAATTTTGTTAATTTTATTACAAGTAATTGAGCACATGTGACGTCCTCGACTTGTGTGACTTATTGCGAAATGTACTTATATACTTACATATGTTATACGTTTTGCTAAAATAAGTTTTACATACACAGCAATCGAAGGGAGCATTTCGTTCAATTACAGTTTAACGAGAGCATAGATTGTGTTGCGCAGTAATTATATATTGTACAATTTCGATTAAAGCTACAGGAATAGACGATAAAGTATAACTTACGCAACAGAAGATCGTACTTTCGCTATCAAATTCTATGCGAGACAAAATGAACCAAATGCTTTACAATTATATTCAATAATGAATACTTGATCATTTGTGAAACAAAAAAAAACAAAAAGTACATCACTTCTTACGCGCGCGTCAATTGTTTTATGATAGCCCGTACATATAATTATCATTAAACGTTAGACACTCGTGTCAAAATCGCCTTGTTAACAAGAGATAAATTTTTTTTTAAACTGACCTAGGATGATTTGATTATCAAATTGCATGGATAGAATATATTAATGCCTAATAATTATTTACACCCATATCTTTCTGTTATTCACATATTTTTCATTATCTCACTTATGCAGCTTGTTGCTTTTTCACTGTATATTCGATACGTTGAATCAGCTCGGTAAAGTGACAAAAAGAAAAAAAACAACAAATTGTACAATCAACAAATAAATAGGAACCAGCCTATGATACACGCTATAAAATATTATGAATAAAAATGTAAGAATGTAACGTGGGAAACGCAGTTCTGAGGAAAAAAAGAGAGAACATTTTATACATCCTTTGCCTCGATTTTAATAATTATCATATGTAAGATATGATAAGTATCTCTGTTCGCGGGATGCAAAATGCTTATGATCGCTACACCATTATTCTTCTCTTTTTACCGTACGCTATTTTCATCACGTTCGCCGTTTCCATCATGAGAGTGTCCAGTATAGCTACCGTGAGTCCATTCTTCACCACCAGCTCGTCGTGATGAAACTTCGTCCATTCGTCCTCCTCGGCTTGAGCTTCCCTCGCCAGCAACTCGTCGACGCGATCCCTACGTTTCCTGCTCCAACGCATCACCATGTTCTCCCTTTGCAGCTTCGTCTTGAAACCGAACAGCGTGGCGACTTCCTTGTTGACGTACTCGACGAGTTCTTCCACGGTCTTCGGGATCTTCATCGCGGGTTTCGTTTTCACGTTCGGCTTCGTCCAGCTCGGTCCAGGCTTCTCGTACTCCGCCCGAAAGACTTCCACGATGATCTCCTTGCATAGATCAAAGAGAAAGGTGTTGTATATCCGTCTGTCCCTGTTCTCGTTCTTATCCTTGATCGACTCGTAAATCTCGCCTGGTGCTTCCAGACTCGCGATGTCCTCCCCGGCCAGTTTAGCACTGTATATCAGAGTCGTGGCTCTCTCGGTGAACGATGTCAGTTCTTCCACGTTGCATGGAATCACGGTGACCAGCGAAGGTGAACCCAGTGAAGTCGATAATCGACCATCTCCAGGCGGGGTGTAGGGAGGCGGCGGTTTATTTGGTATTTCCCGAACGTAAAAGGACACCTCCTCCGCTTCCAATTTCTTGATCTTGTAAAGGTAAGGTATGCATAAATTTAATGCACTTGTTGATGCATGGCAATTAAATAATTCGCTATCAAAGATACGAACCTCCAATTCGATCTGCAGTTGCTCGATGCGAAGCAACTTGGCTTCCAATTCGGCGACCTCGAGACCGGGTTGTTCCAGCGAAGCTGTGCGGAATAGAGGAAGAAAATATATATTTATATCGATTAAATAATTAGACACAGGCCGAGAGACAAGTTCCTCGGGAAAAGCAACACGAGAGAGCCTTCACATTACATCTGGGGAGGGAGGAAGGAGGATCAACAGTTTGTACTCGAGTGCTCTAAAAAGAGGAGGGAAAGAAGGAATGTTGCAAGGAAATAGGAAAACGTCCAGTATATCGAGAAACAAATGTTTTCAATGCACGTATATAAAACGGTACAAAGCTGTGACGGGGTGTTGGACATTCCATATAACATCTGTACACAATTTGTACACGATATCTTCTGAAGAAAGATTCAGAAAGAGAAGAGAAAGACAAAACAGTTGATGAACTGAACTTGTGTTGTGATGATGCACAATATACAGGGTGTTTCGGAACTGGCGGAAAAGTTTTTAATGTCAGATTCTTGATACCATTTGGAGACGATTTTTCCCTAGTGAAAATGTTGAGGGCATCATTTTTAGCATGTTCCCAATTTTTGCTATTAAGTATCTTTATAACTAACAATAAGCCTTATATTAAAATTTTATTAAAGCGAACTCTACTTAAAATTAACTGAAGAATGTAGTTCTGTTAATAGTTTATTTCCACAATAGTTTCCAAAAAAGCCTTTATTTTTTACTATTTTCGCTGAGAAAAAATCGTCTCCGAATGATACCAGAAATCCGCCATTAAAAACTTTTCCACCGGTTCTGAAACCCCCTGTATATTTACAGGCCTTTCTTGTGCGCGCATACAGATTAATAATAATCAAAGGATCAAGCATTTCATGCGACATCGACATTGAGATATAATAACAAGTCAATGTTCGTATCATTCGTAATTTCGTGTATTACCTTTAGATAAATATAATCTCGACTTTGCTATTTGTCTGAAAATAAACAACACATGGCTATACCAGGCAACGCTTTTGCACAGGAGAGCACACAGCCATTATAAAAAAAAGATAAAAAAAAAAAACACAAAAGGTGTTTTTGTATATAGTATGTAAAAAAGTGTAACAAATCGAGATGCGAGATAAATATGTATATCGAGAGTGATGACTCTCAGATGATGGTCAGCCCACATAAAATAATTGCATCGCATGAATTTCGGTCGAGAAAACATGTACAACAAGTAATTCGTATAAAGAGAGAAAGAAAAGACTCCACTATCTCTCAACATATACATATATAAAATTGATTCTTCGCTTGAAATATGTTATTCGATTCCTTTTAATTCACTCGAATAGCATCTTTCAAAGATTACTGTCTTGCTCTAACAAGTGTAAGATCTCTTGATTAGATTATTCCGCATGTGTTTATAAACACCGACTCGATACCAAAACATTGATTGGATCAAAATATCGTAATTTTTATGTTTCAAGTTTGAAGAATATTTACAATCAGATGGACGATTAATTAAAGGATTAATACTGATTCACATACATTATATGTACGGAGTGTAATTAAAAAAACATATATGAAGCACATCATTCTGAGGCCAATTTGGAAATTTTCAACGAAAATGTTGAAGATCATTATTTTTACATATTCTCAATTTTTATCACGTTTGTAGTAAATTAAGTCTTCAATTAAAATTCTATTAAACTACTTTTAAAAATTAACTGAAGCATGTAATTAATTAAATGTAATTAACTGAAGAATGTAATTAATTGAAGAATGAAATTACTGAAAAATGTAATTTTGTTAATATTTCAACTCTACAATATTTAGTTTGAGAAGTTCTTCTTTTCCAATCATTGATAACTTGAAAATGATTGGTATCTCGACATTTTCACCGAGAAAAAATCAAAATCCTCCAAATTGGCCAGAGAACTTGATGGTGTGCTCCGTATATGTTTATTTAGTTACACTCTGGATATATAATTCATATATATAAAAAACAGACGGTTGACTCTGCATATTGTCTACTATGTATGTTTTCGATTTCATATATAAATATAAAATATGTAATATAAAAAAAAATAATTCTAAAAAATATTTTAAAATACCTTTTAATTTATCAATCATGGCCGTGATGTCGTTCTCGGACGTGGCGACGATAGACGCCGGGTGAAAATTGGTTTTCACATCGACGTTCTGATTCGTCATCGCTTTGGTACCGCTCAGCAGATCGTCATCCAGGATGTCGATGTCCAATCTGGAATCGTTGAAGTCTCTTGGCGAATCCATCTCGATGTCGGAAACTCCTCTCGGAGTATCGCCGGCTTCGCTGGATTCACCGGACGAGCCATCCTGTTCTTGGAGCCGCGAGACTCTCTCCTGCAGTTCGTATATTATCCGGGCGGACTTGTTTTCCTCGTCGTCGTCCTTCTCCTCGACCAAGTCCGCGTCGCCGGTGGCCTCGTCTGGTAATTCCACTCTTCTTTCCAGAAATCGGTCTTTCTCTGATTCATCGTCCACTTGGTAAGATTTCTCCTCGATGTCCTCGTGTCCCGTCATCATCTTATTCATCATTTCGGGAGACGAATTATCATCCTCCGCGGAAACCTCCGCGTCGAGTAGCTCGCTGATCTCTTCCTGCGTCTCACTCTGCGCAACATTTTTCTCTTCGTTTCTCTGCGAATTGCTCGTGGAATCGGACGATGATCTTTGCGAAATTTCGTCCAGTATCCTCAATACTTCCTCCGATCTCTGCGTAGCTTGATATTTATCTGGCAAGTTGGAAGATTTCTTCGTCTTCGGTAAATCATTTTTATCTAAAATTTCAGACACCTCGAGACTCTCCTCGGAAATGTCCTCGTACTCTGGATCCTTCAATATGTCGAAGGTTTTGTTGAGGTTTTCGATTATCGGTGCATTGTCCGATATCGCCATTTTGTCAATTGTCTTTTCAGCTGGATCATTTGTTCTTTCTTCAGTTTCTTCAACTTCGGAGACTGCTTCGTCTACTAGTGATTCCGGAAAATCACATGTTGCAATGATTTTTTCCACAGTATCCAATCCACTTTCAGCAACTTCCACCAAATTGTCCAATTGTTCGCCATCCGAGCTGTCCTGTTCCACAATTGATTCCAAACATTCCTTTATTTCTACAATATCCTTCTTTTCTTCGTCTTCGTTTACGTAACTCGCGGCAGATTCTTCTTCTTCGGCCAATTCGACTTTAGCATCGATTTCGAGTTCCGATAAGACATTGTCCTCTACACTATCCGAATCCAATTCTGTTATTATAATTTCTTGCATTTCCGGTATCGCTTTGCGCGGACTCTCTTCGTTATCCATCTCGACTTGCAAATTTACCTTGGCTTTCTCCTCGGTTTCGTCGACCGTTTGTAAGGAAATATCTATTTTTTCATTATCAGGTTTATTATCGTTATGTGTATTTGGATAATCCGTATTAGTTTCGCTTATATTTTCTTCATTTATCTTTCCTTGCGCTTTGTCATTCAAGGACGAAAGATCCAAGACAGCTTCATCGGTTTCGTCATTTACACTGATATTTATATCGTCTAAAATTCCTTCATAACGATTATCTACCTCGTTACTTCGTTGATCGTTTTCCACGATATCCTTGACTTTTTCCAATAATTCAGCCATAGAATCTGAGATTACGTTATCAAGCTTTTCGTTTTCTTTATCAGAAATATTCTCTTCTCTAGCGATGATATCTAATATATCGTCAAGTTCGTCATTATTTTTTATCACCTGAGAATCCGTTAATACGTTATTAAACGTAATGTCGTGCACCTCGACTTTGGTGGATTCTCCCTTCGGAACACATGTCGACACGTTTATGTCATTTGTCGAATTAATTTTAGCCTCCAAATTCGAAGCATCGTCAACGCAATGTGATACGTTTTTCTTCGAGAAATTATTCGAAACATCTGTGTGATCCTCGCGTGATCTCGAATTGTCATCTTGTTCTCCAGTACTGATTTCATCCTGCGGGACTTGGAACGAATCGGACGTTGTCCAATTGCTTCTATCCTGAGAAATATTTTCCGTGTCAATCGTCGTATGCGACTGATCTTGATTAACGTTGGATGCTGGATGCGAATGTTTGCTATGGCGGACTAAACTTGTTTCAACATCTTCATCGAGACTCTTTAATATTCTTGTATCAGTACCTATTTCCGCTTTCAATACCTCGGGAATATTATCCGATTCCAAATCTTTGCTTTTGGCAACGTGTAGTAAGATTTTGTTTGAAACTGTGTTTTGCGTTTCGCAATTTTCCTTCAAACGGTGACCCGAAATGATGGGAGAATGAAAATGTTCAGAAAATTTTAATAAACGCTCCGCTTTTTCCGCTCGATTTTTTACAAAATCCTTCTCCAACTTTTTCTCGTTTAAATCCTTCTGTTCACTTATACGTTTCTCTGAGTCATCGATAATATTTGCTGCGCGATCGAGATTTTTTCTGCTTTCTGACATTTTGGAAAAAATCTCAGAAATTGATTTTACCTCGAGCTCCGAGACTAAGTCATTCAATTCTTTGTCCTCATTTTCTAATATCGAACGTGAACCTGAAGTTTTAACGTGTTCTGATATTATCGATTTCTCTATTTGATTCATTATCTCTTTGCTTTTAGCTTCATAATCAATTTCGCGAGCCAAATCGGAGAGATGAACCTCTTCCGATATTATCGATGTTTCGCTATTTATTATTTCGTCCGATTTATATTTATCGTGACTCAAATCGTCGAGAGATTTTGATTTTTCATTATTTGTCAAACGAAGCTTGGTATTAATTTCATCCGAGCTTATATGCTTCTCCTCATTTGAAATATTATTTGAGATTTTATCGCTAAAAACTGATTTGGATATTATTTCCGATATATCCTGCGATGTATTTCTTTCGTCGTTCTCCACTTTAGACTTTTCATTCGATTCGTTATTCAGGCGCGATATCATTTCCGAAAAAGCTTTGATATCATTTTCGATCAAACTTATATCTTCGCTCAGGTTCTTATTATTTAACTGTAAATAGTCCAATTTCCTCGAATAAGTGAGTATATCGGAATCGGCGACTGTACAAGCAGCACTTTCCGTGGAATAGTCGGATCTAATCGGAACGGCTTTTATATAGTAGACATTTTCTATTTCCCGATTCTCAGCTCGAATCGCGAGATTTGTCTTTGGTCGAGATCGATCGACATCAGTCGTTGATCCTTTATTTGTCCTTGATTCGGTATTGATGGTACTGTGATCTACAAATCTCGCATCCGATAATGTTCGCACTTCCGATTCTGATCTTACTGTGCTGAGATTTGTTTCAACGTTTTCTTCTACATTGCCAGATGTGCTATTTTGTTTTATCTCAGATTCTTCGTTGTGCGTTTTCTTAGAAAGAGTAAGATATTTTTCCAAATGTGCATCATTTGCAGTCGATAATACCGAAGTCGCTGGTCGAATTTTATTATAAGCCTCTGATGAAGTGAATTCGTCGGGAACGATATGATTGTCCTTTAATTCTGAAATATTTGTGCTTTTGGTATCCATATATTTTGATTTTTTACAACTATCCTTTTCAAGTTTATCATCGTACGTTATAGAAATAATTTTTGACAGATTTTTTTGCTGATTTCTCGTCACTAAAAGATCAGATTCCGATCTAGATCTCAATAAATCGCTACTCTTATAAATATCTTGTATCCTTTTCAGCGGTATTTCAGGTACTTTGAAATCAGCCAATGACTTTGGTTCTATAGCTAACTTGTCGGTTTCTTTAATAGTTTTCTTCGTTTCCAATTTTTTACGCATTTCGTGGATGGTCATGTCGTACTTCTGTAAAAGAAAATAAAAAACAAATTTCATAGAAAAATATAATTAGATAATTATATACTTACTTATATTTACTCTATATACACTTACTTTAATCTGATTCAGTAAATTTGCCTCTAGAGCACGTAGCTGTTTCTTGGTTTGCTTCTTAGCTTCTCTTTTTAAACGAGCGATTTCAATGCGTCGTTCCTCTAACTTTTTAGCAAGAACTCCTATTCTTCCCTCGACATCGCTCGTATCAGACGAAATAGTGGTATCTATTAAAAGAATTTACAATCAAAGTTTGAAAGTAAGCAAAAAAAATCTAATACCCTATTTAACAAAAAAACTGTCATGATAATTATAATATTCTATAATTAAAAATATAGAATCTCTGTACTAAACTATTTTTTTTCCTTAAAACTTATAAATATAATTTATTGGTCAGTTATTTTCAATTGTAAATCCATTAGAAAAAAAGCACACTAAATTATTATTAAACTATTATTATATTTTTATATATAATAAATTGTATTAAAATTATGATAAAAAAATAAACTTTATATATTATAATATATAATTTTATGTATAATTATAACTGAATATTTTGAACGACGAAATTTTTACATAAAATTGTTTTTGTACATTACCTAGCTGATTCAAGATATTGGAGTAAGTCGCAACAAGTTTATATGCCGTCTGCTCCATGCGAGTCACACGGTTTTCTTCTACTTTTAATCTTGCGTGCCAGGCCATCAAGTTCTTAAGACAGTTTTTACGCGATACAACTGCAGTTTCGCGTGCGTTTAAAATTCTGAAGAGAACAGGAGAGAATGTATTACAACTCTAACAAGAATATGCATGTGCAATGCTTGTCATGCGGACTGCCTCTCTGCAGAGAATCTATTTTTACAATAGCTTTACTCGATCTGGCGCGAATGCATAGTTTATTATTAGACTTCCCAACACATAACTTTAGTGATTCAAGATTTTATTAGCGAAACACACGTTCGCGTATGTGCACTTTTGTTCGCGTTAAATGACGTAAAAGAATGTTCGTATCGTTAAAAATAAAAAAAGAAGAGAAATAGAGAAAAATGCGTATAAATAATCATATGTGTTACGTATTACTTACTGTTCCAAATGTCTGTCCTGCGATCTAACGACTATAGATTTTGATAAATTTTTCTCACTTTCTTTAGAACTGCGATGAGAAATGGCAAAAGTACTAATTCGAGACGTGGATATATTTTGAGTGTTGCTGCGTTCGTTTCTAGAAGAATTCTCATCATCTGCAAGTTTTCTGTTGGAAACTTGACTGGACACGTTTTCCTTACTCTCGTAATCGTTAGACGTTTCGCTCGACTTTAAGTTTTTATCCTTTACAAGTTTCGAATGCTTAACAAGCGATTTTTGGCTTTCATTAAAATCTAACTCACTTAAAATTGAATCTTTGTTATTGTTAAGCAATTCATGCTCAAGTTTTGTTCGTTTATCTTGATGTTTGATAACTTCTTCAGATAAATGAGAACTTGATTTGGATGGTATGTTTTCCGTTAATGTATTGGAAGATGACTTCACCTTTTGATACTTTAAATTCTTGTGCTTGGAATTTGCATTAGACTCTTCACTATATTGCGACTTCTTGGATATGTCTCTGTCACTCGTAATAGATTTTTCAATTTTCTTAAAACTCTTACTCGTGTTTGTTTGCAATATATCTTCAGAAATTTGCGACGTTTTTGAAACAGTATCTTGAGTTATCGTTTTTATTTCTTCCTCTATAGATCCATTGTTAACGGTTACAGTATTGGAAGTCAATTCTTTTTCTTTCGCGATGGTCGCAGTTTGCACAGAGAGGTCTTGCGACGTTCTCGATTTCTTAGACAATTCTTCTACTAACGTATCGGATTCGGATTTCGCGTGATCAGGTACTGACGTATTTATTAATTCTAATTTTGACGATTGCGATACTCCGATCGATGATTCCTGATTTTCCAAGAGACGTTTCATCTTCATAGGATGACCTTGAATCCATTTCGATTCCATATCGCGCTGATTTTGCTTCCACTGCAAAATATCCGCTCTAGGCATTTTTTCTTCATATTTTCGAGATCTTAGCTCATGCTTCGATATATCGCTTCTTTTCGGCGACGCTATCGGATCCTTTTCTCGTAATTCGTCACATTTGATCAAGTCATCGGATTTTACCAAGTCAAGTTTGATCGAATCACCCTCGGATCTTTGTAAACATGACTCTATATGAGAGCCATCGTGCTGAGATTTATTAGATTCAATCACGGAGCTCTTAGAACTGTTACTGCGTATGTCGTAACCCTTCATAGGACCCGATAATCTCCTCGGTGATGAGCTGTCGGCACTTCTCTTTAATTTCGTTAAAATATTCCTCGTCGTCATTTCCGGATTAAACATATCTTTCTGCTTTTGTAATATATTCATTCGTTCCTGGCTTGCGTGTTGATGCAATCTTTTTATCCTATTAATAAACAATATACTTTAATACAAAAGCACTTGTAAGCAATTATACAAATTATTAATTATTTATATAAATTATTAATAATTATACAAATATTGCGCTTACTGGGTAAGTAATTCTTGTTCTTGTTGCAGTTTTAATAACAGAGCTCTCTGTTTCTTTTTTAAGGAACGACTGTCTTGCCCCGTGTCTCTCAACACACGCTTCTGTTCTTCTAATTGCGCCAATTTTTTAGTTTTGTCGTTTAATGTTTTCTCTTGAAACTTTAACAACTCCTTCATTTTATTACATCGTAGGTTCTCATCTCTTATAAGCTGTTCTATCTAAAAAAGAAAAGAAAAATGCACATTAATTAAATATTCAATTAATGTGTACAGTTACACACAAATATACATATATATAAAATAAAATACTTCTGAATCCATATACTGATTAATTGAGAACGTCACATCTCGAGTTGAGATACTAATTTCAGTCCCAGTTTCTGTTTTTATCGATGAGGTAGTTTCATGTAAACTAATCTCCGACATAGTCTTTATTCTGCTTGGTACTGATATATCATCTATTTGGTCCAAATTTTCGAATTGTTCGATCGAACTTAAAAACTGTTGAGAAATATAATTTTCCACTGAAGATGATTGTTCGTACATCTTTTCGTCGATTTCCAATATTTTGTCTTCCGCGTTTGGTTTGTCCGTGGATATGTTGGTTTGAGTCGCTATATCGTTCACCGTTTGAGTTTGTACTTCCGCCACTTTGACCACCGCTATATTTTCATAATTAATACCCGCCGATTCGTCGACGTTAGTTTGGTTTGTTAAAACGTAATACTTTTTGTTAAACTGTGATTCGTCGCTTGGTCTCGATAGTTCGGTGACATTTTTTTTCATACAGTCAATTGAATCCAATGCTGTTATAAAGATATTTTGGATATTTAATATATATATATATATATAAAATTCTCTAGTAAGATTCTCAGACAAATAATTACACTAAATAAAAATAGGCTTCTTACCTTTTTCAGTATTATTATCATAGCCATCTTCAGCAGTTCTCTCCAGTTCTTCATCTTTTTCCATTACTTTTTGTGAATTTTTTTGTTCCTGCTTACATTTAGTATTGTATAAACACTTTTCAACATCTATAACTTGCCTAAGGGACTCGTTAAAAGTATCATAAAGCTGCAGTTCTGCCCGAAATTGCTTATGTAAAGCTTTTGGATGCATCTGAAATTAATTTCAATATATTTTTATTTTTTTTAATGTTTGTATATTATTAATGTGATTGTATATTTGTTTGTATGTGTATATAAACATAACATATATATACTCACCAATTGTCCTTCCTCCTGCTCTTTCTCAGAATTTATTGTTGGTTTATACTTTGGACAGCTCGCATCCACTTCTGAATCACTACTTGGGATCAAGTTTCTTCTTCGTTTAGATCTGACAAAATTTACTGTTTCCGGCGTAGCTAAATCTTGAAATTCTTGTTGGAAATAACCATCTCTGAAAGAGATTCTTCTAACATCGAATAATACTTCCGGCAATATGCTGACATCTACGTTGTTCGAATCATCATTAGTAGTTGTTTCTTTACTAACGATGCTCCGGGAATATGATTCCTCGTCTTTCTTAGTACTTGTGCTCGTGAGCTGTCTCTCAGAATGTTCCGCATATTTCTCGGAAATTTTAATCGATCTGGCAAAATTAATGTTCTGTTTAATTTCCGTAGCCGTTTCGAGATCCTTACTTTTTGATACCTGTGTAGAATTTACATGATAAGCACGATTTTTTGAACTATTTATTTCAGACATGGATCCGATATCTTTCGATGGTCCCGAATTAGCACTGTGTTGCTTTCCTTCGATTTTGTTATTTGACATTTTACTTTTATCATACACTCTCTTTATTTGCTCCTTATAGGTACTATTTGATTTATCTTCCTTCAATTGTCTATTATCTAAATCAAATATATGATCAGATGTATTTGAATCTGATTTTGAGTCTTCTATCTCAGATCTTTGCTTCATATGGCAAGTATCTTTAGATTTAGTTTCAATATTTTTACATAAAACACTAATGTTATCTCTCAGTGTAATTTTATCCGATAGTGATTCGTTGCTCGATATTCGACCTATAGGATTATCTCTCAATTCTACAGACTGTGCATTGAAAAACCTTTGTCTTTTCTCATTATCTTTTTTAGTGGTGGAAATTATAACATTTTTATCTTTTAATTTCATCGACAGAAAATCATTACTTGTTGTAGCATAAAATAATTTATCATTTTTTGGTAATCTTACATTGCCTGTATTGCTTGCATCTTTTCTGGAAACATGTTTTGGGCTTCGACTGCGTTTTGTATGTTCTTGCACAGGTTCGTCCCTCTTTGCACACAAAGTATCATCTTTTTTCATTCTCTTAGATTTGTTTTCCTTTTCCCTGGAGCTATCTCTAACATGTTCCTTCTTTTTACATAAATTGGATGCTATAGATACATTTGGTGCTTTCAATGGCTCTATGTTTTCACAATTAATAATTGATCCATCTGGAAAGAAAAAGTCTAATTTTCTTTGTACTTTTTCACCAGTTCTTAACGATCTATCAGATCTATCAAGTGCAAATTCTTTTGCAGTTGTTTCAGACTTTGTTGAAGGCAGTTCCTTTGAGACGGAATTATCTATACTAGAGAAGTCCAATGTTTTTGGAGAGATTTTCAAATCTGGAACTTTCAGTGGTTTAATATAATCCATTTTCGGTACAATTGGATAGAAGTTCTGTGTACTATTTGTTTTTAACACTGAAGAAGTCAAGTTGTTTTTTGCTTGAGAACTTGGATTGTATATTTTTGCACTGGTGATACAATCTCCTAGCTTTTGTTTCACTGCACTAATAAATGTAAAAGGATATGGTTGAACAGGGTGATAAGATAGCAAATTTTCTAAACTCTTTATGTCAGGTGCAGAAACTCGTGAGTTGGCTAATTGATTTTTGATAGTTTGCCTTTGCGCTTCCAAATCTAATGAAATCTGTGTTGTCTGAAATGAAGAAATTATGTATAAGAATTTTAACATATAATTATATAGGAGAAAAAATAACAAAAATCACTCACAATAGCAGAGGTTTCGGCACGTTTAGCAATAACATCTGGATCCGAAAAGAAGACATATTTTTTTTTATCCTCAGGTTCTTCCTTGTGACTACCACTCTTCATATTTCTATTCTTGAACCATGTAAATAACATTCCATAGAATCATCATAGATAACATTCCATATTCCTTATGGTGCACATAAATATAATTGAAACACAACAGAGCTACAACAAAACAAAAAATATCACATTTACTTTTATATAAAAATATAAAATGTGTTAATAAACCGACCACAACTGGCAATGTTATTCTTTAGTTATTTATTCAAAATTCAGACGTTTCGTATGAATTTTATTATGTAGAAGTGTGTCAATTTATTTCTTAGCAGGTATGATTTTTATTTAATTAATTTATATACATTGGTTTACGCTATTTATCATTTTTTAAAAATGTGCTTTTTATTAATAATTTATCAACATTTATAATTATTACTTTTTGATCGTAGACTTGATAAGGACCTGAACTAAGGTCGAAACGTTGTCTGAATTTTGAATAAATAACTAAAGAATAACATTGCCAGTTGTGGTCGGTTTATTAACACATTTTATATTTTTATTTCACTGGCGACTCATAAATTACTCGTTACTTTTATATATTAAAAAAATAATGAAAAAAATGTTAGTACATTTTTAACTGAAGTATTCTATTTTTGTACCATTGTAATCAGATTTAAGAAATCACAATATATAAATTATTATAAATTATTAATAAATTATTTTACGATTTTTTATAAAGAAGTATAACAAATCACTAATTTAAATAAATTTATGCAGACTTAAAAAATTTGAATTGATTTAAAGAAATAAATTAAATTACTCTAGAACGCATTAAAAACCTATAAAGCATCCTTTCAATCTAACATTATTTTCTCGCTGATAAGCACCAATTAGACGGAGAACGAAACATAATATTTCATCGAAGAGAGTCGAGTCCTACGCACATACTTTGTTGATTCATGGCGCCATATTTTAAAGATTATTCAGCAAAGTGATAAAATTCTTACCACGAGCGTCTCGGAAAGATCGTGCTTTACTTTATTTTCTCTTCCGTACGAAGATCCCACATAACGCGCGCGCACCACGTCCTAGTGCTGGTATCGCGTTCTCAGCAGTTTATCACAACGGCCGTTTGTAAACTGTGGTCACGTGGTACGTTAGGACGTTAGGACCCGCTACTCGTTCGCGATCAAACATGGCAACCGCCGGGCAGGGAGGAGGGAGGAGATTCACGCACACACGGGATATAATCGATAAATAACGCGAACGCGCGAGAATCTCGTGGAGAACGCAAAGAAACTCGCTTCCTTTGCATCGCGTCACTCCGCGTAAATATTACATTTTTTTCATCTCGCTGGAACAGCGCACAGCTGTTTTTGACACCGCAGAATCCTTCGGAATTTGTCTCCCACTTTACCTTCTTTTCTCTCTCTCTCTCTCTCTCTCTTTCTCACTCTCTCTCTCTTTTACTCATCACTGTCACGTCACGAATCCTAATAAAACTTCTATCGCATGAATCTACAGATACGTACACGTTTCTTATCGGAGCATCGCTTCGTTTGTTCGTCCAATCACAGGTGAACATGTCACGTGTTGACTGTTGAATAGGGAATTTTTTTAGTTCTGAAAATTTTTCCAGTCGACAGCCAATCGTGTTTCTTCCTCGAACGATCGTGAAGTGCGCATTTATATGATCGGAAACTAACCAATCGCGTGTGTTCATAAAAATCTGGACTATAGTACTCGATTCTCGGACTGATATGTATGTATATACTATAGTTGACTATAGATTATTGTATATAAAGAAAAGAAGATATATTTGTTTACAAGATTTTTATGTAACAATTTTCGAAGAAAACGTAAAATAAATTTTTGATATATCAATCTCGTTTATCATTCATTAATTTTGTAGTATTATGTGGGTGCATATAATGATTTTATTTTTGTGTATATTTACTATATAACCGGTGCGCATCAAAAAGTCCTTTATTTCTAATTAATTCTATAACCTAATCTTAATCTTTTTTTATTTTTTATTTATTTATTTATATTACATATGACAATAATTAAGGAGTGACATCAGAAATTGTTGATCTGGATTAATCAACTAATTGATATCTCTTTATATAGATAATATAATGTCAATATTATAATTGTAATCTTTCGCACCATTCATGTTTAATTTATTTTAGAAGCAAATTATTTTTCAAGTTTCTAAAATGCAAAAAGATTATTTATTCATATTCATGGCAAATTATGTGACATATATTTAATTTAATAATCTGAGTTTTATTCATTTTTTCTTTATATGATTAATATAATTGAATTTTTCATATCTAAATAACACATTAAATTTATAATTGTTTTTACAGAAAAATGCCGGACATAAAAGTTACACCACTTGGTGCTGGACAGGATGTTGGACGTAGTTGTATTCTTGTTACAATGGGTGGTAAAAATATTATGTTTGACTGTGGAATGCACATGGGATTCAACGATGAGAGACGCTTTCCTGACTTTTCTTACATAGTCGCGGAGGGACCTGCGACCAATTACATCGATTGCGTTATTATCTCTCATTTCCACTTGGATCATTGCGGTGCCCTTCCATATTTCACAGAGATGGTAATTACACAACTTTAATGCTTAAAAACTGTTGTATAAGCGAGCTTCCTTTTTTTGATGTTCTTTCAAATATTTATACATCTATATTCATTTGAATATTTATACATAAATGGAAGATTAAAGGGCAATAGAAACCAGCAAAGATAAAATGTAAACCAAAAATTTTGATTCGATGATAATAAATCAAAATCTATGTGACATTACAAATTTTTTATTTGTACTCTAATATTTTTACTGGCTCTTATTGCCATTTAATCTGTGATTTATTATTAAAGGGGCCTTTGAGTTTATGTATTTATTTTTTATTTATACATCTGTTCTTCGCACAGGTAGGCTATACTGGACCAATTTACATGACACATCCAACCAAAGCTATTGCACCAATCTTACTAGAGGATATGAGGAAGGTCGCGGTGGAACGTAAAGGTGAAAGCAACTTCTTCACATCCCAGATGATCAAGGATTGCATGAAAAAAGTTGTCGCTGTCACGCTTCATCAGTCTGTCATGGTCGACCCGGAGTTAGAAATAAAGGCGTATTACGCCGGACACGTGCTCGGAGCGGCTATGTTTTGGGTCCGCGTAGGATCGCAATCCATCGTATACACAGGAGACTACAACATGACTCCGGATCGACATTTAGGCGCCGCATGGATAGATAAATGTAGACCGGATTTATTAATATCAGAATCGACGTACGCAACTACGATTAGAGACTCTAAAAGATGCAGGGAAAGAGACTTTTTGAAAAAAGTATGTCTTTTTGTTTTTATTTATTACCTATAAAGCATGATTTAGCTGGTTGTACAATTTCGATTTTATCATTTTTTGTGTTTTAGGTACACGAATGCATCGACAGAGGTGGAAAAGTGCTGATCCCCGTATTTGCTCTCGGTCGCGCCCAAGAATTGTGCATACTTTTGGAAACGTATTGGGAGAGAATGAATTTAAAAGTACCCGTTTACTTTGCGCTTGGTCTGACCGAGAAGGCTAACAATTATTACAAAATGTTTATTACTTGGACTAATCAGAAAATTAAGAAAACGTTTGTACAACGGAATATGTTTGACTTTAAACATATAAAACCGTTCGATAAAGCGTACATTGATAATCCAGGTGCGATGGTAGTGTTTGCCACGCCGGGGATGTTACATGCCGGCCTGTCTCTGCAGATTTTTAAGAAATGGGCGCCCAACGAGGCCAATATGGTTATCATGCCGGGCTTCTGCGTACAAGGCACCGTGGGTCATAAGGTCTTGAACGGGACGCGCAGAATAGAGTTCGAGAATCGGCAGATCGTGGAGGTGAAGATGGCCGTAGAATACATGTCCTTCTCCGCTCACGCCGACGCGAAGGGGATAATGCAGTTGATACAGTATTGCGAGCCGAAAAATGTTATGCTGGTGCATGGGGAATTCGCCAAGATGGAATACTTGAAGGAGAAGATTAAACAGGAATTCGGGGTCAGCTGCTATAATCCAGCGAATGGCGAGACTTGTGTCATCACGACCACTTCCAAGGTTCCCGTGGATGCTTCTTTAGCATTGCTGAAAGCCGAAGCGAAGAGATATTCGGCCTTACCGCCAGATCCGAAAAGACGGAGATTACTTCACAGTATTTTAATGTTGAGAGAAGATGGTGTCTGTCTCGTAGATGCGGATGAGGTAATCTTACTAAATCAACATTTAAAAATAATTGTTACATTCTATATTTTATGTTAATTGTGCAAATAAATTGATTGTTGTTATTCTTGTATGTATTTTATTAGGTTGCAAAGGCTGCGGGTATCACTAAACACGTAGTGAGATTCACGTCCACTGTGCAAGTAAGAGATCCTGGTCCAGCACAAGCCACAACTCTAAAACTATTACAACCGTTGAAAGAGAGATTATCCGGATGGACAGTCCAATTAACAGATGGCTCTATATCGGTTGAGTCCGTTTTGGTGAAAGTAGAAGGAGACGAAGATGATCAAAAGAGTGTTTATGTTTCGTGGACTAATCAAGATGAAGATTTAGGTAGTTACATTCTCGGATTTCTCCAAACAATGTTGAATTAAAACAAAAGAAATGTCGAACTAAGAAACTTCTTCGACCTGTGATACTGAAATGTAATTTTTCCGATTACTGTTGAAGGAACAATTATAAATACGCTTTGCGTATAGATACAGAGTTGAGATAAATATTTTTGAGTAAAGAAAGTATCGAGTGACTAGATGATAATATTATTTCTTATGTTTTGAATATTTTTGTGTATTTTTACTCTTGAATAGAATACGCATGAACAATATATAATGCACTTTTCACACATTTTTTCAAGCAGTTTTTTTTACCTATATAGTATTATCTGTAGTCTATATAGTTTATCATTTATATAGTATTTATAAGGAAAATAACATTATACTATGTGTCAGAACTGGTGTGTACATACAATATCTACCCTTTTTAACTTTTATTTGATATCCATCTCGCATTTTAATGAATCATTGGTAATTAAAGACATCTGATGTTTTGCTCCATGAGCTCGTCCCTTAACAAAGCGTCGCACACTTGGTTTACTAGTCCAATGATACTGTTATTTCGTTACTAATGTCATAAAAATTAAGCAATATCAATCAACAGATATCGACTGAAAGTTATAAATATTCGTTAGGTATTACATTGCGAAAAAAGACAAAATTGCTTAGTAATAGCAAGAATATATTGTATCATTTAAGAGCTGGTTGTATCATTTTTTAAGTAAATTTTATCCGACAGATAACATGTCGTTTTGTTTTAAACTTATCTGAAAAGAGACAAGGATGTGTTATCTGTCGGATAAAATTTACCAAGAAGTTAGAGAACAACCGGTCTTAAATATTATTTTTATAAAATAATGTATAGTTTATTGATAATGAGTAATTTTTAAGATGTAAAAGGGATGATCTTGCTCAAGATCTTATTTGATTTGAAAAGATAACTTTTAAATATGCTTAAAACTGCTCTTAAAACTGGTTTAGTTATATTTTACAGAGATATGATTCAAAGTATATGTTATATATTATTCTTTGATTATGTGTATATGTATATATGTTAATGTGATTATAATAAATATTTATTTAAAAAAAGAGGTATCTCAATCTATTATATATTAATAAATAAGTGAAATTTTCAAGATTTGTTATAACAGCATACAGCAATAAGTAAAACAGTAAACTTTTATTAACTATGAATATGCTTTCTAGATACAAAACGGTAAATAAGTACGCGGTGTACTCAACATACATGCCTCTTTTACAAAAAATCAGTACGATAAATTCTATTTTTTTTAATGCGACCAATTGATGATACAAATGAACAAAGAACTCTATAAGTGTACATAATATTAATGTCTAATACAGTGTTTTTAAACATTCATGCAATTGTTTAAAAAAAATCCTCCAAAAAGCTCTAATATTGCTACTTTGCAACAATACAAGAACAGTTTGTCCAATTATAATAAACAGAACATAATTAAATATAAACATAAATAGCCGTTCATGGATTATTTACTTAAATAATCTATAGAATCGTTTGTTAATTTAAACTCGTTAAATATTACACTAAAAGTTTATAAGTGAATTATAAGAAAATCCGTCTCGTGTGTTATGCTTAATTTAATACAGTCATTGGGCGCAATTATAATTTCCGTTAACTTTTGTATATAATTTATATATATATATAGGATCGCCTCGTTCACGCAAACTCGCCTTACATGATTATTGCACGTGAATCGATTAACAAATTTGAACTTGTATACAATGGAATTAACAACATGAAGATTGTTTTATAAATCTGGTGTATTGTATTCGCTATCGATAACAAAATGCCGTATATTTTATATGATATTATGCATATACGTGTATATATATTTATATATATATATATCTATATATATATATATATTATATTTCTGGTCCATAATACGTCTAATAATAAAAGAAAAAAAGAAAGTCGTCAAGCACTAATTAAAGTGCATGACTCAGAAATAATATCAGAATCAATATCATAATATGTAATATGAAGTCATGGAATTACATTAATCAATTAATTATACAATTTTTCTCGAATTGCAAGAACATGCTGTGAGTGTGATGTTCTTATACTTTTCGCATAACATAATTAAAATTTATTAATTGTTACAGTTTATAGAATCTATAAACAATTAATATCGGCAATTTGTAACGCACAATTTTGATAACCTTTACATTTGTGTATTGTATAGCTATTAATAATTATAAATTATATAACCATCACATGCGCTAGTATCTCAAAATTTTCCATTTATAATCGCTACGAGTTTAATTATCTATAGTTTTTTCCACATAATAAAATATGATATTTTGTATTTTTTTTACAATAAACATTATCCGTAATATTTTCACTTTATATTTAGTCTTCTGAGTAGCAAAGTATGCCATTTATATCTATATAGCAGTGCTGCATCCCATCTCTTTTAAACAGTCAGTAAATGCACTGCACTAACGCAGCTTATTTTTCGAAGTTATTTTTTTCCTGAACCACCCTGAAAAAGTACATTAATAGAATGAATAAAGTATATTTTAATATACTGTGTAATTAATAATTTACTAATATAAAACAACATTCTTGTTCTTCCGTATAAAATAGACTAAATATATAAAATCAATAATCAGCATTAAAAATATTGCATATCAATTGTGAATCACGCAAAATTTAAATATCTATTTAATGGAAAAATTTTGTGGAAGAACAATTTAAGATCTGTGAAAGATTGCGCATGACACTACTGATTATTAATAAGAAATGTTACACATCAATAAAATATTTCTTATTAATAGGACTTCTTGCATCATCTTTCTAATATCTCAATCTAATATATAGCTAAAAGAGAAAGTTAGTTCATGCTATTAAATTATGTTACAATTAATTATAAGCATGCATATTTAAAAAAATATCTATCGTTTTACACCAGACAGCAATTTGGAAAAAAATATACATGCAATATTTACAATAAAACACTAAATAGATAAATAATAAAAAATTCCATTTTCCTAGAAAGCAATTTATGAATCATGCACATACAATATTCGCTACACACATTAAATATGTAAATAAATAATTAAAAAAGCAACATTTTTAAAAATTAAAATTATTAAAATACTTAGCCTATATATTATTTATAGTTGATTGTATTCGAGATTTTACATCGATACATATAAAAATAAAAAGCAATAAAGCAGAATTTTTGTCGAAAGCTACAACAATGGTAATAACAATAATATGTATTTAGCTCTCTGAAAATTCTGTCTCATCGCTTTTTATTTTTCAAGCAATATATTAATACTAGACAAAAATATTTTAATAGAAAAAAAATGCAAAGCACGTAATATTACGAAAATAAATATTTATTATAATTTTTGAAGCTATTTTACCATTGTGTTAGTATTTTAAGCTCACATAAAATACATAGCAAAAAAAATAAATAAAGAGCGATATGTAAAATAAAAGTATGTTAAATATTGCTATGAAAAATAATTATTAATTGTTATAATGATTAATTAATTTAATGAATACACTATTTTTATCTTTTTCGCGCAGTGTACCCTTTACTCCAGTGTTTGTGCTGATAAAAATTCTAAGTATGTACATTTTTTAAACATGTTACATTTGTCTTTGGTTTTTAAACATATATAACGCATATTACTCTTTTTATTGATCGATGCAGCTTTATAATGATAATTTTATATTATCTTATATAAATAAAATATATCAACTATATTTACCTGATTTAGAAATTACATATATGTATATATAAATTATGAATTATGTATGGATTAAACAGCCAGTTTCGTAAGTCATAATCGGCAATAATCAAAGATGGGAATAGAAATTATTTTTCTAGCCATATTATGTGCCAAAAAACACAAGATGCAAAAAGACATTTATATAATATCATAGTCACAAAATAAAATATATAAAGCCAACAATAACCACTGTAAAACATATTTATGGAATATAAAAATATAAATAAAATCAAGTATAAACAAAAATTACACGCAACTAATAATATTAAATATATTTTATGAAATTAAAAAAAATTATATATGTGTATACATTACAAAAGTATACATTATTTGCATAAATATAAATTTAAAAAAAATTGGAAAATATAAAATGTAATTAAACAAAAAATTTATTTTATAACTTATCATTTTTCGCACAAACATCAACGCATAAAAAATGTATACAAAATGTATGTTCCAAATAATAAACATAGACTAACAGTACTATTAATATGGCCTATATATTTACTGTGTGACATATTTAAAGACATTTTATAGTATAGATTGCATTATGTAGATTTTGCTTTTTATTATAGTTTTCATATTATTGTTCAATAAAAATATATATTCTTTTATGTGTATTTCCATTTTTATATAATTTATAGAATATTTTTAAAATTTATTAAATCGTGATAATATAATTATAAATCTAATTGGTTAAGAAAAGCTGATGGAATTTAAAAAATTATGACATTTTATAACATTGGCTTACATCAAAAACTATTAGAAATTTATTGTTATATTTTATTAAATAAAAAAGATAAAATATAATAATATAAATACAAAAATTGAAAATATTTATGAATATGAATGTCAAAAATTTAATGTCACAACAGAATAATGTGAGATGAGAAACTAATTCATAAAATAAATTGATAAGACCTGACATGAATTGTTCTAGCGGTAATCTACTATTAAAATTTTTCAAAAGGCTAGGAGAAAACATCTCAGTATCTCATCTTTAGATTTGCATACCTGCGAATCTGCGCCGTTTTGCCATGGTTTTCTTAGTGGACTGTCGAAACAATCAAAACAATTAAATTGTTATTGATCACAGAGCAAGTATTTGAACAAGGCTATTTTTTCTTATGAGTCGTAAGAATTGGACGGTGATCTGTGATTGTGAAGTATTAACAATATTATGTACGTATAAATATTATCATATAATTAAATTTTTTTTATACTGATACAAACACTGGGATAAAGACTACTGTTAAAATCACAAATTTCTCATTTGTTTTATTTTAAATTTTAAAAAAAGCCCCCATATTCAGTCAAAAAATAATCTCACATCTGATTTACAGGTCATTATTATAATATTATACATATCTTAAATAAAAATCGTATTGTTTCATCGCTTAGAATATAAAAAGTATCAAAACGCTCCTAAATGCTTGTTTTATTGTCTAGTATTATATATATATATATATATATAATGCATATATGTAAATATGTACATATACACATATATACAAAATATATATATGTATAATATATATAAATAATATATATAAAAATTACATATATATATAATATATATACATATATAGTAAGAATATATATATATATATATGTATATATACATATGTATATAAAATAATATATAAATAATATAATAATATTTTGTAAATATATAATTTTTAGATATATAGAAATGTAAAAAATGCGCTGCAAATGTATAACATAATATCTACAAATCTCGTAATTTTTTATGTATCTTGCCGAGTTTATCATTATTTTAATTGATTACGTGATTGTATCTAATAAATTGCACAAAAAAATAAATAAATACTATATATTTTTAGAGATAACATAACAAAAGAATATTTTTCCATAAAAATTAAAAATTTAAATCTAGTACATTTGTTTAAGCAACATTAATGTACTAGTGCATATACTTATTATTTTATAGCACGTCTTCTAAATAAAAATAATAATAATAATAATTTTGAGCTATACAACAGAGTTTAAAAAATTAATTTCTTTATCTACATTACTTTTACCATTACTTTCCAAATCACATGCTACTTGAATAATAATGTGGTTGGCTCTTTTTTGCTCTAATAACCACAATAATAAAATAATACGTTAAACTATACAAAATCAATCTACACAATAAAAAAGTATTGCTTAAAGATATATAAGCTATCGAAACAATATTACTTAAATAGCAGAGAAATGATAATAATACTCAGGAAGACTTAGTATTATCACAAAGAATATCTATCGAAAGTATATATATACATATGTATATTACAAAGTAAATATTTTTCAAAGTTTCTTACATTTTCAATATTCTTACGTTTCCAATATTTATTATTGCAGTATAATTTTTTCTATATTCTCTCATCATTTCTTTTAATCATGTAAATTATGCATCATATAAAAAGAAATCTCGTATTAGAGCATCATGCAGTAATATGTAAATTAACTTTAAAATACAAAAAATATTTTTTTTTTCTTTTTAAAAATGGACAGATTTAATTGCAAAAAATTGATAAATACTCAAATAAAATTATCATTTTTACAATGTCAAGAAATATTGTGTAAAAAAACTTTATATAATATTCTTTGTAATATTGAGCCCTAATAAATATATTTCATTTCAATAATCAACTGAAGTGCACCTATTACAATAATCGAGCCAGTAACATTTCTTTTCTGTCTCAGACTTATAAGTTTACCTTCCTCTTTTTCTTGTGCTTTTTATGTTGCTGGTTCCAATTAGCCTGTGTGTTGTGATCTGTCATATGACAAGATTTGGAGGAGTATTTTGTAGTAAGGGAGCTGTTCTCAATTTCTTGTTCAGACTGACTGACCAAATTGACAGGCTTGGTTATGGAACAGTTTGCAAACTCTGTATTCTTGAGCAGAGTACTTTCTAATGCAGCTATCAGAGCGTCAGACGATAGGGGAGGCTGTTATATTCCAGATTATTGCATTATATATTATCTGACTATTTAAAGGAAACGGCAATTTATCAAATCACAATTAACAATTCACAAATGTAATGAGAATGAATACAACACGTCGATAAAAATTTGCAAAATTGCCGTTCTATATATAGATATTAACACAATTTTATAATTGACACACAGTAATCAAATTGCTAATAAAAATATGTAATTGAAATATAGCTAGATACTTTTAAGAATACAAAAAATCGTTTTTTATCAACATATTATATAAATAATATTTTTTTCTGCAATATATCTCAAGCAAATTAATCACTGTGTTGACTAGAGCTCCAGGGGTATACATAATATAAAACAGCTTAGAATATATAACCAGTGACAATTACATCAATACTTTTTTTTAGCAAGCATGAATATATAATATTCATGGAATATTTTTTTCAACAAATTCGCAAATGAGCGTTTGTAATACATAATTCTATTGCAAAACTGTATATATTTAATAAGATTCTAGATAAATAATGATGTGGCATTTCCTCATTTGTTCAATTAATATAAATATATGTGATTTTAAAGTTTTAAAACAAGAAGTATTAATTATAATTTCACAGATCACAAAGATCTTTTGTCTCTATTTTTCGTACACATTATATGTGTACACATAGCATAGATAAAGATATTCCTTTCTTTTTTTATGATATATAAATAATGTTATTAAAAAATTGATAATTTCATATGAGTTTTGCATAGAAATTGCAGAAATAAGTTCTTAAATAGTCCTTTATCTCTTTTAATTATATAATATAAAATCTATAAGATAGAATAAAAAATTGTTATTAAAAAATTGAAAAAAATTTTAAATATTTATATCTCATAGTTTCAATTCGTCATATCAAAAATAAAAATATACATACATATTAAGATACTATTTATGTGTGTGATACATTAATATATTATCAATTTTGCAATAACAATTTTCATACTGCTTTAGTTTTATCATATATACAAAAGAACAATCACAATCAGGCAGCTGTTAATTAATAATTATTGGCATTAAATTTTCTGTGATTAGTGAAGTATTATGTCAGCGTTTTGCAGCATAGCGCAATACCTTACGCTTGTATTAAAAAAATTTTGTTACTATTTGTTGTTATAAAAGCTATATATAGTATTTCTGATAAAGAAGGCACCATATAAATAGAAGTCAAATAAACCCTTACTAGTAGATACCAACCTCGGATTGAAGAGAATCTGATGTAGGAGGACCATTCAGCATAGACTGCTCTGAGCTGCTACAGCCACCGCAAATTTCGTTCTAGAAATGATAAAAACATTTTATTTTCCATAGAATTTACTCGCATTATTATTTTAAATATTTATCGTTATATATTAATTGCAAGTAAAGAGATAAAGATTACGAAGATTTTAAAGATAATAATTGCTTAATTCTTCAGCATTTTTTTCATTATTTTTTTATATATTAAGCCAATTTTATATATTAAGCAACAGAAAATTAAATAATACTATAAACAAAAATACCTTAAGTTGGGACATTTCCTGTTGAAGCTGCGTGACAAGACTTTTTTCGTATGCTAAACTCGTTTCGCTAGTTTCAACAAGGGAACGTAATTTCGTAACTTCAGCATCCAATGTCGCCCTTTTACTGCATTCTACTTCCAGCTCCTGCGATAATCTAGCCTTCTCCTGAAACAATATACGAATACAACATAATAAAGCAGCATTACCAACATTACATTTTTAATTTTTATTCAAATAATATCATACTACACACATGTGTATTAATATAAAATTGTTATTAATATGCGATATCAATAAGAAAACATAATAAGACAAAATAATAAATTCTTTTTTACCTCTTGTAATTGTTCTAAAGTGGCCAGTTCATGACTATCTAGTTCTCCAAGAGTACCTTTTTCCGCGGTTTTAAGTAATTTTTCAACGCGATTCTGTTCTGCATGATCTTCTGTCTCTCTCACCCTCTGCTTAATTTATATCAAAAAATAATGAAAAAAATGCTGCAGAATTAAGAAATTATTACCTTTAAAATCTTTGTAATTCTTACCTCTTCGCTTGCAATTAATTTGGCTTGCATATTGTTAAGTTCTACTCTAAGATTCACCACTTCGTTTTCTTTTTGTCGAAGTTGCGACTGCCATCTTGTTTCCTCGGATTCTATGTGACTCTGTAGTTTGTTAAGCATACCTTCCTAAAAAAGATAAGTAAAATTTTAAATAAACACACACACACACACACATTATATATATATATATATATATATATGTATATATGTATATATATGTGTGTATAATAAAATATTTGATAAAAAGAACCCACCGTATCATCGATAATCTGTTTGTAATGTGAAATCATGCTTTGTAGGTTTTTATTTTGCCTTTCCAATTCTGGATTTATTTGATCCTTATGTGTCTGTTTTAACTCATTTATAATAGTGCTTACTTCATCTTCGAAAGTTTTAAGCCATTGTTCATGAGTTTTCTCAGACACTTTAATTTCTGGGAATATCCTCTGTAGAAGAGCCTTAGTTATTTCTTCTTGCTCCTCTTTGACTTTTTGTTTTGTTTCCTGATTAAATCAAAAGAAATAATATTATACAAAAAAGAAAGATTTAATATTTAAGAAATATAATAATTAATATTATTAATATTATGAATTATCCGGAAACAAATTTAACTTTTTTCTATCATTAATAAATAAAATAATATTTACATTAGTTAGTGTTTACTATCCATGAAATAATTAAGATAAAATGATAAAAGTTTATTAAATTAGTATATTATGATAAATACTATTGTAATAGTTGAGTTTATGATAAGTCGAATAATATTATTTGAAATAAGTATAATAGTAAAGAGAGAACATACTTTGATATCTTTTTCACCATTAAATTTGGCACGCGATTCAGCAGCAGTAAGAGCTTCCATCACTTTCCAATTCTTTGTGCGTAATTCCTGTGTGTAATATAGAAAATTAAGAAAAACCCCGTAAATAATAAATTTTATGCTACTATAATAAATTATAAATTTTCGTGCTTAAAAACAATTTTATGATAAAAAATGATAAAAATGAGAATATGCTGCATGTGCGGTTTATATAAGAAAAGAAATTAACAAAGTAATGAAAGCAATAAATATGTACTAATGTGTTTTATATATAAATTGCAATTAGATTCAGGCTAAAAGTATATATGGAGAAAATATAACTTAACATATATAAAATCTGTCAAGTATAAAAAATATAGGAAAATATTTTAATTCAATAAAATACTTACATTATTTTTGGACTTCTGGACTTCCAAAGCTTCTTCTAGTTGGTTAATAAAACGTTGATGTTTGTTTGCATCATTTTCTAATACATGTATCCGTTCATTTACTTTATTGAGCTCTTCCTCCTTATGCGTTAACTCAGTTTTTAATGACTCCAGTAAAGCTTTCTCTTCCCTAAATATTTAAAGAATAAATATTTCATAGAGATCAGTTAACTTGGTTAAAATATAACAATTATACAAGATGGAATGAAAATTTTGTGTATATACATTGTCAAAAAATATGTATTATGTTAAATAAAAAATCACATATACATACGAATTAATATGCGGAGGTTCGGTAGTAACGGCTAATATATTTGTAAGGATTTTTTCTTGCTCACGCTGTTGTTGAAGCTCCTTCTGTTTTTCTATAGCATCTGCAAGCTGCACATATATAAGACATATATGTTAATATCTTTAGATACATATCTTATAATTTGAAATATATACCGATATCATAACCATATTTATAAAAATATACATAAAAATTGATTTAAAGACTAAAAAAAGTAATAAATAAATAATACTTCAACACGCAGTCTATCATTTTCTTCCTGTAGTGTCATAATTCGAAATTGTGCTTCTCCCGCTTTTTTCTCACTGTTTTGTAGTCTATTGATTTCAGTTTGTAGAGCTTTCAATTCGCTCGTAGTTCCATTGGCCTCCTTGATCTGAGTATGAGCATTAGTCAATTCCGCTTGTACGCCTGCCAATGTCTCTTGAATCCTTTGCATCTCGTTTTGATACTTGTTCGCGTTGTTCTTCGCCTCTTTCAAATTTCGTTCCGTTTTCTCAAAATCGACCTTCAACATATCCATTTCCTTCTGCATAGAATTCACTTTGGATTCCATACGCGTGGCTTGCGCGTTGGATTGTTGCAGATCGTTCAGTACGATGTTGAATTTGTCCTGAGATTTTTTCAATTCATCCTCTTTATTATTCAAAGCGGTTGTCAAAGCTGTTATTTCGACAGCTTCCGATTTCGCCTCATTTAACGAAACTGACAATTCTGACTTTAATTTCATCAGTTCAGCTTGAGCCTTGCCAAGTTCCACTTTTAAAGTAGGCGCTTCATTGGCTTCACTTTTCACAAGATTCAACTCGGCCTGCAGCGAATTTACTTGCTTTTGCAACTCCTGTTCATGCCGATGCGCGTTTTTCAACCTGTGATCCAAGTCTGCATGTGCACAATGGGATTCCTAATTATCAAGGAAAAGATTCAATAAAAAACAACTAAATTTATATATCTTTTTTAAACTCAACTATAAATTATTACAGAACTCACCTCAAGTTGCCTGGCAACGTCCTGTAGCCGATCGCTCGTTTCCTTGAAATGTTGCAATTGTGATTCTGAATGCATCAATTGACCTTGCATTATAGCCAACTGTTGACGTAACATCTCTATTTCCGCAGTACTGCTCTCGCAAGTCGCTTGCAGCTCGTTTTGCAACTCCTGCACCTCTACGTGTTTCTGGGCCAGCTGAGTCTTCAACGCGTTCTCGTTCTCGCGCATCTGAGCAAATTGCACTTCCATTTGCTTACGCTGTGCCATCAACTCCTGTTGCAAGTGGCCCTGAGTTTGTCCTTGATCCTCTTGCAATTTATGAATGATAGCCGCATCTTCGTTCACTTTGGTTTGCAGCTGTTCGATTTGCCTGGCGAAACCTTGTTTTTCCGCGGCATGGCTTTCCAAAATATGTTGCATTCGAGTGTGCGAGGTCTGAGTCTCTGTAATTTTGGCGTTCAGCGATTCTTCAAGCTGTCTGACGTTCGCTAAAAGCCGAGATTTCTCAGAATTAAACTCAGCTCGTAATTCCTTCAATTTATTTTGGAAAGCCACGCTCGCTTCGTGTTCATCAGCCAACGCTTTTTCCTTCTCCGCTAATTGCTTTTTTAGCTTGATAACAGGATCGGCACGACCCTCCGTCCATTCTGAATGCTCTAACGGGTTGTCCTGCTGCTTATTCAAGAGTTGATTAGTGAGAATCTGTATTTCAGATCGACTAAGCTCAGCCTTCTGAATACATAGCATCAATAATTCAACATTGACAGCATCTCCATCTAGAAATAAAAAAAATGAAATTAATAATATCTTGAATTTTTCATTGCAAAAAATTTTCATTTTTTATATACTCTGCTATAAAAACTATTTACGTTGAAAATAAAAGTTTATAGATAATACGGATGAGTCATGAGTTTTATATAAGAATATAATTTTTTTATATAGTTAAATTTGCAAAAAGTGTAGAAGTTTTTCAATGTTTATAAATTACGTTGTTTTCAAAATATATCTAAGATTTGTTACATTATTTATTTTAAAGATTTACTTCGTATTACAGCACTACCGATACTAAGCGCACGGACAATGACCTGTGTATGAGTGTGGAGGGGGAAGTGATCCTACCTCAACCACATTCCAAAGCACTTCAAAGGAATTTGCTTGCTTTGCTTTGAACAGATTCTTCACATAGTTTACATGAGTTTTATGGGACTTTAATTTATATTTTTTTATGTAAACTAATTTATTTAGAAAATTCACAAAAGCGACATTTATGTATTGTAATCGCGATTTTATAACCAATTTTTTTCATATAAAATGTATATAAATCATGATACAAATATATCTCATATTAAAAATATATCAAATATAGAAATGTACATGTGTGAATATTACTATCAGATAATGTAAACTGTAAAAACAAGAGCTTGCAAGTGTTATAGCATACAGGAAGAAGTAAAGTCATATTTCCAATCAATTAAATAGTAGACTATAGACTGTAACATCAGGTTAGATATTGATTTGCTCTCTGTAAGAAACACACACACAGATTTAGATCATCTCCAAGGTACTATACTTTTGTCATTCACTATTGAAATGGATTATTGATTTAAACAGGTGTGACTATAGAGATAAGCATGAATTAAAAGTAACAGAAGTCTCAAATAATATAAAAGCAATATCTAAGAAAAGTAATTGTGAAGAAATAATACAATATATAAGCTTAAAATATAAATAATTATATCTTTTTGCAAATAATATGGCTTACCAATTTGAGATAAAATGTCATTCTTTCTTTTGGTCTTTTTGGGCTCCTTGTTTGATAGTTGCTGGACCACAACTTCTTTAATAACTTCTCTTACTTCCTTAACTGGCGTCTCTTTCTGCTGCTCCTTCACTTCTTTCATAGCTTCTTTATTAGAGAACGCATTAGTATGAGCATTAGAGTCCTGTTTCTCATCTTTAGTGTTTTCATCCTTCTTCTTTACAGTGTCTTTGTTATTTTTCTTCAATTTTGTTGGTGTATCCTTTGGTGATTTGTTGGCTTTCTCTGCTGTCTCCGTTTGAATAATCTGCTGAAGATTCTCTCTCTGTATTGTAACAAATATATATTGTTATTATAATATTATATTATTCCTGCAAAATAACTAAATGAAAAAAACTCGAGAAAACAGATGGAATATATTAAAAGCTCCAGTTATAAGCAATATAAAGAACCCATTGTTATCATCTGAAATATTTATTAACATCTCCAGCATTGTTAATGTTTCATGAATAATTGATATACTTCTTGTTAATAAACATTTTAAACAATCTCCAATAATTGTATATACATTTCCATAGACAAATGATTTTTTCAAATAATAGGAACAAAGAAAATTAATAAAAAAAATCAATACACACACATACACACATACATACACACAATAGCAGATATGATAACAATCTTAAAGAATTGTAATCAATGCTTTACAAAGCAGTTAACTTTGCTTTTCTTTCAGCAACCCACTATTATATTTACAGCCATTAAATTATAAAGTAAAGCAAAATGCAAAGTATAGTTAAATATGCGTGATGCAAGAAATTGTGTAAGAAATTGTGCAAATGATCATCACTCACACTCTGACTCCGTATGAGTTCAAGGTCATCCTTTGGATGAATGAGGTCAAAATGATTAGCTTCTGCCAAGGGAAGTTGTAAGGGATTCAATTCAGTCACATTGACCAATGGCTCGTCTTTATTTACGAGGATTGGCTTTATCTTTTCAACTTTTCCTTTCTTCTTATTGCCTTTGTTACTCTCCTAAGAGTTAATGCAGATATACAATGCTCTCATATTATTTTGATCCAGAAAGCAATGTGTTAAAAAAGGAGATATCAAGCAGCATACTCAAAAAATTTCATGTTATATCATATAACAATGGGCATACACACATAACTTAATTAATCATTATATTATACCATAATATTTTATATGTTTTACATAATAGAATGTAATTTAAATAATTACTTTAAGTTATTGACGACTTATATAAATTGTTGATAAATGTGTTACATTAAAATTTAATAAAATTATAAAAAAATTAATATAATAATTGATAATTAATTATTGCTAGCGATTTATCATTAAGCCATTTTTCACCTTATATTTATTTTGTCCTCTTGTCGAGCACATAAACCTGAAATTTATCATTTCCATCATATCATTGTTTTAATTATTTTTCAATACTTTCTTTATAAAGAATGAAAGTAGAGTTTATAACAATTACAATGAAAACATTGCATGTACAATTGTAATATAAAAAATTAAAATATAAAAAGTTGACTAAAATTCTATGGCAAAAATCCAATTTTCTAACTTGGTAAAGAGATTTGTCATGTCTGACTCTTGTAATCTAAGTGATAAGATGGTCGAGGAAGAGAGAAAAAGAGAGAAAGAGAAAAAAAAGTGAAGCAATATCATCGGAATGCTGTTGCATGTATGATGAAGTTATTTTTAGAAAATAATCTTGAACTCTTTCAGAGTTACTTATCAATGGGACACATGTATGTAAGAAATAATCAACTAGCAGCCTAAAGATCCAATCAAAATAATGTTCTTAATATAGAACATATTATTGAAAAATTATATCTACGAATTCTTTCTTATTATTTAGTAATTTTTATAAAACAATTTTAATAAAAATTTTTTAAAAATCCAATAATATTTAGTTCATACACGATTTGGCAAATAGTAACCTCTCATTTTAATAAAGTATGTGTGTGTATATCTTTCAGATAACTTACCAATACATCATTTATATAAATTTGTTAAATAATGTTGAAGAAAGTGATAAACTTTGATCTTTTAAAATAACATTTATGAAAGATAAAATATCGTTAAAAAAATCTGTATTTTATAAAATAAAAATTACTGTAAATTGTTTAAAGAAAATTAAAACAATTGAAAGCAGTAATAAAAAAGTGACATACAATATATTTTGCATATGTCACTTATATGTACTATAATAAATATGATTTTATAATTTATAATTGGCTTTATATCAAATCGCAATTTTCTCTAGAAAGAAATGTGATAGAACAAAATTTATTTAAAAAATTTGTAAATATTCTCAAAGAAACAAAACTTATTAAATAATAGTAATTGACAATATTCGATGACACAATACAAAATATTATTCCATATTTGTTTTTACATCAATGCAAGTTTAATGTGAGTAAATCCATTTATATATTATGAAAAAGATTTTACCATGTCGCATTATATTGTATCATATCATATAATATGGAACGTGATCTTAAATGTGAAGAAATTTATAGTATCTTATGTGGATTCTTTGCTGTAAGTTATTCAATGCCCATTATTATATAATGTATATATAATGTACAAGAATTTATATAAACTGTCAAATTATATCATATTCATATTGTACATAAAAACTTATACAAAATTTGCTGATCACATTCATGCATATTGTATAATTAACATATATTGATATTTATTTAAATATTCTTATGTACAATATGAATATGCGTAAATGATATGAAACATTTTCTTTTTTTTAATAATTCTTTTATCTGTTATGTATATTCATAACCCATATTAAAGATTGTAGTGTTGTTATTATTAGATGGATTTTGAAAATGTAAAATTAAATGTGAAATAGTAATTATTATATCAATTTTATGTGTAGATGTGTGTCTTATATGACAATAGAATAAAAATATGTGACATTCAGCCTTGTTCATAAATCTCTTTTCAGTTAGATAATGATATGTCATATTATGTGTCACCTAGGTTATTGTATTTCATGCATGAAACATATAAGCATTCAAATCTTGAATACTTTAGCTTTATATACACTTCTTTAAGGAACTAATCATAATTATAGTACATCTGCATGTAAACATAATACAGAAAATATATAAATATTAAACATACATACATATACAAATATGTACATTTATCTAATAATTAAAATAGATTTGTGCAAGCATCTTTCTTATAACAATATTAAAGAGATAATCCATACCATTAATTTTGTTTGATTTTTATGGATTGCAGTCTCTTTAATAAATAACAACAATAAATTTTAATAATAAGTTGCAAGCTTACTTGTACTGGTGGTTCAGGAGGCAGTATTTGGGGAGTCTCTTCAAATTGTACATGTTCTGTACTTTCATCCTTATCATCCTTTTCATCTTTCTCTTCTTTCTTCTCTTTTACTTTCTTCCCAGCCTTATTTTTGTGTTTCTTTTCTTTATTTTTATCCTTTTTATCTGGAAATTTGATGAGTTTTTAAGACATAAGATATTATACAAAATATATTTTTGTTACATTTATTACTTCATTAATTTATCTATATTATATCAATTATGTTATTTAATTTCTACCTAAATAAATCTTTTTTAATTTTTATTTTGGAACCACATTATATTTCACATGCATTAAAATGTTTCATCAAATTGAAAATTTGATTTTACAGAAAAGATAGTTTAACTGACATACTTGACAATAAATCATCAGGAAGCTTCCTCTGCTCGGCGATTGCTTCTTCATAAGACTTCTCTTTTATACCAAACATTGATATAGAAGCGATAACTGCAGCAGAGATGACGACAATTCCAATGTACACAAGTCCTGTCTGGATATCCATTTTCACTCTCTTATCTACAAGGCATTTATCACATCTTACTCAATATTTTATAAAGCAAATTATATTTATTATTAGTTGTTAATGCACAATTTTCTTTCTACTTTCTCACATTTTCTTATCTTTCTAAATATCATCAGCATTACATAGTCCAAATGTATTTATATAACTGTTTGCCCTTTAGATCTATCGATATACACTGTTGAAAGATTCCACATAAATCGTCAAGAAAACACATTAATACTGATATTTGTAAGAAAAAAAAATGCCCTTTACTCAACTATTATAAATAACAAAAGACTAAAGAAACAATTAACTGTACATACGAGTGAAGAATAGACACACTTTGAGAAAAAACAAAAGTGAGCGCAAACGATGAATAAATATAATAATACTCCGCAAAATTTCCTCTGAGAAGAAACGAATCGAAAATCGCGAATCTTACACGCTGGTGAATCTGTCCTTGAGAAATGTCCTAATAGCACGACGGGACTTCCATCGTGTATACGTGTGCAGAGGCGGACTGATAAAACGGAGAGTTGGCAAAATTTTCGGAGCGGCGAAAAGGGATCCCCGGGATTCGAGGTAACAGGACGATGACATATGGATGATAGGGCGCAGCGGGGGTCATCGACACACCGTCGTCGTCGTCGGGGATTGATCGGCTAGGTATACCGGCGTATTACGTCGCGTCAACACGTTTAACGGTGTTTAACGACGACCGGCACGCCGCGACGACCACTTACCTTTTTACGAGGCTGCTGTTTATTATTCCGCGGTCTTCCGGGAACGGAACCGAGACGACAACCTCCTAAGATGGGCAGGATCGTCGCGGGATCAGAAGACTTGCCACGACTTCCTCGCCGCGAACGCGATTCGCGAGAATTCGTACGAGCGAGCACGACGAAGCTGTGCGAATTATTACACGCGCACGACTCGATCCCTCGTAGCGCTATGGCGGCCGGACGTAGAGCGAGCTGTGCTAGGCGCCACAAGCCACGCCTATCGGCCACCCGCTCCTCTCATTGGCTGCCGGCCGCTGCCACGTATGCAAGGGACGACGGCGCTCATCCGCGACCCGGCCGATCCGATTCTTATTTTGTATATCGGCTGTATCGGAGCCCGCAACCGGACGACGAATCGATCTGATTTTTAATTATTCGAACTGCCTGTCAGAATTATGTGCGAGACGCCGATGCTACGCGCATTTGCACTTTTGCACGCGTGTCATCGAACACGCGTCGCGACGTCGGCCTACGTCGACGAAATTAGCATATACACGGTGTCCGTGGATGCACAGTTACTTTCACTTCCGCTGATACAATAATTCATCAGAGATCTCGTTCTAATTATCAAATCGTAATAAGTTCTTATATTTTTCATGAAAGAATTTTCTATAATTGAAAACAAGGTAAAAAAATATAAGAGAGAGAGAATTTTTGATAGAAAAGTCTCTAGTTGATCTAGTGATTTTTTTACAAAGTTAAAATCCTGCTCGTCCAGTGACATTTCTCCGTTTGACGTTTGACAGCTCGGGGAGGGGAGGTGGCGCTGTCATCGCGGCCGTCGTCGTCTCTGTTGATGGATTCAAGATGGCTGCGGAACATCGTAGCGGAGAATATTTTAGCAGTCTCGACGAAAACGCGTAATTTTTTACACCCGTGACGATTCGTTTATTGCGTCGGCCGCGTATCTCAGCGTCGACCTCGTCGAGGCATCCTCGAGGTATCCCACGACGATCGCCCGAGGCAGAGCCGCGAAGAGAAAAATGGCGCTCTGTGACACTAGCTGATTCTCGCGAAATCTACCTCCGATGTCATTAAGGAGGATGATTTCTCAAATTTTCTGGCGTCTTCGCTTTTGATCGAGGCAAATCCAACTCTTGCGGTGAGTCTCGTAGAATCGTCGCCTTTTAAATCCCCCATCGTGCGATTTGCATCGTAAAATGACGATTAACGAGTTAACATTGAAGTTGACAATTTTATACATCGCGCCTGTAATCGTGTATGTACATAAAATTAGAAAATTTGCGAAAGATATTTTGTATAAAAGATCTGTAAGTACGTTTTAATATAGAGAAACTCGTATTTTGCAAAAGAAAAAAAATTATGACGAAGAAATCGTAAAAAATTAAATGTCATGAAATGTAGCTTTTAACATTATATAAATATCCTATGACTATATCAGTACTATACTTATTATTGTAATAATACAACATATAAAAGAAGCAGAACAAAAGATGTGCATTGTGAAGGTAACTTCATTGGTAACATTCACTAAATAGTGCTGTGCACAGTATCATTAGCAGCTGCTGCATATTGCTGCAGCAGAAACAATACATATGTCACTTATCAGTAGTTTAAGCTGCATGATATTAACAGATGACATTCAGAATTGTCATATATATTTTTTTCCTTTTTTAAATCTTTCTATTTAATTTGTCGAGTAAAAGATATGCAATTTTATACATATAAGACATGTATGATTACATTCAATAGCAAAATTGTTTTTATATATATGTATATATTTAAAATATTTTTTTAATTTGTGGATTAAGAGATATGCAAATTTTCTATGTGTAAAACATGATAAAAGAAATATATATTTATTTTATATGTACATATAATATGTAAAAAAATTTAATTTTTCAGTATACCCTATATTACAGAAAAAAAATTATATATATATATATATTCTTTTTATATTTCTTGATATATCAATATTTCCAATTTATTTGTCTCATTTATTTATCAGCACAAGTAATATAGATATATCAAAATACTATTGTTATTTTTTTCCCAATACTATTAGGTCATCAATATGACTCCTCAATTGAATCGAAAACGTGGTTCGTCCGTCAGCTTTACCAGAGCAAGGGACGACAGCGAAGATGCCGAGGACGAGATTCACATATCTCTGGCGCCATACATACAGACATACTTGGCGCACAGCAGTCAGGGATTAGGATGCTGCGGTATCAATCTACCTGTACCGTTCGAACGTGCAGCACCACGTTCGTGGTGGAATCCTAGATTCGATTCTGAGATCCTCGAGGAACAGTTTAGGAGAAGTGCCTTTCCTCAAATTAGATTAAGATTTCGGTTCGTATTACGAATTGCATTATGTACAGGGTGTCCCATATTTTTTCAATAAAATAAACTGGTATACAAACATTTTATTTATATCCATTAAAAACTGCAGATTTTCCTCTTTTCAACACAATTTTTGTTTTCTCAATAACTGCATACATTAAAAAATGATAGTTAATTAGTTTCAGCAATTTCCTATGGAACATCCTGTATATTTTACATCTGATGGAATTAATTTATACACTCAGAAGATTATTTTGATCACTTCTTGCAGATATGCTCTCACGTATATCCTGCTGGTGTCCTTATCGTGGCTGATGTACTTTGTGATAATCGGAATAGAGAATGATACATCGATATCGGCAGCAATAGCAGGTGTCTTTGGCATCGTCGCCGCCCTGATGTCGGCCGTACTTTATTTAACATATAGGGATTATTACAGATCCTACGTACTAACGACTTCCCTGGGAGTCGCGTCCACGCTCTGTTTCCTATCCTTGCTCTTCCTCGCCATGGTGCCGCCACACGTGGACGGACTGACCCTGGTCGGACATTTTGCTCTGTGCTCAGAAATTCTATTGATAATTTATACGGTGCTGCCGATGCCGCTCTACGCCTGCGTGGGAATATCCACGCTCTACTCATTGATGTTTGAAATCTTGACTGCCTATCTGTACGGCTCGAAGGATGCGCTACAGAGCGAACGGGTTGTACGAAATAATTCCTCAGGATTGAATAACACGACGGCGGATAAAACGTTGGTACTTATGCACTCATCCCTAAAGGATCCTCTAATTGTTGCTGGTCTACAGAATGTGATACGTAATATTAGTGATTTTACTACAGCAATTAGCAGTACAGAGGCAACATCGACGATGCTACACGAAGATAATAAAGATACGATACAAAATATGGATTCAGGATTATTCAAACCAGAAACGATAGCTCAACTGTACAATGCTTTAGCTAAGTCGAATATTTTGACGAGATTAAATTCCAGCATCCCATCCATTATTAGCTCAACTGTAAATGCATCGCCTATAGATAATTATACTAGCGATAACATGCTTGATGCCACTGATATCGACTTTTCCACGAATCTCGCGATAAGGATCTTGATGCAGATTTGCATTCATTTGATAGGCATGCATATCTTGATAATGACCTTCGTGAGAATGCGCGGTACGTTTATGAAGGTCGGTCAATCTCTTCTGGTACGTCGACAATTGGAAGTGGAGAAGCAACTGAAGGAGAAGATGATACACTCTGTGATGCCGCCGAAGGTCGCGGACTGGCTCATGGAGGAGAGCGAGCGCGAAAGAGAGCGAGAGGATTCTCTGAAGAAGGGCTCGATACCATCTAATAACACGGACATCCGTTCCTTGTTTCGTCCGTTCAATATGCACTCTATGGAAGACGTGAGTATTCTGTTTGCCGATATCGTCGGATTCACCAAGATGAGCTCCAATAAAACCGCGGAGGAACTCGTAGGCATCCTCAACGATTTGTTCGAACGTTTCGATGATCTCTGCGAGCATCACGGATGTGAGAAGATCTCCACATTGGGGGATTGTTATTATTGCGTAAGCGGATGTCCCGAACCGAGATCCGATCATGCCAAATGTTGCATAGAAATGGGACTAGGTAGGTGCAAGAATCATTATTATAGTAGACTGTCTGGTAATCTAAATTGTGGAATTAATATTGTATATATTATTCATTTTTTAAACAGCCATGATCGAAGCTATAAAACAATTTGATGTTGAGAGACGGGAAGGTGTGAACATGAGAGTGGGTGTGCACACAGGCACCGTACTCTGCGGACTTGTGGGCACCAAGAGATTCAAATTCGACGTCTGGTCAAATGATGTAACATTGGCGAACAAGTTGGAAAGCACGGGAAAGCCCGGCCGTGTGCACTTGAGTGAAAATACTTTGAGATTTTTGGGAGACCAATACATTACAGAAATTGGAGAAATAGTAAACGGTAAGTAAAATAAAAGTGCAAAAGAAGGAACAGAAGTTCGGAATTTTACATCACGCATCTTTCATCTATTCCAGGTGTTAAAACGTATTTCATCAGAGCCCGTAAATCGGACTTTGTGAATCAGTTTATTACAAATGTCACGTCACCCAAGAGTATCTCGCCATTGATGCAATCACGGAATCGTCTAGCATCGTGCAACAATCAAGCCAAGCCGCGCCTTCATTATCTCCACATGGTCACCAATGCGAATAGTTACAGAATGAAGGCCAATTCCTTGCCTAGCATTTTGGATTCTGAAAATGACGGTGACGTCATGGATGACAAGGAAGATTCGAACAAAAGTCCGACGTCTACCGCTAGTTATGGCAAGAAAAAAGTGCGGAGTAAGCCGTGGAGGTATTTACAGAGACAACGAACAACCGAGGAAATGATACCTTTGGAGATAGAAGAGGGAAGAAATATCATTATAGAACAAGCAAAACTCGATATGCAGCCGTACGAGGAATGCAATGGAATGCAATGGAATGGATTTAGACGAGTTAGTAACATTTTTTGTGTTCCCTTTTTTCTGATTATCGCATTTTTTAATTGTTTACGGTCCTTTCTTATTGTAGATCCCTCTGGGTAATGGCGTTGAAATGGATCCAAATCCTGTACCTTCTAGTCCTTTATTATCTGGTCAAGAGCCGATTAGTCATGCTTCTTCCATTTGCAGTAGGAAAGACTCTGGTATCAAGAGTAACAGCAGGCGAAGTAGTATACAACAACAGGTATGTGCCTGCAAACCTTTTCTTATCTTATCTTGTATTATCTTTTTTATCTTAATCTGAGCATTTGCAGTTGTTCCTAATGAACGGCATGGCCCAGGGTGATTTATTAGGACACAGGGTCAGCGGTTATTATACGTCTAGTTCAACATTAAATTCCACTCATGATCCTTCGTCATCGGTGCCCCCTTATCCGTTTCCCCCGATGGTGACCGATACATTTGGCGCATGCTTTCATAAATTACGCAAGCAATCCGATCTCCAATTAATTAGGTGAGCGAATCATTTTTCGATGCGCTTTAAATACATCGAATATGTTTTTTAATGTTTTTTAAGTTTTTATCTTTTGCTTTAAAGGTGCGTACAGGACAATGTGACCTCTCAACGCTCGTACTTTGTTAAACCGCCGCTTTCGAGCGTCACTCTTTTCTTCAAGAACGAGGAAATGGAGAGAGAATATCGAGAAAACGCGCACAAGGCCACTGAGGGTATCGGCGATAATCCTCCGACCCTGGCTACTTCGAGATTTAATACGTATTTCGACATCTTGATATCCGCCCTAGTCTACACGGCTATCACAATCTCGCTTTTCCTTCTCTGCAAACCGACGATTTATTACATGGTGTTCTCTGTACTCACCACCGCCGTTCAAGTTATCGCGGTGTTACTCTGCATTCGGCAGCTCTTTTATCCGCACATCGCTCATACGACATTCACGCAGAGTATCTTCAAGTTCTTTTCCCGATGGTATCCCTGGCACGTGTGCGGCGCGGTTTTGGTCGGTCTACCGATCATCTCCATCTTGCTTAATTTCACGTGCAACAGCTACCGGAGTCTGAGCAACTTTGAATATTACTACAGCTATCTAATCTTTGTCGGGCTGGTCCACTTTTGCAATTTCACGCAGCTCAACTGTTGGATGAAGAATCTACTGGTCACTCTCACCGGCGTGTTATTCATCTGTCTCGTGGTAAGTCACATATCTCCGTATCACCAGGAGAATCTCAATAGTATTAATAGTAGTAGCAATCCTGGCAACAGCTCGCAATTAGCGACTTTGCATTCGAATTTTTTCAAATCGCTCGCGAGCGAACAAAGCGATCTGGATAACTCGGGAAATCTTCCGAACGCAACGAGAGATTTTATTGCCTCGACCGCTGCAAGATTGTCGACCGCGAAACATCCAGGACGACAAGAAACGTCTGCTACGACTCGAAGGGAAGCTTACACCGGGTACAACGAGAGATTATACAATTCGGAAATATATCTGGATATGGCGCTGCTGCTGCTGCTGGTCTGGTTCCTGAATCGTGAGTTTGAGATCAGTTACAGATTGTGTTTTCACGGTAATGCGGTCGCGGCGCGCGACAAGACGCGCGTGCAATCGATGAAGAATCAAGCCGACTGGCTGCTGCACAATATCATACCGAAATACGTGGCCGATCAGCTCAAGACCACCGCCAAGTATTCACAGAATCACAAATCCGTGGGCATCATCTTCGCCAGCATTGTCAACTTCAACGAGCTGTACGACGAGTCGTATCTGGGCGGAAAGGAGTATCTGCGAGTGCTCAACGAGCTTATCGGCGACTTCGACGAGCTGCTGGAGAAATCGGAGTACGCGAACGTGGAGAAGATCAAGACGATCGGCAGCACATTTATGGCTGCGAGCGGACTGAATCCACAGGTGAGGCAGCAGAGCAAGCACGAATACACGCATCTGTTCCAGTTGGTCGACTTCGCTGTGGCGATGCACAAGGTGATATACGAGTTCAATCGGGATCTGTTGGGTTTCAAGCTGATCCTACGAGTCGGCTATAATTATGGCGACGTCACAGCCGGCGTGATCGGCGCGACAAAATTGTATTACGACATCTGGGGCGACGCGGTCAATATCGCGTCGCGGATGGACTCGACCGGAGTCGCCGGTAGGATACAGATGGCCAGCAATTGTCTGGATGTTCTATCGGAGCGATACGAATTCGAGCCGCGCGGGCAGGTGTATGTCAAGGGTAAGGATAATATGGATGTGTTTTTGCTGTTGGCGAAGAAGGAGAATACTGAAGGTTGACGATCAACGTTTAATAAAAAGCTCCGTACGACCATTATATATCGAGATGATCCAACATTACTTGTGGCCTGGAAAGATCATGACGTTTAGAATAGGATCTGGCTATTTTTAGTATCTGAACATTTTTTATAGCTTAATATTTTATTGCGCTTGTTTTTCCGAGAGCACGCGAACTGAATTGTACGAATTAAATTGCATTCATCTTTTCCGGTTTTTATTTTCAATTATTCTTTTCAAACTTGATGCGTTGTAAATTTTTCTCTTGATATCTAGATTTTCTTGTCCAGATAGAAATGTTCAATAAAATATTTGAAAATAAAAAATGGAAGAATTACGAATGCAATTCTATTCAATTTGTACACTATACGAAAACTCAAATTTTTTTATGTAAAATTGTGAAAGATATTAACGATGGACAGAGCCATTTTACTAACAACTGATTATGCTGAAATAATGATTAGGGAGACGTGTAACGAAGTAGATGGAGAAGAAATCTGGAGAAAAAAGATATGTGCATTATATGTATGTGTGTATACACACATTTTTGCGAACAACAGTCGTATATGTGCCCTACTGAAAAAAAAACATACTCGCCTTATTCGTTGACTGCTCAAACTCAGCTAACGATAAATATTTATTAACGAGAGATGTTATTATTGTATTTTTGTAAATATCGAACAATATATTATATATATATGTACAATGAAAAGAGATATATATTATATATGTATATCATGGAAGATTATCTGAGATCTGCCTTTGTCTCAAGTACAAAACTGGATGTGAGAAGGGGCGAATCTTTTTTAGGAACGTTTTATGTTGTTGAGTATCGGATAGTAATAATTATTCGTGTATGGGTGTACATATTATATGTGTAGATGCTACGAATGTGATTTTTGCGCGAATATATATATGTGTATATTTGTGGTATATCTGATTTATATCTATTTCCTATCTAAATTGAGTCTCGAAAATGTGTAATTCTTTTCGATCGAGTGAACGCGAGTGATAGCGAAACATTTTTATGATGTACCTTTGAGAAATTGATAAACAAGTGTTACGTTTCTATGATATTCTCAATATTCTAAGAGTAAAACAGCGAAGTGCGTTTCGCGCGATAAAAGTCAACGAAACTTGAGAAAATACCCCGTTATAAGCGAAATAAATTTTAAAAAGTAAAAAAAAAAAATAAATTTACACAGTCTTGTCTTCCTTCTGATATTGTAACACGTATGTATAAGACGAAGTAACACGGAAAATGAAGCGTTATATACAAGCGTCATTTGAAAATTAATATACATAGAAGAGATAAAAGAGATATGAATAAATGGAATTTTAGGATCTTTTAGTGATTACAAATGATAAAGGATGATTTTACCAAAGACCAAGATAGGGAAGTAACGAGTTTAAGCTATGAACGTGCGTGCATATGTAAGAGCACGTAGATTTACGTTTAGAGTTTGCTGTGCAATGTGTTATACGTGCATTGAACAAATTGCATTATACATTCCAAATGAAGCGACGAAGCAGCTGACCGCAAGTAACAAGCACGTAACAAAGTGCTTCTTATTATGAATATCTCTGTCGTTATATCTGGATACAAACCCGCTCGGATTCCAAAGAATATTCTGTTGCATTTTTTTTGTAAAACTTAACGATAAGCGTTGAATGATATTTATGCTGTAAGAAATAGTGTTTATACCTATTGTGCGTTGTGTATATGTATATGTACACAAATTTTGAGTATTTATCTTGATTACAAAAAAAACCAGGCGCTTTGTGTTTGTTATATGCGGTATATACGATTCGAGTATAATGCGACAAATTTGGGTCTGGATCACAATTGGATTATTGTACATCCTGCACGTAATGTGGTTGTAATTTTAAGCAGTGTTTAATTCAATATATAAAATATTGTTTTATGTAAAAGTAATGTCATGCTTAATAAAAGAAAGGACATCGAAAGATTTTCTGTAAATATTTCTGTAAAATATTTGTGGCTTATTTTGAGTAAAGTATAGAATTCTTCGTTTCGGAGAAATCGAAGGAGAATTGTGGTGCTGTACAGAAAATGTGCAATGATGTATCGCTTCGATTTGTCGTGAAAGATTATGTGAAATATTTCGTACGAAGTTTACAGTCAATCATAAGTTTTGACGTTATATACATATATATATATATATATATATATTCATATATATATATATAGTTTAACAAGATAACAAGCTCATATGTCAAAACGTATCCGCGAATATGATAATTTATAATGATAGTATATAAATATATATATATATATATATATATTAAATTCGCCGATTTTTATGGGGAAAGTATATGTTACATGAGAGATATCAAATAAAATATTAATTATGTAAATTGTATGTATATTTATCGAACATACACATGTCTTGCGGACGAGACAAAGAGACGTATATTGACGTACATGTCATTATTGTCAATGTAATTTCTTTATTACAATATAATATATACAAGTTACTATAGCTGATTTCGCTATAGTTGATGTACAAAAAACGTGGGCGAGGTTTTGAAAAGAAGCGGATTTCCGCTGCTTTCTGGCCTGGCATAAATCAATAGCGTTACGTCGATACATTAATATTGCGACAAAGTGCAACGATTACTTCCTTTATACATTAATTATGCATATATAAACAAAGTAATTGTCGCACTTTACTATAACATTAATATTATATACATAGGATGTCCTATATAGATAGAATACAAATCGGTATTCCTTTGTCAAAAAATAAGTATTTATTCCTTTGGAAAGATTTTCGACAATTTATTTTTTAATGTCAATATTATATTTGCTATTTCTTTATTCTTCATGTAAACATTTCAATGACAATTTTGTTATAAATTGTCTTATATTTATATTATTGTAATTATCACTTTAAAAAATTTTATTTTATTAGTTAATATTTTCTCATATATATAAGAGAAAATTTTTATATACAGCGAAATGTGTTTTTTGGCTCTGATATAAAAAATGAAGTTAATATAAATATTAAACTTCTAATAAAATCAGACCACAATTTTCATAAGAATTAAGAAATAGCAAATGTATTATAGATGAAGACTTTTAATTATATTTTTAAAAAATGGGATCTCGAAAACAATGCATTTCTGGAAATCTTACCAAAGAAAAGATGCTTATTTTTTACAAGATAGTACTAATCTGCATAAAATCCTACTTATATAGGATATCTTGTATACACACACACACACACACACCCACACACATACACACACACACACACATATATATATATATATTAACAATTTTTATGAAATAATCTGGATAATAATCTTGATAATTTCGTTACATTTAACGATCAGTTAAATGCATAAGTAAGTATACAATGTGATGTAGTTCAGTAGATCATATTATCGATAATAAAAGAAAATGATTGTGTCATTGTGAAAATAGTGCTGTTACAAACTCATTGATCCATATAATTTAACAAGTCAATAAAGTGGTCGAAAGTGGTTGTTTGTAAGATAAGCAGATTTTTGTAATATTCTGAATAATTATCGTAATTAATTTTGTGTGCCATTTTGTGTACAATTTTTGTCGATATTCACATAATGGCATGCACTATTCTCGAAAGAAAAGGAATATATAAAACATTTTGTGTATAACACACGTTATGAGAAATTGTGGCAATATGCAAAACAATTTTGATGTACAAATGTGTATCAGATATTTTCGTTAGACAAATAAGTATATAAGCTTGATTCGTCTTGGAAGAATGCCACGAAAAGGAAATACTTGTATTATCTCTTCGTCAGCAATGTCCCAATGTAAAAAAGGTAAATGCTTTTGTAAGAGGATATCTTAGATTACGATTACAATGGAATCTTTTTTTCGTTAGATGTAAATTCCTCTGATAACTACTTTTTTCACAACCTACGAACAAAATTTGTGAACCGCATACGTGGTTACTAAAAGCACAATGGAATGCTGGAGAAAATAGTGCATAATGCAAAAACTTACGGGTTTAAATTATAAATTAAAACGCATTTCTCTGATAAAGATAAAACAGATAAAACATGCGAGACAGTAATTCTACGTAACGATGATCTTTAAAAAATTCCATTTAACGCGCAAAATGTATGTCCTAGTCAAACTAGAAGACAAGCGAGAGATTAGAGAATAAAAGAGTTTTCGATTAAAACATTTTTGATATGTGATATTGTAATGTAATATTGTAGTAAAATTGATGGCAATTTTACATGTGTGTATGTGTATGGGAGGGTGTGTGAGATCGTCTTCTTACACCGCCTTAACAAAACATTTAATATTCTAAATACGCCATCTGATAAATATTCTCGTTGGAATGATTTTTGCAATAGTTTGTAGTTAAATTCCATGTCTAATTAGTTGCTTACTCTCTTTTCGATGTGCATTAATCTCGTCATTTGCGCGCTTATCGCATTTTTATATTAAGAGTAAACGTAAAGAAAATGAGTAAATTGAGATTGAACATGCATGCATAAAGACTTGATGTAACTTGTGAATTCACAATTCACGAAACACTTAATGCTAGATTAAAACATTTCATAATTAGCGTAAAAAAATATATGTAAATCGTGAATCGCAACGAAAATACAAATATCGTATGTCTAAGGAATGACAAAAAAATATTTTGGTCCTCAATTGAATGCTTTTCAGTGAAATAAAGTGTAGTCATTTGTCAGGAAGTATTTTATAAGAATATAAACCTAACTCGAAATTATTTGATACTGTTGATGAACATTTTCAACGATTTGTTATGACAAAGTCAAAAACCATCATTCACTATTAATTGCAAGTTTTCCTTAAAACTTGTGAGGTCAATTAAAGTTAAATATGATTTTTAATAATCAAATAAAATCATCAAAAATTATCTTAAATTTTTTTTTATAATTTACTCGGCAGTAATCGATCGCAAGTTGCTCAAACATTTTCTTTACGTTTAATTTTATTTTTGGAGATTTTTTCCTATTTTTATATATTAAGAGTGTAATAATCGTAATGTACAAATGTCTCTTCGTATGTTCTCGCGTGTATATCTTGATTAAAACTGCCGTTTCAATTCACATGTAAATGTAGTATCGTATAAATTTGATTTATAATTTGTACCGCGGTTTCAATTATTTCACGAGAAAACTCGGTTGTAAGGAAGACGTTTATCGACTTTTTGTTGCGAATAGATATACATTTTCGGCATCGATCCATACTTTTGAAAAAATCAACGAATCGTATAATATGAACATTCGAAACAAATATATATGTATGTAGATGAGTGTGATTATATATAATTCATTCTCTTCTACTCCACTATATAAGATTAATCTATAAGATTTTATTGTACAATATGTATATACTTATATGTATAAATATATGACACCGATGTAATAAACTATACTTCGAAATCCTTAACATAGTATAATGCAACAGATTTATTCATTTAAGTTGTACTTTCCGCAAATTTTTACTTTTTTCTCTTTTAAATATTAATAAAAATAAAAAAAAGCTCATAAAGTTAAAAAAAACAAATTTAATGTACTATAAATATTACGGACTTCGGAGATATAGTTTAAAAAGTAGCAAAGAAAAAAATTATATATAATAAAATTATAATTAATGAATTGTATACTATACAATATTCGCGGTTTTCCACAAATCAGTCACAGCTTAGAACATGTCACTTCTCTTTTTTCCACGTTTATACAAAGCAACTTAACTTTATGATTCCTAAGTCGCTCACTTCGAGTATATTGTTAAATTTTTTTACTCGCTACATTCCTTATCACAATAATCTGCTATGTCTTATTGTACAACCCTTCCACAATTTTATCCCAATTTTTATGTTCTAGACATATTGTTTTTATGTGATGTGTATAAATATCTCGGAAATTGTTTTTTGACATGTCATCGAAATGTACGTTAAAGTAATGATAATGTGAGAAATTTATATCTTTTAGGATATTGAATACTGAATGACATGTTTGCAGTCTCAAATATGATGAACACGAACAAGATCTTCTTCAAGCATATTTATTTCAAATTAATTAGAATAAATAAGATTATATCCACAGAACATAAAAAATTGACTATACTTGTATCGCGTTGATATCTGTAGAGTAGTTTCAAATTACTTACAATCGATTTCAGAATAAGCAGAAAAAGAATTTCTCCGACAGTCATTCATCATAAATATTGATCTAAATATATAATGTGTTCATCAGATGTGTTTACAATTCATATTTATATATCCGAGATTTTATTGCATGCATCTAATGATTGAGGGCATGAAATATCCAAAGATTTCTAAAATATTACCTTGATTTTTTAAGTAATTGCAATTTTTACTGAAAATTGTGCGTTATTCATATGTATTATTTCTTATAACTGACTTTTGAAAACATTTTGAAATAAATGAAATACAAGTGAAAAAACAATTTCTGAAATTTGTAATTTTAAAATATGCAAAATTGCATACATCTTTAATTAATATTTAAAGCGCGATTGGAGATATCGCCTCATTACTTTTTAAATATATTCGCAGATTGTAATTCGCGTTTTTTGTCAGAAAAAAGTACGCCATTTCAACAGATTTAGGAGCTCGAGTATTCTTTTCTTTTGCGTCACCGTATAGTCATTCTCTGAAATCTTTTTACAATAATTTATAATTGTTTATTGAGTTAGACCAGCTTTGCAAAACATAATTCGCTAAAACTCTCTGCTACGTAGGCCCAGCGAACAATGCTGCTATTCCGGTATCAGTGGCGTTCTTCGAAATCTCGTCCACGCGCACTTGTTGAGATTTACCGAATATTTCTATCCGCGGTAAATTGTCTATTTTAACTTCCTTGCGAAACAATTGACCTACACTTCTGCCAATAAGCTGTAAAAGACGTATTAAAACCCGATCGTTATTAAATTGCAATTTTTATTTTAACGAGACTTTAAAAACGCAGACCAAGTTTTAAAAAACACTAGCTATATATCTTGGAATCGCGTACCTGATTTGTAATTTTCTTGAAGAGGTCCTTCTTTCCTTTTTCAACCTTATTGCCCTTTGTGCTGACTACCACCATTTTCTCATCGAATCGTTGCAAGTCTGCGGGATTAACTCCTGGAATCTGCTGCATCACCTCGATTATATTCGGAAACTTCGGTCTGAGGCACTCGTAGACTTGTGCGCCAAGAGTAATGAGGCAACCCTGATTAGCCTCATGCTGACCATGCAGTTGTAAACCTTGGAGAACGGCAACCATGATGTGTGCTGCCATGGAAGGAGTGAGACTACCATCGGCTGCTAGAGCTCGCACTACAGGTCCGGTCAACATTGTCGCCTTGAGACTCGCGTTTGAATCATTCCACGAAAGCGCCCTAGAGAAGCCAGACATTATTATGAATGAAAAATGTTCTAGAGAAATAAAAATAAAAAAACTTAATTTTACTTATCTCACAATTTTATAGAAATACGCACAGATTTTTACATTATAACTATCTATATCGTATTACCCTAATACACATAGGACGACGCTGTGACAGGTAGATGGATGACGTAGAACGAAAGCCCCCAGTTCGCTGACGACCTCAGCGACGATGCTGTTTCCTCGTGAAAGAGGTGGATCCACTGCCATTCCTCCGCTATCCTGATCCATGATGTCTGGAGGCGCAGCGTCGCTAGCGGCTCCACCGACTAGAGCCACTTTTAACACGTCCACGAAGTCTCTCGTCAGATTTCTGTTGAGCATATCATCGATGACTTCCTGTGTGTCGGTGTTCTCTTCGTCTAGACCACCGGATTCGTACAGATGCGCAATATATTGCCACTTTGCACTTAATCTTTGGCACACTGAAACAATATCACACAACTTAGATTATTTAAATTTGCTTGATGACGGAAAGCAAAAAATAAAATAAAAAATAAAATTAATATATAAATAAAAATAATATAATAAATAAAATACATAATGATATAGTTATATATTTAATATAAAAAAATAAAATATATATAAATAAAATAAGCAAATAAAAAAAAATTAACTTATAATCACACTCACTATGTGTAGATACGTGAGCCAGTACAGGTACTAGTACGCTCTCATAAAAAGCTGGCGGGCACGAGTATATAAATGGTTTCATAAACACACGTATAATCGGACGCAGTCTGTAGTCTGGAATTACCTGAGAAAAAATAATTTTTTAAATTTTTGTTTAAGAGAATACATGTAATACGAAGCTTTATGAAAATTAAAAGATTATCGATAAAATTAAATATTTTCTTAAATTACCTCCATATTCGAGAAAACTGAATTGAGCAATGCTGATGCAAATCCGGGCAACTGATAGAAATCTCGACCAATCATATGACAGCCACTGCCCAGCATATGATAGCACTGATCGTGAATTGTGCTAATAAATGATTGCATTCGGACTAGAGAAGTACTCGAAGTTTGATCCGTCTCACTAGTATTGTCATTGGTCACATTTACGCCCAACAGATTCGCTTTTTCCGATTCCAAAAGTCCATAAGCATTTTTGTAGCCCTAGGATAAAAATATATTTAAAGTAAAAAACTTTGAATATTTTAATAGTATTATTAATATTAATAATAGAGCATTAGGGTAATATTAATAGTATTATTTAATAATATCATTAATGTTATTATATTAATATTATAATAGTATTATTAATAGTATATATTAATATTAATTATATTACCTCCGAAAGAACGGCGAGAGCGGCAGGAGTGAAGAGAGCATTCATCGTTCGCAGCAGCGCGAAGAGCGTTGGCAAGATAGGAATTACATGGGGTGCGGCGGGATTTCGGTAAACCGGATTACCACTTTCGCTGAGAGCAGCAACGAAGCCACCCCTTGCCGCGCGGTCAGGGTCCTCTGGAATAGAGCATCGCTTGACTACACTTAAAACGGTACAAATGCACATCATAAGATCACTGCGATTGAATCTGGCCGGATCCTCGAGCATGTTCTCCACTGGTAGTCTATCCAATCCCACGAATTGCATAAATTCTGGCGGTCCTTTGAACCATTCCTCGCCCATTGTGATGAACTTGTTGGACGCGTCGCCAATCACCTCCGCGACGAACCGATTCTGCCTTTCGTAGTCGCAGAAGTGATTGGAGATAAGGAGCAACGCCTCGTACAGCATGACACTCTCCATTCGGGATAACGGACTTGGTTCTCGTGTCAGATTGCGCACCATGGTATGTATCTGCTCAAATACCGGCAGCAACAGCAACGGATACTTGAGACTGATCTTAACCATGAGGCTAGCGGCGTGTCGTCGTACGTTTTTGGTCGCACGCGAGCGATTGCGCTCATTTTCGTTGGGTGCTTCGAACACCAATGCGGCAAAGATTTTTTCAAGGACGCGCGGCAGGATAGCGACGCCCGGCATGCTCATTGAGCCGGTCGACATCGAAAGGAACACAAACAGCGCGCTTATGCAAGATAACAGAGCTGATAGTAGCCAAGGATCCTGTGGAGTGTAACCTAGACAAAGTTCCAACAACTGCAAACCGGTCTGTACACTCGGCCGTTCATTGATCAACAAGATTCTAGACACAACGGAGTCCAATGCCTGTGCAAGAGCCTCCCACTCGAGGTACTCTCGATCATTCTGATCACTCTTGTACTGCAGATTCGCCATACCCTTGGTAATTTTTGCGGTCAACCATTGTTGCACGTATGTAAACGTCACTAAGGGCGCTACCATAGTCGCGTGCCTAAATCCCTCTAACAGATCCATTCTAAAACGATGCAAAAAAACGTTGAATTCCTCCTCCGAGTCGTAATCAACGTGGCAGTATGTGGTCATGCCATTGCTTTGTCTACCATATGGATATGCAACACGAATTAGCTTGGGCGCCGTGTGTTCTACGTATTTAGGCACGTACGTCAACAATAACGTATCATTCTTGATGTGTTCATGCTTGAATAGCATCACCCAGATTGTATTCGCTAAATGCGTAAGCGTAAGACTCGAGTACATGGTAAATGTGAGTACAGTGTCCAGAAAGAGGTTGAAGTGTGTTGGACGTATACTGGAGGCGTCATCTTTTCCCCATAAAGTGCACAGTTGTGTCGCCATGCCTGTCAGTACCTGAAATAATAATCATTATAAACAATGAGTATTTTTTTTTAATTTGTCAAAAAGAAATCGATGCAGTATTAATTGACACAATTATCGTGAAACTTACTTGTGTGAGCTTCTTCAGAAACAGATAATGATTCTCGTGGAAATTCGTAGGTCCAGCGAGAGGCGGTGGTGCAGTAGCTGCCGTATAAATAAATCTCAAAGCTTCTTCCGAAAACAAGATCATCAACTGCTTTCGATCTTCGGCTTTGCCCTTGCGATTTACAATCAGGAGCAGGCATTCGGCGGCAGAACATTGAAATATAGGATCACCCAGCAGGAGGCACAATATTTGCAGCAATCTTCCATCCTCGGCCATCACGTGGTTTATAGAAACCCATTCAACAAATCCGCTTAGCGTGGTCAGTACTATCTGTTATAATACAATTACATAATAACATTAGAAACATAAAATGACAAATATTAGAATTAATTAAAATATGAATTGCCATCTTACAAAAAACTTACTTGAACGGCTTTACTGTGTGTTTCAGCTTCGGATGTCTGTCCTAAGGCACTTTTCTTCTGAAATTCCGAAAAGTGTTGCTCCATTAATCTCAAGAAGAAATTAAAGATCTCTGCCATATTCGTGGTTAATGCTTGATATATGTCTTTCCTCCTCTGATTGGATTCGAGTGTCTGTAGGAGCGCCACGTCCTCCACCAGTCTAAGAAAGACCAATAAGACCAGTTCGGTCTGACTCACACCTTGCGTACAGGCCTGACTGAGCTCAGCTAGCAGAGTTGGCCACTGCTGAGGCCACTCTCGCTTTATCATTTCGACTACCACCCGCGACAATGCGTCCTTTATGTGCGCCTCTTCCTGTAGCAATGGCTCAGTGCCTTCTTGAAGTAATTTCATTGCATTTTCCTTGATGAAGATCTTCTCTGACTGCGAGATTTGAGTCCACCGATACTTCACGCAGTGTTCCATTAGTTGTAGACCAAAGTGACGCACTACTGAGCTTCTGTCCGGGGATCTTTGCGCCAGATATAAGCCACATTGCGCACATAGTGGTGAGGATTCCTTGAATCTTTCACAAGCATTGTACACCTCCAGGCGTTGCTGCTGAGATATATTGGGTGACATTATTACCTCGACCACTCGGGCCAGTTCCGCCGATATCTGGGCGACATCGCCCACTCCAAACTCCATTCCTATCTAATGCACTAGAATAAGAGACAAGAATTATTCAATATTTTATTCGCTCAACGTTTAATTAAGATATAATAAATAATGCTTGTTATAATAATTTAATAATTATTTTCTCAGACAATTTTATCAAATAAAAAAAAAATATATAAAAAATAAATAAAAGGATAAAATGGATTATTTATTTCCATATGTAGCAGACAGCATATGTGTATTACTTAACATGTAAGAAACTGTCTCATTTAAATATCTCTTTCAGAATTAATTAGTAATAGTCATGCATATATAGTACTAGATGATTTCTTGTTATTAAAGATATATAGATATAAAACAATTCAAGCATGAAATGTTTCATATCATTTTTTCCTATATCATTAATAATATAATTATATAATAATATTAATAAATAATAAATAATTTTAAAGCTAAGAGCTTATTTATTTAAAGCTACTGAAAACTACAAAAATTACTATTTTTCTGTATTACTAGTTTCGACATATATATTACACATCTTGTGCAATTTTTACGAAGCTGATGCAAGATATCCGAAGATATGTTTTCAATTTCTACCGGTATAAATATGCGAAGGAAATTTCGCGCATCAAGGACACCAAGGACGAAAGATAGAGAGGAAATTTCCGCAACTCCAAATCGCGAGTTCCAATATATTTTTCCGCGTCGAATCTTTGCGCTCTCGGATGGTTATTTCGCCGCGAACACGCGGCGACGAGGGAGCAGCTTGTTGCCTCTCTCTCTCAACATCGGGAAAATCCGCACGCGGCTACTCACCTCTCGCGAGCTCGTTGTTCGAGACGGAGCTTGACGGGGCCGCGTAGAAACGGCGAAGGACTCTCCGGGATCGCGTCAATTCATAATCCCGCTCGGCTGAGGGGGAGTCAGTCTACGACGAGTCAGTCCTGATGTCAATCACGATGCACGCGGTGCAACGATCGTGTGCAACGCTCTTCAACCCGACAGTCAGTCATCAGCAGCCTCGGAGATGCGGATGCGGCACGCTGGCTAACCGGACGAGCTTATACGCGATAGGGTGCTGCCCTCTCTCGTCGAGCGAAGGAAGAGAAGCGTGGAATTTCGACACGCGAGGTGGTCTGTCCAATAAAAAGTCTACGTTCGAAGTCACGCCATTTTTGTCCCTAGGAAATTAGATCTCCTATTGGTTCGGATTGTCGGATGCAATGTGAACTTTTTTTAATGATTTTTTTGTGGCTTAGGAGTCGCGTGTCTAAATATTCATGTATTATGACTCAAAAATCCGAAAAATAACATGACTCGTGTATGTATATTAGAAAAATTAGTAAACATATGTAGTTTAATTATTTACAATTAATTGTCATACACGAATATTTAAATAAGATTACGATAACCAAACATGACCGTAATCTGCCGTATATCAGAAATGTTAAGGTAATAAATTCTTAAAATTGAATCACAAAAATGTATTTGAACGTATATATATACAATGAAAAAAAGGATGTGATAAAATTATCGAAAATAATCTTTCGCAATATTAAGTGTTCGAAAAAAATATAATTAATTTACAAATACAATTAGGAATTGTTTTTTTTTTACTATTGGAGAGATGTAATTATTATATAAATTGAATTTTAATAAGTTTTTAGTTTGATCTATATTACATAACCATATCAAAATAAATGGGTGCATTCGTTTATGCAGTGATTAGCGCATCCACTGCGCATCCATTGCGTCTATTATCTGCGAGTCACGTGACATCATTTACCGAACGATCACCTGCGTGAATTGACTGCTCAGATTGTAATTGGAGTGCGTAAGTAAAGAAATTTTAAATAAATATGAATTAACTTAGAAATAAATATTTTTTATCGGCTCTCAATATAAACAATATAAATATGATGGTTTCTAAATCGGCCTAAGACCCATAGCACGAAAAATTACAAAAATTAATTATTCGGAACTGTATCTCTTGGTACGAGATTACTAAAGTTCCATATATTAATTAACCTCGAACTTACATATGGAGAAATAGGCGCGAAAAATATAGGTCCAAAAAGTCGCTGAAGCGGGAATCGAACCCGCGTCTTTCACTTTCCGGGCGACTGCTCTTACCACTAATAGCTATTTAGACTTTTCGGACCTATATTTTTCGCGCCTATTTCTCCATATGTGAGTTCGAGGTTAATTAATATGAAACTTTAGTAATCTCGTACCAAGATATACAGTTCCGAATAATTAATTTTCGTAATTTTTCGTGCTATATGGCTTTTAGGTCGATTTAGAAACCATCATATTTATATTGTTTATATTGAGAGCCGATAAAAAATATTTATTTCTGAGTTTATTCACGCCTGGCCTAATCACGGCGTTATTTACTAACATCTACTAAAAAGGCAAATGAAAAATATAGGATCGAAAGAGTCTGAATAGCTTAGTGGTAAGAGTAGTCGCCCGGAAAGTGAAATATGCGGGTTCGATTCCCGCTTCAGCGACTTTTCGGACCTATATTTTTCGCGCCTATTTCTCCATATGTAAGTTCAAGGTTAATTAATATATGGAACTTTAGTAATCTCGTACCAAGAGATACAGTTCCGAATAATTAATTTTCGTAATTTTTCGTGCTATGGCTCTTAGGCCGATTTAGAAACCATCATATTTATATTAAATATGAATTATTATTTGAATAAATATAATAAAATTTTTAAATAGGTTGAAGGTTCTGACATATGACGTGTGCACATAACATTTTTAGACAGTGATGACGGTAGGATTGAAATGTTGCTGAATGTAGACTTCTCAGATTTTTCCAAACTTACTGGGGACGAAGTAGCTTGATAGCTAGGAATGACTGTAACAGAATTGCATCTTTATACAAAGCACATTTTTTTTAAACAGATTACTTTAAATTTATATTCTTGATAAAAATGCATTTTTAAGTTAATTGGATTGTAAATATAAATTAACAGACTTCATAATTTTATTGTATTACTTACCTTGCATTACTTTTAGTTTTGTAGGATCTATTCCCAGGGAGAAACAAGAAATCGGATCGACGTCGATTAGACGTAAATAACGTCTATAACTTTTTCAGTTCAAATTAGACGTCGACTAGACGTCGATATTATTTGCTAAAACAATCAGGCCAGACATCAATAAACATTTCATTTTAATCCATAATAAAATACTTTTCATGTAAAAAAACATATATTAAAATTTATATATAAAATATATATGTGATCCATATATATATATATATATATATTTTTTTTATTTGTGTTGTATAATTTCTCTTTGTGTGTGTAATATATTAATTAATTATAAAAATAAAGGTAAATTAATTATTATATATATATTATATATATATATTTACTAATTATGTATGAGGAAACTTTATATGAAAATATAACTTTAATTATTTAAATGATTGGTTCGATAACGCTTATTTTGATTTAACTGTCGTATAAAAGATAAGTTGCGAGTTGCGACACCGCCTTGCGACTAAATATGGTACCAACTTAACGCAACGAGTTAACGAACTCATTCTGTTATTGTTCCGTGATCGATGATCATTCGTTGAAGTTCGTTGAATGTTGAACTGTGCTTGTGATAATATTTGTTCTTCTGGAGGCCTATTCTGTAACTTTTAACAAATGCGTTATAACTGTAACGCATGCGTTAGTCGTCGTATCGTCGACGAATTCATGGTTAACAAATGAATTATAGTTATAACGCATGCGTTAAAAGTTACAGAATAAGTCTGCTGGATCGATTGCTATTCTAATAAAGAAGTCATCACCAACAAAAATGAGTGAAAGTCCACCGGTAAGTGCTTCATAATTTATAATTTCTTAATAATCTACTTTTTACTTTTGTGCCTCAAGTCGTCTGTAGGTTATAATTGTTTCATAAATAAATTACAATTTTCATATAAATAGTTCATAATTTATATATATATTAATAAATTATTTTGATTTATTTAATTAAAAATATTGTATGCTCTTATATATACACTTTTCTTTAACTCACTCTTTAACTAACCTCAACATATACGGAATTATTAATAATAATATTGTCACTATTGCTTCTTTTTTGCTATTATTTATTTAAAGTTTATTATCAAAATTTATTACATAACATTATTGTGAATGCAGTATAAGCAATATATTTTAGTACTGATGTTGTTCTTGTATTATTTTTACATCTATCATAGGAAAGTAGGAATCGTCGTAGAAATACGAACAAGCAAATAATTAATGAATTAGTTAGGCAATGTAGGAATCAAAGAAAATTGGACGATTTAAGAAATCGAATTACTACTGTCTACAAGACAGAGGCTTCATCCGATGAAGAGGTTTCATCCGATGAAGAGGTTTCATCCAATGAAAAGGTTTCATCCGATGAAGAGAATAATGAAATGCTGCCCATTCCAGGGATTGAAGATATTTCTTTATTAGAAACAAATTCTGAAGTATCAACAGAATCTGATGCATCTATCGATCAACTTGAAAATGAAAATATGGATGATAACAATAATTATAATAATGACAATGACAGTGAATTACATTTTGAAGATGAGAATAATGACAGCGAAGGAAGTGTTGAAATTAATGATGCTAACAGATATAGTAACGATGAAGAAAATGATGATTTAATGATTGAATTTGAAAATGACGAACAGAGAGGACGCTATGTTTTAAAAACATTGAGGGAGTGGGCTCTTGAAGGAGGTGTGTTATCTATGAAGAAGTTAAATGATTTACTTCGTAGATTGAGAGTATTGTTTCACATCTTACCTAAAAGCTACAAAACCGTTAGGTGATAATGAAAAAATTGTAGCATCAAAACTTATGACCAAATTGATGACTAATTCCTTAGCGAAACAATTCAACTTTGATGGTCATAATCCTCAAAAGGCTAAAGTTAATAAAAGGCCATTTAAGAAACTGAAACTATGGGAATTATTTCAAGGTATTTTATCTTCTTTTCAATATTTTGTTTCATCTTAAGTTTATTGTAGAAAAAATTCATAAATATTTCTTTTTTTTCTAGGAGTTATGCTATTAAAATTTCCTACCAGTGATTTGGAAGATGCCTTAAATGCAGTCAGAAATTGGCTACGAAACGCTGCTGGGCGTAAGCAATAAAATGTGCAATTTCATTTTTTTTATTTTTAACAGAATCTAATGTATAAGAAAAGCAGAGGTAAAAAGTGCTCGCATACGAGAATATTGCGTTGTGATATCTTATTATTCTTAGACGACTCTTTACAAGGTCTTTTTCTCGATACAAATTAGCACGGGGGAGGTTTCCCATTAAAAGGGAAGAGGTCATTTAATATTCGTCATAAAATGCAATTAATTATTTTTTTTTCTTGAATGTGAAATATGATCTCTATTCATGTGCAATTTGCGAAGTCTTATGTCATTTTTATTTTGTTATTGTATTTTTGATATTGCTGCTTTATTTTGAATATTATTTGTCTTATTTTTTATTTATGTAACTGATAAGACATTGTCAGGTTTAAATTTGATTTGAATTATTACATATAAAAGTTTTTAGTTGAAGTATGTATATGTAGAATATATATGTACACTAATAAAGAATGTATATATATATACATATATAAAATATATATATTTATAATATATATATATCAAGACACGATAAGATGGCATATACTGGAGTTTTCAGTATGTCAACAAAGATTATCCTGTATTGAAATTGTCCAATACATATTAATAAAAAATAGATATAAGGTTAATAATACATATAAAATTATTTTCTAAAGTGTCTTTTCCATCCTTTCAGTTTCAATTATATAAATATATGTATAACAATCTAAATACCAAGATCCAAATAATTTTAGTGTTGGTTCTATTTTTTTCATTCGTAAATTAAAAAGGTAATGTAAATTTTCTAAAGAAAATATATTTGCATGCATCCAATATTACAATTCAATGAATATTTACTGAGCAATTTGTTTTGATTAGAATATTACATTATTCTATATTTTACAATAAAAATATACTTAGAATTAAAATAAAATGTTCACTGAATGGTGTACGTAATACTGCACTTATTGCCTGCGTTCGCAGCAGAGAAAGTAGAAGTGTCTGTTGTAAAATTATTGAATTTGAGTATTGTATGAGCTTAGGTTTAGTCAAAACTAAAAGCATACGCCAATTATACGCCATTATTAGATTCATCAATTTTACAACATTTGCAACGCTACTTTTTCTGCTGAATACAGCCGTTACATCATTTATTTAGATGTCTATTAGACATTTTATAGACGTTTATATTAACGTCTAGATGGTGTCGAAATTCAAAGATTTGTCCGTCTATATAGACGTCAAATTAGATCTTACTTAGACGCATATAAAAGACATCGATTCGACGTCTTTTCAACATGCCATTTCTCCCTGGGTTTGGAGGAGTTATTCTCCACCTTCTTTGTTCTGAACTTTTATAACATACCTCATAATTGAAATAATTTTCAGGCAACGTTTCCAAGTTCAATTGGCTTAACAATGGAGAAGACTACATTCGTTTACGCAGTAGTCCGCAGTACTGCGAGCAAGGCATCCTAAGCAGGACCTCCGAGATGGCTGCGCAGATAGGCAGCAGCTCTGCTTAAACGAACAACAAACTGCGCTGCAGTCGGTTGCGCAGGGGGAGTCAACGAACGACATTTGCGGCATTCTGCGGCAGTCACTGCATAAACGAATGCACCCATTAAGTCTAATTATATTTCTAATTTCGGGAATAATTAAGATATTAGGACTTCTTGGAGAAAAATATCTATATGTATATACATATGATCACATGTATAAACTATACAAATATATATAGAATTATATATGAAATATGTGATGTTTATATATATATATATATATATATATATATATATATATGTTTTCATTTGCCTCTTATATTGTATAATCTATATATGTTCTTATAAACAGGAAAAAGAATAATTAAAAAATAATTAAAAAGATATAATTTATAGAAATAAGAAAAATTTGTTATATATATGTATAATTATATGTAGACAATCTTTTCTAATTTCTTCAAATCTAACTTAAAAAAAGTGCAAATATTATTTTTTAAATTATTTTTTTATTCTTATTATTTTTCCTAAATGTACAGATATTATAAAAAAGAAACTATATATATATATATGAATTTATATGAATTTTCTCATGAATTCTTATATTTTTTAATTAAATTATTGTAGAAAAAATATAATTCTCATTTTTTTAGAAAACACAAAAACTAAACACACAATTGATTATGCAAAAATGTTCGGTTATTTTTTATCTTATTTTTCATTTCATATGTATATTATTTGTACTAAAGACAAGCTATATATATTCTTCTAAACACAAAAATATTTAATAAAATAGCACGTCTTTAAAAGAAAGCTTAAAGACGTCTTGACTTTTTGCTGGGATACACACATTTACATAAAAAAAGATACATTAACTCAATATTAAAATTCCAGTTTTATTTATTCAATTAAAATATCACTTTAGCAGCATAATCTGTACTTTTATATTACGCATTTAAATGCTATAAAATTCTGAAATAATATTTCGAAATAAAAATTCTGTTGCAATTCAGTTTTTTCTCATATTATTTAATTTATGCAGGAGGAGACGAGAAAGAGTGGGAGAACAAATCGCAGACGGGCGGGACGATCGAGAGCAATCGCGGGCGGAGAATGTAAGAAGTGCGCTAAGCACAGTATACACCTGAGCTCGCCTTTTAAAGGTGTTGCAGAAGCGTGGTGGAAAACCGTACGATGAATGCGCCTTTCGCTCATGAGTTGGAGCAGCAACCGTTCCAGTGATTCCAACGGTGTGAGCGGAGACAGGAGCGGAGACGAGAGCTGAGAAGATCCAAGACTTTGTGACGATTTTGCATCTCTGAGATTTGACTCATCTGATCGAATCAGCTCGTCTGAGAGGAGAACGCGCGATGCGCGACGCTGCTGGTCCGCGCGAACGACGCTGGAATCGTCGTCGCGAGTCGCGAGTGCTCTTCGAACAAGTGTGTACATACGAGCAATTTTGAGAAGGAAAAGAGAGAATAAGCATGAGATATGAACCAGAGGCTGTGAATAATACTCTCGTGTAAAACCGAGCGATCATCGATATGTCATCGCGAGGATCCAGATTCGACCAGCGTGTTTCCACGAGAAGAGGAATCATCCGCGGATAAGGATCGATAGAATAAGGAAGATAATCTCTCTCCAAAAAGCGAATGACAAGGTACAGCAACCGGTCTCTTCTCGAAGAGCTGGTACAAATACATCGGAATGGAATCTTGGTATTCGCGCTTGATCAACGATCAGTGATCAGCGATCAGCGATCTGATGTTACACAAAACTATACGCACGAAGAGCTTGGCGCGATATTTTTTCATTAATGGTTTTTTTCTCGGGGATCTCTCAGCATTAAGGAAAGAAATATTGCGCGCACAGGTTGCATTGGATTTGTGGCGCCTGCGCGCTTCGTTATGTGTAGAGAATATAAGTTTATATTTAAAAGCGACATGAGATTATAACGCGCAAAGAGCAGGAATTTAATAACCGGTTAGTTGAGAAGAATAAATACATTTAGCATTTCAGACTACAATCTATTAAGTATTAAAATCATCCACTGCGAATTTTTTTTATATGAAACACAAGCAAATTAAAGAGAATTAATAGGGATTAATTTCTTTATCAATCGTCTTGCTTTAGGAAAGAAACTAAAAAGAATATTAATAATGCTTAAACATATTTAGTAAAAAAAAAAAAAATATTAAAATTAATTTTTGATTTGGAAAATTTCGGAGAACTAAATTTCTTGCAATTCATATATCTATTTTTATAGAGCTCAAAGCATTTCTTTATAAAATATTAGATATTAAATTCGTATAAAAAATCTGTATTAAATTCGATTATATATTGTATCGTAACATGTTACAATTATAAATCAATTTTTTGTAGTTACTTTTTAAAAATGAGATTATGATTTTTTTTTTATGATAAAAAGAATGATTTTATAAATGTGTGCACTTAATTAATAAGGATGTAATTAAAAATATGATAATTTATTGCGAAAAACGATTGATAAAGTATTACCTTGAAAGAGTCGCGAAGAATAATCGGAGGCGAAGGGTATTGCCGCGCGCATTGTCGATCGAAGATGTTGCACAAATGTCCTTGCCAAATGACATCATCGTACTAAATAAGGATTTGCCCAACAAGGTGTATGCGTTGCTAGCACTGCCTACGATTGAGAGACAATCCAATGATAAAGCAATGTTTTATAATCAATATATGCGCGGGCAGTATACTTAAAGGAATATATGCCACACCTAATAAATCTGTATTCATTAATTGTGTAGAAAGAATTATAATTATACTGGCATTTTTAAAAAAGATGTTGAAATCAAATATTGCTAAATGAACGAAATTATAAAAATGAAGATATATAAAAATTAAGAAATTATTATAACGACCCAACTAGCTTCAATCTTCTTTATTAATCAACACTTTATAAAAATATAATCAGACTACGTTTCGACCTTTGGTTTAGGTCCTTTTCAAGTCTCAAAATTTAAAAAACTAAAACTTTCACATAATAATTCTTTGTGTACAAAGAAAGTCAACTGAACTTTCCGTAAGAGTGGTAAGGAACGAACTAAGTTGTTCCTTACCACTCTTATGGAAAGTTCAGTTAACTTTCTTTGTACACAAAGAATTATTATGTGAAAGTTTTAGTTTTTTAAATTTTGAGACTTGAAAAGGACTTAAACCAAAGGTCGAAACGTAGTCTGATTATATTTTTATGAAGTGTTGATTAATAAAGAAGATTAAAGCCAGTTGAGTCGTTATAATAATTTCTTAATTTATTCTTCACTAGCGACACATAAATACTCTGATATATAAAAATTCTTTTGAAATTATAATTTTGAATATAACTTTGATTTCTTTTGCAGTAACATTATAAAGTATTTTTGTTGTAGATTGATGCAGCATAAATGACGCGTATGAATCAATCTTTTTTAAAATGCAATATACATATTAGAGAAAATACTTTTTATCATATATTGCATGCTCACAGTAAGCATAATATTTTATTCCTTATTGTTCAATAATTATAATTTCTAATAAATCATTGACATATATAAATAAATGTATTTCTGTTTTAGATGAGCTCTAAACGCGAATGTTGACTGATCAATCATATATTTATCTTTAATATTCTTATACGAGTGCATTGACATAGACATCAAAATGCATAATTCTAGATATGCTGGTTATCACATTAACACAAATCGTGATTATATTACAGATGGTGAAGAGAGTCATAGAGCTCCTTCAGATCGCACCGTGTCTGAGTATATCGTTGCCAACGAACATACTACCATAGTAAGATATTTATAGCAAAAAATATTTTTTCTCAATTTAAAACATATTACATATTTGTGATCCTAATAAATACATCATATATTATCTCTATAATTTCAATTTTTTTCAGGTAAAACCAATAAAAAAAAATCACGCAGACAAATATGATAGAGAAGACAGAAGATCCAGAAGCGCGCACAATACTCGCGATTCAGTATTGTCTGGATCTTCGAAACATAGTTTACATCAGCTTAGCAAAAGTGCCTCACACGGCAGCATTTGTGACAATGGTTCAGATATATATGTCACCAGTGCTGCATATAGAGCCACTTCCGACATAAGGTTGTTCTCCAATTTGAATATATGATATATTAAATAATATAAACAATGTAAAAATGTACCTTGTTATATGCAGTCGGATATCACGCCATAGTTTAGCACCAAGCTCCAGATTGGATCACAGAGCGCCTAGTCACTACAGCTATGGTTCCGGCAGATCAGGCACTTCGACAGTGAAAACTCGTACATCACGGAAAGGTGGTATAGTTGTGGAAACTATGTCGACACCCAATCCTTTCTGCCCAAACACCAAAGGTGTTTGTTGCCTTATGTTACTTCTTAATCTCGGCTTGATCCTGGTTACTCTGGGCTTTGTCATTGTCATACAATTCTTCCAACCATTAGTTGTTTGGTAAGAGTACTGTTTTTATATTTTCACATGATTTATATGTAAGATTCTATATTAAAATTAATAAATATAATTATTTTAATTAAATAAAAACCGTTTTTATATTTTGTTTTATATTTCAAATAACTATTATTATTAATCAAATAGAAGAATGTAGAAAATTATATATAATGAAGTTGAGCAGTTTGTATATATGTCATGTGTGTGTCTGTTTTATATATATGTACATAGAATTTTTTATAACACAATGTAATATTCCTTTTTAGGATCTTAGGAATAGTATTTCTGGTGTTTGGATTTTTAACACTGATTGGCAGTCTTGTGTATTGTGTACATGTATTCAAAAATGCTAAACACCCACATGATATCAATCCTGAAGATCTATATTGGACCCATTACTGGCAAGGTCGTGTTGGTTCTACAGCACCAGAAGTTTATTATAAAGCAGAAGACAAATATCAGGATGATGGCTATAGTGACCGATATAGCAAATATTCAGGAAAGTATTATGGCAGACAAAATCAAAGATATTGATTATAAAATATAAAGAATGCTATTAACTGAAGTAAAATTCACTCACTCTGCCTCTTTTTTAATTCTATAAAGTATTTTGGATACCAATGATAAATAAAAAAACTAATCTCGGTGCAATAAAATATTACTTATAATTTTGTATATATAGACATTGTACTAACATCTTTTTCCTCTTTTGGAAAAATACAAATTGTAAATTTACTTCTTTTGTATCAATAAATAATCTGTAAAAAAAGTAATTTTTTTCAAGATAACCTTCTTAATATTAGTATGTCTTAATTTAACATATCGATACATTTACATCTATACAAACTAATTGATTATTTATAGTATATTAAAGTATATATATTTACATTTGTATACATATTTACATATACATTTTTTACACATTTTATATATCATCATATGTATGTGTGTGTACTTGTATACACGATCATACTCTATTAATTATAACTATTATTTAAAATAACGATTTTAACATAACAAAAACGTATTTGTTAAAATATTCTAATTTGCTGTTGTATAATCAAAAAGAGTCGGATTTACAAATGTGCCACTTTTATCAATCAAGTAATAAAAAGATTTGTTTTTTACTTTAAGTGGTATACATACTCCAGTAACTCCTGTTCGAGGTGAAGTACATTTTGCCTTAAAAAAATAAAATAAAAATATTTTGTTTTTTATCTTTATATTGCTGACCTTATAATATATTATCATAATTTATCTCAAAAATTAATATAGTATATCTATAATTTTAAATAATGCAATTTATTCTTACCATTCCTATTGGTACAGTTATTGTGTTGAGTTTTCTTTTGCATAAATGATAAGTAAAAAGTGAAAGTGTTTTGCCACCTTTATTTAAGATAATGTACTTGATGTTACGAGAACATGTAGCATACATAACACCAAATGTGATAGGACCTATAAAACAAATACATCATTCTAGAAAAGATAGAGTAAAAACTTATCTACTTTATTTTATAAAAATATATACAACAAAAACTGCATTTAAAATAAGATATTGCTAATTTTTTAAATCTTTTTAAATTATATGTTTCCATATAAAAGTAAATTTTTACTGTAAAAAAAGTAAAAAATGTCTTACCTGCAAAAATTGAGAAAACAAATGTACCAAACCGTATGAAATGTTTCTGTAGAAACTCCTTAATTTTTACATCAGTTTTAAATATATCAAAGAACTTTGGTGTATAAGTATATAGAGCCAATATTGACCAACCAAATAACTGCCCAAATGCAAAAAGTCGTATATTCCAAAAATGTCTATTACTTTCATTTTTATATAAAAGTACATTATTCCGTACATTTGTATTCACATCCAATATGGTTTTTATTTCTTGTTGATGTCGTACTATCAGACTTTGTGGCGATTTGTTAGGTTTAAGAAAACTTACTGGCTGCCTTAATCCATCAAATGATCTGTGTATTTTTATAACTTATTGTTATTTTATAAGATAGTAAAATTGCTATTTTGTTCAAACTTTATTTTAAATATACAAGATATTTTTTGAAATTATTGCTACTTGCTATCTATACACATATAAATTTAATTTTTATAACAATTAAATCATTTTATCTATTATATATATATATAAAGATAGATAAAATATTCAGCATTTTTTTGTAATGTGATTTATTCCATTTGTAAAGAAGTAACATTAGTCCAAGAACATCCTGTATATTTACATAAATATTAATTTTATTGTACAGTTTTTAATATAAGAACGATGACTAAAATATCAAATGTATATTATTCTCATAAAAATATACTTTAACATTGAAATATTTCACTATATTTTACCTTATGCTTTGTGTTAGAAATGTTCTAACAGTTGATGCAGATAAAAATATATTTTTATCATATATAAAACACTTATGGATCATCCCACAAGTAGATTGTGCTTCAGTTAATAAAGCTTTAAAAATGATGGGATGCTTTAAAACTAAACCAAACATTTTGAATTATTTACTTTTCTGTATTGTTACAAAAAACTAATCGAAAAATTTTCAATAGATAAATGCTTATATTCCTTCAGCATCTCATTTACTGTAAATAAAAATACTTTTGTTATTTTTCAATGTTTTTATCATAATATATAATTTCTTGGTAAATTTGCATAATATTTGAACTGTACATATAATCTCTTTAGAAATACACTTCATACAATTATGAATCCTATTATCAATTCTATTATCATCTTTATACATTTCTATATTCTATTTACATAATCTTGTATAAAAATCATAACAACATTTTTACCCAGTTATTCTTGTAATGTGCATGATATCATATTTTCATTATTTATAAATATCAAATTCAATAACAAAATATAGAAATAATATTTGGAATCACAGAGCAAAACTTGAATAATTTATATAAAATTAAACTTGTTTTTTTTAAGAGTTTCTCGTACGAAAAATTAAACTTGTTTTTAAACTAGGTTAGAGAGAGCATGGCAAAAGATAACCACCAGATAAATACAAAACCACGGATTTACATTGGACTACATTCGATCAAATCTAGGAACATTTGAGGGCAACACTGAAGTATCAGCCATATTGTTACTAAATCACCAATCACGTTGCTCATTCGTATCCTAATAACAAGATGGCACAACCAATTAGATTTCGTCCTTTCCTTCATTCTTTGTTGACAAAAAATCATCATATGTGTGTACATTACATTCATATTCATTCATTACAAAATGCTTTCTATTTCCAGATGAGATTTTTTTATTCAGTGTGTGATAAATCGTGTTCTTGAAGAGTTTAAAGAAGGTATTTCTGGATCAAATAAATAATGTCTGTATGGCCTGGATATTATAAATTGCATCTGACAGAGTTTGACACGGATGTCAGATACAGTTACGAAGTAAATATTATTATTATTATTATTATTGAATCGCGATAACAATCTAATTTTGCGATCTTCGATCGCGATAAACAAATACCTAGACGCGATGCATCGGAATAAGTGCAGGCATCGATGATATATAATCTGTACGAACACGTGCCGAATGTGTTTTTTCGGAATGCTATACACATTTTACATATGCATACATATATCGTGGTGTTACGTGGTGCTATGCTCCGTCACAGATTAATAGACAGATCGCCAAAGGCCTGCCTAAAGAAGAGACCGCCATCTTCGTGCGATAGACTTTGCCCCTTACCGACACACTTTGCCCCTGGTTCGAGTCCGTGCTAAATTTCGTAGACTTGAACCAAAAGACTTTGCCCCTGGTTCGAGTCCGTGCTAAATTTCGTAGATTCGACCAAAAGACTTTGCCCCTGGTGCAAGTCCAGGCTAAATTCGTTTGACATTACCAACAGACTTTGCCCCTGGTGCGAATCCAGGCTAATTGATCATGAGACCAATTTGAGAGATTTGGCCCCCGTTGTGTGTGTGTGTGTGTGTGTGTGTGTGAGAGAGAGAGAGAGAGAGAGAGAGAGAGAGAGAGAGAGAGAGAGAGAGAGAGAATATTTTACATATATGCATATATATATATATAAAATTTATTAAATATAAAAAATATATTTTTTACACATAAAATGTTTTTTTATTGAAATAATCACGATTTTAAATGTGATATAACACAGTGTTCAAAAATTTTTTAATTAAATTTTTTAATTAAATTTTATTAAAGAAAATTACTTGAAATTTTTTACATTAAGAATTTAAAGGCTCCTTATTCTCTTGTAGAAATTTATCACTACGCCAATTAATCACTTATTTTGAGTATTTAAAATACTATAATATACAGTAATTTAAGTATTCGAAATAAAAGTGATTAATTACTCGAAATAAGTAATAAATTGGCGTTACTAGTAATAAATTTCTATAAGGGTTGAAATAAAGTATAAGAGATAAATAGGCTATATGTGAGCCGTATGCGAAATGTGAGATGTAAGACGCATATTAAAATTTAATTTTTCGATATAACTTTCAAAAATGTACACGAGGTACAAAAAATTAGCTTGGACATTTGTAAGACTTAAAATTGGGATTAATTCTCAATTCTATTAATTAAATTTCGATATAACACACCTTACATCCGCGCACGGCTCACATATATATAACCCATTTATTAGTGCAATTTTTAAGTTTCTTATTTTTCAAAGTTCACCTTTTTACGTTATCAAATATTTTTACGTTTTCAAGAATTTTATATTTTTACTTACCGCAGTTTCTTATCCAAATGTAAAATCTTTTATCGCAGTCTATAAAAAATTGAAACAATTTACAATTTTATGATATAATATTATTATTATTACAATTTCTATATATATGCACATCTGTCAAATATCGTGATTTATTTCACATTATTATTATCTATTTTAATAAAAAAGAAAACAAAAACACTTGCAACAATCAAAAATAAACCGCCTGCCGCGAACGGAAAATGCCAAGAAAGCACGCAATTTCCGCGAATCTCGTAATTTTTTTGAAAAATCAACAATTTCAACGAAATTGTAAATTCTTCAAATCACTGCACAAGTATAATTCACAATAATAATTTTCAGTAACTACGATAAAAAATCGTATACTGAAAACCGCAAACGAAAGTGCAATGGGAGTAAGAGTAAAGTCTGTGATACAATTAATTGGCAATAGAAAATTAATAATTTTCAAATAGAAAAATTTTGAAATTACCGAGGATTTACAAATAATAAAGTAAAAATATTAAATAATTTATGTGACTTTGTATAGTGAACACATCAACTTGGCGGAATCTTGACTACTCATCAATTTAAGTAAGCAATTCTAAACACAATTAAGATCTTTCACATAAAAAAAATAACTTATTAATATAAATTAATATACCAAAAAAATAAAAATAAACTTAGACAATCACGGTGAAATATACTGCAATGACGAACTTACTCGGAAATATCCTTGATGATGGGGACTAACTTTTTGATGCTGGATAACATCTAATTGTTTTCAATTCTCATATCAAGCGGTTCTGACGATAATTTTAACTAATAATGTTCAAAAGAATTGATGACGTGGAATGGGCCGTCAACCTGTTCTACTAACAACAGGGAACTCGTTTACATGTTTTTTGACATAATCAAAAAGTTTACCATCTTAACTAAAAAATGGTTAGCCGATTAGAAAAAATATCTAATTTAATAAATGTTATAAGCGTAACCCAATTTAAATTCATCGACTTATTAAACCAAAATGTTCATTAAAAAATAGACTCTAATGCGTAATATGTCATAATTTTTCTTAAGAGAATTTTTATTGTTTTTATATTTACTGAAGAAGGCTGAGGTAACAGCCGAAACGTTTTATTATTTTTATTATCATTGTATCTACTAAGAAATAAATCAATTATGTGTTGACATTACATCTCTCACTAATTTAATATGCTCGTTATAGTTGGCCCTGTCTTTCTAAATCTTAATTTTATAATATCACACGAGCCTTGTCTTTAAATATCTAATTGTTTTCCTTATTAAATTTAAATAATTTATGTTTTCGAATTTTGCTCGCGGAGAGGATCTTTAAAACAAGATTTTTAGAAGAGAGGACCTTTAAAATATAAACAGGCAAAAACGTTGGAAAAATTAAAGCGCGCGTTTAAACAGATAAACGCAATGAAATAAATACGCAATTGTTTTTACTTATCGCTGTAAGCTCACAAGCTTCTGACGTGCTATACACTTTTATATAATATATACAAGGTGTCCGGTAACTAACGGACCAATGATTAAGGGCGGATTCTCTGGCTAATTTGGAGACGATTTTTCCTTAGCAAAAATGTTGAGAAGTCAATAATTTTCGAGTTATAAGCGATTGAAAAAAATAGGTTTTTTGAAAACTAAACGTTTTGGAGTTAAAAGTCTAACATAATTACATTCTTCAGTTAATTTCAGGTAGAGTTTACTATAATAAAATTTTAATTTAAGGCTTAGTTATAAAGATACATAATGACAAAGATTGGAAAGTTGTAAAAAATGATGACCTTTTTCGACATTTTTGCTGAGGAAAAATCGTTCCCAAATTGACCAAAGAATCCATTTGTAATCATTGGTCTGTTAGTTACCGGACACCCTGTATATTGGACACGAGTTTCGTTTGTTTCAGATTCTCGAGAGTTGAAGTAGGAACATACGAGTATCATATATCGTTTGTGACTTGCCGAATGAAAGCAAGACAGAGAGCAAACGAGATGATGAGCTTAATAGCTCATAATGTTATAAATAAATAAATAAAAAATTATAACCTGACCTACTAGTTATTGAATCTTTTTTTAATAAAATGTTTCATTATTATTATCATCTAAGTCTAAGTCGTTTAATTACTTTTTAGTTTTTTAATAATTAATTTAATTTATTCTAGTCATTTTTATATGAGAAAAATAATATCACGTATACGTTTTATAATGAATTAATATATTTCGGGAATCGAATTATATATTCTTAATAATATAAAAGTGTTCAAAAATTATATTTGACTTTTAATTTTAATTATTTTATAGCAAAGAGTTCCGAAATCTCTTACACACATAATGGGGATTTTTTTCATCCATATAATTCGCAATTAAGTATATATGTTAATTATTAATTTTAATAAAATAAAAATTAAAATTAAAGGTCAAATATAATTTTTAAACACAATAAATATATTAAATTAATTATAAAACGTATACCCATGATAGTATTTTTCTCGTACAAAAATAATTAGAGTAAATTAAATTAATCATAAAAGATTAAAAATTAATTAAAGAATTTAAACTTATATTTTATATAATAATAATAAAACATTTTATTACGTCAAACCGTCGTGAAATAATTAAATAAAATTTGCTAGTTACGTCAAAGTCAAGTTTTCTAAGCTTATAAAACATTTTATTAAAAAACAGATTCAATAAATATAAGTACATGTTATATATATACTTATATTTATTAAATCTGTTTTTTTTATAAAATGTTTTATTATTATCATATAAAATATAAATTATTTAATTATTTTTTTATTTTTTTATGAGTAATTTAATTTATTCTAGTTATTTTTGTACGAGAAAAATACTATCACGGGTATACGTTTTATAACAAATTAAATATATTTATGTTCAAAAATTATATTTGACCTTTAATTTTAATTTTGTATTTTATTAAAATTAATAATTAACATATATACTTAATTGCGAATTATATGGATGAACAAAATCCCTATTATGTGTGTAAGAGATTTCGGAACTCTTTGCTAAAAATAATTAAAATTAAAAATCAAATATAATTTTTGTACACTTTTATATTATTAAAAATATATAATTCGACTCTCGAAATATATTAATTCATTATAAAACGTATACGTATTAGTATTTTTCACATATTAAAATGATTAGAATAAATTAAATTAATTATTAAAAAACTAAAAATTAATTAAACGACTTAGACTTAGATGATAATAATAATGAAACATTTATTAAAAAATAAATATAATAGATCAGGTTAATATTTTATTTATTTATTTATTTATTTATTTATAACATCATAAAATTCTGTCCTTTCCGAAATACGCGAACGCTACGAAAAGATAAATCTCGTACATGCCGCCGGACGAGTTCATGAGCATGAGACGCTCTTATCTTGGGAACGTATTAATAGTTACTGCATTGACCACTACTACGATATGGCGCTGAAATCAGTGAGAAATGCTGGTCTCTCCTTCATCCAGACCTTTGGCGATCTGTCTATTAATCTGTGGCTCCGTGATGCGAGGATCGCCCGCGTGACGAGATTCTAACCTCGGTCGAGTTCGTGCATCCTCGGCTGCGTAGTGACTGCACAGTCGCTGACAGATATCAGCTGTTCCAGTAAATAAACCGCCGCGTTTGGACGATGGACGGCATCGAGAACGACGACGTCGCGCGGGATCGTCAATCAGCTGACGAGGATGTCAGCGAGTCGGATAACAATAGCGAGTGCTTGTCACAGCAAAGCGAGGGCGACGTCAATTGGTATTACATGCCAGACTCGATTCTCCTGAGCATCTTCCAGTACCTGAGCCCGAAGGAGTTGACGATCGCGGGTGAAGTGTGCAGTTCCTGGCATAGGGTGTCGCGCGACGAGTTCCTATGGAAATATTTATTTTATCGTACGTACAAGATAGATCCGGACGTCGGCATCGTGCCAGGTTTGTTTCGTACAGCAGTAGTATTTTCGACGTCACCATATTTATTTATGTATATATATGTATGTGTGCGTGTGTGATTTGAAAATATAAATATACTTTGTTGCATATTACATGCGTGAGATGGATCAAAAATATAATTTCTTTTGTGTGATTCACTTATTGTGTTATTCAGTTTGAACAATTATTTGAACCACAAGAAAAAACTCAGTTTAGTTAAATTAGATAATTATTTTTTATATAATACATATATAAAAAGATAATAAGACAATACATATAAAGATAATGAATACTAAGAACAAATGATAAAAAGTAATTATTTGGAAGTATATCAGACAGAGCTTAAATGAGCTTTGATTAAACTCTTAAATGAGTTTTATAATAATTTTATTGAGAATTGTTTTTACATACTCATTAAAATTTATGACAATTCTCACTGTTTTGATGTCTGTCTAATGACCTCTTTTGTATCTGTATATTATGTATGATATCCTTATTAGCAATAATACATATATCTAATTTTGTGTACATCTTTTGACATATATTTCATAAATATTTTAATGGAAGAGAGAATAATATTTTACATTAATTAATTTACACATACATATTAATATATTACATTTTATGTTTTATACATCTCTCTTGATTAAAAGAATATTAGTAATTATTATTAACTTTCTTTCTCTCTTAGGTAAAACTTCTTGGTTGGGAGAATTTAAACGTTTGGCATATCACACTCCACTGATAGAAACTGAAATTCTCAAGGAACATTCACATCAAGTTTTACATGTGAGCTTCTCCCATAATGGCAAAATGTTTGCAACTTGTTCAAAAGATGGATATATTCTTGTAAGCTTTTTTCTGTCGTTTATACTTATTATTTTCTCTTGCAGATATCAAGTATTACAAATATGCTATTATTTCAGGTATGGCAAAGTCAATATCCTGTTACTATAAAATATTTACACGATATGAAAACATTTAGTTGGAAATATACACAATTTTCACAGTTTAATTGTACAGATACCTTACTTCTTGTTTCTGGTGTACATTTTGGTACACCCCATAGTACTTCGGGAGAAATAGCAGTCTTTAAAGTAGCACGTAAGTAAATAAAAAATTTTGAAGAAAATTATGTAAATTGATAAATCTTAAATAAGAAGATAATAAGTTATCTTTTGACATATTTTAAATAAAAGGCTTCAATTCTTATTCAAATAATTTCTTATATATGCTTTATGTTTATTCGTAGCTGGCTTTGACCTTCAATGTAGAGTAGTGAATAAGCCGTATGACATATTTGGTACATGGTACAGTGAGCGTTACCTTTTAAGCGGAAATCTGCATTGGTTGGCACATTTGGTCAGTACTAGTATAGTTTGGCTGAATAAGGCAAACCAGGAATCAGCTAGTGAACATGTCCCCATCATGACTCAACTTTTTAGGTAAAGTTACATTTAATATGCTTTCTTCATTTTTAATGTTAAATCTAATGGAGCACATAAATAGTTGTCGAAAATCATTTTTTTTCACAAATCTGTAATTGTTCTCAGATTCTACAATGGAAATGCTTCCTCAATTAGAGCAATTATGGTTGCAAATTGTTTAGCGCCTGCACCAGCTGAAACTACAGAACAACAAAGCCAACCGTCCTCCTCAAATACAAAGGAGGAAAAAGGAAATCCGCCAAGTCACAAGGATTTGTTGTCACCTTCAAACGAACCTAGTAGCTCGCAACAGCAGGAAGAACCAGAAGTGCTACACCATGCATCATCGAGATTACAGTATGTTTAATTTATTCCTGTTTGACATTATAATAAATTTATTATTTATTAAATGATTAACATTTATGTAATGTATATTTATGTATGATAGATATAGTAAATTAGAAGGTGGTTTTTCGAATTGGAGAAAACTTGGTGACGGTTTCGAATATGCTAGTCCTATACAATACAACCAGGAATATAGGCAAGTTGAGATGCAGCGGAAGGCGCATGAAAGCGACAGCGAAAGTGAGAATCCATTGTGGGAAGAAGAGAGCGAGTCTGGAGGTAGAAAAATTACGCACGCGTAATGCATAGTAGTAAAAAATCGATCGTTATAATTATTGTATAAAATATGATTAAAAAAAAAAAAATAAATTTACAGAATCTTCAATAACCGAAGAATGTGATACTGATGAGTTAGCCAATAATCCAGAAAAGTTTCTTATATTTACAACTGGCTCCAAAACATATACTCCGCATAAAGTTGGTTTTAAAAGAATTAAATTAGTTAGTTTCCCGAGAAGATTGGACCCGGGACCATCGCTACGCGAGAGAATAGCTCAGCGGGAAAGGGAGCGAGAGAGACAAAATACTCCGTCAGTAGAAGATTGGTTAAATTATGCATCTGTAGCAGACAAATTCGATAAGATAGATCATTTGATTGATCTTCACGGTCACATCATTGGAATGGGACTTTCTCCTGATCATAGGTCAGTTATCAGTATTATCATATCATAAGATGATATATTTGAAGCGTTGTTAATTACACATACGTTTTCATACAGATATCTTTATGTAAATACAAGGCCATGGCCAAAGGGTTATGTTATTACTAATCCTTTACAACCACCACCGATAGCACAAGAAATTGATATACACGTGATTGACTTGGTAACATTAAAACAAGTTGGTACAATGTTAAGAGCACACAAGGCGTATACACCTAATAACGAATGTTTCTTTATATTTTTGGACGTGTGTAACGAATATGTAGCAAGGTAATGATAATTCGACTTGCATTTACATAATTCATCAATTTAATTTAACAAAAAATTTTATATTTCTAAAAAAATATGTAAGATTAATTATTAATTAAAATTAATATCAATCAAAATTAATATTTGTCGCTAGTGGTGAAAATAAGCTTAAACGACTTGACTACGACGTAACTAGCAATTTTATTTGATTATTTCACGACGTTTCGACCATTTGGTTGTGGTCCTTTTCAAGTGAAATTTCATCAATTAAACCGAGATTAACATAACATCACACCGGTGTTATTTGAAATCGAAAGTTAAACGTTAAAAGAGGAACACGTCCCATCGTTATGATGTTGTTGACGAAACATCATAACGATGGGACGTGTTCCTCTTTTAACGTTTAACTTTCGATTTCAAATAACACCGGTGTGATGTTATGTTAATCTCGGTTTAATTGATGAAATTTCACTTGAAAAGGACCACAACCAAATGGTCGAAACGTCGTGAAATAATCAAATAAAATTGCTAGTTACGTCGTAGTCAAGTCGTTTAAGATTAATTATTAAATATCTTTGTTTACAGCGGTGCAGAAGACAAACATGGTTACTTGTGGGATAGACATTATGGAATTTGTTTAGCAAAATTTCCTCATACCGATGTAGTTAATTCCGTAGCTTTTAATCCACGTGATCCTGAAATGTTAGTTACAACCAGTGATGATTATACAGTTAAAATATGGCGAAGTCGGGCTATGGTAAAGGCTTTAGGTTTAGATGAAAATTCTTATCGTAGAGGGATGGAAGTGCGAAAAAGACGTAGGTTTCAGAGAAGCAGTAATAATATCGACTGACTAAAAACTATTAAATTTCCAATTTAAAACATTTATTTTTACAAGATTTCTAGAGATATATTCTGCACTTAAGTTAAATTGTATACAAAATCGTCCAAAATACTACTATCATGTAAAAGCACAAATAATCAATCTATTTTTTGATTGCCTGGGATTTATGCACACAAACGCACGTGCAGACTTTTATTTCTTATAATGTAATACAATCTGGAATCTCACCAGATGAGTACTATTTGAAAGAGTTACTAAAAATGTTGTTAAAAGAATGAATATCGCAAAGAATTATTATCTATTGTTAAAATTAGAAAATATCTAATTAAAAAAAATTAAAATTACATTATTTAAATATTAAAGAATATCATCAAACTATTTTTAAATTGTCAGGTTAAAGTTTATTGATATAGCTTCTGCAAATGGAACTCTAAGCCTTATAGAATTTATCTTCTGATAAAATTGTAAAATTGGAACCTTCACTGTGTGTGTGCAATGATTATTAAGTTTTTCATGATTATAATTCTGTTCACACATGTATGTGATCTGTAATACTAAATTTTTTAATTTATTCTATATATTTTTAGCTATAATTTGAAATATTTATTTCGTCTACTTATACATGTACTAAACAAAGGAAATAATGAATGGATATAAATGTGCACTATTTTATATCATTTTTTTCATACATTTCATTTTTTGATCTTGTATGGTGTATAATTATAATATAAAATTATAAATGTAATATAATAAATCTTCCACAAAAACGAACAAATTTGGAGATATTTCCAATGTTCTTGTTACAAGTTCAAATTTGATTTAGTAATTATGAAATATATAAAAAATTAATATAATTAAAAAATCTATTATAATTAAATGTGGAATGTTAATAAAAGTCACAGATTAACAAGTAATATATATTTTCTTTTAACATAAAATCTAAAACTATTAGCAAATAGTACATATGAAAAAAGTGATTCGGATGTAAACATTTAAGGAATGATTGTTATTTTTCAGAGAATATTCAATAATTTACTATTCTTATGATATCACATACGATCTACATAGACCAACAATTTTGAACATTGCTTCCATGCGATATCGTTAAAGCATTATAATAAAAATGCCACATGTATTAGTGCAGAATCATATTTATAGTTTGTACACCTAAAAGGATATATTGTAACGATTCACAAAATCATTGTATTGTTTAATTTGATTTACTGCTTGTTATATATTATAAGTTATATAATCACTTACCTACAATCCGCCATTTCTTTTGTATGATACTGACTTGAGAAACAACATAAAGGAATTTATTTTCCATTTAGCAGAGTTTTCAATGGGTATATGGGTATATTTATGCTGAACCTGTTGCAATAGGTTCTGTAAGCAAAGCAAACAGTATGAGATAAAAATGCATTAGTAATTAAGTTACTAATACTACTACTAGATTTATTATAAAAAGTTACCAGGATGAGATGACATTCCATCTTGATGGGCATTTCCAGTTGTAGGTAAGACTTTCTTATGAGCATCCTTATGTCCATGACAATGTTCACATTCATCATCGCTATCTTCGGAACTACTTTCACCAAAAGTTTTTGGTCTCTCATAAATACAACAACCTGTTATTAAAAAAGATTATATAATTTTTACATTTTGAATAAATCTAGAAAATTTTATAGAAATAAATATTAACATTTTGATTTTTTCTTATTTAGATGTTCATTATCAACAGTTCCTTCAGTCCATTGAACCTTTTTGCTCGATTTTGGTTTTCGTAAACGTAATCGTACAGTAGGCACATCCTATAAAACAAAATTATGAAAATTTTATTAAACTATAATAAAGCTAATAATTAATTGCACTTTAAATTACATGTAGTAATCACAAAAATATTGTCACAATTAATTGAAAAATATTTATTATAGAAAATGAATATAAAATATACTCAAAAATTTAATATTTTTTATTTATAATATTTTTATACCAAGTTTGTGGCACATATACATACAAATATATTATATTTATAAAATTTATATTATATTATATTTATATTATATTTATTTTATTTATATATTATATTTTATAAAATATAAGTGTTATATATATATATATATATATATAAAATTTGTAAACTGTATTATCTGAGAATGTAATGGTTATTATATATAATGTTTATAATATATATATGCATACAAAGTAGAGTTTCTTCAAACATCATTAAATTAAAATTTGTTGCATAAGTGTTACATATAAAATTGCATAGAAAAGATTAAATACATGTTCATTAATTATTGTACAATTTTTTGTGCTATTAACTTTTCTATTTTATCATCCGAATATTTTAATATATTTCTTAAAATTTCTGATGTATGTTGTCCTAACATTGGTGGTGATGATCTCACTCTGTTGGTGGCATAGCTATATGTCACAGGTGGCCCAACAAGTTTCACTTTCCCTGTAACTGGATGCTCTAATTCTTTAATCAATTTTGTATGTTTTACATGGGGATCATCAAACACCTGAAAATGATATGCCAAGTTTAAGAGGATGCAATTTTGCATATGTGTTGTAAATAATCAAAATTATTTGAGATTATTTTAAATCAAGTCATTTACCTCTTTTATAGTGTTCACTACTCCATAAGGAAATGAAGCACCTTCAAATATCACAGACCAATCTTGATTTTTTTTCCTCTTAAATGCATCTCGAAGAATTTGCAGTAATTCCGTTCTATTCTTAACTCTAGCAGCATTATTCTTAAATTTATTATTATTAATGAGTTCTGGTAATTGTAATCTCTTAATTAACTCTAAAAATTGCAAATCACTGCCTGCTCCAACTGTCATATATCCATCTTTCGTCGGGAAAGCTTCATAAGGAACTATGCTCTCATGTTCAGATCCCCGTCTTGTTGCTTCCTTATTTCCATTCAAGTAATTTGAAGCGATGTTGATCAAACTGGCAACTTGAGTCGACAAAAGATCACATTGTATCCACTGGCCTTGGTTTATTTCTCTTCTTTGCAGCAAAGCTGCCATAATTGCTCCATGAGCATACAATCCCATTGCTAAATCTGTCATTGCTACACCAACCTTGCATGGCGGTCCATCTTTAGATCCAGTAATGTGCAAAAGTCCACCTAGGGAAGCAGCAATGACATCGTAGCCAGGTCTATTTGCGTAAGGTCCCTTGAATCCGTAGCCAGTCATCGAACAATATATAAGATGTGGAGCTACTTTGGCTATGTCTTCATATCCTAGGCCCATGCTGCTCAGTTTTCCTGGTACGTAATTTTCCACCAGGACATCGCAAGTTTGCGTCAGCTCATAGATGATGTCTTTACCTCTCTTCAGATCGATACAAACGCTCTTCTTGTTTCTATTCACGCTCATGAAGTAGGTCGATTCCTGCGTTCCTTCGAAGAAGGGCGGACCCCACTTGCGCGACTCATCTCCAGCACCAGGTCGCTCGATCTTCAGGATCTCCGCGCCGAGATCTCCCAGAATCATCGTGCAGTAAGGCCCGGCGACGATCCGTGTCAGATCTAGAACCCGTATCCCGTTCAACGGGGAACGATCGTGCTTGACGTTCGTTTGACAAAACTCACGTTCGCACTTCTTCAAGTGGTACTCACTTGTCAAAAGTCTCTCGCCCGCGAGCTTTCGCGAGAAACCCGTAAACACGTTACGTATCATCGTTGACACTTGAAGCACGAAACCAGAAATGATTTGTATAACCTCGTCGTAAGGATATTAAATTTAATTATGTATATCGGAGTAGAGAAGAGTATGTGCTCTACTTTTTATGTTTAAGATAAGATAAAGATGTTCTTACTCCACCGAGATGCTGAATCGTATGATATTGGAGGGGATATTAAAATGTGACAAGAAGCGAGGTAAGAAGAATAATTATTTGCATTCTGTAAATAACGTCACCATCGACGATTTTTCACCGTCCTCGCGATGAGCGAGTAATAAACGTCACATACGTAAATGAAGATGTAACAACGAATGTGCATACCTGTGACCCGGAGTCAGTGACATCCGCCTCGGAGATGGTTTCCGTTTGCGTTTGCAAAGCCGCTTGCTCCGACATCGTTCTCTCCATGTGTTGGTCCGCGTTATTTTTTTTGGACGAGGGACACGCACGATTATACTGCAGCGTCAAACGTAACCTATGTGATTTTCCGCCATTGCTGCAGTGCTGCCAATATTTTTTTGCAATTGCGAATATGAATGCAAAATTGATCCTTTTTTGCAATTTCAATTTTCAACATTTTAATTTTTGGAAAGGACGCTTAAATTAGAAAGAACATTAAATTTCTAAAAATGCAATTTCAAATAAATTATTTACTGATAAATTATGCATATGCAATTTCTCTCTTTGTAATCAGCTTGTTAATTCTATTAATATGTAACACTTATGATTATAAATAGTACTTTTCAATAACGATAGATTGTTTTCCAAGTTGTTACATATTTATAAAAATTTTTACAAAAGGTAAAATTCTTCTCTCGACCGTACTGAAAATTTTTACATTTATAGAAAAAAAATTTACTTAAAAGGATAAATAGAATATGATAAAATACAGGAAATTACAAGAACATAAGGATGTTTATTTTAAGAACATCGCATGGAGTGCTGGATATACCAATTGTTACAATAGCATTGTATTTGTTTTCCACCGTAATTCTAAGATAGTGCTGATGTTGAAGACATAGGTGTATCGATTAAATTGTTTCAATTTTTTCTATGTTCTTGTATATTTAATCCAGCTGTAAAACAAAAAAGAGGATATTATTTAGCTGCATTATTTTTCTTATAATATAATAAGATAAACGACAAATATTAAATGTATATTGAATATGTCAACAGATATTTACCTTCTTGAAACCAATGTCAGCGGCATATTCCCTAAAGCACTGCCGGCAGATGTTCAGGCCATATTTGCGAATAAGCCCATGTCTATTTGCACAGGCACGGCTACAATAAAATCAATTTTATTTAATACACACATATGTACATTTATCTAATATATATTAGAATTAATATTAAATTTATTTAATATCTTCTAAACTTTACACACAATTGTTTTAAGTTTTAAAATAATTTAAAATTTAAATATGGAAAAAAAGAGGAAAAATATATAAAAAATAAGTAAAACAAAGTATTAAATAAAATAACTACAGTGCGACTTAACACATGATACTTTTGAGGTTAGTATGTATATTTTGTAGACATCTTACAAAAGCAATATTAATAATTAACATCGATATATAAATATATTGAAATTACTTCAAATTTTAATTAGTTTATCAAATTTTCTGCTCTAATTATAACATTTTTATGCCTAATATGACATTCATGGTGATCACCATGCGATCGCTCAACTCTATTGTCTATCATATAAATTAATTGTTAATAAAAGCTAAAAACCCAAAAAGAATATTATACTGACCAGGATCTTGATCCTTGACCGTATTTTCGTGGATGAGAATACCAAATATTCTGGAAACCCATGTCTACACGTGTTTTTTTACACACTTCGAACTGCTCAGAACGAGTCGACAAAGTAAAGAACACACGATGCAAAAGACCGGAAGCGGAAAGCGGAATTATGAATAAATTCTATGGCGCCAATATTAAAATCACGTGACTACTTTTTTCGAAAGCGTATTTAAACTCAATTCTCTTCGAACATATTTAACTTTTTTATATTATATTTATATTATGTTAATGAGATACATTAACAACATATTAGTATGCACTATTACTCATCTAGCAAAATAATAAAATTAAAAATTTTTATTGTAGAGAGCGGATATATATATGTATTTACTCTTATATGTGCAAAAATAAACTTTATTTCAAAATTTTAAATTTCGAAATAAAACATGAAACATAAGAAAATATAAGTTAGATTTATATATTTAATAACTTTAAACATTTTGGATTATCTTAATAATAATAAAATAATGTATGAATAAAAATATAATCATAAATCATACATATAAAACTAAAAAAAATCAGATTTGTATATTCGAATCAAAAATCAATTATATATATTACATTGAACTATAATTAATTAAATATAATGCAGAAATTAAAATTATAATGTTATTAGACTATTTTAATATATAATCAATAATAAAAATAGTATTAACATATTGAAAAATCAATTGTACAATCAAAATTAAATACTTAATTTAAAAATAATTTACTGATTGTACGTTCATTTGCACATGTGTATTTTGCAATTCTTTGTTATTTCATGATTAATATTGTTATAAGTTTTTTTATTGTATATAATTCTGTCGGTAATTATAAATGTCATAATCTGCGATGGAGATTGTAATCGTGTAAAGAGAAACCGGTTTTCTTTCCAAAGACTGGAAGGCGGTCCTATGCCTATCCACGTGGAAGGCCGTCGATGAAGCGGGGATAAGTTACAACGGTACTTTCACATGATGCTTTGCATTGTTCAAAAGTACTGCGAACTGTACAGTTGAGTTAAGTCTAGTCACGTTTAAATCAAAATTGCCATGTCAGGCGAAAATAGAGATGACAGAAAGGAGAATGAAAAGGTGCGAAATATAAAAGAATACTTAAACGTTATTTTCATTATTATCTAGATATACGATAAGTTATGATAAACGACGCAATAATTTAACGCGTTTGAAATGAAATCTAATAAATTAAGTCTTAATCATAATTTAAATCACTCATCTTCTCTCTTCATTTAGAGGTATATAGAGATTTAAGGATATAAATTAAATCTGATTAAAGATTAATAGATAACAAAAAATGAGAAATATATAAAATATTATATATTAAATACTTCATCCTTTTTTCAAATTAATTTAATTTTTAATTTAATTGTGTTATTAAATTAAAATAAAGAATGTTAAAGTATTTAATTATATTTTCTATTTTTTGTTATTTATTCATCTTTAATAAATTTAATCATAATAATCGACAAAACGCTGTTACAGGAAACTCAATGCATTATAAGAAAACAAATCATGAATTTGAAGATGAAGGTAATTTTAAGGATTATTCTATCTTCTGTAGTGGGCCCATTGATCCTTTACGGTATATTTTTTACCTATCAAACGTACTCGGGACGTCTATTTGAAAGACCAGTGACAATAAACTTAAAAGAGGATCGACCTAAATTCTGGATCTACACCAAGAGCAACGACACCGGTTATTTGAAACATGTATATGCGGTGCTCCAACGACTTGGTTTCCAAGAAAGCGATAACAAATCTGATTGGGATCTATTGTGGGCCCACGATTATCCTTTTCGCGTGTTGTCGACGAGTTTAGGTAAACTGCGGGACCATCAGAAGGTCAACCATTTCCCCGGTTGCGGCTACATTACAAACAAGGTGGATCTGTCGACGTCACGTGGCGGACGATATATACCTGCGGCATTCAAGATACCCGAGGATCGGCAAGCTTTCCTCGACTACGTCAAGTCAAATCCCACGAAGCAGTTCGTACAGAAATCGAACGATCATCGAGGCATCCGCATTCGCGACAACGATGACACTAATTTCACCGATGGCACCTTCGTTCAAGAGTTCATCGAACAGCCGTTCCTCGTCGATGGCTACAAATTCGACATCGGCGTGTACGTTGTCATCACGTCCGTAGATCCGTTGCGGCTATATGCCTACAAAGGCGACGTACTCTTCCGTTTCTGTCCGGTGAAATATTATCCTTTCGATCCAGAAGTCCTAGACAAGTACGTGGTCGGTGATGATTATCTACCGATTTGGAATGTACCGTCCTTGAAGAAATACTACACTGAACTTGGGTTCTCGATGAAAGATTCGTTCGACGCGTATGTCAAAGAGCACGGAAAGAATCCGTATGAGATGTGGGAGCGAGTGTACGATGCCATCCGAGAAGTCGTCTTGATGAAGGAGACGCAAATCAGAGCAGTTTCCAAACGCTTCGGCAACGGCAGAAACTTCTTCGAGCTCGTGAGATTCGATTTAGCTCTTGATGAAGACTTGAATGTCTACATGATGGAAGCAAACATGTCCCCGAATCTGTCTTCTGCGCATTATCCACCAAATCAATTGTTGTACGAACAAGTCATATTCAATACGTTTGCATTGATTGGTATTGGCAAGAGAATCAGAAGAGAATCCTTGAAGACTAGGTGAGTAAAGCACACAGGTAGAGATTTACATGCACTTAAAAGTCCATACAGGAGAGTTTCGTTTAGTCGAGTTCTTGAAATTGTATGCCTAAAAATATAGAATAGAATTAATCACATAAAGAATATTTAAATTATTAACATTGCAGAAATAAAACAGAGGAAGAAATGGAAGTAGCGAATAAAAATATCGTGGTACTACCAGAGCTCTGCAAGAAATGCGAGGATTGCTTTCATATAGAATGCCAGTTGTGTAGACCATGCTATACTTTGGAAACAAAGCTTATTCTGTCGCAGAGTTATCTTGAACACCAGAATCAGATGGATTTTCAAAGAATCTTCCCACCTCCAATTGTAAGTCACAGAAGATTGCTTTTGTTTAAATAACTTTACTTCTAACAAAGAATGTATCTTTTTGCAGACAAAAGACATAGCGCTAAAAAATTATACATTGAGAAATCAATTACTCATTAGATGGTATCAAGGAAAGTGCGAATTGGATATGATGTGGTGTAGTTGACAATCATATGATAAAGTTAGAAGCTTATTTTGTAAGTAATATACATGAATATTTATTGCAGATATATAAAACTGTATATATATATAGTATTCTCTATGAATGAGAGCATTAAATGAAAAACTATTTAAATACATAAAAAATGCGCGAAATATTGAATTTCTTACTATCATTTCTATTATACTGTACATCAAATATACATATGTGGAGTAGTATAAAAAGACTAAAAAAACTAAGTTATTTTATGCTATAGCAGTGTATCATATAATTATTTAAAAATGAAAATATATTTTATATTCATGTAATATACTAAATCATATCAGTAAAAAAATGTTTCGACAAAAATTTAGAAACAAAAGACATTAAATGTGGAAAGATTATTTGTTCTCTGTTAACAAAGTTTCTTTCTTTCTTTTGACTTTTGATTCGGGCGCGTTTGGATTCACTCCCTTGTAAAAGTCTTTAAGCAATCTCATAGCCTCTTCACCCTTAACATTTCCTTGTATCATTATTTTTTTATCGTAAATTTTCGGTACCTCGAGAACACTGACGCAACCGCCAAATCGATCATTCGCACAACCATATACAATACTGTGTACTTGTAGTTGTAATAGTGCCGACATACACATTATGCACGGCTCTACTGTGACAATTACATCTAGATTACGAAAGACCGTTTTGTATTCCATGTGTTTCTCTTTACAAAATTTTAAAACTTGATCAATACAATTTATCTCTGCATGGCGAGTTGCATTACATGTTTCATTCACTGTGTTATTACCAGTTGCAATTATCTCATTATTATATATAAATAAACAGCCAACAGGGACTTCGCCAGCTTTTAAAGATTCTTCAGCTTTTTGTAATGCAACATCCATCCATGCCAAAGTATCCATAACAAATGATAATATTGTATCACATGTCAATAATATATCGTAGAAATATCTTTAAAATTTATGTTGTATGCGTTGTTTTAAAAATTATAAAAAATGATTACAGTTAATATTAATTAGTTTTAAAAAATTATAAAAATTAATATTTTGAAGTTTTTTATCGTTTGCGAAAAATATAAATGTTGTCTTAAGTAAAAAAAATAAGGATTGCACTTTGTGCGAAAGAAAATTTAAGCAGAAGTACTTGCTTTTTCAAAAAATTTGAGCAATCCCAACTCATCCAATCGTTTCATAGCTATTTCATTCCAATTTTGATTACCCACAGCTCTTGGACTGGGATGTCGCAGAACCATTACCTGAAAATAATCACTCATAAATTAGTAAATCTTATTATATCATTATGTATATATTATATAAATATATACATTACCTGTATTCCTGAAAGACCTCCTGTCTGGACTGCAATCTGTGCTCTTTTTTCAGCATAATTGCCAATACCAACGACAATCTCCACTTTCAAGAGTTTTATTATATCTATCAAGGATTTGTCACAGGCCTCATGTAAAATTCTTTGTCCTTCCCCCTGAAAAATAAAAATAATTTAGCATAAAAAGAAAGGAATGCAGCAGAATCAATATTGCCTTTAATTCTGCTGGTGTGATATTTCGAGCTTTGGTATCCATGAATGCAAATGGGCAACAATTGTGCATGTATGCATATCGAAAAAAGTTTTCTGGACTTTCACATAAATCTCGAAAGAGACCCCACAATCTTAATCCACTAATCTCGCTACGTGTACATTCAAATCCTGTAACTTTTCTATCAGGATGTTCTTTTGACGGCTTTCCAACAGGACCAACAATTTTTAGCCAATTGCGCACCATGCTGATTTCTCCAAATGGCACACCGGTTTGCGACATACCCCAAGGTCCAGGATTCATACCAAGAAATAAAATTTTCTTTTTGCCAGTGCAGTACTTATGTACATACATGGCATGTGTTTCAGATGCATATTCAAGTGGATTGTAAATATATTGTACCGTTGATGGAAAAGTTACATCTTGTAATTTAGTACAAAGCTTTTGTTCAATTGATAACAATTTATTAGAAATTGATCCAAGTGTTGTGGGTACATGTTCAATTATATCTTTTTCTGTGTTGGAAGAAGATACTGTAGATGAATGTTCAATCACATCTACATTCTTCTCTGGTTCTTCCCAACCGAAAGTTTTGTGTAGAAAATCAAACAGAGAATTTTGATCTGATTGCTTTAGTTTTTTCGTGTTTGGTAAATCATCATTTTCTACTCTGGTTCTCTTTGAATGAGACATTGTTACTTGCAGAGTTGAATGTACACTACATAAAGAGAGAGAGAGATATATGCTATTTTGAGATATATAATTAAATTTTCTCTTTGAAAATAAAAACTTTTATATCTTTGAAATTATACGTATTTTATAAGCGTTCTTCTCTAAAGATGCAAGAACAGAGTTTCAGTCTTTGAAACGGTAACTGCACTTTTCTTGTAAATTAAATCAGTGTTGCAATTTTATTTAATCATACTGACACAGATTAATAGACAGATCGCCAAAGGTCTGGATGAAGGAGAGACCAGCATTTCTCACTGATTTCAGCGCCATATTGTAGTAGTGGTCAATGCAGTAACTATTAATACGTTCCCAAGATAAGAGCGTCTCATGCTCATGAACTCGTCCGGCGGCATGTACGAGATTTATCTTTTCGTAGCGTTCGCGTATTTCGGAAAGGACAGAATTTTATGATGTTATAAATAAATAAATAAATAAAATATTAACCTGACCTATTATAATTATTTTTTAATAAATGTTTTATTATTATTATCATCTCAGTCTAAGTCGTTTAATTAATTTTTAGTTTTTTAATAATTAATTTAATTTATTCTAATCATTTTAATATGTGAAAAATACTAATACGTATACGTTTTATAATAAATTAATATATTTCGAGAGTCGAATTATATATTTTTAATAATATAAAAGTGTTCAAAAATTATATTTGACTTTTAATTTTAATTATTTTAGCAAAGAGTTCCGAAATCTCTTACACACATAATAGGGATTTTGTTCATCCATATAATTCGCAATTAAGTATATATGTTAATTATTAATTTTAATAAAATACAAAATTAAAATTAAAGGTCAAATATAATTTTTGAACATAAATATATTTAATTTGTTATAAAACGTATACCCGTGATAGTATTTTTCTCGTACAAAAATAACTAGAATAAATTAAATTACTCATAAAAAAATAAAAAAATAATTAAATAATTTATATTTTATATGATAATAATAAAACATTTTATAAAAAAAACAGATTTAATAAATATAAGTATATATATAACATGTACTTATATTTATTGAATCTGTTTTTTAATAAAATGTTTTATAAGCTTAGAAAACTTGACTTTGACGTAACTAGCAAATTTTATTTAATTATTTCACGACGGTTTGACGTAATAAAATGTTTTATTATTATTATATAAAATATAAGTTTAAATTCTTTAATTAATTTTTAATCTTTTATGATTAATTTAATTTACTCTAATTATTTTTGTACGAGAAAAATACTATCATGGGTATACGTTTTATAATTAATTTAATATATTTATTGTGTTTAAAAATTATATTTGACCTTTAATTTTAATTTTTATTTTATTAAAATTAATAATTAACATATATACTTAATTGCGAATTATATGGATGAAAAAAATCCCCATTATGTGTGTAAGAGATTTCGGAACTCTTTGCTATAAAATAATTAAAATTAAAAGTCAAATATAATTTTTGAACACTTTTATATTATTAAGAATATATAATTCGATTCCCGAAATATATTAATTCATTATAAAACGTATACGTGATATTATTTTTCTCATATAAAAATGACTAGAATAAATTAAATTAATTATTAAAAAACTAAAAAGTAATTAAACGACTTAGACTTAGATGATAATAATAATGAAACATTTTATTAAAAAAAGATTCAATAACTAGTAGGTCAGGTTATAATTTTTTATTTATTTATTTATAACATTATGAGCTATTAAGCTCATCATCTCGTTCGCTCTCTGTCTTGCTTTCATTCGGCAAGTCACAAACGATATATGATACTCGTATGTTCCTACTTCAACTCTCGAGAATCTGAAACAAACGAAACTCGTGTCCAATATACAGGGTGTCCGGTAACTAACAGACCAATGATTACAAATGGATTCTTTGGTCAATTTGGGAACGATTTTTCCTCAGCAAAAATGTCGAAAAAGGTCATCATTTTTTACAACTTTCCAATCTTTGTCATTATGTATCTTTATAACTAAGCCTTAAATTAAAATTTTATTATAGTAAACTCTACCTGAAATTAACTGAAGAATGTAATTATGTTAGACTTTTAACTCCAAAACGTTTAGTTTTCAAAAAACCTATTTTTTCAATCGCTTATAACTCGAAAATTATTGACTTCTCAACATTTTTGCTAAGGAAAAATCGTCTCCAAATTAGCCAGAGAATCCGCCCTTAATCATTGGTCCGTTAGTTACCGGACACCTTGTATATATTATATAAAAGTGTATAGCACGTCAGAAGCTTGTGAGCTTACAGCGATAAGTAAAAACAATTGCGTATTTATTTCATTGCGTTTATCTGTTTAAACGCGCGCTTTAATTTTTCCAACGTTTTTGCCTGTTTATATTTTAAAGGTCCTCTCTTCTAAAAATCTTGTTTTAAAGATCCTCTCCGCGAGCAAAATTCGAAAACATAAATTATTTAAATTTAATAAGGAAAACAATTAGATATTTAAAGACAAGGCTCGTGTGATATTATAAAATTAAGATTTAGAAAGACAGGGCCAACTATAACGAGCATATTAAATTAGTGAGAGATGTAATGTCAACACATAATTGATTTATTTCTTAGTAGATACAATGATAATAAAAATAATAAAACGTTTCGGCTGTTACCTCAGCCTTCTTCAGTAAATATAAAAACAATAAAAATTCTCTTAAGAAAAATTATGACATATTACGCATTAGAGTCTATTTTTTAATGAACATTTTGGTTTAATAAGTCGATGAATTTAAATTGGGTTACGCTTATAACATTTATTAAATTAGATATTTTTTCTAATCGGCTAACCATTTTTTAGTTAAGATGGTAAACTTTTTGATTATGTCAAAAAACATGTAAACGAGTTCCCTGTTGTTAGTAGAACAGGTTGACGGCCCATTCCACGTCATCAATTCTTTTGAACATTATTAGTTAAAATTATCGTCAGAACCGCTTGATATGAGAATTGAAAACAATTAGATGTTATCCAGCATCAAAAAGTTAGTCCCCATCATCAAGGATATTTCCGAGTAAGTTCGTCATTGCAGTATATTTCACCGTGATTGTCTAAGTATATTTTTATTTTTTTGGTATATTAATTTATATTAATAAGTTATTTTTTTTATGTGAAAGATCTTAATTGTGTTTAGAATTGCTTACTTAAATTGATGAGTAGTCAAGATTCCGCCAAGTTGATGTGTTCACTATACAAAGTCACATAAATTATTTAATATTTTTACTTTATTATTTGTAAATCCTCGGTAATTTCAAAATTTTTCTATTTGAAAATTATTAATTTTCTATTGCCAATTAATTGTATCACAGACTTTACTCTTACTCCCATTGCACTTTCGTTTGCGGTTTTCAGTATACGATTTTTTATCGTAGTTACTGAAAATTATTATTGTGAATTATACTTGTGCAGTGATTTGAAGAATTTACAATTTCGTTGAAATTGTTGATTTTTCAAAAAAATTACGAGATTCGCGGAAATTGCGTGCTTTCTTGGCATTTTCCGTTCGCGGCAGGCGGTTTATTTTTGATTGTTGCAAGTGTTTTTGTTTTCTTTTTTATTAAAATAGATAATAATAATGTGAAATAAATCACGATATTTGACAGATGTGCATATATATAGAAATTGTAATAATAATAATATTATATCATAAAATTGTAAATTGTTTCAATTTTTTATAGACTGCGATAAAAGATTTTACATTTGGATAAGAAACTGCGGTAAGTAAAAATATAAAATTCTTGAAAACGTAAAAATATTTGATAACGTAAAAAGGTGAACTTTGAAAAATAAGAAACTTAAAAATTGCACTAATAAATGGGTTATATATATGTGAGCCGTGCGCGGATGTAAGGTGTGTTATATCGAAATTTAATTAATAGAATTGAGAATTAATCCCAATTTTAAGTCTTACAAATGTCCAAGCTAATTTTTTGTACCTCGTGTACATTTTTGAAAGTTATATCGAAAAATTAAATTTTAATATGCGTCTTACATCTCACATTTCGCATACGGCTCACATATAGCCTATTTATCTCTTATACTTTATTTCAACCCTTATAGAAATTTATTACTAGTAACGCCAATTTATTACTTATTTCGAGTAATTAATCACTTTTATTTCGAATACTTAAATTACTGTATATTATAGTATTTTAAATACTCAAAATAAGTGATTAATTGGCGTAGTGATAAATTTCTACAAGAGAATAAGGAGCCTTTAAATTCTTAATGTAAAAAATTTCAAGTAATTTTCTTTAATAAAATTTAATTAAAAAATTTAATTAAAAAATTTTTGAACACTGTGTTATATCACATTTAAAATCGTGATTATTTCAATAAAAAAACATTTTATGTGTAAAAAATATATTTTTTATATTTAATAAATTTTATATATATATATATGCATATATGTAAAATATTCTTTCTCTCTCTCTCTCTCTCTCTCTCTCTCTCTCTCTCACACACACACACACACACACAACGGGGGCCAAATCTCTCAAATTGGTCTCATGATCAATTAGCCTGGATTCGCACCAGGGGCAAAGTCTGTTGGTAATGTCAAACGAATTTAGCCTGGACTTGCACCAGGGGCAAAGTCTTTTGGTCGAGTCTACGAAATTTAGCACGGACTCGAACCAGGGGCAAAGTCTTTTGGTTCAAGTCTACGAATTTAGCACGGACTCGAACCAGGGGCAAAGTGTGTCGGTAAGGGGCAAAGTCTATCGCACGAAGATGGCGGTCTCTTCTTTAGGCAGGCCTTTGGCGATCTGTCTATTAATCTGTGGCACAGGTATACAAAGAGAAGCGCGCATACTTACTTTATCTTTTTCTGTCAGTTTACAAACCACGTATAAATGTTTCTACACTTTATTTCTTTCTTCTTTCTCCTTCAAAATCTCTATTTACATCTATAATATGTCTATTTCGGTTTAAAAGTACAGAAAGTGTAAAAAAAGTGCGTTTGAAACGATAAAGCACGAATCACGTGATTATACATATCTAATTGACCAATCAAAATCTTCTTTTGTCCTGATTGGTCAATGAAATCTACTTTACGAGTAGAATTTACGAACGTACTCTATTATTTATACATATTCTAAAAATGGCGTCTGACACTCAAGGAAAACGGAAGTTGGTTGACATCGGGAGTGATTCAGATAATGAAACGGAAAGTAAGTGTATTTGTACATATAATATTAATGATGATTTAAATCAATAAATATACATTGCGACTTAAAACGCAAAAGGGAAAAATGCATTTTGAGGTTAGATGACACTTGTCATTGTAATTTTTTTGCAAGTTTTTTTGACAATTATAGTATATTTAATAGCATTATTGATATTATATTTATTTTTATTTGTATTTATTTATATAAATGTTGATATATTATAATTTATCATTGTATATTCTGTGTTTAAATTATAATTCAAAATATTTTCTCAAAATTTTGTTACAGAGAATGCAAAACATGCAAAAACAAAATCAGATACACCACGATTGTGTCCATACTTGGACACGATTAATCGACAATTTTTAGATTTTGACTTTGAAAAATTATGCTCTGTGTCGCTATCAAGAATCAATGTATATGCCTGTCTGGTTTGTGGCAAATATTTTCAAGGGAGGGGAACTAATACTTATGCTTACACACATAGCGTAGCAGAGAGTCATCATGTGTTTCTCAATCTGCATACATTAAAATTTTATTGTTTACCAGACAATTATGAAATAGTAGGTAAGTAAATATAGATTATTTTTGCATATACTTTACTTTTAGCAAGTAAAATTTGATAAATAATATTTTTATGTTATTAGATTCATCGCTGGATGATATTAAATATGTACTATATCCAACTTTCGACAAAGCACAAATAGCCCAATTAGATAAGAGTGACAAGCAGAGTAGAGCCATTGATGGCTCTATGTATTCACCAGGCATAGTGGGAATGAATAATATAAAAGCAAATGATTATTGCAATGTCATTTTACAAGTAATTCCTACAAATAAAATTATATATATATATATAATTAAAAAATATATAAATAAATGTAATTTTGCAGGCGCTTTCACATGTTACACCTTTGAGGGATTTTTTCTTAAGAGAATCTAATTATTTTCATGTAAGAAGACCACCTGGTGATTCATCTTATCTTTTGGTACAAAGATTTGGAGAGCTTATGCGCAAATTATGGAATCCACGTAATTTCAAGGCACACGTGAGTCCTCATGAGATGCTACAGGCTGTAGTTTTATGGAGTAAAAAAAGATTTCAATTCACAGAACAAGGTACATACTAAATTTCTTTATTGTATATTTCAATTTCAAAGATATTTTTATTAATAAGACACTATTTAGGTGATCCGGTGGACTTTTTATCATGGTTCTTAAATGCTCTTCATTTGGCATTAAATGGGACTAAAAAGCGTGATTCAAGTATTATTTATAAAACATTCTTGGGACATATGCGGATATATACGCGGAAAATACCGCCCTTGGAATTAGAAGAAAGTCAAAGAAGTGAACTGTTGCACACGGTGGAGTATGGTGAAACTGTGACAGAAAGTCCATTTTTATATCTTACTTGTGATCTGCCGCCACCTCCATTATTCAAAGATCAATTCACAGAGAACATTATCCCACAGGTCAGTATTGTATCCACGAATATTGATTACATAATTAACAATGCAGATATATAACTATCAATAATATATATTCTTATTTATATAGGTAAATCTATATACACTGTTAAACAAATTTAATGCTATTGCTGAGAAGGAGTACAAGACTTATAAGGAAAATTTCATGAAAAGATTTGAAATTACCGAATTGCCGCCTTATCTTATTCTTTATATAAAAGTAAGTATCTTATATGTGTATTACTAGTGCAAACACATGCACTTACATTATTTGATAATTTTTTAATTGATTTTAGAGATTCACCAAAAACACATTTTTTGTCGAAAAAAATCCAACAATTGTAAATTTTCCCGTTAAGTAAGTATATGTATTTATTTCATGATATATATATTTATACATCAAAATTATTCATAATACTTAAATTGTTAATTCTTGATTATATAGAATTCTTGATTTATAGAAATGTTGATTTTGGAGATATTTTAACACCGGAAATAAAGGCTAAGCATCCATATACAACGTATGATCTAGTAGCCAATATAGTACACGATGGTGAACCTGGTCAAGGAACTTATCGAGTCCATATTTTGCATAGAGCCACTGGTCAGTGGTATGAAATGCAAGATTTACATGTCACTCAAATTCTGCCTCAAATGATTACTCTCACCGAAGCATACATACAGGTGAATTGAATGAGAATATCTTTTTATCAATTTTATTTTTTACAATACATTAAGATAATCATTTCTTTTTTTACGATATATTAAGATAATTATTGCTTTTGTACAGATATATGAATTAAGAAGAGACGTGCATATGGAAAATGGTGACAATAAAACTAAGAAAACATAATATGTTTTAATTGAAAATTTTGAAATGTAATAATAAAAAATTTACATTTTGTATATACAAACATCATTGTTTTAATTTCTCGATTTTTTTTTACATAAACAGCTTATATGTGTTTCTAATCAAACAAAAAAACAAATTGTTTATGTAAAACTTATATTTTTCTAACAATAATTAATTTTTCTCATGTTCTTTCTCTTTAATAAATTTTTTTATAATATATTTTCAGTTAATACAATTAAATTATAATATAATGAATCGTGCTCGATATTGACAAAAAAAAAATAAAATCAAATACTTTCGTTCCAAATAAAATATCTCAATATAAAAAATACAGTCTATGGCTAATTCGATAAATAAAGTAATTTATCCAAACGAATAATTCAAACGATTCATAAACGGCGCCACATACGTCAAAGAAACTTTAGGATTACGTTCAAAAATCCGTCCGGCAAAATTCAGAATATATTAGACCGACCAATCAGAGACCGAGGATCTCTGTCCTGATTGGTTAATCGAACGCTTCACCCTAATTGGTATATTTCGAACACACTTCAGTACTGCCCTCTGGTGCCTTTATGGTTCTCGATCAACGTTCGCGCCTTCGTCGTCGGTCCGTAAAATGCGTGTGTGAGTATTAATTAGTATCTTTACGTCGTTAATTACTGCATAAATCTGATCGCGTCGCGTGTCCGGACATCGTAATCGCGATCGCACAAGCGAGATTGCTCTCGTCGGTCGAAAATCTCGCGTAACCTCGTGTCTCGCGTTCGCGCCTCCGAAGGACCCCGTGACGTCACAACTTCGCCGCTCGAGCCGCCTGAAGTTCGCGCACGCGAGTGGACAGAGTCGGATCGCGGGTACAACCGGGCACTTTCGGCGCGAAACTTTTCCGGGTTTTTTGGCGTTGTCAATCGTACTTCCAGCGGGCGTTTGCGCGTTTTCGATCGTACTTTCGCGGCATCGTGTCGGAGCATCGTCCCGCGACGAATGAAACTCGCAATCTTCGTAAAAATCGCGAGGGTCAGCCACGACGGGTCGCGCCGCCATGATGCTATTGTCTTTGTCCAATATATCGTTCGTCGCGCTCTTTCTCGCGCGTCGTCGAGTCGAAAATATTTAGCAACGAGCGACAAGTGCACGCATCAATCGTATAAATGTCAAAATACGCGACGGTCGCGAAGGTTTACGGTGGTCGGAAAATGCTCCTCGTCTCGCGGAGCGCCGGAATTCTCGGAACTCGTCCGAGGAGCTGATTCTTGGAATCGCGTCGGCGCAGGTGGCCGGGCGGTTCTGGGTATTCGCGATCTCTATCTATCCGAATCTCGGCAATTTTTCGACGCTCGATTGTTCGGAGATATCGCGCGTCCGTAGCTCGGAAATTGCGACAGTGTATTTCTTCGAAATTCGGCCGAGAATTTTTCTCCGAACAAGCGATATTTTCGCGGCGTTTCGTCGAAATACGCGCTCGACGATGAATATTCGACGAGAGGCTTCCGTGCGATTTTCGGGATTTGTGTCGTCGAATATTCAGTGAAATGTGAAATATAGTGAAGTGTAGTGGCGAATTTGTCCGATAATTAAGTGGACCTCGAAAAAGAACGGCGACGCGAAAAACGGAGCGTCGGTTTCATTCGCGCGCGAATAAGCTCCCGCGATTCTCGCGTTTGACGAAACGCGTCGAAATAAATGTGACAGCTTAAAACCCGGGCGTCGCCGCGCGTCGCGAACGAGAAAAAGTAACGCGAGTGTAAAGTGTTTCGAAGATCTACGAGGATAGTTCCCGGCGCAGAATTTTTCTACATGAAAAAAAAATGATGCCGGCGATGAGGAATCCGCGGAGGAAGCCGAGAAGAAAAGTCGTCGAAATGTGAGTCGAATTATTATTTTTTTTATTATTTTATTATTTATATATATATTGCGCAATCCAATCATTATCAACTATATTAATCTTACAAACGTCAAATGGAATGCGGGTAGCCGAAGTAGTATTATATAGTAATGGAAAGCGAAGTGGGGGGAGGGGTAGGAAGGTGACGAAGTAGGGGGAGGCAAAATGGCGGGTTAGGTTAGGTTAGGGCTGGCGGGGAGTCGCGAGAAGTTGCAAGCGTGTCGCTGAGTCAGTCGGCGCTCGCGACCGAGTGAGGTTGTCGCGCTCGAGTCTGTCATCCTCGCCTACGTTCACGCGAGTGAACATATTTCGCGCGCGCGCGCGTCGCATTCCCCGCGCGATTTCTCAGACGTGTAACATCCTCTCCGCTCCGCTCGAAATTCGCACGCGTGTGTATGAGTGTCGCGAGTGTATTAAATTTCGTCCACGTCTATTCGGATCTACTTGGATATTATCGCCGGTTAGGACATTTCGAACCGTAAACGGTGAGTACGTAAATCTGTCACATTCCCGCGATGTATATATAAAACGAAAAGCGACATATTTTGAACGATTGTTTCGCGCTACCTTCTTCAGGATATAGCGCTCGAATACGCAGAAGCGAGGGATTTGAAAATTCACTGCCCGCGGTTGCAACGGTCGCGTCCTTCATCAAAGATCGTCTCTAAACGAATTTCTGCTCCTCTCTCTCTTTCTTTCCTCGGCTCTTGCTCTCGTCCGATTTTAATTTTCATCGCCCCGTTTATTCTCGCGCGGCGCCGTCACCCTGGATACGACACCCTGACGTCGCGCCAATATATATCCGCGTACGAGTATATATTCATCTACCTATCTACTCGCGCCTTATCCCACCACGTCGAATACCTGTTTCGCCGCGGTGCTCGAAAAAACTGTTCGATCGCATGATCGTCGTCATCGTCGTCGTCGTCGCGGAGAAACAAGGTGGAACGGTCGCGGCGAGAACGGGAGAAGGAAGGAGAGAGATGGTGCGTTGACTCCCGCGGAAGGATTCCGCGAGTTTTGGATTCCTAACGTCTCGTGACTGTCGCGTGCCGCGTCAAGAGAGCTCGCGTTTATCTTACAAATATTTTGGAGTCGCATACTACTTTATTTTATACTCTGACTGCTCAAAAAATAATTGCTTAAAGATTCAACAGCTTTTATTCAAATAATTTGTCGCTCGATCTGGCATCGAGTCGCGTTTATCTTATAAACATTTTGTAGTCACATGCTAATTTATTGTATACTCTGATTGCTGAAAAATAATTGCTTGAAGATTCAATAACTTTTATTCAAATAATTTGTCGCTCGATTTGGCATCGAGTCGCGTTTATCTTATAAACATTTTGTAGTCACATGCTAATTTATTGTATACTCTGATTGCTGAAAAATAATTGCTTGAAGATTCAATAGCTTTTATTCAAATAATTTGTCGCTCGATCTGGCATCGAGTTAATTTTGTCTCAATATTAAAAAAATTATGATAGATACTATACTTCGAAGCTAAGGTTTTATTATTCTATTTCTTGTGCGAAATAATTGTGGATTGTTGTGTAAGTTTTCTCACTTTCATCGTATTAATTATTCAAGGCGATATATTAATATTTATCATATACGGAACGACAAATCTTTAGAGTGCATTATACATTATATAATAGATATATTACTTTTACTTATGATATGTGATCCAGATTATCATTATTATGTTGTTAATGCAATTCAGTGGCACTGTTTAATTCTAGTGTATATTTTTTAAACAAAAAAAAAATTGGTAAAATGGATATCATATACTATATACGAATAGATATTTGACTGAAAAGTAGCATAAATAAAAATACAGCATAATATTAAATTTAAAGTTAGTAGTTACGTCAAAAATAGTATAAACTTATATAACATTAATAATTGTATTTAAGTATTTTCCTTATTCTATATATGAGTTAACATATAAATATTTTTTTATTATTTTTTATAATTGTTTTACAATTCTATTTTATAATTAATAAATTTACACCGCTACTTTCCATTTAAGTATTTATTTGACATAAATAATGCGCGATATTCATGACATTTTACCAATTGATTATCATACCAATATAACATTGCGATAGAGTAATTAAATAATATATGAATAATGAAAATACTCGTATGAGTAATTTAATAATACAATCAAAAAGATATTTCTATACGAATGATTAATAATAGGATGTGCTTGTAGTAAAATCTTATTTCGCATTAATGACGAGACATAACTATATATTAAAGAAATTAATTCTGTCAGAACACGTGTTGTTCATCCAATGAATTAATCATTATATAACTGATATAAATTATATCTAATAATAAGTAGAGCTTGTGAAAAAATTATAAGATACTAAATCTCTGTTAAGAATCGAGCGAGCTTTCTGGGCGAATACAAACACGAATAAATAATCCCGAAATGTATCTAAAAGTTAATTTTGACGCGAATGTACGGTATATTAACTCTAATTACGCAACGACATAAAGATTCGTCTTATGTGGCATTCACGGAATTAACAGCAAAGACACTTTAACAATGATATCATTAATCACTCTCGTATATTCTAATGAAAATTCCGATTAATTAAACGATAAATGCTGTCAAGTCATTGAAGTCGATAAATGATATTTTTATTTATTCGAGAAAATCTTTTTCGGAGCATGCACTTGAATCTGTTTACAATAGTTAATTATGAACTAATTATAAATTAAGATGTAACGATGTTTTATTACTAGAAACTTTCAGATTTAGAATCTTATCTGATAAATATCTCTTGCTTGCTAAGATTTTTACTGGGGGAAAATACTCAAAAAGAAATACATAGAAATAAGAAATAAGAAGAAATAAAAAGATAAAATAAATAAAAATTATTTATGTCAGAAAATTGAAATTGACATTTTTTATCGTCTAAATATTTTTTTTTATTAGTGACATATGGTGATGTGCATTTAGCTGTTGACGCAAAATTCATGAGATGAGAAACTAAAATATATAATGCGATAAAATATGAATGAAAATAAGGTAATGGAAAATAAGAAAGTGCAAAACTTACTCAAATATAGTTCAACTATCTATGCAACAACAGATTGGCAACGGTTAGTCATATAACGTCCATCTGCGACTATCTGTAATTTAATGTGATGATGATGATACCTCGCGAGGTCGCGAGATATCTTCGTATATTGGGTTATACAAGTCATCATTCTGTAGAAATCTCTACATTATGTGCATTCAAATATATCTTGATCGGCGATTAACGTCAGCTGAGGCCATTCGAAAGTAGCTTACTTTTCGAAAGCGATTTTCGAGCGACAGATACGGAATTGATAGCCGATACTCGATTATCGTATCCTCAGGAAATTCTCACTACTAACAAAAGAAATCGGGAATAAAATTCCCAAGAGAATACTCGACTTAATTGAACAGTCTGCTTCATTTAATCTTACGGTGCATTACTAAATCAAAGTTTTTATTGCTGTAGCAATTTTGTCTCGTATCGTAATAATATATAAAAAATTATAAAGCTAAAAATAATATAAATAAATTTATGCTATAATAATATGTAAAATATATGTTGCGGTAGGAAAATTAAATAAAAGAAATTTTGCATTCGAATATTGTTTGGGGTACTTGAGATAATTTAAGAGATAATTTAATATTTTTTAATGCATTTTATAAAATTTCGATATTTGTCCCATTTTATTCATATCCATTTTCCATTATCTAGATACGTAATAAAACGGGGATAAAACGCAGAGAGAGAAATATTTTACGTGAATTTCATCTAATGTGTGGGCGTTTTGAATTTTTCGACATGACCTAGAACCATTTACGGATTGGAACAAACAAGCGTAAATTTTCTTCTTTAAATTTTCGAATCTAGGACAATCGTTTATGGAACAGAAACTTTTCGCGATTGAAATTGAGATCTCAATATTCATTATTATTGTTTGTTCGGCGAAGAATACAGTTCTTTTTTTTCAATGATCAGTCATGTAAAATATAAAACGGGAAAACGATTATCAAAGAATCACAGGATCCCGATAATTTTGACAATTTGCTATTTGTTGACATGTTTCTTCAACTTAATCGCTTTTGTTAAGCAAATTTATTTAATTATTCAAAAATTTGTTTAGCTGTCGTTTTTAATATAAAAATTAATATATATAAAAAAATTTAATATATATATATATATATATATGAAAAAATTGTTTATCGAATTTATTTTCTTTGGAATTGCGCAATGCGTGCATACACTTTACGCGTTGGAAGAGACGCACTTTACGCAGCGATTAGGAGTTGAAAAGATGACATCGTCGCCGTGACTCACGTAAATCAGATACGATGCACACGAGGTACTATTCTCATTTACGTAATGCACTCTACGGGATGGAAACAATGCTTCGCCGATAGACGTCGAAAAAGAAAGAGGCAGGTTTCTCTCTAGACTGCGTTGTTATTGAATCCATATTTGTTATTTCGAGGAAACGTTCAACTCGGGTGTAAAACGCTTAGAAGCGCAGATTGCAGTAGCGATGTACAGAGAGAGAGTGCACAAGTCTGTCCTCGGAGATTATTCAGCGTCCTCACGTTTGATAAATATTGAAACGCTCTCGCCGAGCGAAATTTCGCACAATGCACACGCGATTCGGAGAGACGAGTATAATCCAGCAGTCGTACAGCACGTAATACATGCTGTAACTCTTACACGATTTTATATTGATGTATGCATGGCACTTTGCCATTTGTTTGAGCTTTCATTTGCCTTAGAAAGATGAAATGCGCTTTAGCAGCTGACATACTTGTTTTCTTTTTATGAATGTTTGGGAAATCGTCCCGTTTCTGCTTCAGAAAATCCCAAAGCTATTGCTCTTCTTGGCAGAGAAACAGGTCAAGTTGTATATGTCATTCCAGAGCACTCAAGTAATGCATAAAATATTTTGATATTTTTGGTTTTGATCTGACAATAGCTTTGAATTTTTTCTTTAAGCTGAGAACGTCATGTTTTTACAGGTGAAAAACGTTATATATTCAATTTAATAAATTTAAATGTACAATATGATATATATAAATATTTTATATTTATATTTATGTTAGATAAAAGTTAGGTAAAAGTTCATAATTCGTAATTATTCATATATTTGTTGAGATAGCTTTATATAAACGCGCTTTATAAAGCTTGACGAATTTTATTGCTTTTGGTTTTCGTAGGGATCAGGGTTTGGGATCAATGCAAATGCGCGAATTGAAATGCACCTGCGAACGCGTGCATTTTTTCTGAACGTTACATTCGCGATCGATCACCTCGCACGAACGTGGAGACTAACGGAGGAAGATTTCTTTTGCGAAGAAAAAAGAGGCAAGAGATTGCGTTGCTGTTTCATGGCGGAAGACATTGAGAGATTAGGAACGAAAATTTATGCGTAGCGGTAATGGGAAATCAGAGAGAAATGTGTGCATCTCGCACTTGCATCGTTTGAGCGATTCAATAATGAGGTCAGAACGATTGAGGTCCGTGGAGAGAATTCCGTTTTCTCATATTAGATATGTGTATATGATATATAAATATAAAATATATATATCAAACATTCTTTCTCTTTTCCTTATATAAGAAAAAAATTATGAGCGATATCATAATAAGATTAATAAATATATAATTAATGCTTAATGTCTTCGCGCGGAAAAGTTCGAGCAGAGTTTGAAAAATTATGCTATTAAATTATGCGACAATTTTTTCTGTCTAATATTTTCTATGCGTCATGAGTGTTATTATGAATAATGAATGTGCTGCATCGAATGGGAAACGGAACCTCTCGATCAATTATCTTTTCCGTTTCGTTGCCATGCTCGTGATGTTTACGCTTCTTAAGTGCACATTGAATTTTATCGTAGCTCGTTGCACTTATGAATGGAAATGGTCATCGCGTTCCCGTGGGGAAGCGATGAATGCACCAGATCGATTAACCTTTTATGGCGTGAAGTTTTTTTTTTGCGATATTCGTCGCGGATAAACAAGTTCGAAGTATAGGGAGCGAATTTTGTGTCTGTACGTGTGTATTTATGAATGGCTGGGGAATAGACCGAATGACTTTCAGGCAAATGCCATCAGTCACGTAATACATGGCTACTATTGTTTTGATACTGATAATATTTCATTACAGAAATATAAATTTAATTTATTAACGTATTGGGATAACTGCGCGCGAATGACAAATGTGAAGCAACGTATATAAGCAATAATTTTTTTTTTTTTCCGTTATTGTCGAGATATTTTTTCTCTCGCGTAAAGATTTTTCAGTATTAAATTCTGCAAATGTTAAAATATTATTTTAATAACGATTTGAGTGTACAAGAAAAGTAGAGTATTTTTGTCTCATATTTCCTTTTAAAATTAAATAAATATTACGTTTATCTATGTATTTGCGCAAAACATCAATGTGCGTAGGTCGTGATATAAATCGTATTTCAATTAAGAATTAATATTCAAGTGAGAAGGTAACGGTATTTTTTTTTGCGATTGATTCGCGAATGACATATTTATGTATATGGTGTTTCGCAATAAAATTCTGCTTTGCATAAAATCTACGAGGTTGGATAATCGTTCAACTTCGACCGCGTAACTTTCGAATAAGTAGGCTAACTCGCGAAGTGCGGTGACCAAATGGCTATATACTATATACTGTCAGTAAATGCAACTATTGTGACCCACAGTCTGCGCTTTCCGTTAGACGTTATTATCCGCACCACCTGTCTTAACGTGCGGCTTCCCCTCTTCCTCTTCCGTTATCTGCCTCCTCGTATCTATATATCCTCTTCCTTCCTTATCTTCTTCCTTCCCTCGTCGTTCGTCTCACTCTCTCTTCCCGTCGTATAGGTACCATAATCGCGCCTCTACTGTTACACCTGCGTCTCTTATACATGGTTCCGCGACAGTTATTTTAGAGAGGCCCGCGAGACATGATAATCATTAAATCAACAATTCGACCTTTCATTCATGCCTCTTTTATCTGCATTTTTTTACAACGTTACGTATTAGAGATCTTGAATAAACGCATTATGTTCTATTTATTATTGCTTTATTGTATTTCACTACACTGAAAAAAATTCATGTATTTTTACATGGAAATTACTTGTTCTCAAAACTGGAAAAATTACTGCTTGGTTATCACTGCAATTTTTTCCCGTATTTTTTAAAGTGAAAATATATATTAATGTAAAAATATAAGTAAAATTATTTTTATGCAAAAATCACTTATATAATTTCAAATTTAGTATTTTTACTTTGTTAGAACTTTATTTTATAAGCATTTATCCATTTTATGTTATTTATCCATATTAAAAAGTGGAATATTTTTAATCTTGAAAATATATAAGGATATATTTCATATAAAATTACATATAAATCTCCCATATATGAGTATAACAATATTGCATGATTATGCTGGATCGAAAAAAAATCCAGCATAATCACGTAATTTTACACAAATATTTTTTTCAGTGTATAAATACGCAAATGCGATTGCACAATGGACGCAAATAAAATAAGTAATTTAAAAGTAAAACAATATAAAATGTCATACTTCGCGTAGTTTTACAAAATGCGTGACGCAAGTTTCCTAATATGGGCTCTCGCGGTATGACATTTTGAAAATAGGGAGGTCTCGCGTTTTCTCCATCTCTTTTATGGGGGGAAGTCCTCTCGTATCTCGAAACTTTGACCTTCAAATCCTTTTATATGCCGCCGTTGGGCGAAGTTGCGTAAAGGTGGCAATCCTACGCGTGGCACATGTTCAACCTCGTTTGCGCTCGCGAATACTGTATATATTTGCAAACGATTATTTAAACGACGGCGTATTTGCAAATTACCCTCGACGAAAATGGGATCTGAAAAGTCGCAGCGTTACATCACGATGCGCCGGTAGCGTAATGTTCCTCGGGTGTTGCGGAAAACCCCCGCAAGTATATATATATATATATATATATATATATATATATATATATATATATCCGCAGATCTTTCGACGAGACTTTTTCGTATAACGAGCTGAATGAATTTACGTAAATTAGCAACATTGATTTATAGTGATAGTTAATGTATACCATGGTCTGCAATATTATCTTCTCTAATTGAATATTAATTAACGTTATACCAATAAATAGGTAGCCAATTAGTTAAACAATATAGATGTAATAAACAATGACTTATGAATACTGTTATAATACTATTTTTTTAGTTATGGCATATAAAATTATTTTAAACACTTTGCTTGACCATTACGATTATTTTAATTATGTCGAATTACACATTTTTTAATTTTATAGTGCTTTTCTGTATAAACTATTATTCCAAATTATTAATTATCTTAATTGTTTAATATTATTTTTTTCTGTTTTACAAAAAAAAAGGAATTTGAATCAATTTACAAAATTAATTTACAAAAGACAATTCGAGTTAATTTATTACGTTATTTCAAATGAGGTATTTGCATGCGCCATTTCGTGTTGATTAATAATTTCGTGTTAATGTTTTCGCAATGGAAAGTTTAATACGTAGATTGCCGCCTTATCATCACTCAAATATTTATTCGTAATATCAGTCCCATCTCGAACTAAAATCTTTTGGTAATTGAGTATCTCTCTGTAAAGCGAAATTTTATAAAATATTCAATGCATCTAATTTTGTTTTTTGCCGTTATTTAATCTCCATGGGAAAGATTTCCCATAAATATAGCGAATGTGTAGTACGTTGTATAAGATAAAACCTAGTAATTTTACTGGTATTTAGCATCATGTTTAACGGTACATGTGGATCTATGATTCCCACCTATACCTGTCTTAATTTGAATATCGCGTTCAACATCAATAGTCAATTATAGTAATCAAATAATTAAATAAAATATAAATAATGTAACTTGGAATAATTTATCAACGAATATACTATGAAAATGTTTAAAATTTTCTAGTCTTATAATTAGCGTTGCTAGTTGATGTAGAAACTTAATTACTATATACATATTATATATTACATAAAATATACATATAAATGAATATATGATTATATTGTAAATTATTATTATTATTATATTCTATTTTTTATCAACTTTTTAATTTTTGTTATGAACAAATATAAATTGTAGGATGTAATATTGAAGAAAAAAGAAAAAGAAAAGAGATTTTCACAAGAAAGCAGGATATCTTAATAATTGGTGTGAAATACAATCTGTGCGCAAGACAAAGTCGAAAGTCTAGTACGTCTTTCAGAAAGTAGCAGAGCACGCACAAAAGACAATAGCCGTGGTTGCACAATTCCTACTACTATCGTTGAGCACTCTCTGGAACAGGCGAGGTAGTAGTAGCGGTAAAAAGTGATGGGGCTAACATAAGTTAAAATTCGCAGCCGGTCACGCGCCGCGAGATCGCGATTCATTTTCGATTTTATCGGAGCAAGAAAGAAAAAGAAAAAAAAGAATGACGCGCGAAGTGAGCCAACCTTCGACTGCATCACCTTCTTCGAAGGGTCCTTGCTTCCGGCCAATTGTATCTTGGATTTCTTCCGGTCTCACGCTTCGCATAACTTCTCGTCAGTCAGATCATTTTCGTCCTTCCTTCTCACTCTTCGTTTCTTTTTCTCTCTTCCTCTGTTCTACACATGCACATTCATATACATACACACATAAAATTTGATTCTGCTATACTTTTAATCATATTACATACTCCTGTGCCTTTCATGTTTATTACATCATTATATCCGTAAATAAATGTTTTTTCCCATAAGTTCCAATTATGATTTGTGTACAAAGAAAGTTAACGATGAAATATTCTCGGTAAATCATTATTTGCATATTTTTTATTTACGTTATTTTAATGCACTACTTCGAGCAAATATTCTGTTTATAAAGATATATTTTTATAGTAATATATCGTATTGCTCAATACAGATTTTTTTCGTTTGCAGTAATATTTTTTTCTCTCATCCATTATACTTACTTTCGCCTCCTCGCATCGTTGTCGTCGTATAAATGTTCGAAAATTGTACGGAATTTCATACTTTGCGCCAAAGGCCTCATCGAGGAATGCGTTAGGAATTTTGGACCGAAAGGGAGAGAAGGGCTTGAGAATATTCAAATTCATAATCCCTTAAAATATATTACGAAAAAATATGTACGGCAATATAAAAAATTATTCGCATTAAGATATAAAATAATTGATTCGTGAAATAAAGAAATTATCTAATAGGATTATAAAAAATTTGATAATTCACGCCAGCATTAATTTCTCGTCGGAATTATGAAATTCTATAATAGTTCGTTGGAATTTAAAAATTATATTTTATCTATTTTTATTTTTTATACAAATCTTATAATTCGATTTAATTTGTTTTAGTTTGTAAAAATTTTTTAAATTGGCAAACATTGATATTTGCATAGGTATATTAAATTTTTGGTTACTTATTATTTGGAGATTAAAATGTAGATATAGTACAATTTTCTTGCATATATATTTGCAAGGGGAAAGCAGGGTTGATACGATCGACATCGAAGCGGAAAACGGGAAGTCAGGCATGAATTATCTCAAATTTATATTAAAAGCTTCGTTTCCCGATGCGAGAAGCCGCAGAAAATGCGTTTATGCGTGAAGGGTGCGATATGTCAATTTTCGGGCAATTTCGCGGCAATTTCCTGATCCCGTAAAATGCTACAAGGAAAAGGGGAACAAATTTGATTTTGCACGAGGGAAGAAAGTCTATATAAGAATCTAAGCGTTTCACTTATATAAATGTTCTAAAAATAAAAATTATATTGATAGGTATTGATTGTAAGAAGAGCATTGTTCATCGATCACTCTTTTTCAAAAATTATTTATTAATAGCATTTTATTTTAATTCGAAGTAACCGTTTATTTTATTTCTCAAAATAGATGATTATATTAAAAAAATTTTATTCTATTTTTGCACATCATGTGTAATAATCGGAGCCTAAAATTTTAATTTTAATACTATAAATTCAAGAAAATAATATATTTTTCACATAAATAATAAAAATACGAGTATTTGCACAATTTATATTTTTTCGTATATTTGTGATTTCAATGTTAATCGCAATAATAATCTAATCTTTAGTCTTAACGTTTTTGTCTTATTTTATAATGCGACAAGTTTCATGTAGAGCAGTCTTATAATTGCACACTCCCGCACGATTCTCTTGCACGCAATAACGATACTTATTAATCCGCATGCCACGTAGCGTGTTTTTTCGAGACATGTCCTGGCTGTGGCATGAGGAACCGGAAGTGGTGGTCTGGACATGTATGGCTACGTATCGGGAAAAGACGGTTCATTGTCGCTTGTGCAACGACCGTTGAAACCTGTGCGTGATGTTACGATTCATTATATTAGTTTTTATATGAAACGGTATAATATATGAGTTTATACTTCTACAGAAATCGATTATATATTCTCTCTTTTTTGCGAATAATTATTTTTCGCCAAATAGTTTCTACTTCTATCTTTCGTTTGAGAGAGCTCGAACTTAATCACATCATCATCATCGTTACTCGGAAAATGAAAATGTCATCAACAATGCATTCTCGCGAGGACTATGTAGTATTCGTGGCACGTTAGAAATGTCAGAGCATTCATTGCGGCCGATTTGATTCTGATAACAGCATTGCAGGTGTAATGACGAGCTATAGAAGTCCATCGAGGGAGCTGATAATTTAAGAGTAGAATCGATCGTCAGCTCTCTTTGCAAGTCATGCTCGTCATTTCTTTGTTTTTAGTAACTTGATTGTTGATTGTTGTTTTTTAATTAAATACGTAATATTATATAATTGAATGTTATTGCAATAATTAAATATTTTTATCGACAGAAATGCAATTTAAATATTTGATAAATTATGTCATATTATTGATTCTTAATTTCTTTGTAACATACATATACATAAAAGAAGTAATTATTTCTATAGTTGAATTATATTATACTTTATGCAAAATGTTAAATTTTTTATTTATAATAACCATTTACTTAAATGTCCATTGGTTTTTTTTAATTATTATTAAATATATACAATAAATTATAAAATTATATATTTAAAATGCAATTGTAAATTAAAATAAAGACAGCAGAAAACGCATTTTTATTTGCGATCTTTTTTTGTCTCAATCAGATAATACAATATGATTTATATTAGCGAAAATTAATATTAATAATAATGTGGAACGTATTAATTCGTATTTGTTTTACATATCTCTTTACACGATTTTGTGTAAAAAAAATTCTTTTAGCTGTAAAAAAATTATCCCGCGAAAAATGACGCACGTGCAAACATATGTTCGTGTGATGACGAGCGTACGGCCGAGACAATCGACTTTTCGACGGTGCCAGGTGCGCGCGGACTTGGAATTCGATCGCAGCAGGTGACTCGCTCGCTCGCTCGCTCGCGTGCTACTCTCGCGTGATCTCGTGTGCGCGCGTATTAAAGCAGCCGTCGTACTATCGATTCGTTAGGGGAGGTTCAGTGACCATCGAACACCACGGACTCCTTCGCCGAGCTCTGTGTATTGTATGTGCCGTTGGTATATATAAGCTGTATTATAGCTTTCAAGTTTCACTTGAGCAGTAGGTGTCAGTTGGTATATACAAATGTTGCTGTTAATAGCAATTGCCAAATACAGAGACGAAGCATAGAAAAGGAAACGGGCTATCAGGACATTGACCTATATCCATCTTGCACATTTAATGCTAAAATGTGATATTGAGTTTTGTCTGGTTTAATGTTGCAATGGCACGCAATGTTAGTAGAAGATAGGAATTGTATATATAGTTATATTTTACTTTAAATTTTCGCGAATATTGAGCTATACGTTAAATCAAATATAAAATAGATATAATCATAAAAATAAGAGTAAATATTGTCGTTGAATAATGTCAATATTCCAATAATATATATTAAAATTATAAAAAAACGATATTAATTTGAATTTGTGTAATGATATTCAATTCAACAACGATATGATTGGATAACATGTATATAATTTTACATATATTCTTGTTATCCATAAAAAAGTAAACTTTATTTTAAAAATTGCATTGAGATTGACGAATCTTAAGCATACGAATATAACTGATAAGGTAGTGAGGATCAGTTATGCGATATTCAATATCATCGTGCATTTTTTCTTTTGCATTTTAAATTCGGCAAAAATTCAGAAATGTCAGTGATGTAAAATCTGGATTTTTATGCAAAATTTATCACTGGTTTTTCAGTTTGACATTTGCTCTATGTTGGGGATGATATCCTGTTTCTTTATTAAGATCAATTTAGTTAAACACTTTTTAAAGACGTATTTTTTTATATCCCAAATGTAAAAAAAATTGCTCCATGCAGAGTTACATTCAAAGGAAGCGATTTGCAGTCGGATTAAAAAAAGAAAAGCATATCGTTTATATTTTTTATTATCGCGACATCGAAGCTATCGATTTTTATTTGAAACATCCGGTCAACGACAGACGAAAAAAAAAATAGTCGCAGATCTTCGAAGCGAACGGTATAATTTCGCGAAGCATTTACTATGAGAGCTTCGACGAGGCGACGAGAAAGAGAGCAAAAGAGAACGTAATAAAGTTTATTATGCCGGGCCGGCAGGTTCTTCGACGAGAGGAACGTAGTAAAACGCACGGAGGACGAAGACAAGCGGATAAGGAGAAAGCAGTTTCACTGTGCGTCAGTTGGAATCTTAAGTACAGTTGGGGCGAACATGGAGTTGAACCGAAAATATACTTTGATTCATATATAAGAAAATTTTAATTAAATCTTATCACTAATTTACATAAATGTATGAATTATTTACGCACATTTTGCATATTTAATATGTGCAAAATACATTGCAATATTTCTATAAAATTTTCAACGACTAATTTAATTTATTTCTAAACAATACGGTATCCAAAAATATTCGGAATTTTTATGCTATTGTCACAATGAATGCCATATAAGACTGATATATTTCAATATGATTATCCGTATATAAGCATATTATTTTACATATAACTTTTCTAGAAAAAAAAACAAATATATTTAAAAAATATTTTACTTACGGAGAAAATGTTAGCATGAATAAAAATATAAGTATGAATAAAAGAATTTGAATTTGGATCGTACAGATGCATTAATATCTGATATCGCGAATTCGCGATAAAAGCTGTAGAAAAGTGTTTTGCTGAATTTTCTATGCATCATTGCTTTCACGCGTGCTACACATGCGAGAAGCAAATTCTAAAAATGCACGTAAACCGCGAGACGATTAAGTATGACTAATCGCTCAAGGAAGGAACGATGTGAAGGTTAAAGGCAGCGATATCAAGATATGTAGTCGATTCTTTGATAGCACGGGGTGCAATGCCTCTTGCAAAGTAATTGCTTTTGCAAGGACTCGGAACACAATCATGTTACGACGATCGTTAATTATATGTATATACACCAGATTAACGACTGGAAGAATTTTCTTTTTCTTGACACGAAATGACAGATTGCGGTAACACACATCGCTCCTGCGTGACTCTTCATTATTTTAATCGCCTCTTAATCACGTGGAGATTTTATTTCATCCCGCTTGATAGAAATTATTTTATAGATAATGGAGGTAGTGAGGTAAAAAAAATTAAAGGGTAACTCTCGCGTGTTCTTGCATTAATGAACTACATTAAAATGATCGTAGCCAGATAATTGCGTCCTTTTAATATGTTAACCCAGTCTCTAAATACATCTCTAATATCTCGTATTGCGAATGAATAATAAAAAGATTTGAAGATTTTTGTGGAAAATGTATTGATTTTTATTAATATCGGGACTAATTGTAAAATGTAGCCGATTTGTGTACGAATGATTTTTATTTTTATTATATATAATTTTTATTTTTATAAAAGCTATTTTTAATCTTGGTAAATGAGAAATAACGTAACGTGTTACACATGGTAGAAGAATATAATCAGAAATATATATTTTTCCGATTGTTTTTCATAAAATTTACATAACAAAATAAATACGTTTTAATAAGTCTCAAGGCAGACCGTAGGCAAACGCGGTTGTTTCCGAACAGAAGCCGTACACCATATGTGGCGTTTGCAATGTCGTGCGTGAAAACGCACACGTTCATATATGGTATATGCATGTTTGAAATATGACGCGGCACTCGCGAAGCTTCACTCGTGCTCGTCGATTATCCGGATGTAATATCGATTACTCGACCGTAAATTGTGTCTAGTTTTCTTGTTAAAGAAACAAACTTTCTTTATAAACAAAATGCAAATTATATATATTTAATATAAATTATATATATATTTTAATATAAATTTTATATAGTTTCAGTTAATTAATTTGTTCATCGATTGTTTACATATTCTTATTATTATATCTATTCTTGATTAAAATATTTTTTAGTTTTGAAAGGTTACAACTTCTTTGTGTGAAAAATGTTTTTTGCTTCGTTAAAATTATTTATAGATCTATGAAACAGAGAACCAAACAAAAACAAATTCTCTATAGAATTTTAGCTTTTGTAACCCTGCAATCATGATTCGTAAAATTTTTATTTAATGAAAACAAATGATTATATAATGAAAAATAAGGAAGGGCCGCCTAAGGAAGAAAAGTTACAATATTTAGATAGATATCTCAAAAGATCTCTCGCAATTCTCATTTATAGAAATTATGTTTTTACACACACAAATAAATATCAATATTTTCCACATATGTACAAAATTTGTTTTAACTCTGGCAGATTCACAAAGAGATTGCAGTAATGGGAATGACTTTATACTATAAATATGAAACATGAAACAACAAAAGTTGAATGCGTTACGACGCATTCAAAAGCTCGAATAAACAAACAAGCGCATGCAAATCTCGTAATATTGCATGATATTATATAATATTTACCATACATGTGGAAAGAGCGGTGGTAGGAAGAGCGCTCGATTATATATTTATTTTTTCTGTTTTTTTTTTGCGAATCTAACTGCAAATAATTTTTGCCGTAGCGGAACGGAAACCGCAAGACACCGCGCGATGTTATCCACGCGTTTACGTAATTTATAGTCGCGTCGCTATTGACATTCGATTTCACGCAATGGATCTCAGAGATAGCGCCTCATGGGAAAGGTCGATCGCGTTTGTATATTTTTTTTCAAGGTCGCGCATTGTTAAAGGGAGGAAAAAATACATAATCGACAATCCTCCCGTCCGCGAGGACGTTTTTTTCTCCCCCTGAGAGATCGGCAGATGGACAAACGGAAACGACTTTTTACCTCGGCACTTGGTGCCGACTGATGCGTGAGTGCATAAAGGGTGTCCTATTTTTATAGTTAGCCACTTCCTTTCGTGGAGCCTGTTCACGAACTTGCTTTCAATTCGGCCTATTATGTATGTTGTCCTTTCTCATTGTCATTGTTTTGATCTAGAAATATATCATTCTCGAATCATTTATCGTTGTATATCAATTAATGTTGAATCATTTTATTGAGATATATTATAATGAGCTGCAATTTACATTTCTAATATACTTGTCGTAATAATTTTTACAAGAATCAAGGTGTAGTTTGATTTATATAATATATGATTTATTGTGATTCACAAAATCAATTTAGATTATTGCTCAGAGATATTCTTGTGTCAAGTATTAGTCACATTAAATCTTATCGATTCGATCTTGCATTCTCTACTTATTAGAAGAGTGGCCTCTTCGGAACAGTTATTATCTAGATTGATTTTATAGTGATAGAAGCAGATTAGCTTGATATATCTCTCGAGTGTTTCTTTAATTATTTTAAAAATCTTTTAGCGATATTTTCTGTTTTTTTATATTTTACAGTTTGTTATGTTAAATAATTGAAAACAGAAAGTCTTTCGGGCAAATTAGATGTCAAATATGATATATGAATACATATCAAAATTTTGATTTTTGTTAAAAACTACTATACATATAATACTTCGACAGAGCCATATAATATTTTACCTTTTAATCTAGAATTTAATTAACGACGCATTTTTTTCGAAAATTGAAAAGCCGTGAAAAATGTGACCGCGCGGCGTTCGATGAAATTTTCGCCACTTTTTCGGAAACACCCTATATGAATGCATTAAGCGAGCATTTATTGGCGACGTGCGCGGAATGCGTACGTCATGGGCGGCGATAATAATGCGATGAGAACTATCCCACGCACCGCGGATACGTATACGAGGAGCAGCGCCATCGGATGTTTTCTAGCTCCGCGGGCTCTACATTTCCACTCGCTTTTCATTCTTTTTTTTTCACTCGTTCCTACACCCGGCGCACGCATCCGCAGGCAGAGTGCGTAGCTCGGCGTAGGCTTGAACGGCGGGCGGAATGGCTGCGCTAAGAAGTGGTTATTACAGCAGGTTCGATGCCACGGCGTATATATATGATGAGAGAGCGCATCAGGAGCCTCTGCGCTTCCTTTTCTGACCGTCATCCATCCCGCGAGCAAACATCCGTTCCGTTCGCAGCCTTATACTGCTGCTTCGGGGTGAGATGGAGAGGAATTTTCATGAGATTTTCCCTTCATTGAGCTCTCTTATAAGCGTAACGTGTCGAAAAACAGAAGTAATTGGCTGTTATTAAAAAAAGATTACATTTAGCTCGGAGCGGCTTTGAATTTTAAATTGAATAATTAATTCCTCCTCCTCTCATTCTTTTATACGCGAGAGATGTAATTGTATTTTATCTTTTATCTCGCGGATGCGATTATTAATCTCACAGTATTTTCGACAGAGGTTTCTCTGTTAGATTTTTTTATTTATTAAAATCAGTACAAGTCGTCTTTTAAATCGGCACATTAAAACTACTTTTGCAATAAAAATTTTCTGGATGATGAATTCTTAATCGGTTCACCTATGCGTTTCGATTCGCGACGAGTTTTAAGCACGCACAAAGTGCCAGTCTCCACGTGAACGAAGTAGCAAGCGGAGGTACTTTCTGGGATAGGTACTAGAAGAAGTCGACGTCGAGTGTATGCGAAATAGGGGCTCAGAGGGTCGGCACCCTCGCGAATCGACCTATGTTGGCATGCCGACGTATATACGAGTACTCCACTATTTTTGCTCTCGGAAAGTAGTAAGCGTTCCCCGACTTTGAATTTTCACGCAAGATTAATCGCAGAATTAAATGCTGCTTATACATCTTTAACCATTAGATTTCATTATTTTTTTTGTACATAAATTAAATCAAGAGTTTGTTAATCCTTAATGTATTAGAGAATAATACTTTTGCTAATACTTACTAATATATTATTGAATTATTGGTAATATATGTGCGGTAATTTTTGAAACAATTCTTTAGAATTTTTTCTTTTAAATTGTTTGAAACTTTGAAATAACTTGATAAAAAAATACTTTCCACTATCTTTTTTCTAATTTTGTGGCGGTCTCTAAAAAATTATTTTTATTGATTGCAATATTGCATAATGTGCATGTGTTTGACATAACGTAATATTTAATACATGCTTTTGAATACAATATTATAAATATTAATTATATTATAAATATCAATATTATAAATGCCATTAACATTTTAAATTTTATATTGTGTGTGATATAACAGATAATAATAGAACATTAAATAATACTAAAAATGACTAATGTTACACCGAGCATAGAAAATTTTTAACGTTTAAAAGATTTTAGATATAATTGATAGTATGATGCAAGATTTAAAGGATTGTTGAGTGTCGTATTGATTGCCATTAATTCGTGCCAAATAAAATTCCCATCGATACGCTATAGGTATACTATTGTTGTATTTCTAGAGATTATTTTGCAGCACTCGGGATTGTTTGATGCTTACAAAGAAACGATGAATTATTATGATTGTTGGAAATTTTCCCAACAATTTCTCGATTGTCGCGTTTTCCAACGATGTACGCTATTTAAAGGTATCTACGAAGTGCACGTTCCCTCGTATATATTCTGCAATCTAGTGCCTCTATAATTATGGTTACATATCTAGGTGAATTGGCTCATTTTATTATCTTCCCATAACGTGAGAAGATTTCCGCCTCGCAAGTGTGAGAGTTGTTGACAAGTGAATTGAATTGGCAATTTCGAAGAGAAAACAGCCGAAGAGAAATTAATATTTTAAAACTCACCGTAAATATATATCTTGTTAATTTTGTCAAACAAAGTAAAGAAAAGTTTGTAAAAAAGTAAGTTTGGAAATTTTTATACAGTAAAATTTCTTGAAAGGAAAAGAAAATGAAAATTTTCGCAAAATTGCCATTTCATTATAGTATCATTAATTGATGTAATTATTAGGGAAGAAATTATGAGTAAGACTTTTTTGTACAAAAAGATTATTATGTTTAGATACATATCTATATACAAATATATACATATACATAAAAGATTTTGTCAACTGAATTATGTATAATCACTTGCATTGATGTCTAGTAATATAAAATTAAAGTTCAAATGAAGGATTAAAATATTTTGATAACAATTTATTTCTATCTTCATTTAACTGATAGAAGTATTAAAAATATAACTTTCGTTTCTATCGGAGATTTATTACATTCACGTCCCAGATAGATGTCTGGTTTGCTGTAACGCGCGAGGATCGAGTGCGAGGGCGGGCAAAGTCGAATTAATAGAATGTTATATAAAAAAAAGTGCGTAGATAAGCGAGTGGGGGACGATCCGGTCGTTTAATGAGGATGTACGCGTATTATGACAGCGTAGGTCGCACGTCGCGTTTCTAATCGCGTCGCAGGGTATGTTAGCGGCGTTAATAATGGTAACGGTAGCGCGGATGTAATAATGTTGACGACGACACGACATGCTAGAGAGTAGGCCAAGGATCTTGAGAGAGGCCGAGCATTGGTACTGATTCCATCGAAGACGTTCGATAGGCTCATTAAAATATGGGGGAAAAAACTTCAACGTGCTATATCTCGTTCATAAGAGCTTTGATATCTGTGAATACAAGCAAACATTACACTTAAACTTGCGTCACACACAGGATCTTATGAGAAGTGTAGGCATATGTGTGTATACAGAATTTAATCTTAGAATATCATGAGCATTTGATGGTCCACTTAATTAATTGTAATAACAGATATTTACATTTTTTTTACATTGAGTTATTGTAGTAAGTTATTAAATATAATAATGTACATAGTTATTAATAATTATTAGTACATAATAATTAAAAGTTATTTTGCTAAATGTGATTAAAGTTGCTTTTAAGTGGATGATTTATATAATATCTCTGAATACGTGTTTAATATATAAAATATTTGATGCATATAATAATTTCAGCGGGAGATTTAAGAGAAAAATATACATATATCTGCGAAAAGGTAGCGGATATCCGAAATTGTAACAAGTATCTTTGAAGAAGTCTTACAGTTACTGCTGGAGAACGTTCTATACTTGACTTTCTTAGAACTCGATAAGATCGATAACCCTTTGACAGCTCTGCATCTTTTGCGAATATAATAGTGAACGAATGCGCGATCGCGATAAGATGCATTTATAGAAAAATCTGATACAAAAGTGAAGGCCATATAGTATATATATATATGCACGTGTATGAAAGTAAGGGATGACTCGTAATCGATTGTTTTACCGTGTCACATCAGGGAGTAGAGACGCCAAATATGTCACCCTTGATCCGCAGTTATTCGAACGTTTACGTTCTTCTGCGCCGTGTTGCATGAAGCTGTCAAAGAGAGAGAAACATATCGGGCAAGCCAGCATGAGATGAAGCACATTCTGCAGTAGAGTGTCGCGCGCTTTTAACAGACGACCCTTTGTGATATTGTACTCTGTCCGAAATATCGCCGTCAGCATCTCTGGGTCCAATCTAGTAACGTTCGTCGGATGCACAAGCACTCGGAGCATGAGTGACAAATGGCTGGCATACACGTTATTTATTTTGTTTCGACCACATGTTTCGAAATTTTATGGAATTTACATCACCGCGGTTGTAATCGGTTTATGCGCGCGAAGAAGCTTTACAGTCTTTAATTTCCGCGTAGGGTTTAATATCGCGGAGTATAAGTATTTTTTGTTAAATATGTGTGCATATAATTGAAAAATTTGTGTTTAATTTAACAGATATCACATATCCCAAACGGTCCATAGAAATTTTTATGTCAATTTAATATGGATATGTTAATACTGTGTTAATATTTTAATATAAAATAAATGTAGACCGCATTAAGTAATTTAAAATAAATCTTGTGTACAATTAACATAGTTTTAATGTAAAAATTAACTAAAAATATGTTAATTTTAGATTTTATTATTCCTATTTATATATTATAAAATAAAAAATCAACATTTTTTTTCTGTAAATTTTAACAGATAAATCTTGTCATTAATAAAACAGATATTTATTGTGCAAAATTAAAAACAACAAATGTAAATGTGTTAAATATTTAATATAAAAATTTTAACCGTGTTTTTAACAAGAAAATAAATTTTCCTGTGTTTTTTTTATTAAAAATTGCCATGACATTTCGCGGATGATCTTTTAATTTACATTTTACGTGCACAGTTTTTAACGGGATATTTATAGAAATGTACTTTTGTTTTCTCTCTCTTTAATTACCGTACAATTTTTTCTGTAACTCATCCACCTGCGATGCTTATGTATTTGGTTTCATGATGGTCACGGTATGTTTACATTTCTGGTGAATCCCGCACAGTCGTCTCGGTGATCGGAGGTTCAGATTACTTCGAATATCTTGTTGTAGCGTGTGTGTAAGCTTTTGAAACAATCTTGGAGAGCAGCATGTCTGCGGATACTGATTGCATTCTTACCGCGCATTTAGCACGCACGCATGCACGGAGGGAGAATTATACGCTGCACAATTCTCGCTCTACGTTTGTAGGAAATGGGAGTGTCTTATATTAGATATAAAACAAATTAAAGTGATGAGGCGCGGCTTATTGTTAATAACGGAAATTATTTAACTTAACGATTTGTTCGATTGATTTGCTCGATTTCTAGACTAGAACTTTTATTAATAGCACGTTGCATTGTCTTTGCAACACGATAGGAGCAAACTGTTCGACACACTGTTATTCGTATTTATAGATGGAGACAATAAAATTTGAGAGAATAAAAGAAAGAAAAGTCACAGATATAAAAAGAATGGAGGTTTCGCTTTATCGGTTTAATGAGACAGTTATGGTTTTTATTGTGATTGAATAATGTAATTAGATTTTAATGGAAAGAAGTTTAAAATGTAAGGCGGTCACATAACGATTTTGTTATCTCTTCCAAGTGTCAAATGTCACGCGGATATGCGCTGATATATTTTTGAAACTCGAAACTCTTGCTTACATCATAGGAATATGTAGATTTTTAATCTATCTAAAAATTAATATGTGATAGTGACAGATAAAACGAATAAATAAATTATTTTATAAAGTTTGAGTAGCTTTATTGTTTACTAAAAGAATTTACTTTTATATGATCTAAAGAATCTGTTACAGTATATTCTTTTATTTTTTTTTGAAATAATATATAATAAAATAGCTGACTTTTTAAGTTCGGTTTTTTATTCAGATTAATAATTTTTTGCGATAAAATTTCATTCGGTTGCAATTTTGAATTGAAATATTCGATTCAATATTATCGGCTGAAATATTAAATACCGTTAACTAACTCTCTTTCTGTGATATAGATATACGCGACGATGTAACCTGACTGAAATACAGGGCGTAATTATGTAAGCCGAGTGTGTCCGATATTAGAAGGCAGAGTATTTACTCGGCAGGTTTCGTTTTACATAGGAGGGCGGCTTTACGAATTGCCCCATATACCGAGGATATTTTTATCGATGAGTCGTTTACGTGACGTAGCCGAAGACAGATTTGACTCTAGGACCCACACGTTGTCTAGGAAAGCATGATGCTGTTAAACAGACCGTGACGTATAATTTATAAGCATAATCTTAAATTATCTTCTTTTTATTGAGTTGACAAATTATCTTTCACAAACGAAATCATCTCAACGATTATATAATCTCCTTTTTACATCACACTTAATGACTATTATGAAAAAAAACTCTAAATTTTACAATTTTATTGTTACATATTTTATTCGAAATCGTGCGATTAAAAGATGGAAACGCGTTTTTCAGAATTTGACATACTTGTTTAATGTCGTGCCACGTCCTTATTCGCAATGACTTGCGATGATGAATCATCACCTGTTCATCGAACATATGTGTATACATATATCTGTCCAATGTTTCATCGCGGCATGGCATCTGGAGCGTCAATGTGCGCCACACCCGCGTATATTATAATATTATTATCAGCCGTAGACTTTTGCGCAAGGCTGATAAGAACGTTCGTAACCAACTCGGTGATCGACCTATATGCGAACGTAAACATCGACAATAACTCGTTACGGATTCGCAGTTGTTCGACCCGCCATCAATCCGCCCATCCCGTATCGTCAATTACGTATTGTTACGAGTCGACTACTCGATCGAGCGCGATTAGTAAATTGATATATGCGCTTCTTTCTCTCTCTTGCGTTTTGTTTAACGGCGTTTCGCTTGGCGATGCATAGGCGAGTTGTGAACGAGACGCGGACTCAGCGAGTTCCTTTAACGAAGGGGAGAAAGAAAGAGCTGGTCGGGTCTCGAGCGGGAAAAGAAGAAGAAGAAGACGACGAAGAAGACGACGACGACGACGAGAAAGAGGGAAAAAACAAGTAGTACGAAGCTAAACAGAAACGATCCGCAAGGCCGGCGAAGAGCTCCGTTCTTCTTCGTACTCCACCTCGTCGTGCCAGCTCTTTCGAGATATTCCCTTCGTGTATACGGCTTTTATTCCTAATAGATTGCCTTCTTTTTGCTCGAACACTCGTACGTAAAAGTTTATGCAAGAAGCTTGTAAACAAGTTTCGACTCTTGCGCGTATTTCAAATGATGATTTATTTAGATGAGAAAGAGATATTATTTCCCATTTCAATGCGCACGTAGTGATTCGGAGATTTTATTTGGAATTATGCATATTATGCATAATTTTATGCATGCACTTTTGATATAGGAAAAGGAGTAATTGTATTGAATTATTTGTTATTTGCAACGTCTTAAGACGTTGAGTAAATTTTAATTCCTGTTATATTTTCGTGAAATTTGTCTGCATATATAATGAGTGTCTCGAACCTTGAACTATACTGATAAGTAATAAGGTTAATGCGAAGAGAATATTCTTAAACGGCAAGATCGATCGGTGAACAGAGAGGAATAATGCATAAGTATTGGTGGGACTATTTCGACAGCGCGGTCATAAAATTTCTTTTTAAGCAAGATTGTAGGCGTATAGAGGAAATATATATGAAACATCAGAGACGGGACACGATTGAATGTATTCGAGGTCATGATCGATCTGTCCTGTCCGCGTCTAGAAGTTATTTTTGCCCCTTTCAATCATGGAGCGAAATCTTCCACTTGTTCTTAATTCATTTAAAGTCGCTAGCCTCGCACGTTTAAGATTATCTTTTGTTCATGAACTGTGAACTGTGAAGTTATTTACATGAAAATTAGAATATTTTACACACACATATATATATATATATATATGTGTGTGTAATTCTTCGCTTTTTGCGATTATTAAAAATTTTAGAATGACGGAAAAATATATTTATAAGAGAGAAGAAGTTATATATAGAGATTATATAAATTTCGAATCAAATATTTGTTGTCGTAATTAAATAAATAACTATGATCCAATCGAAGCGAGACTTGATCCCGTTTCATAAAGATCAAGAACCTTTAAAATACGCTGTCGGGTTCGTGAGTGTGTTGGATCGCAACGCCAGGTATTCGAGTACTTGTATGACCTCGACTTATTGCTTTCAAGGTAGTTAAGGTATACGTGCCTCGTATGACGTTATTTCTTCAAGGTCGGAAGATGATTTCAAGAATTAAAGCGTGGTCTCCTCTCTTTTTCTTCTTTTTTACATTTCGTGTACCAAATGATTTTTGGACGCCGATTGGATATTGATTGAAATTGATTGAATTTTTAATGGACAATGTTTATGACCGTGCAACGGTATACATTTGTTACGCTGTGCGACATTATACAAATATTTATTTATTTATACAACTTTATTATTTATATGTAATTTTATATCTACGTAATATATTATTTAGATTTTATCTTAGTGAAAAGAATTTATATTTTTATTGTGCAAAAATATAAAATAAAAATTATTTATTTTTTTATTAGACATTATATAAATTATGTAAAAGAAAATCTACATTTTATTATATATAACACATAATGTCGTAAAGATATATGTAATTTTTTATTTAAATATTTTTAATGCGACATATGTAGTGTACATAATTATATGAATATTGAGATTAATAATTAATTGATAAATCACGATATGTGTGTGTGTGTGTGTGTGTGTGTGTGTGTGTGTGTGTGTGTGTACTGCGTAAATATGCGCGTAATCTTCGCTGATCTTTCTGGCCCTGAAGGATGAATTGAATTAAAGGTCAGCATGCTGACGTTTCCAGTTTGGTCGATACGTGTTGCATCTGCAGGTGCACTTTAATGAGTGACTTCCGATTCATAACGTTTGTAATTCAACGTGCATACCTTGCGATTTGTAACGGTGCTTCTTATCATTGAAAAATTCGAATCCATACGAGAATGATGAGTTATATTTGTTTTGCGTTACGAGGAAAGCTCGTTCATCATTTTCTTATCAAAGTGCTTACAAAACACTTGTGATACTCAAGCAAAAAAAAGTATAGCATGTTTATCGCGAAGTAATATAAGAGACTATATCACTATAAAACTGTTTTTATAATAGTCTGTTCAATTATGAATTTATTATTCTTATTTATGTTTTTTTATTTATTTTCTGTTACAGAATCTCACGTCTGATCGGCGGGACCGGCGAAAATATGATATGGTGACAAGATCCGCCGAAGATTCGCCATGATAGTTTCTCGCAAAGATATTCCGTGTTAACAAAACGCACTTTTCGTGATACTTGAAATTTATATTTCGCGCGTAATGCGATCCTGGAAATACTAAAAAAATATACGATGGAAATAACTAACGCAAGAAAAATGCAAGACTAACAAAATCGTACGTTTTATAAATGGCTGGCAAAATTTCGCGTACACGTGTACTGAAAATCGAAAATCTCTTCTCCCATCGGTGGCGGTGGCGATGTCTAGAAACGAGTCTTTAATCAGGACACGGAATTGCACGAGAGCTGTTAAAAAAAGGATCGTGCTGTAGTCTTAAGGGCTATTATGACGGACTACTTGGATCCACATTTCGTCCGGGCTCTCTGCCGTGATCCAGAAAGACGAACCCTCCAGGTGAGTAAATGGTGTCTGCTTCCCGATTATCTTGAAGTTTCCTCAAGAGGTTTCCTCGAATTAAGCCGAGACGCCGTCCGTTAACTTTGCAAATAAGTTTGACGAGTGTATAATCTATTTCTATTGTATAATGTGCGCATAGTGTGTGTCACAAATTAGTGAATGTGTGAATTAGGTGTATGATTGCGCGACTATCACGAACCTCGTACATTCACAACGGTGAAAAGGTTAAAGGACATGATAAGCTAGCATCTTGAGACAATGTTACTTGAACTTTTGAAATACAGCACAACTTTCTTACTTTTATGTAATCAAGATAAAGTTTTTTTTATAGATCTTTTGTAGAACAGCATTTCTTTTATATTGTTTGAAAAGTAAGAACGCAGTTTTTATGAAAAGGTTTATGTAAAATAAACATACTTTAATAATCATTTTTTAAATATAATGTTCGTGATAAATATATACTAATACAATAAAGAGAGTTTACATTTACAATAAAAAAAATAAAAATACGTCTTCATTAAAAAAGAGAAATATTGATAATTAAAACTTTTAAATTAAATGTATTTCTCTTTGTAATGTTTATATTGTAACATTAATTAAAAGAGGAAAACATGTAATACGTGATTAAAACTGTTATGTAAAATTTACTCAACGATTTAAATAATCTAATTCATTTTTTCGAATCTTAACTGATTAAATATTTGTACTCTTTATTTAAGTCACGGATGTGGATGTGAAAAATAATGAATTGACTGTCATAGTTAATTATTCTTTCAAAGCCTATTTTCCTTTTTGTTAATTAAAATAATTAATCAATCATCACGTTCGTATATTAAATATGTATGTGTAAGATACGTTTGATGTAGAAACACTATGTGGAATATTACAACTAGAAATAGTTTTTGTCAAATATTTGCTTCGTTTGAATTCTACGAAATTTGAAATCGCTATCATTCTGTAGAATATATAATATAAAAATCTGTCATTTTTAATATATCTGATTTATAACATAGATATTAATATTTTCCGAGAATATAAATGGGACATATAACACAATATTTCCTATTTCTACAACACAAGAGAAAACGTCGGATATTTCGTGCGATCGATCTTTCTATATAAGCAGTAATACAAAGAGAAACGTATAAGCGATATGTGTAAAGGCGTATCTTTGAAGAATCGTGTGCATCGTAGATCTTGTAGATAGATAATACTCTTGGAAAGTGTAACAACAATATTCTTTGCATTGCCAGCTCGTGGACAACTTGATGAATACCAAAGAAAACAAAGAGGAAAAACTTTCATTAATTATGAAGTCAGCTTGAGAAAATTTTCTATTTTCTAGTATTGAATATTTTTAATTGAGAGCAAGGATTTTTTTAATATAAAATTAATTTATACATATTTCTACTATTTATATTTTCTAATATAAAATAACATTATATAAATTTATGATTGATACATGTAGAAAATGATATCGCAGAACAGGCATCATTTTCGAGTGTTTACCTTTTTCTCTTGAAAAGATTAAAACCCGTTTTATATTGGAATCCGGAAATTAACAATTTGTCGTGCCTAGACCGTATATATCATCGACACGATGCGCACGGTCAATATACTTTCGGCTTCCTAGCGAGTTTCAACAGTATGTTACGCCATCGTTAATGATCCGTGGAGATTCTTCGTTAGTTATCCACGGCAGCTTATTCGATATTGACGTAATCCTTTTGCATTTAACGAAAAAGTTACTTTACGGAATTAAATCTTTATTCAAAGCAAGTTGATCATGAATAAAATTGCTGATAAATCAAAGCATTTGATAAATAAATTTAAATGAAAATAATTTAAAAAAGAAAATTTAAAAAAAAAACGGAAAAAGTATATTTTTTTGAATAAAATATTTTTTAATTTCGAGTTACTGTAATATATTTGATGAATGCAATTAAAGTTATACTGAAAAATTAGTTATTACCTCTCGTCTGTATTTAATTATTCAGTTCTCTGCAAAAACTCATATTCTTTATTTAAATCAGTGATATGATAAAAAACAATTATATTATTAAAGCAAAATTTTAATAGCTGTGTCTATATATTCACGTAAAAATTGATCTCCAAAATATATTTCACACGAAAAGAAAAAACAAACAAAAATGTATAAGGTTTAATGGATCAGTTACATGTAATATATATTTTCTGGAGATGCTTTATCGTGCAAACATATACATATGGTGTGAGAATTTCGGAGGTAGTCGAACTTGTGGTCGTTTTGAGGACGTTGGCGTCTCCGTAATCTATCGTACACCTTAACAGGCGAAACTTGGGTAAAAGCGATGGACGACCCTCTCTCGACCACGATAATAATTTAGATTTGCATCCACGAAATATGCTCGTGCGAATCCTCTTGAAAATTTCACGAGACACCTTAATCCACGTGCCTCGTATGCGCGAGATCTATACACGAAGGTCGTCCGGTGCTCGCTCCACTTTTCGTGTGAAAAAAGGAAGAAAGGAGGGCCTGAGTTCGTAAAGTCGAGCGAACGTCCGCTCCTCCTTTTGCGTGCGAAGCGTTCTCAGACCAAACGGCGTCTTCGAAGAGAGATACTCTCCTTTCGCATATTTATAATCTCGTTTGGACTCCCTCGAGCGTTTGTCGCGCTACAATGCGCGCCACATCTGGCAATGCTTAATTTCAGTTTTCTAAATCCCTTCGAGTTCTTACTGGGCGATACGCGGCCGTTAATTTCGTACAGTCGAGATGATAAACTTTAAATGGATATTTTAAGGAATTTGACGTACGCATAAGCTGTAGGAAATAAATGAAACGACGAATATATTTTAATATATTTTTCTTTTCGCGCGTATATATATCTTTAATATTTGTAGTATCAGTATATAGCACAAATGCATTGATATATTTGATAAAATCAGGTATGCAAAGGGCTAATAAGAGCCAGGCACAGATATCAGACGCGACAAAATTGCTTTTACATTATTTTGAACGTTTGGTTCTTCTTTTGGACGATCTTCAACATAATTAATAAAAAGGAGAGAGCCGAAACGTTTAAAATAATTAAAAAATAATTTTGTCGCGTCTTATATCAGCCTGGCTCTTAATCCTTTTCATACCTAATTTTTTTTTATATAGAGTCTATATACAATTTATTATTTTGCCATATTTTAATTTTTCTCGAAGCTTTTTCAATTTTAATCTTGCATGTGTGCAATTAAAAATACAAAATTACAAAATTATGTTGTGCAAAATTCAAATTATTGTAAAAACAATTTTGCAGGAATACTCGTATTTATTAAACTATGCTACATAATTTGTTCGCAGCATCCGTAATTGTATATAAAAATATGTAATTATCGTGAAGATGTAAATTTAAAAAGACAACAATTAAATGACATTTCGGAGCTAGTTGAGGGAAATTAGCATGCACATGCACTCTAAAGACGGATTCGGATCGGTGCGCCGTAACGTTCGTGTGTATAACGCTGATTGCGGTCGACATTTACAAACAACCCAGACGAAACGGCGCCGACGAGAGCTGGAAACGTGCACGCCCGCGTCTTGTCGAGATAGATAGATAGATAGATACTATAGGGAGGTTCGATTAGCGATCTAGCGTGAAATTGTGCTACGGAGACGTCGCGACGACCCCCCGGGCGTATGTAAGAGAGATGTTATGTAGAACCTTGTGTGAGACATAGATTATTAGATTTGTGCGATAATTCAGTATACCCTCAAAGTTGCCGCCGTAAGTGTTATCGCGGTTTAATCGATATATGAAGATCGATGTTGCGCAAGTTTAATTTCGCATCTCGATTCTTAGAGATTGATATTCTCAAGTTTAAAAATATTAATAGCAGATGTTTTAAAATATAACATTTTGCTTATATATGATTTTAATTATTTGCAAAAAAAAACCAGTTATTTTTAATTATGTATATTTTAAATTATATGTCGACAGACATTTTTCGTCCGATCTAATTCTTATAGAAAATGACCATCCTTAATTTGTATTTTATGATTGGACTAGATGCATATATATTTACCGAATGGTCTCTATCCAGAATGATATGAAGAATAAATTGCGGAAGTTGTAAAGTTTCAAAGGCAGCTCGCGCAGAACATGAAATGTATAGAAATAGCGTTCGGTAGATGTACGGTTTATTTACACCATTTATTTATTGGCGGAGATTTATAGATCAACTTTACGGTTCAATTTGCGTCACATTGTTACTAATTCCTCACTGACGATTTCTGCTCCATGCTCTACATCAATAAGCACACAGATTACATTAGCGATGATAACGGTATGATATGAGGCTCGCGACGATTGCTTTAGCTCGCGTCCCGATCGCGGTCTACAATTTACCGCCACGTGCGTGAGCTAAGCTTAATACGCGACGATTAGGAAATACGTGTGAGAATGTGTGCGCGCGTGTGGGTATATGTAATCTTTTTGCCGATCAGTCTTGTATCAGTCTGTTTCCCGTTGTTCCAGGACCTGCAGATCATATACTATGGCCTACTGGGTCTGGAGGCGTTGCGTCCGTGCAGAGATTCCGTTCTCCGCGGATTTTGCAAGATCGTACGTTATGAAAGACACCATGCGAATCATGTCCTCTATTAGTAAGTACCGCATTGTGTGTATCCTAATCTGTGGTCTATTGCGGAGAAGACCTCGGGTTGCGTCAACCATGTTTTTTTAGTTATTTTTCTACGAAATATATGGTACACAAATATATCTATATATTTATTTCTACAATCACACATTTATTGCGATTTTAAAAATTAAGATTATTTCGGAAAAATCGAAGCTTATAGAGAAGTGGAGGATAATTTACGGTGATGTGGTGTGTGTTTTTCGTATAACTATGGAACGTACTTTATTTATCGGAATAATCTAGAAAAGTTGCCATTTATTGATTCTTTATTTGTCAGCATTTATTTTCTATTCTATATTCTAAAATTACAACTGCACTTTTTTGATTCGAATAGAAATATATTTAAATGTAAGACAATATCTTTTTATTTTAAAAACTGAAAGCATTTATATATTAATTTTTACTTGATAATGTTATTAAGTTTCTCTCTGAATCGAGTGATCTTAAATAATTGTAGAAAATGTTAAAAATTTACATATATACATTTATAATAATCGAGAACAAAATTAAATGATTATATATGCATTTAAACATTTATTTTTAAGAGATTTTGTAAGAAAATTTTTGCATAAAATTAAAAATTTTTTTTATTTTATACAATACTTTTATATTATTGAAAATTTTCGAGAGCAGATTTTAAGTAGAATACATATCTTAAAATTTAATATGCAAATTAATACTTAAGATTTTCAAAAAATTATATGGAAATATTAATTTGTAATTTTTCAAGAAGAACACTATAAAATTTTGAAAAAAAAGATATGTCAAGGAAGAATTCTAATCATAATTAAAAACTGTTTACTTTTATAATGAAATTTTTTATTCCATCATCGATGTATCATATTTTGACATATATGTCATCGTATCAGTATGTGAAATATATTTTTTGCGATGGTATCATGCGAAACAAATGCATTTTATATCTTTAGAAGATGTAATTTCAATCTCTAGTAGAAATCTTCTTTATCGGTAGCTTGATAATGTAGTAAACTTTTCTTATCGAATCGCGATATTCTCGTGTACCAGAAGAGTAAACTGCAGAGTAACTTGCAGTTTCTTGGAACTTGTTATAATATCAAAGATGTCAGCACATATTGCATTTTCGCGCGTGAAAAAAGTCGTTCGTGAGAAGCAGGAGCTCTCTCAATGCGAAATTAAACGTGTAATTAGTAAATTAATCGACTCTTATTATTAATTATTATATATTTAGTGAGTATTCGATATACGCTTATACAGTAACACACTTTATGTGACTTTACATCACTTAAGTAAGATTCTTTCTTGTTTGATTTAATACATTTGATTTAGGTTAAATTTCTTCAATGAAAATCAAAATGGTGCATTATTTTTTCAGCACTGGCGAATTGGCCACAAGTTGGTACATACTTCTTTCCGGTTCCGTGTTCATCGATGGATCCATGTTTCTTCCCCGATCAAGGTAGGATCATATATAGATTTGATACAGGGATATGTATATTTTTATCTCACGGAACAATAATTTTTGTTCCGTATGGAATAACGTTATTTCTTGCTCGCACATTGTTTCCTCCTGACCTTAGTTTCGAAACGTTAAAGATATGAGAAAGTAAAATATGCCGAACTTTCTCTTAATGTATGCTCATTTAACTGAAACCTTTTAATTACTCGTCGTAACTCTAATCCCATAATTATGCGCGAAAGCCGAAAGAGAGGAAAGGTCGGATATTTTTACGCGCGTATTTCACGGAATATTTCCATAAAACGGAGACATTTGTAACCCGATATGTAATGGGAGCATGGGAAAACATTTCGTGGAAGATCTATTTTCCATACTATATCCGCGTATACAAATGGACATTTGTGGCGTACAAACTGGTCGCGTATTTTATTGCGGCCGCATCTTTTCCGCATATGCCACGTATGCGTTTCTCGTGGCATCCTTCCAGAGCGATGCGACATATCGCGGCTGTCCCTTTTTTTTAACTTTTCAATATCATAGCGAATGTGTTTTGCGTGAAGAATCCGTCGAGATGGAAATCGATCGGAATACATGCATTGTGTGAATACCGGGTGTGCTGGAATTTTTTTCTTAAATTTTTACACTGAAAAAAATTTATTCAATTTTATTAAGTATTTATTTTAATTCCAAAAAAAAACTAATAATATTGATTTGATGTGAAAAATATTTAGGTATTTGATATAAGAAAATTCTTTCCAAAATAAATTAATATTTATTTGTATCAAGAAATATCAAAGAAATGATTTTTTCGGCAGTATTGAAATAAATATTTATTAATTTAGTCATCTTTTTCAGTGTAATAAAGTCTTTAAGAGAAAAAAAGATCGAATTTAAGATCCTTTGTCTTTATTGACAAATAATCTGTTTGTCGAGAAAAATACTTATTTTAAATCACAAGACTGCTTTCTATAGAATTTTGCATGAATTAATCGAAATATATATGAATGAGAAATTATCAGAACTCGCAGTTAGATATGTACAATTATATCTGAATAATTTGATGTATAGGAAAGATAGGTAGAAGAACTACTTCTCAACAAAATAATTTTGCGACGTTTATTCAGTTACGGTTATGTAATGATAAACGGGTAACATATTGGATTAAAATTGTTATCTACATTGCACATTCTTGTAGTTTCAAATTTTTATTACACGAGAGAGACACACGCGACACGTTTCATTACTTAATTATTTTCCCACGTTAAATTCAACAACAACAACAACAGTTTTAATGAAAGTAAAGTTTATAATAAAAGCTTATGATGTAGTATTAAGGGTGTTTATTATAACGTAACACGGTAGTTAAAATGAGTTAATGCTTGTGTAATTCGTGCGACGTTATTTCGGGACACGCTGTATATCATCCGCAGACTGAAAGCGATCATAAATTGGCCTCTCTGTCAGGGTTACGGTCACAATTTTCTCTCTCAGACGCGGAAATTCTCATTAATCGTACACGTTGTTTTACAAGGATATAGCAAGCGGATCAATCAAAGGATGCTTTTTTTTTAGTTTTTGCTTCCTTTATTTATTCAAGGCGACAGCGACCTCGCATTTATAAGAAAGCAGATTAATCTTCTCCCTTTTTTATGCAGATAAACGGTAAACATTATTGAATTTTTATATATATATATATATTTCAAGAGACTAAATTTTTTTTTATAAATTTATAAAATAAATAAGAAAAATTAAAAAAAAAAAAAATCTCCAATTATATATTTAAAGAAGCAAGTCGTATAGAAAATTCGGATTTTAAACCCGATGAATAATAAGGACTGGCGCAAAGTCTGGGAATCGATACCTATATTGTTTAAAAAGAAGCTGGAACTTCCGCGTACGGCAGATTACGATATACACTAAATCGATGTTTTATTTTGTTTTTTTCCCTTCCCGCTTAAAGAGCTGTTTAAGCGGAAGACACACACGACGGGTGACTCTTTACTGGCGCGCAATGCCGCTCGCGGAAAAAAGGGAATGTGGAGCGCTTATTATCCGCGGCCATCACACGCTCGGCTGCGGCTTGGTGGAACGGGTCGCGTTGCATGCGTCTCGTGTGCATATAGACGAGTAGACGTCAGAGACGTGGTCTATCATGAAAAAGAGCGCGCACTGCCTTTTATTCCAACAAATTAATCTCTACGGTCCTTTTAATGCCCCGTTTCCTGTTGTATTCCCTCCTCGATGATAGAGCAGACGCGACGCAGCTCTAGCGTGTCCGCGAGATCGCGGTGCATTTCCGAGAAGAGGAAATCCTGGACGATGTCCCGTAGTATTTTCACCTGGTGGATAGAGAGAGACAGGGAAAAGAGAGGGTACTGTATATATACTGGTGTATAACCGGTGGCCATACTCTGGCGTCTCGTGGGTTGCCTTCCTTTCCTTCCTTCCATCGTCAGTCTGCATGTAAAAATCTGTCGGCGAACGTGGGGCGTGGTTACGTGGGAGAACCTTTTTCTCTCTCCCCTCGAGTTCTTCTCGTCTCTCTCACTTGGTTGTTCTGAATCAGTTCTTTCTCACCGTTTCCATGCCTCGCCCTTTCTCCGTCACTCTCTTTCTGGATCAGTCTCTCTTTATTTTCGGTGTCACCGTTTCTCGTTCCTTTATGATGATGAAATGACAGTTCTCTTGTTACCTTTTATTGTCTTATCTTTTTTTGTTCTTATCTTTTATTGTTAGCTTTTATTTCCTTATATGATATGGATATCTCTATTTCTCTATGAAGTAGTCTGAAGGAGAGGAGTTTAGGTATCTTCTCTCTTCTGAGGTACAATACGCTCTATTGTTGCTTCACAAACTTTTGATTCTTCATTGTTTTTGTGCGCATACATAACGGTTGTTATTTTCTTTTTCTTTGTCTTTATATTATTTATATTATAATTTTCTTTTTTTTTTTTTTTGCATTATGTTTTTTTTCTATTCTTTCCTGCTCCTTATTTTTAATGTTCGCTGCTTAATCTCTGTTTATGTCTTTTATATTTTTTCTTATCTCTCCTTCTTCCATGCTTTATAACACCTTATTTCGCTATTCCCCTCTTTGTTGGTTCTGTCGAAAATTTACGAACTCGCCCGAGAGGTACTTCGGTATAAATGGCAGAAGAGAGATCGGTCGGGTTGAAGAGCAAGGGAGAAGGAGGGAGAGGACATCCTACTTAAAGCGAATACATCTCGTCTGGTGCGACGGAATTAGAGAGTGAACAGACAGAGAGAAAAAGAGGGAGAGAGAGAGAGAGGGAGAGAGAAAGGGCGAAAGAAAGAAAGAGAAAGAGGGAGAGAAAGGCTAACATAGCAGTGCTGTATGCACCACCAACACTTATCTGATTTGCTTGAGAAATAATAAGAAAAAGAGATGGGATAAAATATCTTATTTTTTTCAACACTTGAAATTTTTCTTGTAAATATCTGTCTTATTTTATATAATTTTATATAATAATATTATGTTTCTCGTATTAAATAAATTAATGTTCTAATTGTGATAATTATAACGAAAGATTATATGATTTATTCTATACGAGATATATACATTTTTCTCTTTTTATTGTGACTTTGGATTTGATTTTATGCAAATTGAATTGCTATTAATTTCTTTCTTATCATTGCTATCACTGGCTGCTGAAAAACGTTATGATTTGCCTGTTAAATCCTGTGCATCTCAAATATAAAGCATGTACATAGCTATATATATATATATATATATATATATAACGTCACATCAACGTAATTCGAATCAGTCGACTGATATAAAAACAACACGTAATGCGAGCATAGCACGACGCATTTTTAATTGGCACGTCACATCGAATAAACTGCGCCGCGCAATGCACAATTAGCAATTTAAAATAGCGACAGTCTCTAATTATTATTAATATCATTATTACGTTGACTATGTACCTATACTATATTCATGAAGAATTTATTGGAATCATCACAATGTCATAAAAATAGCATGACAAATTTTATGTATACAATTTTATTTTATATAGTTATCGTTACAAAACTCAGTAATACATATTTCGATATCGCAAAAATTCGATCATTGAAAAAAATCATACATCCACGTTTATATATACATATATATATATATATATATTTTTTTTTTTTTTAAATTACGGTACAAATTCCACTTGGTTCGCCTATGGCGAGCGTACGCTCCTGGACAGCGTGCGCGCGAGAGAGAAAGAGAGAAAGAGAGAGAGAGAGAGAGAGGTCGGCCTCACCTATCGAGGGAACCTCCAGTCTTGTCGAGTGTTCCGTGACGGTCGGCGAGCGTTGCGATTAATAGCGACTGCACCCGCGGAATCGCATTCCGATCTCGCGATTTCCAGTCCGGAGGATTACACTCTCTGGAGGGAATAACGCGCGCGTCGTGCATAAATCGAGAACCGCAAGAGAGAAAACTCGGAGCTGCGCGATGGACGGTATCGGGATCCTCATTCGTCAAGTGGTACCAGCGGTATCGGGCCGATACGAGACGCGTACTATCGAGGATCGATTCGCGGATCGGTGGTGCTACGCGGTCTGATCTCGATATATATCCGAATGAATGTTTGCTCCCTCGCGCGCACTCTTTTTCCATCCGCTCGCCCGGCAAAAGTGACAGCTTCAACAATAACACGCTCTCGCGAATCCTCGCGGATCCTCTCGCTTCCCGGCGTCCCGTATAAATCGGATGCAATCTCGCTTCCCATTCGTACAAGTGACGTAATCGCCCTCGAGGAGACGAAACGTGATTTGTTGCGTAAAACGCGTCGCGAATCACGCATAATTTCCGTCGAGAACGATTATCCGATTAACCGAAGATGTCCGTGAGACCTTGGCATTAAAGATATTCGGAAGAGAGGAAGCTAGGCTGGAGAGAAGAAGATAAAGGAAAGATATATATATATATATATATATATTTCTCTCGAGGAATTTTATTTCTCTTTCTGCTGAGATCTGCTTCGAACGAACGTAATATATGCAGTTTTTGCGGTTGAGAAATAAACGCAGAAATATTTCAGCGTCTCCTTTCAGCTGCTGAGAAGTAAGAGTGGATGACATTTGTTTAAGAAGATTATCCAATGCTGGGAATCATCTTCAATCCAGCAGCTCACCATCACAATTCTATATTGCCATCGCGAAGGAGAAAGCCATCGTTGAATGCATTCAACTTTATACAGAGATCGCATTGTTGAGTTGAAATTGCAAAGAGCCTTCTTTGGACTTTTTTTTGTATGTGTTGCCGATCTACGCGGAATATATGATTTCTGTGTCATAAAGGGAAAGTTGAAACTTGATTGAAAGTTGAAATCTCGTCTTTTTTATGATAGACTGACATTTGGAATGAAAGATAAAAAAATATACATACGCGACTTAATTACGCTTAGCTCTTCTCGCCAGTGGTTTATCTTAATTGGATTAAAATCCCATTGTCATCGTCTCTAATCGTCTTCGATTAGATTCCAAGAATCACATGCTTTTCCAGAAGTTATTTTTCGATTTCCCCAAAGACTTATTCTCGCAAACGGGCGCATCATTAGAAGCGGAGCTAAAACTATCAGGATTACGCTGAAAAAGAGAGCATTTCCGTGATTGCCGAAGGCAGCCGTGAAAAGCGGCGCGTGGATGATCGAGCGAGAACTCGTTTCGAGTCTGCGTGCACCTCTGCAGTCTCTTTGCACCGCAGCAAGAGTGCTTTGCGACGAATAGAGGAAAAATCCGGGAAAAAATCAACAAAGAAGGGAAGAAAATCTCATTATCGCCGGTTCGAGATATAGAAACTTTTCAAGAGTTCACGGGATTAAAAATAATCCAATTTGTGCTCGCGTCTTTCGTACAGTTCGAATCGACGAATTTAGACGGACGGAGGCAGTGTCTGTCGAAGATTACGTCGCGAGAGAGATAATATCGATTTATCGGAGAATTTTTGCCCCTTCGAGCATCGATTTATCCATTTCCGTGTGTAATCGAAGAGCGGTGGTCGACCCACGAATATTTCGGACTATACTGCGCAGAACCGCGACCACTTTTACGAGGATCGGCGCACCTGGAGAGGCAATAACTCGTCTGGCGAATACGTATATCTCGGCGAGTACCTCGCGAATCGGTTTGGTATTCGAGCGACCGCGTTTACGCGAGAGAGGACGAGCGTAGCTGAGAGTTCTTGGTGCCTACTCGCGATAAACGTAGCCGTTGTTCGCTTTCACCGGAGCTAAGGTTCGCACGTAACGTGTCTGGCACAGCATATTCCTTGCTGATAAATCTATATAATAGCGCGAGAATAACGGTTCGCGACGAAATATCACGACCGAGACGCGATCGCGGTCCCGTTATTTTGCGAAATCGAAATTTGACAGCGAGAGAGAGAAAATCGGCGCGAAGTGGGTCGCGATAGAAACTTTGCAAAAGTTCATCGAAGGTCTTATAGTGATCATTGACAAGTCACAGTTCGACGACTTTGGACGCGGACGAAGAAGGAGCAGGTGTAGATTTTAACGCGATTCTTATCCTCTCGAATCGAGGAAGATAAGATCCGAGCGAGGGAGTAGACAGTAAATCGATGTGCAACGAGATACCGAGGTCGTTGCACGCGGTGTGTACGAACGCGATTTACTCGAGTGCTCGATAAGAAGACCGCGAGATTCCAACGGGGTCAATCTTGACGGCTATGTCGGCGTGAAGACTCGATCGCGCTTCGTCAAGAGTTGCTCCTCTCTCTCTCCCTCTCTTCTCAAAGAAGCCAAAAGCGTAGTAAAAAGCCGGCAAGCTGGATGCTACAGACGGTGCCTCGCCCCCTCCGCCCCCGCCCGACATTACTGTCACTCAGGATGACCGGTGAGAAACTTTAAATTATTCCTAATGACTCGTTTTGCAGGCGCGAGGAGCAATGTTATCAAAAATGTGCGCGGATAAGCGATGACAGGCGGATGATAAATTTTCACATCTGGATATGGAATTAATTTCTTCGACTAACGATGTTCAAATTAAAATGTCTCTTTTTCTATTATTTATTTAGAATTATTCGAACAAGTGTTATTGTGTCCAAGTGACGTGAAGGAATGTTTGAAAAATTAGGACGTACACATGATAAGTTATTATTTAATTTGATTCGGTAAAATTGTAGGTTGTTGAAGATCATTATTTTTTTATTTAGATGATAGATAAATCTAGGTTGTTTGAAAATTTTACAACATTATCGCAAAATAATATACATGTAATTAAAAATTCGTGAAATATTGAAGTAAATCATTGATATGATTGAAATACTTGTTTATATACACAGAGAGAATTTTCTCTTAGAGTTTATTTTGAAAATCGTGGAACAATATGGTATTGGAAGAATTTTATAAAAGTTTCTCTAATTCTTGCGATTATTTATCACAATAAAAATATTAATATGCACATAGAAAATTTTACTATAGTACACTTAATCGAACATATTTTATATCTTATCGTGGTAGATATTATTTTTTATTGTAATAAAAATATTAATCTCTTATACAATTCTTACAATATTATTCTACGGTTACCATGATTTTCAGAGTAAATTTTAACAGAAAATTCTCTGTGTCTGCATTTTCAACAAATATTTTGATATGACAATTAAAAAATAACAAATAGGCAAATTACCATTTCATGCCTCGAGACGAGTAAAAGGGATTAAGAGTTCAATGATCTCGGAGGTATTTCCGTATTTTGCAAATTATCCGAGGATTACTCGAAAACACAGGTATCGAGTTGCTGCTAATTATACGTCGTAATGAATTCAATCAGCGAGATGGTGTATAGATATAGAGACGGATATATCGGGATGAATTGAAATTTTGGTGAATAATTTGATATCCTCCTTCTGGTCGAGCGGCTTTGATCCATGCACAGCGGGATGATGGGATAACAATCAAGGGCTGAGCCGCGATATATTTCTATCGATTGGGGTTGGCTTTCGGATGGGAATTAGTTTCGTGGCCGCGTCACGCGTGCGTGCACGTGACACGGAATCGTCAATATCCTGCGTCACGTTTCACTTCCCCTTGGCAAACAGCGAGTGTATCGCATTACCTCGGTGAGGTTTATCGTATAGAACGGCGCCGATCGAGAATCACGTTTTGCGGATCGAAACGGATCTCTAATAGTAAGCAAGAAAATCCTAGGATTGCATCTATCATAACAAAGGCTCTCTCTTATCTCTCATTGCAAAATTAAAAACTATAATCGTATACAAATGAAAGCTGCTAAAACATTAATTTTTTATTTATGCAGAAATTGACGCATTCCTCTAGTGTTAAGGCGATTGAATGGAACTAATAAGTGAAATAAATTAAAATAATTTAATATAAAAGAGGACTATAGATACTTTTCATTAGGCAGATGGTATTGGAAAATATCGCATTTGAATAAAAAAGTGAAAGATTTAGAACAAGCGTATAGGGTAATAAATTTTTATGTTTACTTTAAGTAGAATTTGGTATATATTTGAATAAAACACATTTTTTAACATAAATTATAGATTTAATCACGCTGTGTACATATTTATTTATTATTTATTTTTATATAGATTTCTTTAAAAATTAATAAATAATAAATAAAATGCGAAGAGTGAGATTAATTATTCAGATAGGAGAAAATTTAATATGATGGTCTATATCATTTTTTAAACTTTTTAATATAATTGCATGTGTATGCAATTTCTATCGATTGAAATATATTGCAATTATATTATACTGAAGAATTTAAAGAATGATATAAAATATATATTACATAAAATAATTTTTCATCTCTTTTTCCGGGAAATTTAACAATGTGCACTTTAAAAAAAAAGTCTTTGTAAATAACATTTACTTTATATTTTTTATTTCCATTTTGCAGCGACAAACATGCGCGAAGCGCGTGTGAATACAAATAAATATATATTTATTTAATGTTACATACGCGTGTTTATCTCGTTATTATAATGAAAACTATTTGAATGATTGTTACGAAAGACAATTCTTTATTAATCTTTTGACATTCAACATTTTTGGCACGAAAGTAGGACGATTTTAAAATAGCAGATATAAATTCGATAAGGCTGAATATATACGATTACACTTTTATATTTCCACATGACATATTTTATCTTTGTCGTCATATATAAAAGCATTTTATTAAAGGTTTCTACATTTTTATAACGAGATATTTTTCCCACGACTTTATGTGGAAAATGACACTTCTCTTGCCAGCATTTTGTTGCCGCAAACTTCCGGTGATCCTTTTGATAGTGTGTTTACAGAGCAATATATTGATTTTCTGTTAACCGAACGAATATGTGCTTTATCCAGCTGTTTCATCGTGAAACTTTATGAAGAGAAAAAAGAGGCGAGATGATTTAGGATACATATTTATGTGTGATGCTTTTTTTTAAATAAATGTAGGCAACAAATGTTTGTCATGGAAGATTTTTAACGAGCCATTTTTTAAATCAACACATATAAAGAGTAAAATTTAATTTCTATGAAAAATTATATATATATACACATATATATAAAAAATTTCAATAATTCGATTGTATATTATATGTTTTTTTTAACATAACTTGGTATATCTTGTCTCATTGTCAATATAGCGCCTGTGAGTTAAAGTAATTATTGGTTCTCGCGTAACAATCAATCGGCTTACAATAGTTATTGTTGTCATTGTAATGTATTATTGTAATAATGAATGTTACGTCGAGTACGATGTTCTATTGTCATTAGCTCTTACTATTTCCTTTGTTAGTGTCTGATACTCGAGGTCGAATGCAAGTCTACATTTGATAGTTCTCTATATCTGCGTGATTAATATATCTCCAATACTCGTATTAATTTGTAAGCTTAATAAAATAATATTTGACTTGATGATATATAAAAGGAACAGAATGTAAAATATTATTTGGGTAATACTTAAATTTTCATTTCCATTAATTCTCAACGAAATAGGATATACAATTATGAGAATATTTTGCTTTTATATATATATATATATATATATATATATATATATTTATATATATATATATATTTATATATACAGGGTGTTCGGGAACTCCGGTGCCAACCGTTGAGGGGTTGTAGGGTAGGTAAAAATATTCAACTTTTATTAATAAACATGTAGTCTCCGACGACGCCTGTCAACGATGCACGATTGCAAAGCAGAGATGGCGCTCCGCGCTCAGCGGCGCCTGCGCACACGTACGAGGCTCTTTCCTTGTGTTCGTGGTGGCAGCGTCTCGAAACTGGCATCTCTGCGACGCAAAGCAGCGAACGCCTAGTCCACACTGATCTCAGTTCAGCGTTTTGTTTCGGAAATTAAATCGACATGTTTACATTTGCGGAGATGACAGACATGCATCTTGTGTTCGGTGAGGCTCGCTGCAATACAAGACTTGCTGAAAGGATCTACCGTGAGAGATTTCCTAATCGGCGACACCCCTGTCGGAAAACATTTGCAGCCATCGATCGTCGCTTGCGGGAACTGGGAACGATGACGGTGAACAGATTAGACACCGGAGCAAGAAGACTTGTCCGGACCGTTGATTTTGAGGAGGATATTCTGGAAAGATTTGAAAATGAACCGTCCACTAGCACTCGCGCCATTGGCCATGCTATGGGAGTCGCCCACAATACTGTCTGGAAAATTGTACACGAACAACAATTACACCCCTACCATCTACAGAAGGTGCAAGCAATGGGCCCAGCTGACTTCCCGCTTCGTGTGAATTTCTGTCAGTGGTACCTTAATCGCCTCGTAGACAATCCACATTTTGGTAGCATGGTTTTGTTCTCTGACGAAGCGCAATTCACAAAGGATGGCCTCTTCAACAGCCGTAACAGCCATCTTTGGAATGACGAGAATCCTCACGCGAAACACATCAGGACCCATCAGCAACGGTTTTCTGTAAACATTTGGGCTGCAATCTTAGGTGATCAATTGATCGGCCCGTTCGTGTTGCCACCTCGCCTGAACGGGAACAATTACTTGCAGTTCCTCCGCGAAACCCTGCCTGAGTTAATCGAAGATGTGATGTTGTTTGTACGTAATCAGATGTGGTATCAGCACGATGGTGCGCCGGCCCATTTCTCCCGAGCAGTGCGGGACTATCTTGATCAAACCTACCCTGGTCGCTGGATAGGCAAAGGAGATCCAGTTGCATGGCCACCTCGCTCCCCAGACTTGACTTCTCTGGATTTTTTCCTTTGGGGTCATGTAAAGAGCCTAGTGTACGCCACTCCTGTAGAAATAGTAGAGGATCTGACTGCGAGGATCTTCAATGCTTGTGAGGTCGTCCAGCATACACCAGACATTTTCGAACGAGTTCGGCAAAGTATGGTGCGGCGGTGTAATGCCTGCATTGAATTAGGAGGTCGCCATTTCGAGCATCTTTTGTGATTGCATTTTTTGTGAAGGAAAAATAATAAAGTTACTGGCGTCGACAGGCGTCGTCGGAGACCACATGTTTATTAATGAAAGTTGCATATTTTCACCTACCCTACAACCCCTCAACGGTTGGCACCGGAGTTCCCGAACATCCTGTATATATATATATATATATATATATATATATATATATATATATAAACAGTTTCATTTTTATATCAGGAATAGAATCTTTGATAGATTTAAAGTTTATATTTTCCGAAAATATAAAATTCTAATTAAATATTTTATATCGAAATTAAAATGATTTATACAGTTTATTTAGTATTATGCAATCAAACGTAAAAATTGTTTGTAAATCGTAAAAAGACGAACGATTGATGGAACGAGCTTCGTGCTTTTAGATGCGAATTTTCGGAGATGAGATTTCGTTGTTTAATGCTCCAATCTCATTATGCATAGCTGCACTCTCATTATACCATAGCTCACGTCATAGTATCTGTATCGACCGACTTCCAATTTGAGCCGTGATGGTTTGGTATGAACACAAAATCGATAACTTGGACTACGATCTTTACATCAAAAAAAAAATATAAGGTCCTCTAGATAGTCTAATAATAACGGAGGCTTTATTGCTCGTGATACGTCAGAGAGGGTTCGTAGACATGTAGATATGAAACCGGAGAGTATTTTGTTTATAACAAAGTGAGACATTTTACACTCTGTATTGGCTTCCAAGCCAAATTAAATGTTATCATACGAAATTCGATGATCCATAGTAACAATTTCCGAGAGAATTTGTCATACGCTATTGTATTTTTGACATTTTTAATTCTCATGGATTTATGTGTTATCGACAAAACAATCATAATTTAGTACATTTGACTCAATATCGTTAGTCTGACAGATCGCATGCAAAATTGTTATACAATGCATTATCGTTTTGCAATGCATTCTCAAATTTGATAAAAAATTTAATGTTAACAAAAATAATATACTGTATTTTTTTCTAAAATAGTCTCTGTTTTTTAACGCAATTTAAAGTGCGCGATAAATCACGAAAATATGTATTTTTATCTGATGATTTCTTTAGCGGCGCGGAACATTAATGATACAGTGAAAGGCAGCAGAGAATTTTTTTTAAGATTTAAACTCTAGTGAATTTTCATGAGTTTTATATTATTCTCTTTACCTTCTCTTTTTAAAATTATGTAACTGTAAAATTATATAATTCAAAAATTATATAATTTAAAAATGAATTTTAAATTGAAGTAGAGTAGTAGAGAATAATACGTGAAAATATTTTAATTGAAAAAATTTTAAATTCTTTTCTTCACGTGACTGTTCAAACGTCAATAATATACATATATCACGTGACACATTTTTAATATTAGATTTTTCGAAGAATAGATTTACAGTAAGTAAGACGATTTTACAGAAAGTACTCGAGACTTCATCGTCTTAAGTAGAACGCAATCTCACGCGCAACTTAAACCCGTCTTACGAGCCAAGGTTATCGAGTGCATTCCATAGGCATGCTCTTCGAGGAACGATATCTTCTAAGGTTCTAATTTCATGAATCCACCATTCGCATCCGCTTTACTTTTCGTTTCGCGGAAGCTTCGAACTTTGATTGGTAAACTCTGTTCTGAAGCTATATAGAGTATTATATGTAAGAGAAGATCAATGTTTTGAAGATATGAGATTGTCGGTAAATTGATAAAATTAAAAAGAATTGAATATTTATGTGAAAATATTAATATGATAATAAAATAAATTTATATAGTTTGTCATTGCTGTATTTTCAGCATTATAAAATAACTTAGTGAGTAGTGAAGTAAATAAAACTGAAACAAAAGATTTACAACACAGTTTAAGCTTTGTAGCATGACAAATATTACAATATTTCTGAAATGTATCATTATTTTTCCAAACATTGTTTTTAACATACGCGTTTCCGGAAGAACAAAATTTATAGCGAATATTATAACCAATTATAAAGAGTTATTTTATTAACGCTTGATGACTCGCAATATCAGCAACTGTAGCATTATTAATTATACATAAAAAGTTGCTCATCTATACTAGATCTTCCCGGAAATTTTCTCGACTTTCTAATCTATTTCTAGATCACTAAAATGTTTGCGGTAATGCCGCTACTTCGCAGGAAGTCATTATAATTTTGTACGCTCAAATTATATGCGTATGTTTATTATAAGTAATACGTGTATATATAAGAAAGAGAGAAAAAAAAACATCGAACAACTAAGGATGATTGGTGGATCTCATAATTATAGAATGACAAAAACGATCCGTTATACATATACATATGTCTCATATAATCGTTGATATATGCTTCTGCGTCGCGTGTCTCGTCGAATTAATTGCAGTAATTTATCGTTATTGATGCTATCGATTAAATGTCACAGTTCATGATTTGAATGACATTTTTAGGCTGATACCGGCAACGTACCGTAATATATGCCGCACGTATATTATATTATTTCGCCGACAAACATACATCTAACGACTCGCGTGCGCGGTTCACACTTGATAATTATCGCGAGATCGCGGGCGCCTGTCATTTTCCGTTTTTGTTCCGGGAAAATCGTATGAAATACAGTGATTAAGGACACGCTGCTGCGAAAGGCAGCGCGGCAGCAAGCAGGCACTGCGCAAAGATATCGCGCGTTCAAACAAAACGCGAACAAATTGTAGAGTCGGAGTAATACTTGAGAAATGCTGCACGTTGGACGGCGGCGATGGCGTTTTCTTTGCGAGCACTTTGCAATCTTCCGTGAAATTGATTTTAACCGCACTAGAGAAATACCTGCATAAGTAGATAACGGAATTCACCTGTTCCTCGTGCAAGCAATTTTCGTTAATAAGATAGAACGGCTGTAATTGTTGCTCACAATACACATATACATGAATATATTATTATATATATTTATATATACTTAATTATATATATTTATGTATCAGGGTGTCTAGCGGTCAGAGAAATCTGGAAAACCGGGGAAATTGTCAGGGAAAAGTCAGGAAATTTTACTGTTTATCTGGATTTTTCACATTATTCTACGTTTGTCTCAATAATTTGAAATTTTTTATTAAATAAATATAAACTTTTCCTTGACTCCCAGCACGCTAATTTTCGTGTTATTTTATTTCAATGTGTTTGATAGAGACAAAACTAAAAAAATTTGATATATACCATAAATAAAAAAGGTGATTATTTACATAGTTTATAGTGTAATGCAGATTGTATAATTGATTTAAATTTTTGTTTTAACTTCCGAACCTTTTTATTGTGGACAAAAATATCTCAAGGATTTCATGATTTAACATTTATAATTGATTTATTATATAGATATATATTTGGAAAAAATAATACTAAAAAGTCAGGGAAAAGATTAATTTTTGGTCTTGTATAAAATCTGAAAAAGTCAGAGAATTTTTTTCATCGAATCTGCTGGACACCTTGTTTATATATTTAGTATATATATTTTTTACGTATATATATTTATATTATATTATATTATATTTATTTCGGTACTCTTTTCTTTAATGAAAAATTCAATGAAAGAAATATTTTAATGCATCCAAGAGGGAGAGAATTAAATTCAAAGATGCAAGAGAAAATAGAGGTAGCGCGTTATTTGATTTCCCTTCATTATTATTTCCGCGAGGTTACGTTAGAATTAGCTTGAATAATATCGAAGTGCAGATGGTCGATGAGACCGGATATTCATTACGTTCAACGATCGCTCGCCGATTCCACGGCAGATATACACTCACGTACTTATATTATATGACACGCGGCACGTGCCGTTGTAACTTCGGCCCGGTGCATTGTGATATGCGCGTGCCACGTGTGCTACCACGTGTGTATGCAAAACCCCGAATCCTCTCATCGTTCTCCCATCATTGTGCAAAATGTCCGTTACGTTGCGACGAGGTAAAACAGCCTGCGGAAAGAGCTTTTTCGACTATTGTTTCGAGAAGCACATCTCCATTTGCGCATACGCACCGATTGTTCGTTCTTTCACCCTTTAAGAGGAACCGTTCAAGTTCGACGAAATGTTTACGCACTTACGCCGCGAAGCACTCTTCGCGCCCTTTCTTTCGGGTGCCGAAAACATTTCGCGAGTCTCTCGACGCAACGACTATCGAGATTATTATTTAACCAAACAATGTTGTATTGTTCGTTAATACATTTTTTTCTAAGCTAAATCCCAGGAGCCGTGCCTTTATAACGTATATTAGAGCTCTCGACAGCGATATGCGAGTACGACAATTGCCCTTCGTGAAGATTCCGCTTTATACTTTGCATCGGTAGAGTTTGCAGATGATTCTTTTAACAGCTTTTGATACTTGCATCGTATGACAACAATTTGGTTGATGCAAATATCGGAGCATTTAAAAACAAATTTGATATTTTCGATCGTGATTGGGGCAATATTGATATTGTTGGATAAAATTATTTTATTTTTATTTAATTTTATAGATATACGTATATATATATATATATATATTTTTATCATTTTTATTCAGCTCTAGGTTGCAACAAAATTTGTTATATTTTAAGTTGACTAATTTTGAGAATTTTTAATGAAAACAGTGATTAATGAGCAAATAATGAATGAAATTTGCAACGTATTATTGATTATTGAACAATTACGTTGCCCTTTCTCTCGCGAAGGTCTATCGATAATGGTACTTGAAAGTTTTGCAATCATCTGCAATTAATTTCGACACAGTAGATTGGATGAAGCTAATATAATTTAAACTAAAACCGTGAATTTTTGTACATTACGTGTCGAAACGCGATGTTTCTCTCGACGCAAGTACGATCGATAGTACGTTGCCGTTCCCCTCGGGAAAAGGAGCGACACTCCTCAAGGAGTTTCCTCCGATTCGTTTTCCGCATCTCGTGTACACAGGGTGTCGGGTAAATCTTGATGAGGAAACTTCAGTCTTTATTTGAACTTGCATTTCGACTTTATTGAATCCTTTGTTCCTTCTCGAAGTGGATTAAACTGTAATTAAAATATATGTGACAAACACACGTTAAAGAAAGCGAGAGATTCTTTCGTGTAAAAATAAAATAAATCTCTCACACAGCTATTTTTTTTTTTTTTTTGTATAATAATTTTCGACGGTAAAATAATGTTTAAAAAATTTTGAAAGTTTCAAGTTGTTCTTGGAAATATTTCATTGTTCAATATTAGTTTTTATACGGAATTCTATTTTAATTGACATTTCTCGATGAGGTTCAACCGCTTGGAATTTTATGCAAAAATGCAATCTCGTTTTTCGACGCTTAATAATTACGCGACATCTGGTATGTGCCGCGAAAAAAAATCGCACACCAAAGTTTTTCTCAATTTGTGCTGAACGCGGCGGAAAACGAGCGGCGAACAAAGTTCAGCGAGACGTAGAAACGAAAAGTTTTTTAATATATACGTCCGCGGATATTCCTCTCTTCCCATCGCGTTCGTATCCTTATTATGCCGCGCATTCGTAAGGGATTCTGAATTTTCCTTTCTAATGCGATCGCACGAGAAACATGAAAGAAATTAAGATCGGTAGCATATGTTTTCAGCTGAAAACTTGAATGGATTTTTTAACGAGGTTTCTTTCTTCGAATCGAGTAGAAGCACTCGAGCAATGAATTCTAATGCAAACTTAAATCTTCAATTTTTAATTCCGTCCCTTCGTTCTCTCCTAAAGGATCATTATCCTGGCTGTGAATCTTTTACGCTTGTCCGAATTTAAAGTTTTAGAAGGAGCATCTCGTCCAATAGTTTACAATCACGTTTTTATCTCTTTATGATACTTCGCAACGAGAGTGTGAATACAGTTGTAACTCTCTGTAGAGAAAGTTTGTGTCCAAATTAAATGACCGTAAATCTACGACTCTCTCTTTACGATTGACTGTGAAAGAATGGTCAACGACACATGTGTTTCCAGAGAAGTTGTAAACATCATTTTTCAATTTCTTTATTTTACACAAGCACATATTATTCTCGTGAAAAAAACATATATTATACATAACTTTTTTTCAACAAAAAACACTATGTTGTAACCTCGTTGTGTACGTGTATTAGTAGGCATAGAATCGCACGCAACCTCTCTCCGCTAGCTGTCTAGCATATTGCGACATGATTTTTTTTTCGGAATTTTCCTCTCACATGTGCGCGTAATTCATAAGATTCTGAAGAGACCGGCTATCTATCTAGCGTGTGCCTGCGACAACGGGAGCATTGTGCACCGTACAAAGCAAAATGCGCAGCGAGGTGCACCGAAACGGCCGATTGGTTCCGAAGCCATGGCTGATATTTTATAGCGTGTACATGCTATCTCGCGATGACTACGCCTACCTACCAAGCTGTTACCATCCCGTGCCTCGGGTTGCGCGGTGGTGGCCTCCGTTGTTGGCACATCAGAGTGGTGCAGCAGCCTTTTACCTACTAACGTCGAGCATAATTAGCATGAAACGTGCCGCGTCCTGCATCATAGAACTCCCCGTACGCTCCGACCTCTATTATTTCTTTGTGATTCTGTAAAAGTTCGTATATTTTTATATCGATGAGCTCACGAGTTCTCACGCCTCGGTTGACTCTCTGCGCCATGGCGGCGCGACGATTACGTAATTAAAGTATTTTTAATCGTGCCCTAGGAACTCGCCCTTTGCGTGTGAAAGAAATTTCTCGTATATTATTCCTCGACAGGAAACTGTCGAAGTATTTTGTTCCTATCGAGGGAGATTGATTTTACCCGGGGGAAAAAAAAGACGGATATAGTTTTTGCGCAATCGAATGATTTAATGCGTGTTGTATTCCATTTGATATATATAAAAGAGCATTAATATTAAGCGCGTACACGTGTGAAGGCGTCATATTGCAATCGACCGTTGACCGTTGTTTCTTTTTTCGTTTTCATCGGCACGTTTTTTTCGCGCCCGATTAAAATGAATGACAAACGGAACGTTACTAAACTACACGCCATGTATATATATGTGTGATTAAATCTAAAAAAAATAATTGAAGAAATCTTTCTTTGTCAGAAATTAAATTATACATTATTTTGTTCACAATAGAACATAGTTTGATGAAAATAAATAATGTTTATATAACATATATATATATATATATATATATATATATTTATTTTAAAATCTATAACTTATGTACAATAAAAAATAAATAATCTTTTTTGTAAGTTATTTTTTTCATTTATATCTTTTTCTGATATTCAACTTATACTTTGTACAATTAAATATAAAATAGATATGTTAAAAAAAATTGCAATATATTATACATACATATATATGTTATATATTTTTATTAAACTATATGCTCTATGCGAAAAATAATAAAATTTATATAAATACATATAAAAAAGCATTAAGTGTTGATTATAATCAAAACTATATTAATTTGATGAGGCTTGAATTTGTTGGATTAAATCTTTCAAAAGATTTTGGTGGAAAAAGAAAACCGAGACATCAACAATTGCGAAAAGTAACGGAATGTTTGATGACCGTTATACTCGTGGAAATAGTGCTCGCATTTTCTTGTACCAGTTTATGTGATGGAATGTACTGGTTTAATCTGGAGCACCGGTTTCATCCGTTTTGTACGACTCGCCTTGAATTGCCTCGGAACTGCCTTGAAATCTTGACCATTATCCGTCTTCTCAAATGACAGACGTGTGAGTAATATATTATAATCGCGTGTTTCATCATTTTTTTATTCGCCAGGATGGTCGCTTTAACGACCGCAAATTGCTGACAATGAAATCGCTCGTACAAATTCCGAATACTTTCAAATCGATTATGTTATTTTCTTATTTACTTCCGTCTTGTCAAGGTTACGTTAATTATCTGTAGAAAAAATTAAAATCGTCAGATTTTATCTCTTATTTTTAATAAGAAATTAATAATGATTTATTTAAACTAGATTACATCTATTATTTTTGAATATTCTATTTTTTTATTTATTTTTATTATCTTTAATAAATTTATCGTTTGCTAAAACTAAAGTATAGTTAGTTTTGAAAAAAAAAAATAGAAATTGATTGAAACAAAAGAAATATTGTAGATTATGTAAATCATTAAAGAAAGAAGCAAAAACAAAATAGAAACAAACATTCAATTATTCTAAAATAAATATGCTTAAAGTTGTTGCAATATTAAAGTTTTAATAACAAAGATGAATTAATTCAATCTCCAAGTTTTATTTTTTAATATCACGAAGTGGCAAAAGCTGCATTTCGATCTTGATCTTGTCTGTAATTATTTTTTCAAGGATTTTATCAAGGAGAACTCTTTTATACTTTTATATCTTCTTCAATCTTACTTGTTCTTGTCAGACAGAAAACTTTCTACGTATCCTTCTGTCAAAAATTTGTCACGTCGAACTATCTTTTTCAGCGTAATTAACGAGTTTTACTGTCCTGTGCGTGACAAAAAAAAAGCACATGGCAACCCTGACACGTGCATGTCGACGCATATCGTATGCGCGTTGCATATATGCGTTGCATATTGCTTTGTAGAAAACAATTACGTGCGTGCGGAAAGTAGAGAAAAGTCTCGGTGAAATCTCGCCTTTTCTATCTATATTCGCATGAGCGACAGCGGTTATATGCCTCTGATTTATTTCTATCTACAACCAGGCGTTATAATTTATAATCTATTTAAGAGAGTTTCTAAATGTCTCCCACAGATCGTTATAGAAAATCACGATAATTTGAAGATACTATACGATGTATCTAACTTTCCAGATTAATTTCTTCATATTATTCTATTATGTGTTTACGGATTAGAACGCTCTCTTTACATGTTTTTTTATTATTAATTTATAAATGGACAAGCATTGTTGTTTTATATGTCTAAGAAGTTTCTAGAAGATTAAGGTGCTTTTTAAAATGTCTAATCTTATGATTATTGTAGCAGGATTAATTCGTACCGCAATAATAGATTCAAGATTATCAGGATTGTAAGGGAAAATAATTAACAACCACTAGAAAGATTTCATATATAGAAATTATTATATATTTTAAGATTTTAGAGATTTTATTTAAGCATTAGATTGGTTTAAATTATGTGTATTTTTTTTAAAGAGAAATTTTTCAAAATAGTTGATCTCTTAATGTTATTTTGTTTAATTGAATTTTTTTAGCAGAGTTATAAATAAAAGTTTGAATATAATTTTTTTATTATTCTTTTTTTGCTCTTTTTTTATGATTAAATTTATTTCAATGATGTATTATAAAAAAATAGAGTTAGGGAAATGCATATATAGAGGACGTGCGACCTTTTACTTTCAAGTCACATCCAATGACATTGATTATTCATGTTTCAAGGTATATCGGTATATATTTTTATTCTCTTCCTGTATAACATTTTCTCTTGATATTCTCGGCAACAGGTACCAGAGACAAAAAATATAAAATTTTTCAAATTGAAATAATGATACACCATTAAGAATTCTCCATTTTAAAGAAACAATGGATAAGTTATTCATATATAATCATTAACTCACGCGACATCCATTGACAACATCTTCGAGATGTGTGTCAAGTTTTCAGAACTGGAAGTGACACTTGCGTGTTCTACTTTAGAGTGAGAGCCCTTGAACTTCATTTAAGATCTTATACGCGATCGTTCACCGCTGAAATGTTTAAAGATGCAATGTATATTGCATAAAAGCCATCTTACGATGCAAAACGCTATAAGAGAAAAAAATCATATTGCTTCTTTTTTAAATTTCTGTGGACATATACATATAAATATCATTCGGCATTTATATGTTTATATAATAGCATTAAATGACATTTTTTTAAACAAATTTTATTATTATATTTATTTATACATACACATATAATACATATGTATATGTAAATAAATATGCATGGATGCATACGTTTATGTGTGTATTCCATGCTGTCTTTATTTTGCATTGCATCTGCGCGTATAACTGACAAAAAGTGAAGAGTTACAGCGAAGGTTTCCTCCTGTAGCATAAACGCGCTCGAATTCACCGCTGGAGCCGCGCGAGAAGAGCGCGAAGCTGCATTTCGCGGCACCAGGCCGCGGGCTAGAAAGTAGTTGGCGACTTATTGCGTTTGTTCGGTTCGCGCGTCGTGCATTTCGTTTTGCTGCTTCGAGCCGGTTGCAACGGCATTTACGTCGGACAAGGATCGGTATAGGAATCGGATCGATCGTCCGCTCCGCGTCTACGTCGCTCGAGATATCGATACTGCCGCGCGAACTTTTTTCGATATTTTATATTGTATTTATTTTATAATTTTAAAACTAATTAGAGGAATATTCGATAAGCGCCACATTCCACATCTACGTTTTGCGATTCGTCTTGTACGTCTTCGAAAAAAGTGACAAATTAAATATGTCAAATTTTTTCACTTTTTTAAATCCAGGTTTATTAATATTCAGAAGAAATACTAGAGTTTAAAGATATATATATATATATATATATATATATATATATATATTTCGTGTATGCAGATTGTATGAAGATTCTTCTTAATTTTCCGATGCTATTCGGAATCTAGAATATATCCTCGATCTTTCATGATGTGCAATTAGCTTGAAACGAGTGATAGCCAAAAATAAATGTGACCTGAAACTGGAATTAGGAGATATTCTAGTTCAGTAAAATAGAATATTGGAAATTATTTCGCGCGTATATGTATAACTGTCTGATAGCAAATAATGATAACAATAAATTTATTTCTAAGCATTATTCTTTTCATATTGTGTGTCTCCTTTTTGATTAAATTTAATGTTATGACAAAGAAATATATGTTTGTTATTTGCAGTATTTGCGCATATAAATATTGGACATATATTTAAAAACTTTAATTTTCAATATTAAATAATATCCCCAAAGGGCTATTATTAATATTCTCACATAAAAACTATAACATTATTTTCCTCAATTCCAATAATTATTCTAATTCGGAGAGAGGATATAATTACATAGATAACAATAGAATATCTCTTAATGAGTGTCATATTATTGATTCTAGAAGAGCTAAATGTTTTTGTGTGCACACACACATACACACCCACGCAATACACATTATACTATAAGATTTAATTTAAACAAAGCATATTATAAGATTTAAAAATCGATTGAACTTTCTTTTTTTTTTTTTATGTTTGATTATTCAATAATAAATTTTTTATCATATAGTTACACACACACACACATATATATATATATATAGCAGTTTTGAATATGAATGGTATATCTTTTGAGCACATTTAACCACTATCGATAAGGAGAACACTATCACAATTTGTCGATGGTAAAAGACGGATACTATTTTACCATGTATTGAGAAGGAAGAGAGTTAGATTCGTTCTACTTAGTTCTCAGAAACAGCTGTTAGAAACTGACAGCTGCCGCCGCTCTTTGAAAGACGCGTGTAAATATTAACGAGTTTCGGAGCTCCGGAAAATCGTTATTTCGGGGATGAAATATTGCGCGTCGCGGAAATTTTAATGTCAAAAGTCGCAGTGTCGAACGAAGTAGTCAGCCAGGATTGAATAAGGATATTCGGAAAGAATCTAAAAAATAAAGTCGGTTACTAAAAAAAAAAAAAAAGAAAGAAAAAAAAACGAAAAACAAAAAAGAGATCGTTTCGGCTTTTATTTACGAACGAAGTATCTTCTCGTCGCGGCTGCATCGAGTACATCGCCTTGAATGCCTTTAGAAGTATCGAGTCGCCCTTCGTCGCTTTTTACCGGCATCGCCTTTGCCTTTCTCTACTCTTTCAATTAAGAAGAAAAAAATCTGCTGTAGCTCGACGTTACCTTGCGCTTCCTCGGCTACTCGAGACTTCCTCTTAATTTCGAGATCTAGTGCATACGTCGAGAGAGTAAAAAGACGTGTACCATGGGCTCGTGATTTATCGACCATGAACAGATATTGATTAGTTTGATAGACGTATGCCTTAGCTTAGAGACCAAATACTTTGAATTTTTTTAAGTCATGTTTGTTTACGATGAATGTAATGCATCATATAGAATTATTATATATAATTAGTAAATGTGATAATCTTTTGAAAATTGACGATATATAAAATGAAATAAATAAGGATTAATAAATTCGTGTTTTTTTAAATATTGATATAATTATGTATTGATGGTATCAATTATATAAAAAAAATTGTTTTAATATTTCTTTGGCCATTGCTTATATAAAAAAATTATTTTGTTTTTTTTTTCGTTATTATTACTATTTAAACTGTTTGCTTTCTTTTGATAAAGTCTTAATTTATTTCGTTCATTAAATAGAAAAAAAATTTTATTCATGTACTACTTATTTTTACACACACACACACGCACACATACATATATATATAATTTATTATATTTCAAGTTTGAATAAATATTATCATTAATTAATTTGATAGAAATATAATTGTTAGCAAAATATGACAATTCTTTTAAATTTGGAAATGTCAGTAAAATGTCAAGATAAAAAACACCACTTACAATTAGAATGAAATATAGCAGAGAAAGAAAGATGCACAAATAATAAACGACAATGGATGAATACTCGATGAGAGTTGGTTTAATCTAATTAGTCTCGTTCGCTCAAAGTTAATTTCCTCGTCGATCAACTGTCAGATCACTTCTACCCTACATCTCACTTTCAAAAGTGCTACACTTCAAATTGACTTTATTCCATCCACTTCAATCTACCATTTATTATTATAATCCAACTATTTTTCTGCCTTGTGATATATCCCTGAAATATTTTCACCTTAAAATATTCACGGGATCGCTCCTTCCATCCAAAAAGCGCAAGGAATCTCTTCTTTATTCTACATAACCACGGAAATTGTGATATCGATCCTGTTTATCTTTCGACTTCGTATCATCCGCGGTGTATACGAAGAAAAATCTGCTACAAAAAAAAAGATCTGTTTTTCCTTATGTCAAGAAGAGATTTTTCTCGAGTTTTCGTAGCTTTTAAGTGAGGCACGTGTTTGCCATCTGCGTTCTCCAGTTGTCGACCCTTCGCAAAATATGTCTGTATACTGTATAGCCTGGTCCATAAAAATTTAACAGATTTATTTAGCGAAAGGTCTCGGATTCGATTCCCGATTCAGCGACTTTCGGATCTATATTTTTCTCTCGCATTTATTTATTTATTTCCGTAGAGGGGTTAAGGGGTTTTTGAAATTAAATTTCAAGTATGAGATTATTTCAAATTTTAAAGTCTTGGTAGTACACCGAGAATAATACGTGCCTTGTACACGGTTTATTTTCAACAAAAACTTAGTTTTGTTGGAAATGTACGCATCAACATCCGCGTATGGCTCTTTACACCTTTCTTGCGATGTAGATTAACAGATTTATGTATAGATTTTCAAAAGAGCAAAACATTTTATTCAAAAGATCTCGTTCAATTTAAAATCTTCTTTCAAAAGAAAATTTTTGTGAAGTTAAAACCGCCATAAAACAATTGCTTTATTAACTTTTTAGATGAATAATATATAAATTTATTTATTAATATATTTTAATTTATTTTTTGTATTTATTTAAGTCGACAAATGTGATGCTTAATATAATATAGGATATTTTATACGATACCTCTTATAATAAAACTAATGCTTTTAATGTATAAACTCAAGTTTCTTAGACATATAAACTTATAAAAATTTGATTGCCGACTTGGACAGTAAAATGCTCTTTGTTTTCTTCGCACGTACATTTGCGAACATTTATTTGTAATCAGTTCAGAAATAATATATCGGAGATATGGCGTAAGAAGCCACCCTGTATGTCGCTTGTGTGGGCCGTAATACTTCGTTATATCCGGTTGTGCTCGTAGAAAATCCTCCTATCTAGCTTCGTCGTCAGTCGGTATTTTTCCTGAAGTGGCTTCGACCTAATAACTTCCACGACAGGCGTGCAACGTTCACGAGGCTTTCCTTTCTCTCTTTTTTTCTCGTTTTACCTCTTATTTCGTTTTACAACTTTATTTTTCCTTCGTCCTACGATTTTTAATTTCCATAAAATTAAGAAAGAAAAAATTGTATATTCTTGAAATATTTAATATCATATAATTGCTCGCGACTAACTATTATTCATACTTACATTTCCCTTTTTTTTACATTCCCGTGCTTAATTCTCAATACTGTTATCGACAGATATATCAAAAACAGAGAAGAGGGAAGAGGCGAATTACATGGTGATTTTAGTGTGGCATTTTTCACGTAGTCGTCCGATCGTTCACGAGGAAATAATACATGTTGTCGTTTTTGAAATTTGCTCCAACTCCAGTGACTTTGTCGATGCGTTTCTCGATTCGAGTTGCATATAATTAGATCTGATCAAATCAGATTAGGATAACGTGTGCTTAATTAGAAAGCCAATGCCGTTCATTCGTTATCGGAATATATCAACGGGAGATCAGAGTTGTTTTTCTGAACAAATATGAGAGAATGTTAGTGTAATTCATTAATTACGACGTATTTTAAAGCGAAACAGATATGTAGAATCAGAATCCACAGATCTCACGAATTGTTTTTTAAACTCGGTAATATAAATATACATGTGAAATTCTTTTTTTTTTTGCTGTCTATCTATATCTTATTAAAGAATTATATTTTTGATTCAATGACTTTTCTATATAAAGATGATGAATCACATATTTTTTTTCGCATACAGCGAAATTACATTAAAATTCAACCTTAATAATATTCCGTTATAAAGTTTAAGGGAATAAAAGTCGTGTTTTAATTTTTTGACGTTTCTTGTATCTTAAATTCATTTTCAAAAATTTATGTGCATATTTTTTTTTTTTAATATCTGGTTTTTTATCTCAAATTTTGCTGAGTGATTTCCTACAGAATTTCGAAATATATACAACCACAAATATTTTATCGAATCTTTTACGATGTATACACAATTCTTTTTTTTTGCACCTATCTATATCTTATTAAAAAATTATATTTTCGATTCAATGACTTTTCTATATAAAGATGACGAATCACATATTTTTTTTCGCATACAGCGAAATTACATTAAAATTCAACCTTAATAATATTCCGTTATAAAGTTTAGGGGAATAAAAGTCGTGTTTTAATTTTTTGACGTTTCTTGTATCTTAAATTCATTTTCAAAAATTTATGTGCATATTTCTTTAAAAAAATATCTGTTTTTTTATCTCAAATTTTGCTGAGTGATTTCCTACAGAATTTCGAAGTATATACAACCACAAATATTTGATCGGGTCTTTTACGATGTACACACAAATTTACACGTACGTACAAGTTTATTGTCACTTGCGGTGTTATCACGACGGTCGTTTCATTCCACGTCGTTCTCATCGACGGGATCGACGCGTATAAATCGAGGACGAAAAAAAGCGAGCGTCGTAACGGTACTAGAGCCTGTAACATCACCGGCTTAGTTGGCATATTCTGAAGGTCTGGTCTAGACACAGAGAGCTCTCTCTCTGCTGGCCAAGTCGATACGACGCACTTCCATCGAGGAGGAGGACGATCCGATATATCGTGGCGAGAGAGGATGAGGATACATACACGATAGGAGAGAAGGAGAATGCGAGACATGGTCTCGTCGGAGGGAGACGACGGACACAAACTTACACGTACAGATTGGCAAACGATTCGCGAAGGTTCAAGCACACGAGGAAACAGCACGGTCCGTACACACAAGAAGGGACGTAATTCCGAACCCGTTACTATGATAGAGTAGTAGCGACACGAGAGGAGATGTACAAGTTCGCCGTGAGAGAAATGTTGATTCTGCATTCGAACATCTTAAATACAATTTGTGCGAGGAAAACAAATCTCTATATTTGTTCTTGAACACAATTTTGGAATATTTTCGTTTTTCTTTTATTTCTCTTTTGAGACTTTTATAAATCTCGAATAAGCTTTTAATCTATGTATATCATGATGAATTGACTTATAATCAGGGTCTAGAAAAGTCAGGAAATTTTATTATTTATGTGGATTTTTTCACATTATTCTACATTTGTTTCAATAATTTGAAACTTTTTATTAAATAAATATAAACTTTTCCTTGATTCCCAGCACGCTAATTTTCGTGTTATTTTATTTCAATGTGTTTGATAGAGATAAAACTAAAAAATTTGATATGATATAAATAAAAAAGGTGATTATTTACATAGTTTAATATAAATAGAAAAGATGATTATTTAAATAGTTTATAGTGACATGTTGTTTCGATTATCGTACACAGTGCAAATTGTATAATTGATTTAAATTTTTGTTTTTTTAACTTCCGAACCTTTTCATTGTCGACAAAAATATCTCAAGGATTTCATGATTTAACATTTATAATTGATTTATCATATAGATATATATTTGGAAAAAATAATACTAAAAAGTCAGGGAAAAAATAAATGCCTGGTCTTGGGAAATCTGATAACGGATATTGATAGCTCAGAAGACGAAGAATTTAATTAAACTGGATTTGTATTGCATAACTCCTTTAATATCGTTCTCCTGTTGTGCCTCGTATTATGTTGGTATATAAACACGGAATTCAAGCGTTGTAAATTACGAATTAACTGAATTAATGACTGAAACGAAGGCGAAATGAGCCAACTGTTGCTGCAGGATGGAAATGATGCATTAAGGATGAACAGAGGTTATTAATCGATCGCGTCGTTTATCAAGATTAACATGATCACGATCTTCGTTTTATTCGCTATCAACTAGGATCAATAATTCTATGAAATAATAACTTTAAAGAATAACATTTAGAGAAAAAAATATCGATATTAACACATACTCGATTTACATTTTTTATTATCGCAAAGGTTATCATATCTATTTAAATCAGCATGATGCAAGCAAGAATTGCGTGAAATCTGAAGAAAACTCGAATAATAATATAAAATTTATATAACGAAAATATGAATGATTCTATATGCACGTCCGTCACGAGCACGTATTTTCGATTTCCGTAATATTTGCGAGACTATCTGCCGGTGGAATTACGTTTTCACGTTACAACGTTGAACTTTCACGATGGCATAATATAGGTAAAAGTGCATCATTCGTATCTTTCGTATTTTATAACTGGTATGTCATTCGATATACTTGAGTGCGACGCGATAATTACATTAGGAAAGTAGGAATCTTTTTTTGCTTCGTCCGTGGCTGACGTGACTCCGAAGCTTAATTAGCGTGAAATTTGACGTCATATTGTGCAGCAAAAATGATTTAAGTTATTATAATTGTTGCGCGCGCGAAAGGAAATGAAAACGAGACGCAGTATGTTAAATTTCGCTTTATAGGTATCTGGTGGGCGTTAATTTCTAGAAATGGTTTGCAAGGACGGCTTATACAGTTGCCATTTTGGCTATTATGTTTAATGGATGTTGCGTGAGTTAATGGAGATTCACAGAAATCGACGCGGGAGAGACACCGAAGTAGACGCAATTATTGTTTTACGCATGCATGCGCTTCAAGGAAAGTCAATTACTTTTTTTTCCATAATCATAACTCGTCGCACGTCTTTAAAAAGAAAGTTGTAGATTTCACTCATTTTTTATATTGCGGGGGTAAAGGTAAGAGAAGGAGAGAGAGAGAGAGAATAGGACATTTTTATAAAAAAATTAGCCTTTAAAATAAGAAGAAATTATATGCGATTAAAGTCAAAATAAATAGAGGTTTGTTTTATTTATAATTTTATTTTTTGATTTCGACTTTTGTATATTCGTAGATTTTCTCTCTTTATCCTTCTCACAGATATATTGTTTCAAATACATTTATTTCGTAAATTGTTGGTGAATGGAATTCTAACAATTTTTTCGGTTTTTTGCTCTTACAAATTATTTTATAATTGTTTTATCTACACACAATTTTTATATACAATTTTTTTATAATTACAATTTTATATAATTGCTTTTGCGTGGAAAATCTTGTGAAAATCTATTGATTTCGTTTCTCGACTGGGAAACGAGTAATCTTAATCCTTTAATCGACTGCATGACGATGATGAACGTCATCTCAGTTTGCACAAAAGTTCGAGGAAGCGGAACCGGAAGTAACTGTCATTTGGATAGAAAGGCGAACTCGCCTAATTAAGGCTTCATTAATGAGCGAATCGCGATGGGAGTAAAATAACGAGCGTTTTGTGCCTAAGTGGAAGAGGTGCAGGTATATTATGAGAGGAGACGCTAAATTTACCACGATCGATCTTTTCACGTTAATCTCAAGCTTTCAAAGCTGCAATTTTTCATTAGCTCTGAATAATAAAACGTGAATCTTTACTTTACAGATCAGAAATTTCTATATGGTATATATATATATATATATATATATATATATATATATATATTTTATAAGAAATTGAATATTAAAAATTGTTAGAGCATATTTCCCATACTTTGAGATAATATGCATATATGCACATTTTTCTTATCTTACATAATATTATTTATAATATCACGTATAATATTATATGCAAAGATCGATTAAAACTGGTGATACTTCCAAGAATATGAGATAAAGGAGCAAAATAATATTGTACTAATTGATAAAGAGAACAGATTTAAATTTTTAATTAAAAAATAAATTGCTATAGGCGCGCATGTAATAAAATGGAAAAGATTAAGACTTTTTGAAAGAAACTGTAAACTTGAGAGATGGATAAAAATCCTTGTCCGAAGGCAATATATGGAGGAAAAATGATTACCACGCACATATACGGGATATAACGGGATTAATTCCGCGCACGTTGTAGGTAGAGAAATTTAGAATTAGTTGTGTATAGTGACCTTGAAAAGAAGAGATTTCCCGCGCGTTGCTATATCTGTTTAATCGTTTCTCTAATTGGCGTCTGCAATAACATATAATCACATCCGCTACCCACATACGCGAATCAAAATACGATAATTAAAGAAAAAAGAGAGGAAATCTTTTTCCCTCTTTCTTTTTTTTCGCGCTTTGTAGAATCGTCGAAATCGAGCGAGAAGAAAATCTCAGCTTTTCTTCGCGTCCTGCGCCTTCGGGGTCGACTTGTCACGACCTCGGAGTTTAATTTGCTGTAGGAAATCTACTCGTTTCCGCGTACACGTGGACCGTCACTTCCCGCGCTGAGCAAAAACCGGCACGTCGTTCCGTTACTGTAAATCAAAATATCCGCTGCGAGCACCAACGATGACAGATTGCTGTTTAATATAGGACAGGAAATTTAGAAAAGCGAAGAAGAGAGCTCCTCTTCGCAGGTTTCCTCTCTCTGACATCAATAACTACGAGATGTCTTCGAGGGTATCCTTGAAAGCGAGGAAACCTCAAAATTGTGTTTGAAAACGTAAACGGTGATGTGAATTGCGAACAAATAAGAGTATATGATTTCTATTTTATTTTCGCAGAAATATGATATTTCGATTCGATTTAATTCGACGTTGTATTATCGTGTCGTAATCAGGACTTCCATTTTCATATCAAATTTCTATTAATTTAATTATTTATTAATATTAATTAATTTATTATATTAATATTATTATTCTTACTCGGTTATAATATTTTATTTTTTATTTCATTCATCCATGGCATTCATATTTATATTAATTTAATTAATAATTTTAATATTTATTAAAATTTATTATATTAACATTCTTATTCCTGCTATATTTTATTTTATATTTTATTCGATAGCATTTTGTTGCATTTTGTATTCGATAGCGATGATCACTATGGTAATCAACATGTTAATCGTTAATTAATTTATATACATATACGGAGAAAATTTTCTCTTACAACCCAGCAAACACAAATGTTACAGTAACATAACATAGCTGTAATAGTTATGTTACAATATAACATTTACATCTATGTTATGTTACTGTAACATTTGTGTTTGCTGGGAATTTGCTCTGAAAATCATGGTAATCGTGGAATAATATATAATAGTATTGGAAGAATTTTGTAAGAATTCCTCTGATTAAATATTTACCACAATACAAAATATTAATACGTACAATGTGAAATTAATCGAACATATTTTATATCTTATTTATTGTCGTAGATAATAATATTTTTTCCTGAAATATTAATCAGAGAAACTCTTATAAAATTCTTCCAATACCATAGTCTCACGATTATTATGATTTTCAGGTAAATCCTGAAATCTATGATAGTCAACATGTTAATTATTAATTAACTTGTAGGGTAATCAATATCAAAATTAACGATATATTGTAGTTATCGTATAGAACATTATAAAGCACAAATCTTATTTGATTAGTAAATTGTGCGAATTATTAATATTATTTATTAATAATTTTTTTATAAATTTATTATATTAATATTCTTATTCGGTTACATTTGATTTTATATTTTATTCGATATCATTTTTTTTTGCATTTCAAAATAATTGACAGCGATAATCATCATTATATGATAGTTAACATGTTAATCACTAATTAATTTGTAGGGTGATCAGTATCAAAATTAACGATATATTGTAATTATCGTACATAACATTATAAAGCATAAATCTTATTTGATTAGCAAATTATTGTGCGAATTATTAATATTATTTATTAATATTTTTTTATTAATTTATTATATTAATTAATATTCTTATTCGGTTATATTTTATTTTCTATTTTATTCGATATCATTTTTTGCATTTCAAAATAATTGACAGCGATAATCATCACTGTATGATAGTCAACATGTTAATCACTAATTAACTTGTAGGGTGATCAGTATCAAATTTAACGATACATTGTAATTATCGTACATAACATTATAAAGCATAAATCTTATTTGAGTAGTAAAAATTATGCGAATTATTAATATTATTTATTAATATATATATATATATATTTTTTTTTTATTAATTTATTGTATCAATATTCTTATTCGGTTATATTTTATTTTATATTTTATTCGATATCATTTTTTGCATTTCAAAATAATTGACAGCGACAATCATCGCTCTATGATAGTCAACATGTTAATCACTAATTAATTTATAGGGTGATCAGTATCAAAATTAACGAGATATCGTAATTATCGTACATAGCATTATAATTGCAATCAAATCTGATTTGATTAGCTAATTATGCGAGTTTAAGCAATCGATATTAAATCAAAGTTTGGTGGAAGATCGGCCAGATATATGAGGCGAGGCGTGTGCAAGACGAGAGGCGTATCGATGCATCTCCGAATTTCTTTTCCGGAGCGTCCAGAAGAGCGCGCGGCGGTATGGCGTCGCATCGTGGTGCGCGTGAGCGGCGGCGCGGCGGCAGCCTCAGTACACTTTCAGACGTCGTGGTGCGTGTCTCGTCGCGGTGACGTTCCCGGGTTTTTCTCTCGCGCGCGCGCGCCAAGAGTCTCGGCGACCGATTCTTCTCGCGCCACGTTTCTCGTCGAGTGTGAGGTGCAGCATTTTTCACGCTCGCGCGTCTCGGAGTGCAACGAATCGCCTGTGGATTATACACGCCGCGGCAGCTGCGGCCAGGAGACAGGAGCGAGAACAGGATCAGGTCAGGACAGGTTGTTTGGGCGGTCACCCGAGTTTGGGCCCGTGCATTCGAGATTCGCGCGAGCCGGCCTCATCGATCGTATTATTAAATCCCCTTCGTGAGATGTGCTCATCTCTCGCCGCGAAACTATTGTGTCTTCTTGTTTGCCATTTTTAGCAATGTTCCTTTTTTTCTACTTTGAATATTTCATTCGTAACTTTAGGATGATTGACTATTGTTGTAGTAGAGATTTAATGCCGCAATATATCGAACTGCCACCAGTGATATAATGTGCATTATTTACGAAGCTGTTAGCTTTTGATCGAATGAGATCGTTATTTATGTGCATACTGCATTTTATTGCGTTTAATGTGGAATACAATTTTAAACCGTCAAATTTAAAAGTAATATATATGTGTTATTAAAACCGCAATTTATTTCCGCGATAACCTTATTGCTCTGAAAGCAGTCTTCTTATCTAATTGGAGCTACACGCGCGAGTTTTGAATATAAGTTATATTACGTTTGTGATATGTTAATGCGCGTGTGCTGATAATTAATTTTTTTTAATCCGTTTACGGTCGACATGCCGTGCAACATTATTTATATATTATTTTTAATTTCTGTGAAAAAGTTCAAGATATAATTTATTCATTACTAGTATAATAATATGAGATTTATTTGTGGGAAAAGATGTCGACTTTGATATAAAGAATATATATTTTAAATTTACCTTTAGGAATTCTCCCTTTATATCGATTCTTTTTATATCGACTTCTTTTATATCGATTCCAAAATGCTTTAAAAAATAGTAACTCAAAAAATTCAAAAATTTTTATGTATTTAATATAAAGATTTAATTATATATAATATAGTGGAGTTAATATACTGATTTAATTACAATATATAAAATTATTGATTAAAATTAAAATTTTTAATTTCGAGTACAGAATATTCTCTCTTTGGGAGAATAATTTTATTTTCAGTAATAGAGCGATAGAAAGAGTTTTATAAAAATAAATATAGCGGTGGAATTGAGAGAAGAGAATTTTCACAATTATTGAAAAAGTCGTTGGAAATATATAGTTTTATGAATCAACATTTCAATGAATGGAGATCGCAAACGAGAACGCGGAAGGTCATAAGTGATAAATTCGAAAATATCGTTCAGTATGCTCCTGGTGATCCTGAGAGCAACATGCATTATGGATTCCTAAAATATTAACGCACACACAGAAGCTTTTATCTTTCGATACTGCCGCTGAACACATGATAAATTAATCGTGAATGTACTGGTGCATTACTGCAATGGGAATTGCGTAATACGTAAAAGGAACGCATCGGTGAGCGTTTGTTGCGCCATTGCGCTTTATATAATTTTCAGAATACCGAAGATGATTATCGTTGTTTATGCTGCAATCATTTAACATCCAATCAAAAAATTGAAAAAAAAACACCGTTCAAATATCTATCGTTTTAATTTTATTCTTTCGATGATTGTTACGATTAACCTTTATAGCAGTTAACCTTTGATATTTTACAACATTTTTGAATAAATACTGTGAACAAAAAAAGGAGCGAAAGGAAGAGAGGGAGAGAGATCGAAAATATTTTGCATAATTTTCAGCAAAGCCGATTACGACATTTACATGTATTCAATGTGCGAATTATTTAAACGTTCGGGATATAATTTCGCGTTGTGGGATTACGAGTTCTGCATGTTGAGTCTCGCATTTCCATCGAGAGGGAGGTATATATTTAGTAGAGATCTCTTCGCGGATCAGAATGCAATGGCACTTCGTGCACGCGTTGGAGAACCTTGACCCAACTGACACTGTTGAACCACGTGCAGCAGCAGCCGCAGTGATTTCGGGTAGAAATCGCGCGAACTTGGAGCAGTGCGACGCGAATTTTTTTCACTCGTTTTCGCGTACCTGTAATTTGGTTGTATCGTTTTTTTTTTTTTTTTAATGTCAGAGCGTTACGTGTTTTTAATTGGCGTTACGTATGTAAACGCGGCGCGTTACGTAAATATACAAACGGAAATTGCGAGAAACAAAATATTTTCTATATTATTTATGATACATCGCAACGCGGTTGCGTGTAGATATTTCGTATCTATATGTATTTATCCAACATTGAATCTTCATTTGCTCCGAAGCGAGGGAGCGAGAGAAAAACAGAGATCTTCCCGCGGCCAAACTTTTCCCGTTCGCAGACGAGAGAGCGATTCTGTCAGAAGCAATCTCGTTGAAAGCTCGTTTATGCGTATAGGTAACGTGTCGTTATCCGTCGTTGCATGGATGATGCATTCTTGCAAGCAGGGATGTTATCGCGCGATATCGAAAAGTTCTCTTCGCGTGATGAGGAACATGTTTTATCGATTAAGTATTTTTATTATAACATTTTTATTATAATAAGGATTAATATTTTACTTATTATTAGATATTTTCACTTTCTTCCACGCGTAAACATCTTAGAATATTGACAGAATATATAGACGTGGACTTGAGGACGTAAAAAATACAGATATACATATATAAATTTAGAATATGAACAATCTAAAACGGATTATCTTGCAGAGAAAATAGAGAGCACCGGATCGAGATTTATTTCCAGCGTGAATACTTGGTATTTTATCTATCTCCTATATTTTTGAATTTACTTCCGACGATGATAGACTCGTTCGCGCAGATCGTTCACCTGGAATATTTTAAAAAAGCCCGAGGTATATCGAGGAAAAAAATTCAATCTCGCGAAAAGTTTCCGCTCTTCCTTCATTCGTTCCCTTCTCTCTCTTCTCATGTTGATTTTCGGTTAACGATCGCCGTGAACGAGAGAACGTGTCGTTCCTTTCGACGAGAGAGAGGAGTTTTCGCGCGAACCGCGAATGTTCGTTTTCCGGTGCTTCGATCGCGTTGCCTCGTTCACATGCGCGTTTTGTTACACGTCGCTGCCTCGCTTCCTCGTTTCTCTCGCTGTTTCGACGTTGTTACGAACAAGTGCGAGTTACCGTTTCTATTCCGGTAGCTGGTGGTAGACGCGTTTGTCGGACACAGTATAAAGTAAAACAATACAGCTTGTCAGGCTGCGATAATTAATCGCCAGCTATATACCAGCGAAAATCGCTCGCGAATAATTACGTCCGTCGCGTGTGATAATTATTTCGTTCAGCATTTTCGGCTCTATTTAAGAGACACGCACATTGGATGTTTTATTCTATCGCGAAAGTTCTCGGAATTCTCGGATAAAATCGAGAGAATAAAACTCTTACGTATAATAGTATCGATGAGAAATATGAGAGACCATTTTTAATCGAAGCTTTCAAGTACATTAAATTATATATAATTAATTGTCGCATATGGAGAGCGGATTTAAATGCCGTTGAAAAAATTATAGTACATATCTTGAGCTTAGATTTATTCGAAATAATGCGAAAGAGCCGAGTATTGATCCGCGCGGTGCCTTCATACATATATAGCAAATTTCGCGAGGATTTTTTGTTTCCCAATACGATATTCAATTAATTATAGTTACAACATTTTTATTTTAAATAATTTACGATGTTTGAATTTTTTTGTACTATAATGACGAGCGATTGACATTTGAATCGACATTTTATGTAGCGTGTATAGAGTTTGTGTCAAGAGTTGGATTATGTATTAAAGTCTACGAAATGAAGATTGATGTATAGGTAATATCTACGTACGCGTTATTAAAGTCGATGTGTTTTAGCATCAAGAGACTCAAAAATTATCGGAAATGTCAATCGTTTCCGTCAATTTATCACTCTTAGTTTCTTCGCAGCGCGTGACAAATTTTTTTCTATTAAAATAGGTCATTTATTTCATTTCGCTTTCTCGCAACAATATCCTCCGGACGTACAACATGTGTTGCATTTTCGATACGACACGTGATTCGTGTTAATCACTGAATCCTCTCTGAGTTAAATCTGCCAATTAAATGTGAAAAGAGCGGTGTGCATCGCTTCCTGCTGAAGGACAAACACGTGTTTCGAGTTCTCGAAACCCATTTCAAACATGCCCTGGTATGTTTCCTCTTTCTCTCTCGACGTCGAGTCTTACATAAGACAGATGTATCGCGTTTCCTTTTTTTTACATTTTTCTTTTCCTCTGTACAGAGGACATTTAATCCACAGTCTTACGTATATATTCTTTTATATTATATCATCTCTCGAGTAGAGTTACAAATGATACTTGGAAAATAATAAGTAATTTCTTTCTTTAACACAACAGCTCTACTCATCTCAATAAATGTAATCATTTTCAAAACTGCGAAAGAGGAAAGAAAGTTGACGAGACCCCTTTAATCGTATATACATCGCAATCGATTAAATAATTATCGCATTAATTATGCAACTTGTATGATTGCATTGATGTAATAATAGTTTGAACTACGGCATAATCGCCGTAGTTTTATTTATCCAATTAGTTCTTTCTCTCCCGGCGTATATAATATTATATATCCGCCGTCGAAGGCAAATATATACATATACACAGGTATGTGACTTGGAAGTGGTTGATAGAGAGTTAACTAGCGACACCGCACACACCACATGCCAGCCGTATCATCGCATTATCGGATAAATTCCGCTAGCCGGTACTGACGCGGGTTGAAACGATTGCGTCATCGATTTTTGCACCTATATTCTCACCCCATCCCCCCTCCCCCTCGGCCCCTCTCCTCGGTCACTGCCCCTGTAAAGGGGCAGTCCGATCTCCGTTCGAGCGTGAAGGATAGAGCATCGATTTGTCCGGTGCGGTTCTCCGATAAATATTTGCGACCGATCTGCGTGTTTGCGGTACGACACGCGCACACGCGTGTATAGTTATCGCCGCGACGAGTGACAGCGTCGCACGATACGTATATATAAATGTTATCCCGTCGATGCATAACGAAACGCCGCGTTCTTTCCGCGCTATAAAACGCCCTTGTCTCGCGCCCCTGCCTCGCTTAATACTATACGAAGAATGAAAACTATTTCGGCCGGCCGAGCCTCGTCGCGCAAAGTAAATCGCGCGATGCGATACAATGTCTTTTTCCCCAAAATAATTAATATATGTATACGCTGAAATAAAATTATTGAATGAATATTGATTTCAATACTGCCTAATAAATCATTTGAAACTAATAATATTGATTTGATGTGAAAAATATTTATTTGATATTCGAGAATCATTTCCAAACAGATAATTAATATATGTATATGCACTGAATAATAAAATAATACATGTATACACTAAAAAAAATTATTGAATGAATATTGATTTCAATACTGCCTAATAAATCATTTGACACTAATAATATTGATTGATGTGAAAAATATTTATTTGATATTCGAAAATCCTTTTCCAAACAGATAATTAATATATGTATATGCACTGAGTAATAAAATAATACATGTATACACTAAATAATAAAATAATTAATATATGTATACACTAAAAAAAAAATATTGAATGAATATTGATTTCAATACTGCCTAATATAAATCATTTATTTGAAACTAATAATATTGATTTGATGTGAAAAATATTTATTTGATATACGAAAATTCTCTTCAAAACAGATAAATATTTATTTCTTTCAAATGATTTAGTAGGCAGTATTGAAATCAATATTTATTAATTTAATAATTTTTTTCGGTGTATAATTGAATATGTCTTTAACGCGATGAATTCTTCGACGCGTCTAGCGGATTTTTTTCTGTTTAATTTGCATTGTATACCATATATGTATATATAAAATCTTTGTTTAGCTCTATATATAATTGTTTTAATATTTACATCTCTCGCGGATGCTTTTGTTTGTATTGCATAGTATTCTCTATCTTTTTTTTCAAATTCTATACGGATTATTCTCGTTGCGTGTCGGAAACAACGCAAAACGTTGTAATCGATCGCGGCTGTGTCACATTGATATATAAACGTAACGCTGGTAATGGTGCGATGATAGAAAGAGAAAAGAGAGACTGTTTTATTGACATTTTTATATCGCCTTGCGATAGACATACCGCCCGCATATCCAGGCGAACGCGATACCTCCGCGATTTATGGCCACCAGATTGCTCCAAATAGCAGCTGAGCAGCACTCCCACAGACGTATCCCACACACACACACATATCTTACCATACATGGAGGTTACACGCACACTAGCACACACAGTATACGAGCATATACACCCATTCGAAAATGACACACCTACTAGTTTAACCCGTTTGGTTTCGGTTCATCCGTTGATTAACTGTCTGCACATGTCCAGACTTTGCCAAATCGACAATGTAACGCGGATAAATGAGTATTTAATACATGAATTGCGTGTGTATGTACATGCATACACTGTAAAAAAATATGTAATATATTACATAAAAATATGTAAAGTTACATAAATAATAAATGTAATTTTATATATATGTATTTTTTATGTAATTTTCTACATATTGTTTTACAGTGTATACAGGAGCAATATAGAAATGGAGAAAAGAGGAAAGATGTAGTATACTACATCTGATCTTTGAACAATAAGTTTATATTGAAATAGAATAAAATCTTGCAAAAATTGTATGAAAATTAGTGACGTTATTCATACAGAAATTATATAAATTAACGTTACGAGGAGAGATGCATTTTTTTAGAGAACGTACAATAAAATCATCGTAAATATTAAAAATATTATACGATGCTAATTATATTTTAGAAAAATAATATATAGAGATGAGAGTCGGAAGCAGATGTAGGGAATGTTTAGAGCTAAAATTAATGCATTGTAAATATCACTTTTATCGATCAATGGAAAGTAGAATATAGTGATAGTATTAAATTTGTAAATTTCGTATGAGTAGCTTATTAATAGCATTTTTTACAAAGATTGAAAGAATTTGATTTTTTATTTTAAATATTTTTGTTCGCTAAAGTTTAAATCTACTTAGGTTAAAAAACGACGTTGACAAAATAATAATATTTGTTCTAAATTTTACTATTACAGATTTATTCTTATTCTATCGCAAGATTTAAAATTATTTTGTCATATTATAAATGCGAGTTGCGAATAAATGTTGCATGCAAATGTAACATTTATCTTTTATACACTCGTTTGCGGGGTTAGCCTTCATATTTATTCTTCATATCCTTGTGCTTTCACGTCATATTTGATCTTCAGAGCTATCTGACAGAAACGTGATACAGAGATTGAAATAGAGTATTTTGTATATGTGCAGAGCTGCATATTTAAGGATAAGAAGGAGAACAGCTTCTCGTGAATTCTATACATGATATACTGTATTCTATCTTGAGTTCCAAAAGGTTACCTATCTAAAAGATATTAAAGATGAAGCAGATATAGAAAAATATATGTATCTTGATTCGAGAAAATTATACGTATAATCGAATTAGCTATTTATCTTCTTCTTAGAAATCTCTTTTTTATGATATTTTTATTTTTTGCCTTAGGTTTTTATAGATATATGATATTTCGATGATGAGATATATTTTATATCGCATTTCTATATTATTGTAGAAAGTAATTTAATTTTACTCGATTGGCGGATCTATCTTCGTGATTCGGAATGTTATATAGTTCCAGAATTAGATCAGGAATTCAGGTAGAGAAATCGTCGATTCCTCTCTCTCTTTTTTTAAATTTCAAAGAATAGAGATGCTTTTTTCATTAGTCATGTTTTATTTCTTTCTTGTGTGTGAACGTTTCCTGATCACTATTTGTCACGTTCGAGTAGCAAAGAGAATTTGATGCTCGAAATAGGTACATATATCAAACATTAATATCAAACGCTCGCTATTCGTTCCCTCAAGCTTTCATTAACCAACAGCTCGCATTCGCATTGATTTCGGATATATACGGATACTTCGCTCATTTATCATCATTCTCGACATTCCTTTCTCTCCCTTTCTCTCTTCTTTCTTCTTCATATTATTCACGTGCGTGATTATTGTGTGCTGGATTTTTGATCGACGCTATAAATAACATATTATGCGGACTAGCATCGAAATATCGAACGCATAAAAAAAAAAATAAGTTTGTGCAATGACGAATAAAATAGAGAAAGAGAATAACAACCTGAAAATCTTTTTATAAGATATTATTCTACATATACATTTTTTTTATGTCTAGTATGTCTTTCCATTTATTTTTTTGACGGGATGAAATACTTTTGGTGTCGAGGAGACAAATATTGTAATTTTGCAGATATAGGTTCATATAGTTTTTTCTAGACGTTTACTGTTATTAAAGTATACAGTAATAACAGTAAAAATAAATTAATGGTTTAAAAATATGTGAATTATTATTAGACAGTAATTATCAGACAGAATATAACAAAAGAAATATATCCGAGAATTATGTGATGGAAATATTAATATAATATTTGCTGAATCAACTCTTTTAAGGAGAGTTAAGATAGATATTTAAAATTTTATAATATTGTGACAAAAATTTTATGATTTAAATGTGCTGTTGAACACTTAATTATAATCATTACGAGAAGAGTATTTCATATTGGTCGCTTTATATGGTATATGTATATAAAGTTTTATATAGAATATGTATTTCTGTTTCTCTTTATTATATTTCCAAAGCAAAATTGCGTAAAATCAATTGACATAATTGACCTAGATTAAATATGATTAAATATGATATACATATATGTAAACTTTTACACATATAAAAAGAGAGGAGTATAAAATTTACAAACGGGAGGGATTGACTTTCTTTTATGAGTGCTACTACGATTTCAATCGAAAAATACGGATCGTCCGTGAGGTAACAGAAATTCAAAGCGTAATCGGATCGCATTAAACCGATTACTATGGCCGAGAGCGATCAATGCTTATAGCATTTTACGATAGAGTTTCTGCAAGAATGGAATTGTATGCATGCAATTCCATTAAATCGGAAACACTATTTTTTCTGCGATTTCGACATTTTTTCTCTTATTCTTCTTTTTTTTTTAACTCGTAATTCGAAATATCGATTATATAATTTTAAATTTGTTTTACGAGAACATTTTTTTACAAAACAAAACTATTTTTCTTTTTCATTTAAGACGTCAGTTCTTGTATAAATATAAATAACTTTTATAAATTTATTGAACATTATTTTAGTAATTCTTTAAAAAAATGCATATTTACAGGAAGGTTCATTGTGCGTGTATTACAAATTCAAAGTAAAATGTAACATATTAATACATTATTACTACATTAGCGATATAAATTCTATCTTGTACGTCCTTTTTGCATTGTGATAAATATGTGAAATGATATTAATATAATTATTAATTGCAATTAGTAATTCTGTTAGGCTGATCGTTACGCGGCGATATAATTAAATATCGCTGCGTTATTTCGCGCATTGTGACAATTTTTGAAATGTAAAAAATATTGTTCGACCGTAATTGGGACGCCGGCGTGGCGTCGATCGATGTTTAAAATTTTCAATCTCCGGTTTCGCGCGCGCAAGTAGTCTTAGGAGTCTGCAATACAAATGCATTCGTTAAGATGGAATCGGCGATCGACTAGCAATTTCATTAGAGCAGGTGCCGCGCCGATGCTCCGAGAATACGCATTGAATCGTCTCTCTCCTCACTTTCATCGCAGAAAGTCTGGTCCTCCCGGCAGTAGTTTCTAAAGCTTTCTACGGTTCACATACACGTTCGAGTCGAGAGTACTACTTTTATAGGACATCGACTTTTTTTTTAGCATATCTACTTTCCGTATGTCACGTCAGGCCAAGCATTCTCTGTTAAAGTAAGCGAATCAGAGTGAATCCATTTTAAAGCACGTCTAATCTAGTTTCCATATCGACTATTGACTGAGCGTCGTTTATTATTTAGAATTTTTTTTTAAATCGGAATTTAAAATAAAAATTTTCTATGTCGAGATATAGGAGAGCGGATGTTTTTTTCCAAGCATCTATTCTCTCCTCAATTAATATGTCGCTTCTCTTCCAACTCGTTAATTTATACTACCGTGTAATAATTAACAAACATCGTTACATAGTATAGATGTATGTACGCGAATAAACGTAGATTTTTTAATGAAATACGTATATATCTGAAAATGATATATTGTAAACAACAGTCACGAGCAGCTAAATTACTTAATGACATATAATGATAAATAATTACTTTTTCTTGATGAATTATTTAAATGATGTTTATCGTCAAGGCCAGATTATTATCAAATATAGTTTACATCCTTATTCATCAATTTTAATTTATTCGATCGTATTTGTTTGAGATTTTTATTTATATACAATGAGGCTAAGAGTCTCCTTTTAATATTTTTATCTAGAAGAATTTTAGTCTCTTATTTACATTATTAAAATACTTTAATAAGAGACTCACCGCATAAGTTCCGAGTGTATATTCTCTCTAACGTTCTAAATTTGACACGTGCAGCTTTTTTGCGATTGAACCCGGAAAGAGTGAACTTTTTCTTTTGGATGCGGTCAATCGCGCGGTTTAACGGGAAAGATAATAAGGTTCAAGCATACAAAAAGCATTTCACCGTTACGCTGTCCTTTGCGATCAATTTGCCTTTTCGACGCGTCGAATCGCGACGGTTCTTTCGTCGCGCTCTCGTTTCTTTTTCCTTTTTTTTTTTCTACCCTCGGATCTCTATCCATTGTCGCGATCGCTCCATTTCTCGCTCTTTCGAGCGTCTCGACGTTAGAATCAACCTGTGAAAACTGTTTTAGCGAGCGGGCGAATTTCCCTCGGGAATACTCCGAGAAATGATCCTCGTTGCGCGCCGACATTGCGAATAAATGGAAACCGCGTTAAAGTCGTCACTCTCTCGCCATATACAGAGACGATTCGCTACGCTTATGCATCGTCGACGATAGTAACAGTATTTCCAGGAGAACCTATCCTAGATCTGCCGAATCATCTATATGGGAAGAAAGTGTATATACCTGAGAAAAGAGCGTTTGGGTCTGTTTCGTGCAGAGCTTCCGTCGAATAAATGCGTATTCTTGTGGAATATCAAAATCGATCGTATTTTTCTCTCACATGGAAGTAGACAAAAATATGAATATTTAACTATTCAATTCGAAATTTTATTTTACAGATATTTAATATCGAAAACCGATTACAATTGCAACGAATAAAAGAGAAATTAAATTTTTCACTTGAGAAAAATGTCAATATTTCGCCAGAAATACAATATATATGGTCGTACATTTTTATTTTTCGATTTAATTGGAAAAAAAATATCACGAAGCTACTATAATTCAGGTCAGGGAAATCTGGAAAATCGGGCATTGTTGAATTTTATAAATCTGGAATTGTCAGTGAAAAGTCAGGAAATTTTACTATTTATCTGGATTTTTTCACATTATTCTACATTTGTCTCAATAATTTTGAAATTTTTTATTTTAAATACATATAAATTTTTTTTTGACTCCCAGCACGTTAATTTTCTGTGTTAAGAATCGATTCATCTACAGCGTGTTCATTAATTTATATTTTCATCGTCGTGTTATTTGATTTCAATGTGTTTGATAGAGACAAAACTAAAAAACTTGATATATAAATAAAAAAGATGATTATTTAAATAGTTTATTATAGTGACATACTTGTTCCGATTATTGTACATAATGCAGATTGTATAATTGATTAAAATTTTTGTTTTTTTAACTTCCGAACCTTTTCATTGTCGACAAAAATATCTCATGGATTTCATGATTTAACATTGAATTGATTTATTATACAGATATATATATTTGGAAAAAATAATACTAAAAAGTCAGGGAAAAAATAAATTTCTGGTCTTGGAAAATCTGAAAAAGTCGAAATTGTTTTCATTGAGTCTGCTGGACGCCCTGTAATTAGCCGACAACCAGTTTAGCGGTTTGTTTTTCCTGTAGTTTGCCGAGTAATAGATTTTATTGATCACGTAGGATTGTAAACACGTATACGAACACGAGGAGGAAGTTGGGTCGCTAGCTTCAGGTGCGCTGAACTTTGCGCGGCGTTTCTTCCCTCGGTATCTTTTCTCGGTAGGTTCTACCTGGTGGGAATCTACCGACGACTTCTCAATGGAGGCCGACTCCCAAGGCGATTCAGGGTCGTTCTCTCACGGTACCGCGAGCGATTTGCGCGCCTGTGTGGGACAAAATAGGATCCGTTTGCGACGGACGCGCATCCACTTTCACCTACGTTGTACATTTTAACTGCATGCGTCGTCGTCGACCATCGATCCAGGTTTCCACGTTCATGACTGACAGACAGAACACGACTGTTTTAAAAGCAAATCGACGTATATTTTATATAGTGCGTTAAGCTATTAAATCAGCCTGTAACATATGTGTATGAAGAATTTAAGCATATTTTATGAGCAGAGAGATTTTTTCTTTCAAGCTAATATTTTTCGACGGCATATAATTCTCAATTTTTCTATGTTAAATATAAAAGAAAATTACTAGTTATATTGCAAACATACTGGAGGAAGAAGAAAATATTTTTGTTGCTAATTAATTATTTATGTAACGTAATGTATGAGAGGAATCGAGAGCTAGCAAGTCTTACAGCAGGCATTTCGTAAGGCATAGTAGTCTAATATTAGAGGCACCAGATCCTCTCTTGAAAGGCCCCATGGTACATTATCTCATCCCTTTTGAATCCATCCCGCGTACCTTTTTTTTCTCATCTCTCTCTCTGCAGCTCTCTTCATCCACATACATCGCTCCGACCATTTTTCATAACTGTACCTACCACAATATTACAATAGAATCCACGATTAACATATTTGAATTGTTAGATTATGCGAAATTCTTCACTGTTTTGTATTAAAAATGCAAACTTTTACATATTTATTCGTACGGTTTTTTTTTTATCGATTATATTCTCTCATTGAATATCATAGTTAACAATTTATTTCTAGTAGATGCTTATTCATCTTTTTTGCATTCAACAAAAAATTATTTTTAACGTGTTTAGAATATTTATTCTACAAAAATAACTTTCAAACAAAACTTCGCAAACTCGTTAAATTTAGAACTGGAAGTGTATCTCGATCTCTCTTAAAATACGACAAACACAAAGCAACTAAAATATAATAATGTTGCACTACTTTGAGAATCGATCACCACCACTGGACAACCTCGAATAATTAGTTCTAGTTAGCGATATGATGTCCTTGTAAACGATCACACAGTCGTAATTTAATCATCATGGCGATAAATTTATTTAGAATTTGAAACGCGCGATTCTAGAAACGTCAAGTGGAAAATAACGAGTGTAAATGCAATTCACGAAAAGACAGTAAAAAAAAAAAAAAAAAAAAAAAAAAAAAAATTTTTACTCGCGCGTTTTCGTTTAATCAGAAACGATATATCGAGAATCATTTTTTTGACAGAAATAAAAAAAAAAAAAAGCCAAATTTTTGAAGCACACATGCCCCGGTTATCCACGCGCGTTTCATACATGCATCTTCGTAACGGCGCGTCGCAGTTGCATCGTAGATTGCATCGCACGCAATGGCGTGCGCGAGAGAAGTCGAAGAGGAGCACGCGTTTAACGTCACACACGCGTGTGCGTGTGCGTCCGTGTGCGCGCGTATATTTATGGTCACGATTCGAATTACGATACGCGCATTTCCGTTAACGAGAGCGAACGAGTTTGCTCGAGGGGGAAGGGGGGTAGAAAATGGGGGGGGGGAGGGTGTGACAGCGGACCGGACGAGTGCGGCGAGGAGAGACACGCGGATTTGTGTGCCTCCGACAAAGGCCCGGCTTCAGGGAGTTGAAAACCTGGTTAAACGAGGGCGGCTAGCTAGCTAGCTTTATGGCTTTACACGGTATATATATATATATATGTGTGTGTGTGTGTATGCGCTTCCCATGCATCTCCGCGTCGCACTTTGCGCTTCGATGCTTCTCGCAGTTTCCGCACGTTTTTTAATCGCATCAAAGAATATATGCGAGATTTAGAAACAGTTGTGCCGCGAAAATGATATATATATATCGAGGTTTTTTTCAAAATCTATCGTATTCATTTACATATACATACATATATATATATATATATATATATATATATATATGTACACATACGCTGCAGCTATGGAAAAATAAAAAAAATAGATTCTCTCTCATATGAGTTTGTAAGATTTATTTACAGTTTTATCAGCGCACAAATAAAAAATTTACATTTTTTTACAATTTTTATATTGTATCAAGTAATATGCGAGATTTAGAAACAATTGTCAAAAATCTTCACAATTGTTGATGAATTAATTGTCAAAAATAATATATGAGAGAGCATTTTTCAAAATTATATATCATATTTATTTACACATATGCAATGCAGCTGTGTAAAAATAAAAAAATATTTTATCTTAAGTTTGTAAGATTTATTTATACAATTTTATCAGCAATCACAAAACATTTACATTTTTTTACAATTTTTTAATTGTATCAAAGAGTATGAGGTATACTATATCTCGGTAAATCGAGGTATTTTCAAAATCTATCGTTTTTATTTACATATACGTACGTACACACACACACACACTGCCGTTACGTAAAAATAAAAAAAAAATATGTGAGGTTCTATCTCAAGTTTGTAAGATTTATTTACAATTTTATCAGCATTCAAAAATTTACATCCTTTTATTTTACAATTTTGTAAATCGAATTAAAGAATATGCGAGATTTAGAAACAGTTGTGCCGCGAAAATAACATATGGGGATATTTTTCAAAATCATATATTGTATTCGCATTTACACATACGCACACATACACCGCAGCTGTGTAAAAATTAAAAAAAAAAAAAAAAAAAAAAATTATGTGAGAGGTTCTGTCTCAAGTTTGTAAGATTTATTAACAATTTTATCAGCGCACAATCGAAAATTTCCATCTTTTGGAAGTTTGGCGAGATAATTGGAAAGATGCGCGGGCGCATCTCGTTAATAACGCTTAATCTTTCTCACGTAATCCTGTCAACATAGAGAGTTTGCTATATGTTACATAAATCTCGGCGCGTTACTGCAACGAAACCTCGATGCGTTTTAGCGTCGCTGACGCGTTCAGGAAACCGTGCAAACAGCAACGTAAACATCGATTGAAACGGGAAGCCTATGCACTTAACGAGCATCGACAAACGTTCTCTTCGGGAAGAGAGAACAGGTACATACATACATACATACATACGTGGGGAACGACAAGTTCAGTATAGCAAAGACTTATGGGAATGGTGCTCGTTAGCAAAAGCGCGGTAAGAGAGAGAGAGAGAGAGAGAGAAGGAAAAAAAAAAGAGAGAGAAACTCGCGGATCTCGTCTGGGATTAGGGCATGCAGCGCAACAATGGCGAGCCTCTGTCGTCGTCCTTGTATGGCCAAGGATCTTCCTCGGTTCTCGCTTCCGTTCTCTCCCTCCTCGCTATTTATTTCCTCTTATCCTTTTCTCGGGACGCGCTCGTTTACTATTACCGTTTTCTCCGATCTCGCGGCTCTTTTGTTACATATTGCATTGTCGCCGCGCGAAGACTATCCGACTCTATTGTCGCCGACAATAGATACGGCCGATTGTTTCTTAACCCATTCGGCCGTGATAATCGCTCAGTCAGCCGTCGAGAAATAATTATTAAATCTTACAGTTGATGGACTTGAATTTCAGGGATATATAGATTTTAATGCTGGACAAATTCACAGAGAGAGTGGTTCCCGAAATTTAGAATTAATTTTCCGAAATTTATTAATATATATTTATATTTAGATCAGTAATTAAATTTGTTAATGCCTTCTCTTTCATATCATTATAAATTTTATATATGATAATAATAATTATTTTATTTTAATGTTATATCGCATGAAATCCAATTATATTTTGCTGAATTAAAAAAGGAAAGTTATTATTTAATTAATATTTGTATAGAAGAGACGACCAATTTTTATATAAATGACAAATAGCAGAATATTTTAAGTAATCCCTCCCAACATTGAAAAATCGAGCAAACTAATACTTTTATTAAAGATTTGTTATATTTGAAAAAAATAATTATCTCCTGGCTAGAATTTTGTCGACGTAAATTGAAAAAATAGCGAATACATTTTGTGTGATTACTTTTTAACAAAATAAAATAGTGGAAAACACATGTACTGCTTTTTCGCGAATTTTTTGCCGTGAAAATATTTTCGCGACGTAGACTTTTCTTCATCCAGCGGAGTAAAAATCACACAGCTACGCGTGGTGGTGGTGGTGGATATGTAACTATAACTAATAATCACTCCGCGCGGGATCGTTGTACCGGAAGACACGCTCTGCGTGTTCCGCTAGAAATGGAAATTCTTCCTGCCTGCGACCCATCGTCTCTTAATTGCCATCTTCGCCGATTATTTTCACGCGCTAGCTTCTTATTCACCTCGAGTTTTCCCGCTTCTCTCTTAACACTCGCCTAGTCGGATAAGGATCGCTTTGACCTTCCCTCTTCCAAGCGTAGGTGTTAATAATCCTTTCTATAATTAATATAATCTTATACGACCTTTAGGTAATAAAATTTCGTACGATCATTGAATTTTGTTGAGATTTTTTAATAATATTTTTTAAATATAACTTTCTTATTTTTTTATCAAACTTGTGTGGAAATATATGCAAGTATAATAGCGTTTTTGCCCGAATGTATGCACAATCGATTTCAATTTCGTAGAACGAGTGAAATATCCGAGTTGTACAGTTGGATAAAGTCTCGTTTTCCGTACAGGATTTTATGTGAAACGTTCCAAGTAGCCGGAATAAAACCGGAGATTTTTCTTATTTTTATTTCCTGTCGGAACCCTAGAAAACGAACGACCCGAAGCGCATTGTCTCTGTGAGCTATTAAGACAATACGCGGTCTCGTGCACGCTCGCACGGAGCGCAACGTTTCACAGAGAACTTTATTAGCAACCGTAAAGCAATCTTAAAAAGGATATTACGATTGCGATTTTAAAAACCCGACCATTAACGGACAATTGAACTTTAATGCGATTCTCATTCATCGGTTGGAAATCGATAGTTTGTAATTCAATATCTCTTATATACCTATGCTTGAACAATCATATCGTTTGTACATCTGGTTTTGATTCAGTTAAATCAATATCACGCAACGTGATATCGGATTGATCGTGGTTGGCCGAAAATAGCGCGTGATTGTATTCCGGATAACTTTTCTCTCATACATACATGCATACATAGACACAAGGGCGTCCGCAGGATTTTTTCCAGAAGGGACATCATTAATTTTTTTTGTTTTTTCATTTTTATTCTTTCTTAATTTTTTAAAATTTATTTATTTTGTTTTATTTTTATTTTTTTTATATTAAATATAATACACGAGGTGTCTGACATAAAGTGTCACACCGAAAATATGCAAGTAGATCTCGTTATTAGGAGACGATTTTTCCTCAGTAAAAATATCGTGGGAGGCTATCATTTTTCGCATGTTCCCAATTTTTGCTATCTTTATATATCTGAATCTTAAATTAAAATTTTAATGAAGCGAACTTTACTTGAAATTAATTGGAGAATGTGGTTTTGCTAATATTTTATTTCCACGAGGCTTAGTTTGCGAAAAACCCTTTTCAATCGCTTATAACTCGAAAATTATTGATGCCTCGATTTTATGTCAGATATCCTGTATATAATATATTGATTTTTTATATTCTATTAAATATGCAAATAAAGTTCAGTTTTTATTCGAAAGGAGAGTGCTTAATTTTTTTTGCCAATTTTTGTCTTTGCGGACGCCCATGCATACACATACACATTTCTCTCATCGGTGAAGAGAGAAAACGAGCGCGTGCTCAAGAGCCTTCTGCAAGGGCTGCGCCCGGAGATAGGCCCTAAGACCTCTATCTCTCCTTCATGCAGTCTCAAATTTATTCCTTCGTCGGGACTCTGCTCAGCTGATTTGCACGCGTAAGGTGATTTTTTGTTACGGAGATTTTCTCACGGATACGAAACGTCGGCAAAATCTTCGCGTGATCACGCGAAAAAGAGAGAATTCCACTACGCTAAGGCGGCGTAAAAATGCCGCCGCATATTTCGTTCGCTGCATATCGTTCGTGCTTCTTTATTGGGAAGAAGAGGAGTCGGTCGGTCGGTTTTTTTATTGACGAATCGTGACAAATCGTCGTTGGGGTGCGGCTCTCCCTAGATTGTCGGATGAATAATGATGCCTTGAATGGTGCGCGCGCATTGAGTTGTAGGAAAACAGAGGTTAAAAAGCGTGAACCGCAAGAGAGGGTAGTAAAAACGCAAGAGCGAAAGAATTGAGCGTCCTTATGTACATTCATTCTCCGGTCTACATCATTATTCGTAAACCAAGAGCAAAATATTTATCTACGTCAAAATAATACAAATTATTTCTTCTTTGAATACATAACGAAAAAGATTCTTATTATATTTTTTCTCATTTCTTTCTTTATTAGAAAATATTTTTAAAAAACTTTAAATAATGTTGAATAAATGTGTCGTAATAATTAATCCACAATTTCTATCTAAATTAATAATTATAATTAGAAAGAGGAACATTATTTTTATAATATTTTAATACAATAATAATAATAATAATAATAATAGCAATAAAGATTTTTTACTATCCCGAGAAATTTGAGGAATAAAAAACTTATATTTATATACTTATCATATTGCTTACCGCATATTATTTAAGATATGACAGCTAACGAATCATTATGGCTGCTTGATACTCTATATCTTTTGTTGTGCGATCGCCAATTTATAAAGCTCTCCTCCCTGTTATCGTGTTTCCAAGCAAACGTACTGTCTTGATAAGGTATCGTCTGAAAGAAATGAGAGACGACATTGCTACGTCATTAGTCTCCATTAGACGTGCTCGTTCAAGACGAGATCCCATAGGTCGGGTAATCAAAATATGCGAGCCACGAAAGGGCTACTAAGAATCACTTGACTTCACTCGACCTCGTCGCCAACTTGGCGGAGAGTCCAAAATATCACGTGCTTATCATGGGAAAAAATTGTGCAATATTTCTTCTTCATTATTACATGCCATTTAAGAGAATTGTCTGCCCTTTATAATAAGATACAAACTGTTTTCTTGTGCTCTTTTTTTTTCTATAACCTTTTAAATGTAGAACTCTTACAAAAACCTTACGAAAGAATAAGCGCTATCGTAGACAAAATCTTATTATACTCTGCTAAATTTCTTGAAGACGCAATAATTTCGATGCAACTCGATAAATGAATTTCACTTAAATCGACGATCGATGTGGCTCGTGCTAGTTGATCTCGGAGAAACTGAGAATCCGAAGCTAAGAGCATCGATTTACTTTAGAGCTCCGTTTATGGAACCGCCAAGCCGGAATAATTCGTTTCGAGGCTAGACGTATCTTCGAATTCTCGCCGCGTGCTCCAAGCTGCGTGGCTGAAGAGCAGAAGACAGGCCAAGGAACCTGGAAGATGTAGCGGGCAAACGCGTGCGATTAGAGGACGCGAAGGATGGATGACGTACCCGGTGCGTCCTGGTGGCGAAAGGATCACTGAGTGTGAGAGAGGATGCACAAGCATACCAACCAGCTTCGCGGTCCAGGTGGCCATAATGGCGGCTATCACGGTGCTAACAGGGGCCCCGTGAGGAGATGGAACAGCTTTCACGGCGGCGGAGGTGGCGGCGGCGGTGGTACGGGTAATTTCAACGATGGCGTTGGGAACGGCGGCACGAAAGCCTGTCAGGAGCCCTTCAGGGCCGTGCCGAAGGCCGTACAAGCCCTCAGGAGCGAGTCGGTCGACAGGACTCATCGAGCTCAGCCGCCGCCACCGCCCGCGTTTCCCAGGAGGAGATTTTCCGTGTGGTGAGTCAGTCCTCCGTCCGAGGTTTATCTTCTGCGAACATTTCGATCGTGTCGAAAATTTGAAAATTATTATTTATCGTTATCCGTATTAACAGCACGCATATCCAAAAGACATCCGGAGGATGTTCGATGTTCTCTGGATAGCCTCTAAACGTCTTTCGGATATGTTAGGGTAGAATTATTAATTATTAAGAAATATTGACAAATTTATAAATATATATATATATATATGTGTATTTTTTTTATGTTTCTCGAATTACGTAGGAAACTTGAAAAATAAAATTATTAGGAGTTTTGTACAATATGTATATCTCTCTTAAGGTAATTATGTATTGAAATAATAAGATGAATTTTTTATTAGTTGTTCAATATATTTTTAAATATCAATCTGTATATATGAAAGTTTTTAGCATCAACTTGTTGGTTACTTTACTTTAGTTATATAAATCCATCAGTTTATTATTATAATTAGATGCGTGTGAATTATCTACATTTTTTTACATAAGTAGTATGTCTGAATCATCTTGTTGTTTTCAATTCTGTAAGTTGATAAGTAAGTCAAACCGCAATTTCGGTTTATTATTGTAGAGTATAGATAACTTACCTCTATTATAGAAAGAGACATATATAAAATTGGTCTTTTTAACTATTAAATTAAGAATTAAATCTAATTTATTTTTTTATTTTAGTTGAATAGAGCAACATAAGAAAATGTGTTATTAAAAATGAAAGTGTATACATTCCCCGTGGATATATTTTTCCTCATTATATCTAATTAACCTAATGATACTATATACTTTTTCTGCAATTAAAATTATAGTAATTTACTTTGTAACGTTTTTTTTTATTGCGATTATTTTACACAAGATATTATTTCTAATCGCGCTTCTTGCGCTTTAATGTTTTTTCACAAGTCTTAAACATACTTTGTTAAATACAGAGAGATTTAATTCACACTTGCGGCGGAAGTCGTCGGCGGACAATTTTGCGCTCTCGGCCGCGTAAAAGGGGAGTTTAATAGCGTGATGAATAAGATTAAAAAGAAAGGGGATAATAGAAAGGATAATAGCTCTAACGATGTCATAGAAATATTTCATTACGTTGAGTGGATCCACGTGGCTTTTATATCTGTGTATAGTGTCGTGAAATGGCACGAATAATTTCGCGAATGTCAAGTGGCGGAAAGAGAGGGCAAGAGGCAGGAAAGACGTTTAGGTATGCAAAATTGTCAACAATAAGACAGCTGACTACTCCAGTAGTTATGTTAAAACCGAAGCGAATTATAACAAACGTTTCTCGTACATTTTGGAAAATGGGAGAACACTTGAAATGCTATCGTATACAATAAAGCGGATGCGATGTTCTTCGAACCTTGATTGCCGTTGTGAATATTTAATGGAAATAGTGATATATATGGCAAATTGCTTGCAAGTCCATTAGAAATATTTAGACCAGAGATTTTATTTAAAAATTTCATTTTTTTTTATTCCAAGTATTTTATATTAAGTTAGCAGAAATCTTTTTCACAATTGTAGTGTTATGCATGAGCTTCTATATTATTATATTTTTTAATTATATACTTTATGGAGATCTTTATATGTAACATTTCTCGTGAATATAAATATTTATTTAATTAAGCTTATATAGAGAAGTAATTCTCAGAAATTTTTTTCCTAGAATTTTTTTATATCATTCAGTTTAATGAATTGAATATTAAAATGTGATACTTACAACTATTGAAATGTCAGTTTTGAGTATATGAAAAAATCAAATTTAATCTATGAATCTATGAAAAATTAGTTAATAGAATATTAATAATATTCTATTAATAATATTCTATCTTTATAAAATGAGGATATCTTAAAGTTAATTATAAAATAATTTATGTATTTTCAAGTGTTATTTTCAGTGCACTTATTATTATAAAATTTTACTCTTGCCCAGTTACCGAGTAATTTCTGAAAGCTCAATCATTGAATTAATCGAATCAAATATCATTAAAATTAATCTGTCGGATAATTTCGGCGAGATCGATTGTTTTTTTTTATTTGGCCTAAGGAAAGACGGCGGGAATGTCGCGCACAAGTATTGAAAGTGGATGGTTTAGTAACGAAATAATTATAATTTTGACGAAGTAAAACGTGCAACGCGACATTTATGGAGTTAACAATATGGTTGAGAGATTGAGAAGCATCATCCATGTCGAATTCAATTTTCTGCGATGCACAAACACACACAAATACACAGAAGATGAGCAATGCGTTACGCATGCGTTACGCGTGCGTTACGCATCGCGGCTTCGCTTGTGTGGATAAGTTAAGGGAGGAGCGGGATAACACGCGGGTCAACAGCCTTTGACAACCTTACGGCCTTCAGCAACCTTTCTTTTCTTCCTTCTCTTATCCATCATCTCGCTTTTCCGATTCTCGGCTGGCATTCGATTCGCGGTCGTCACCGTTAAATTGACTTGAAGACTTTCCGCAATGAAAAATACATACGGACGTAAAAAATTAAAATATTCAAAAAAGGAATAAGATGGGTTTTTACTATGTAAAATTGTTAGCTTTCACAATACATAATTTTTATGCAATTTTATTACAATTTTTATATTGTAGAAAAATTTATATTTCTTATATGTTTGTGTATTCTTTTTACATTTTAGATAAAAAATATATAGATTTTTGTTTAACAATGATTTCAAATAATTGATAATTATTTCGTTAGATAGTTTATGTTTTACTTTTCTATAATATGAGGATATTATATTTTATTTATTTTATTTTCCTATAATATTTAACTGCGGTATCAGAAAACGAGGAAGAAAATTTAATGTCACGCTATCTTCTATTAGGAAAAGCAACCTCAATTGGACAATTGCATTTCGGCTATCTCCCCCAATATATAGTATAATCGTAGAAGATTTTCGCCGAAAATTGGTTGCGCCATTGTGCTTTTATATAGTTAATTTGAGAAGTGCTCTTTTCGACGATGGGAAACCATCTGTCGGTGGCGTATAACATCCAATATAGGTCGTAGAAGTTAATACCAGGGTGTAGCATGACATCACGGAATTGGTATTTCAGCGAACGTGCAAACACACTTGTGTATTGTATCGTTCGATTCGAAACGACGGGAAATCGAGGGGTTCATATGGTGAATCACGTTTCGGAAGCTCCTTTTTCATCTTCTGAAATGCGATATTTAAAAGAAGCCAGAAAAGATTATCGAGATCACTGACTAAATGTTGACAAACGTGCCTCGTTTTTGTCGTACGTTGGGATCTTTTTTGGAAACAAAGTGTCACTTTTATAGCTTATATTTATTTAATAATTCTAAGATAAAAACAATTAATATTTAATATCTGTTAATATATATTATATTAACTAATTGATTGATTAATTGATTAACTATAACAGATATTAAATATTAATCATTTTTATCTTAGAATTTATTAAGTAACGTATAGCTTCTTTCACACGATAGAGAACGTGACACATTTTCTTAAAAACAAAAAAAAAATCTAGAAGAAATCTAGAAATTTGTAGAAGATGTGTAACATTTTTATACGATATCCGATCAATTTTTCAACTTGAATATATTTATGTTACAGCTTCGGGAAGCGGACGGGTGGCAGTGCCAGGCGACCCAACGAATGCTTCGTCCTCGAGCCCTCCGAGATGATTGTCGTGAGTAATTTTCTTTGCTCTATTAAAAATAACGTAGCGAGAGGAAACTGCGTGGAAGGATTTGCGTTTAATTTGTTTTCGAAGGAGAAAAACCGCAGGTATGCTTTATTTGTTCAATTTTATATGAAAGAGCGAGTTGCCAGCGCGCTCGCGCGCTAGACAGTTTTAATCAAAACCTGGAAGAGCAATATAATTTTTTTTAGCCGCGAAATGCGAAATTGTATTACGGCTCGAGCATTTATTCCGAGATATTTTCCCGAGTATTACGCGCTTGTGTTACAAACTATATACGGTATAAGCGGCGATATCGCGCGGCGAAAAGACAATGCGCTCCGGACGCTCGTGAAACGTGCAACGTGGTAGACAGTTAATCAATAGTTTCTCTCTCTCTCTTTCTCTTACTCCCTCGGTGTTATATTATGCCGAGGTTGAGTTTTGGATCCTCCGTCACGCTCTCGTAGTCGTCAGGCTTGTTTCATCTCGTTTTCATGCGGCGTTCGTTTCTCTTATGTGCGTGAAATTGGGGCAAAACTTTTAAGTATAGACATGCGGGATCACTAACGATTCGCGCGGAATCTCTCTCGAAGATTACCGTATCGATCGCAAATGATACGAATATCCGAGGAGCACTTTTAATTGTCGGAGTTTTTTTTTTGCAATAATGGAGAACATTGATCTTGGTCTCGATCATTTTTTTTATTTAAAGGTAAATTATTACTCGGTTTACAGTATATTTTTTAAGATTTCTTTAGATGACAGCTAGAACTTGCGACGAAAATTCAAGACGTTAAACATACATGTGTATTTTAATTTATGTATATTTATATATTTTGATTTATATTTTATTACATGATACTCATAAAATTTGTAAATAAAATTTTGTCTTGAATTTTGTCGCAAATGGCAGATCGTTTGAAGAAATCCTCTTTCAAGACAGATTATACTTTAAACTTTGTGAATGAATAATCGGATAAGTAAAAAATAATTTATCACATTTTCCTGTGAAAAGGAGAAAAGGAGAAAATATGCGATAGCGGAATATTCCTCTTTAGATTCCACTTCATTTATGCATTTTTATTAAATTATCTTGAAATGTGAAACGGCCATCAATTTCACATAAGCTAAGCTTAATTACATTCGTAGTTGCAACATTAATTGCAGAATCGCATGGAATTATTCTGATATTGCAGGTGAACTTTATTCGAGCATATCAAGTTGAAAATGCTGGTTTCTCTAATTACACAATGTGGACAAAATTAAGTTTCTGATTCGAGCTGCCATCTGTAATGGCATTCTAAACTGCTTTACCGACAAATAACGTCACACACTTGCTGATTGTTGATTAACTTGCATTCACTTACACATATGATTTGTATGTGAGATCATATTTTTCATTAAATAATAAAATTAAAAAAAAATATTCCAACTTTGCGAGATTTCTAATTATATTTTTTCAGCTTTTATTAATTTTTTCTTTTACTTACGAGTTTAATGTGTACAAAGTATATTGATAATTTTATTATAATATAACAAATATAAAAATCTTTTTAAAATAAAATAATTTTTATAATTTTTTTTGCTTTAAATATGTTTTTTAGTTTTTGATTTTTAAAAGCGATCTCATGTGCATATATGTGAACGCTTTGATTTCTTTGGAGAATTTTTAAGTAATATTCACGCTATATTAAATATATTATTCGATTTGGTTGCGACATAGAAAGATGTTACAGTATATTGGATTTGAGGCTTTAGTTCACTATCAATCAGATTCAATTTTCGACGACACACATACCTACTCGGCTTACACACCACAACAATCGGATATAATCTAGCTATGCATTTAAGCTATGCGCACCCTACATCCCAATTTTGCCATTAGAACAGTTACATCACTCGCAATAATCATGCGCGTTGTTTTTCACTGCGTTGAACTTTGAAATTTCGCTAAATCTACGCGCATTTCTGAGAATTAGTGTATTATTTCAAATAATAATGATAACATTAACTTATCCGGTCTCTTTGCGACTCGTAAAGCTTCATTTCATTGATAAAATAAATTCCATAATTGGGGGATAATGAAATTTGCTGTGGAATTGAAACGACAGGTCAGTCTATTTTTCATGACATTGTTTTAAGAATATGTCCGAATAAATAAAAAATTTATAGGAATAATTTATTCGAACCATTTATTTGAAAATGTAATAACCTTTGTTCTGATTTATTTAATTTTTTCTCACACGTCGACGGGAAACGTGAAATATGAATGAGGATTCTTTTATCGCGAGGACGTTTATCGGTTTTGACGAATTTTGATTGCGTGTTTGTCGGTGATTTGAGATTTTCTTCCACGTAATGTCGGGAAAAAAAAAGATTGACACCACCGTGGTACACGCGAGTTCACGTGCGTCCTCGAGTGACATTGTGACCTGATAACGAGAATTGGACGTCTGACCTTTAACCTTCGTCTCGTGGCACTTTATCCCTGTCGCTTTGCGGCATTCGAGAGCTAATTGCGTAGGGCTTCGTCGCTTCGGATGATGATTTATCATTGTCACGGCGCCTCTGCAAATACTCTACTCTCCTCTAATGCTGAAAAACTGTATGTACACCTACCTAGCATCCCGGAAATGTGTACTCGTACAATGTCACGTTCTTTAACAAATTTGAGTCGCCTTTTCCTCGGCGAAATGTAGAGAGAAATATTCAGATATTCTCATTAGAAATGTCTGAAAATAAAATCTCTTTTTCGCGGTGACTCTTATTTATTATGATTATTATTTCGCTCCAGTTTTTATCTCTCTTTGTTCAATTAATTACTATATTTTTGTAATATAAATGAACAAGGAAACAATTAGTTTTGCGGTCAAGGAAACGATATATACTTGTGGGACGTGTTGCTCGGGACATAAACGGAGTGTCACGTCGCGCAGGATGCGGGCATTAATTGCGTAACCGAGCACGTTTTATCCTTCGATGCGTCGTCGGCGCGTGCAGTTTTCGAGAAACTTTATGCGCCGGTGACGAAACATTGTCGAGATACGTCGGCGCTCGATGTGCCGCATTTATGAAACATAAATCTTCTTTGTTCCTCGTAGAATTCGATCACCGATCGCGTTGCAATTCATTAACATCGAGCACGTGCACAGTGGTATATATGTATAATAGAGACCTTGTCGACAAATTATAAATCTGCAAGCTAATATGTCATTGGCTTCGTTAATTATTATTATTATTTCATTTCATCCAGTCAACAGAATTTATATCATTCCGATAAATTTGCTAAATTTTGCATTTTAATTTTATCAATATTTATCGAATATCTTCCGAAATGATTAAACGAAACTTTTCGTAATCGTTAAAAATTCGCATATTTGTAACGATACTTACGGCGGATTCTCATTATATCTCAGAATATCGATCATTGAAACGAATCCATTGACCGAGAGACATTTTCGATTATTTTCTGTTCCGTCATTTTCTCAGAGAGAAATAAATTGTCGTTTACGTTTTGATCGAAACTTTCGGCGTATAATGATGTCGCTTTTCATGCGCGAACAGAAAGTTACCCCTCAAAGGAAAACTTTCTATTTATCTGGAAAAGTACGCACGCGGTATATATATCGGCTGGGGCCAATTTCCCAGTAGGGAAACCGATAACCGGCGACGGATCGATCATTATACGACGAACAAATATAGGAAACTTAACTTGGAGACCAACAAGTTGCAGTTCCGATAATATCGCGGAATAATCCGTTCTGCAGACGGATTGCCTCGTTTCCGAGATCGCGTATCCTTCCTTCCTCCTTCACTATACCATTGTATGTAAACTGATAACTAGATGATAGCAATCTTCGATCGCGAAACGAAAAAGGATGCTGTGCAAAAAATTCGTCGAAAAAAAAAATCAAAAAATAAAAAATGTATCTACCGATAGCGAGGAGGAAGGTTGAGAAGGAAAAGAATGCAGAAAAATTAAATAACGTTGCTAATAGAATTTCCGTGCCGGTTCGTTCCACACGCTCCGTGCACCCAATTATGCAATTATACAAATTGCGATCTGTGTCTCCCACGATTATTTCTCGACCCAAATGCAGGCGAGTCCGTCGAGATCGCTATAATCGCAAATCGCGCTGCACTTCTAAGCAATCGCGATTGATCGATATCCGATATATATATTTCGTTCGCGGAGCTCAAACGTGCTTTTTTTTTTCTTTTTTTTTTTTTGAATTCTATGACGGATTTTTTTCGCCATATTCCAAGTACGACTGCGGAAATGTTCGACGTAAATATATACGCGAATTTACGTAAGAATCGCGGCGGACGACGCCACATCCGTTATGCGTAAGCGTCTCTTGGATAAGGATTCATTACGCAGGGGATGCGTACAGGAAGTTTGAGTAAAATCGGAGCCGTGACTCGTCATGGTATTACTCAGATTTCAGTTTTTATCTCCGAGCTCCTTTTTTTAACGCCATTGTCCAAGCAGAAGGGTCTTTCTGCGTGTAATCCGTATTCACAATGCAGATTCCACTGTAGCTAGTTAATCCCATGCTGGATGAAATTTGCATATTATATAAATAGAGCTTGTAAAGAGAGACGACTCAACTTTGTTACACGTCAGGATAAATCTTTTAAAATTTTTAATGGATTTATGGTGAGATTTTTTTTTTCTTTTTTTATCGTGATAATTAAATTTTAAATTATGTATATTTTTGGTGTAAGACGCGAAATTCGAAATCTTGAGAAATTTTGACGGTGCGATCGATTGAATGTATTCCGGCATACTTTGCTGCACTTGGTTTGCTGAACTTTGACCGTACCTTCTTGCCCTTTGACATATTTCATCGACAGCATTCAACAACGGAGATTCTAATATTACAGTGAAGATTATTCTAACTGTTATTTCGAGGTATACTGGCTTATTGCAGCGCAAATTGAAATAATTTGATTGCGGCGCATGCTGGTATGTCTTCTCTCTTCTAGCATTCTATTATATTCTTACAATAAAGAGTTATATTATACTCTAATTTGTCAGTTTATTATGTATCTTTTATTAATATAAATATATATCAGTTGTATTTATTATTGCACACAGAGAGAATTTTCTCCTAAAATTTACCTTGAAAATCATAGTAATCGTAGAACAATATGGTATTGGAAGAATTTTTATAAGAGTACCACAATAAAAATATTATCTACCATCATAAGATATAAAATATGTTCGATTAATAAAATGTATTATGTACATATTTTTATTGTGATAAATATTAATTAGAGAAACTCTTATAAAATTCTTCCATAATATTTTCCCACGATTACCATGATTTTCAGGGTAAATTCTAATAGAAAATTCTCCCTCCTGTATAATAAAATTTTTATGATACAATTTCGATTGCATAATTGAACATTTAAGTGAATACGTTCGAGTATAATATTTTTGTTGTTAAAACTCTTAGCTTCTAGAGTGAAATGGCTTTTGCATAAATGATAGTAACCTTATAACTCGATTATAATTGAAAAGAGAGAGAGAGCGGGGTTCTTTCTTCATATAGTTTCTATCTCGTAAAGTTGTGGGGGCGCGACAGAAAATGTCAAGTAGGGTGACAAGGCGGCGCTTGTAAACGCTTGTAACCTATTTTGAATAGCCAAGCTCGGTTGACATAATGACCTAAGGCGATACAAAGGAAGCTTATTAGCCGTATCGTATAAGTATACGATGGTGCGCTTGGTCCTTTATATAGTTGACAATTTCTGGAATCGTGCGACATACGAGAATGGCAAATCGAACACACGGGATTTTTGGGACGGACAAATATTCGAAACCTCGCGCCAGTTTTGCCGGAACGGAAAAACGGAGAAAGCAAAAGAGAAAGAAGAGAGAGAGAGAGAGAGAAAGAGAAAGCGACCAGATTTGCTCCGAAAATAAATCCTTGTACCCAGACAACGTGTCCTCCGTTTATGCGAGGTCGCTGCGTTTCTTTTCTTTTTCGTCTGTAAATTCCGCTGAATGTCTCGACGCGATTTAAATTCGCGTCTTTGGACAGAGATGCATTTTTTACGGAATTTTTTACCACGCGATACGAAATTTTTATATTACATATTTAGTATATTTGATAAGTTTTGAGTTTTTATGGTCGAGTTGAAAATTTTAATATTCTTTTCAAAATTGTCTCTTTTATATAAATATTATATATGCAAAAATGTGTTTGAATTTTTATTTGAGAAATCAAAATAAAAAAACTACTATTTATATATAATTTTTAAAAATATCTTTTAGATACAGAATATATATTCTCTATAAGAGATTAATTTTGAAGGGAATATTGAAATTTTCAGCTTGAACATAAATTCAAAATTCATCAAATATACTAAATGTGTAATATAAAAATATCATGTGGTTAAAAATTCTACGTAAAAAATGTATCTCTGTCCAGAGATACGAATTCAAATGGCGTCGATATTCAGCGTCGAAATTTACAGACAAAAACATGTATTTTTCGAACTTCTGTTATTTTATTCTACAATTTTCTATTATTTTATTTATAATGTTCTATTATTTTATTTTCTAATGTAGAGCATTTGTTTCAAGAAAAATTAATTATAGCCCATGTTGATGCTCTTGTTATCAGCTAATAGTTATTAATCAGAACAGTCGGAACTGTTAGCCTTGAACCTATCTACGGGGGTCTGTCTGTGCTGTCCTTGTATGCTTTATCATATTGACCTGGCTCCTTTTAAACGCACGTTCCAAGTCGACACACTTCCGGAGCAGGAAGCATACGTGGGCATGTGCTATCTCTTTTCATTGTTGGAATGTATCTTTAATTTCCTTAGTTTAATTCACGAACGTCGTGGAAAATTATTTCCCGTTATCTTGCGCTTCGCAACTTTATTGTATATATACGATACACGATGAATGCTCGGTCTCGTGTGGCTCGCAAACGTCGCTTACAGATATTCGACGAAGAATTTCGCGGAAATTAGTAGCGCGAAATTGCGCGAATAGTGTGACGTAATTGCTCTTTCAAAAAAAAAAAAAAAAAAAAAAAAAAAAAAAATCTCCATGCTTTCTTCTCCGGCAATAATAGTGTATTTTTAAAACTCGAGATGAAACGATACGTATTTATCTTACTTGCATTCAGTATATTATATATATATATATATATATAGGAGAATATAATATGCGCCTGTATTTATCTGTGAACGTTGATACACGAGATCTTAGCGATGAAAGCAAACCGTTGTCGATGGAGACTTGTGACGTGGTCGTTCGACCTAGATCTTTTTCCGCTAGATATATGCACCTGCAGCTGCAACCTGTCCCGTCTATCCATCTACCTGCCTACCTATCTCCGGTCTAAGGCCTTCTATTGAGCAATTGAGCGCGATACGATTACGGGTCTAAGGTTCTCTCTCTTTCTCTCGTGCACTTTGTTGGAAGCTGTCCGTGCATTTCGCTTGCAATTATCGCGATTGTTCCGCAATTTTCTGACGCGAGTGGGTGTGAAGGTGCGATATGTGATACGGTTGTTCAAGTGGTGGGCTGATGCGCGTATATCGATTCCTCGAATACGAGCGAGTGCGTAAAACGTCATACGATAGACTTTTCATTCATGCCTCACGTTCGGAGACACGCCAGTGTAGAATCGTACTCGAACCAAGAGTCTCGTGTCGGTAATTTCGATAACTATTTACAAGCTCTCGTGAGGACGCTTTTTTTCATTGTCGCGATAAGCAAGAACGCGATAACAATGACAGTGTCTACGTTTAGAAACCGTATTTTAACGGTATAAAGATATATTGTTTGACATCTGGAAGTAGTGTAAAAAAAACCTATTATTCGCGGCTTATCTTAATATGCACAATATTTTCCAAGTATGCGTACTCTTTCCGATAATAACATTAACTCTTCTATATAGAGAGCATTTTTTCTAGAATTTACCTTGAAAATTATGATTAACGTAGGACAATGTGGTATTGGAAGTATTTTATGAGTTTTTCTGAAATAAAAATATTAATATCGACCACAATAAGATATATAAAATATGTTCGATTAATTTGATATATTTTATTGTGGTAAAAATATTAATCAAAGAAACTCTTATAAAATTCTTCATATTGTTCTGCGATTATCATGAATTCAATGAATTCTAAAAAACAATTCTTCGCGTGTACTTCCGTGATACAAAAAGAAATTGTCTATATTTTACTTTTTACAGTGAACTTTATTTTGGACATATATATCTGTAAAAAATGTTTGTCTTCGATTAAAATAAAATGAAGTCTATTATGCGCGCGTGCACAAAAGCGAAAATAAATAAAACTCACGCTTAATGTGATTTTAATTCGCGACGGTCAAAGATGTCATTGGATGGAAGCGAATATGTTAAACCTCGGACAATACGTCATAGCTCGGGAGAAATTACGACGAATGAACAGACGTTGTGGCAAATTAATGATACGACCGGTGTCCATTTTAAGCGGGGTACATAAATTGGATGCCACGGGCGATCTCCCCTCGGGCGGTTGACACCACAAACACGTTGCATGCAGAAAGATAGAACTGTCTCTCTCTCGTATACCCGGGCGATTGCGCCGGTGATTAAGTGTTCACGCACGCGACAAAAAATGAACATCCGCGAAGAAGAAGATAGCGCGCGTCGCGCTTATCGTCCCGGACGACGAATACGGATAGACCCCAGTCACTTTCCGTGTCTGGTTCCGCGTGGTCGACGAGGCGCAATGTCGCGGAATTAAAGTTAAGAAAAAATTTTAACGCTTTTTCAAAAGTTTTTTTCTGGTATTTTGGGGAACGCGATTCAGAGAGTGCGAGACATTTTATGAAAACAGGGTGTCTAGCGGTCAGGGAAATCTGGAAAATCGGGCACTGTCAGGGAATTTCATAAATCTGGAATTGTCAGGGAAAAGGCAGGAAATTTTACTATTTGTCTGAATTTTTTCACATTTTCTACATTTGTCTCAATAATTTGAAACTTTATATTTTTAAATAAATATAAACTTTTTCTTGACTCCCAGCGCGCTAATTTTCTGTGTTGATTCATCTACAGCGTGTTCGTTAATTTATATTTTTATTGTTGTGTTATTTTATTTTAATGTGTTTAACATAGAGATAAAACTAAAAATTTAATATAATATAAATAAAAAAGGTGATTATTTAAATAGTTTATAGTGACATATTTGTATCGTACATAATGCAGATTGTATAATTGATTAAAATTTTTGTTTTTTAACTTTTGAACTTTTCATTGTTGACAAAAATATCTCAAGGATTTCATGAATTTAACATTGAATTTATTTATCACATAAATATAAATGCAAATTATATATTTGGAAAACATGATACTAAAAAGTCAGGGAAAAATTAAATTTCTGGTTTTGGAAAATTTGAAAAATTCAGGGAATATTTGTCTGCTGGAGATCCTGGAAAATCGATCAGGTATCGAAAAGACGTCCATTTGTGTTGCATCTTCGGTAGATTTCATGCGGATGAAAAGAGGCTTCTCTTGTGGAAGCTCGAGAACTGTCAAACTGTCGCGCGGTAGGTCTCGCGGACTCTTTGACACGGGCCATAAACGATTTTTCGAGGATTTCTATGAGAGACTTTTCAAGTCGCCCTATCGACTACCTAGCAGTTCCTGGTAGCACGACAATTTCGTTTCGTTTCGACGGACACACAATCTTCTCAGAAGACGAGAATGTGTAATAAAAGCGAGACAATTCGCGACGAATTTTTTTTTGTAGTGATTGTCCGGCAATTTGATCACGAGTTTAAATTGTGATCAATTAATTGATAACGATTTCTCGCGGAAATATCTGCGCGTTATCTCTTATTCCTCTGTTGTTTGCTTATCTCGATCAGGTATGACAGCGCGATTTATCGAACACATGTTTGTTCGATTTCTGCGCGTTTTCTCCTGTGCGCGAATTTCTTCTGGAAAATATTTTCCAATCCCTGTCGTCATTTATCGAGGATATCTTGCACAGGTGTAAATCGTGTATTTCCTTCTTTCGCGGGAAGAAAGATTTCCATCCAGTTTTTTTTCGCCACTTTTCCTTTCGATGACTTTAAATCGCACATTTCGACAATTTTCCCTTCATATATATTTGTTGCGAGGAAGAAAGATACATTTTCCGCCTCATTTCTCTCTCCGTTTGTTTGCGCCACGCGCAAATTTCTTCCTCTCATTCGGAATGCAAGCGATGCTGCTATTTCCGTCCATCCTGCTAGGACAACCGGCAGCGTTCTTTATCTCTTTAGATTCTGCTGGCGCTTTTTTTCCCGCTGGATCTCTCTCGCACCGTCCGGTTTTTAGGACCTATATGCGTGACGCCAGTGGTGTCGGAGGCGCAGGAAGGAACCGAAAATAAAGTAGACAGGCGCCCTGAGAGTCGCGGATGCTCTTCTCTCTTCGTATGAATACCGACCTCGGCTGCTCGTTCGCGGAGGTCCCGGAGAGAAATTTTTAGCTCGGTATACACATCCGTGTGTAGCCTCTGTGTAATGTAGACTTCTCGTACTACTTGGGGAGACAGTTTATATATATATATATATATATGTACATGCCCGCGTTTCGTCACACACATATGTATATGTACTTTTTCTCGTTCGGTTCGTGTACGCAGCACTGTAATTTATATCGTATCCGACGTTCAGCTTCACGTTTTTATGGCGTATATTCGCGATGTCGCTAAATTACGGTTTCAATATTTGCAGATACACATACAAATCTCAAATGCAACTTTTTAATATTTATGAAATGAGAGATTTTTAGTGCATGATGTACTAATATGTATTCAACGATTCTATATGAAAAACTTGTAGAACATAATTTGATGAACAGTTTATATAATATATGATTTATAATATATATCTGTGTAAAAATTTGAGACTTAAAAAAAAGAAATATTTCGTAGAAGTAAACTAATATTTAATGCTGATGTATTTCACGAATATTATTTATTGACTGTTATCTCGAGTTTGACTAACTTGTTTGAAAGGCCTAAAATCAATCACGTAATATCTTTCGAGGTCCCTCGTTGTTTTACAAGTGGCTTATTTTAAGTTCTAGAACGCCAGTTTTTTTAAACTTCTTAGAAGAACAGTGTAATTTTTTATGTTGACACGTGTATTCGATCTCTTTAACAAAATTAATATCGAAATATTTGCTTTCAATTTGTTACGAAAGAGTAATTATATCGCAAACAACATTTATTTTAATTAAATATAATGTCCAAAGAATAAAATGTAATAAATGTCATTTATTAATTTAACTGTATATCAATTTAACCAGAGATATTTTTTTAAAAAATAATAAAATATTTTTCATATAAAAAGAATTCTTTATCCTATATTAAATCATATTTTATTTGTATTAAACACCTACATTTATATCAAGTATCGTATTTTTTTATTATTTTTCGCATCGACAATATCGATGTCGCTTTAAAATTGCGCTGGTTTATCACAAGTTATTTCGCCTGAAATTTTTATTTCTTATTGTTATAATCTTTCAATTTCTCACGTCGATATAGGACAAAGCAAACGTCACGCACATATGACGAGTCTTTCTACGTTCCTGAGTACGTGTAGTCACGTGACCGCAAAGACCGTGATCCGCGGTCTTTGGCCCTCTTGAAGAATCGTGAACGATTCAGTTCTCGGCGAGACACGACGTATGTAAGAGCCCGTACGTACACGTGTGTCGAATCATAACTGCGCGTCTCAAGCAAGATAGTTCCACATTAACGATTTCACGGAAGCCATCTCCGTCGATGTCCTACCTCGACCTCGAGATTGCATGGCTCGCAAGGTCTCTCCTCGACGTGATTAAACGAACGCATTAAACTAGTTACGAGTGCACCATCATGCTTCTCATAAATTTCCAGCCGCGTTCACCCGAGGTATTATAACGTTTGATGTTTATAGTGCTTGCTTTTTATGCGGCTCGAAATCTACAAAGTGTCTGATCCAGTGAATAATGTGACAACGTGTCGATGTATTGTTGGAAATTTGTATATAACAATATTGTGCGAGAAAGAGAGAGAGAAAAGTTGAATCCAAGATAGTATATTACTCTACGTGATTGATTGACATAGTGAAAGATGACGTTTTTTCCCTCGATCAATTTGTCTAATGAGATATGGCAGTGAAGAAAACGCGCGGAAGTAGTTTGGTGTCGGCGTTTTGTAATTTCGATTAAATTGAATCCGATAATTAATCGCGATGCTGAAGTATACAAGCAGGACCGGGCGATCTCGGGTCGTCGTGAGAAAACGGAAAGGACGATCCTTGTCTAGAAGCTGGCCTGGGACACCCAGAACACTATCGATCGTGTCATCCGAGGTAAAGAAGTGATATAGAAAGAAGGTGAAAACGATGTAACGGACAGATTACGTCTATCAATCTAGTAAATTGAGCAATTCGCGTGAGAGTTTATTTTTATAACACGCTAATGTTTGCTTTAAATAAGTTTGAGAAGAAAAGTATCCGCAAACATCGTATCGAGAACTGATAAAAAATACCTATTTTCAGGTTTGATTAAAAAATATTAAAAAATAATAATAACGAGAGAAACCCACACAAGGAATATAATTTATATTGATACTTGACATTATTATATTTATTATATTTATTATATTTGCATATCGTATTTTATTTTATTGCATTTTATATACAAAAAATATGTAGAATAAAATTCGGTTAGATTCATTCATTCTTTATTAATGATTTTAATAACAGCTGACTTGTTTGTTGTGTGATGAAAAATTAATCAATAAATTGATATCAAATTTTGATGAAACATCGCTATCTCTCTTGATAGCGCGATTATTTCTTTGAAATGATAACCTTGCGAGAGACGATGGATACGTGCAACCGTGATGTACGAACGAGGTCATTAATGCTCGGTCGAGATCGATGTAAAGAACGAAGAGGTAAACCGCGTTTATATCTCGCCATCGTTTTATCTCGTCCGATGCATAACGTATGTGTACATGCATACACGTGTGTGGACCTGTCACCCACGCACGGGTCGAAAGTCCCACGCAGAGATTGAGCGCACAATGTAGGAGAAGAATGACGAACGGCATGAATGAGAGCGTATAATTGACAGAGTATGTATTATTTTTCTGTCTGACCGTATAGTTAACTGTTTGTGAAGAATTGACGGTACATTGGCGGTATATACACAAACGATATAATCATTTTGGAATTATTATTTCGTATACTCGCGATGTTTTGTTTAAATAATTATATCGAAAATAAAATTATACTATTTACCTTACTAATCATTTTGACAAATGTTTGATTAATTATCTTTTCATGCTGTTTATTTAGAATTTATGTAATAATAATAATAATTTTGTTTCTCCAAAATTATCAGATATGTCAATTGAACTGCATAAAGAATTGATTTTTTTATTGGTTATTATTAACAGTAATGTTAGTAATGTATTTTTAATTAAAATTTATATTTTATTATTTACATGCATTTAATATGTAAAATTATTTTTGATTATATTTCACTGATTTGAGTTATTGGAGAATAATTTATATTTTTAATGGGTTTTTTTAAATAATTGATAAGGGAATACATACATATGTGTGTGTGTGTGCATGTGTAAAATTTATACAATTAAATATTGTAAAATATTACGAATAATTCGCTGTTGTTTACATTTATATCTAACGCGGTAATTGTTTACAATAGAATCGTTATGTCATAAAAACATTGCACATTTTGCATCGTCTGTTTATTGGTTGCATCATGATTGCATTTTGCTGATTGAGAATGTTACGCGTGCTTTCAAAATCAAGCATTGGTTAAGCAAGAGAGATAATTACAAAATATTATGTGATTGCATATTATTTCTCGTACGAACATTAAAGATTTATTAATATCAACGTAATCTTAGGATTAGTTGGCAATTTTTTTTTAATTACCGCGTAGATAGGAATCGAAAAATTTACAAGTAACACTCTGTTGTTTCTTATATGACGTAAGGAACAAATGTGATGGATTTTTCTTTGTGCTTTTCGTCAACGCAAAAATATGTAAGCGGGAAAAATACCGAATCGGAATGTCATTCGATCGATTGTCGATAGAAACTGAACTTTCATCCTGAAATTGGCTGAACATTCATTCTAACAATCAAGTCACGAGGGAACGGTTCCGTGAATGGAACATATAACCAGCACATCTACCGGAAGTCCGGCCTACGAGTTCCGGCCCGAAGCGCACTCGTCTCATTGTCTCTTTCATTCTTTTTGTTTTTTTTTCGTTACTGTTCAGCAACGAATGTCGCTGCCTGTCAACCGAAAAAAAGGCATAAAGAATGAGAGGCGAAAAGTTAAAATTAAAAGTCTGAAATGATAATTAATAGCAGTGAGCCTCTGAAGAACCTTATGATGTTTATTTATTAATTAAAACAATTAATATATGTATATATATTTTTCCATGTACATATTCTTTTAAAAGATCGATTAATATACATATACCAATTACGACATTCAATAATTACTATTTAATAGTTACTATAAGTAATTTTACATTTTTTAATTAAGATTATATATCTTGTGCGCGTTAAATTATCTCCAACAAATTGCTTCGTGTTTTTAATTTTATAGATAATATATAGCGTTGGAATATATTTCTATGTAATTCAACTTGTTGCATCAAAAGTGTTGTTAGCAAGAGATTGCTTCTACTTAATTCTACTTTCAAATTTATAACGGATACCATCTGTTTCTCTCCTCATCGCATATTATTTATTGAAATTTCAGATAATCTGACATAGTATAAAGCATAATTTTCCAAGATATTAGATATCTATTTTTTATTTTTGATATTATCAACGTAAATTAAAGCAAAATTATTTAGATTTATATTTATAGATGTATAGATTTATATTTAATATTTATATTTATATTATCTAGGTGCAACTGTTAAGGTATAATGAGTCTTAAATGTATTACAACGATAAAGTAATGCAGCTGCAACACTTGCATCTGCACAGGTGATGTCGGCGCCTGATTAGACTATCAATGAATTGTCCTTTGAACAAAATATAATAGGCATTTTTATTCTGCCTGAAGCATATTTATTGTTATCTTTGTATAAATCGTGATACAATTGTTTAATTGCACTTGTGTATGCACCGGAAAAATAATAATTGCCCACATTAAATATTCAAATGATGCGATCTCTTTTTTATTATGAATTCTTAACCAAATTTTCTTGCGATTGCAAAGTGTGCTCCAAGAACTGTTTTTGTTTAAAGTTTCTTTCGATTAATTAGCGAACTTTTTTTCTAAACAAAATATATGTAATATTAATTTTGAATTGGCGAGTGACAGAACATAAAAAGATATATATTTTAATGAATAATATCTCTCAGGGACAAAAATAGATAACTAAACTTTTTTTTTAAATAATTGTAGGCGAATTATTCCCTGATATTAATTTATAGTCTAGTTTTATTAATATACTTTTTTAAATATTTTTAATGTTAATTATATATAATATATTTTTTAAAATATTTTTAATATCAATTATATATAATATATAATTTTTAATATTTTTTAATATTTAGTATGAAATATTTTTCTAATAATTTTAATTTTAATATTGAATATTGAGAAGACGATGCTTTGCAATCAAGTCTTTTTTTTGCGAGAGAAGATTGCACGCTAAATTGATAAAGTCCATAGATAAAAACATTGGCGATAGTTGTAGAATATCCCGTGCATAGTGCTTATCTGTCTCACAGTTATGTGGGACGTTGCGAGTTAACATGCAGATATCAAGTTGCGCTTACATATTGACATCGACATCATTTCTCGATGATTATTCAAACACGCGTTTTATTACACACACGTACATATGCATAGTAATCATTTCCTGACCGTAAGAGGTCCAATCAATTAGACATCATTTATTTATAGGCTTTTATACTTGCATCATTGTACAAACTGATGTGTCTCTTTTTTGCAGATCGACTATCCGGAAGTTCATGGTGGAGGAAGGATGCATCGACCACCACACCCGCATCCCATAACCGACCACCGTCAGGTCAACCTGGTCTTCGATGATACGGTAAATATCTCTATTTGTCACTGATTTATAGTCCACTTAGCAGTCTAAATCGTTTGTAAGATATTTTTCCTTTCTATTCATCCGAGCAAGTCGAAGTCTAAAGATGTCTTCTTCAAAGGAATTGCAGACTCACAAATTACTCTGTTCGTGTTCTTGACACATATATTCATTTTTATCCAGATACCCAGTTATAGAAAAATTTCGAATCATGGTTCTCATAAGGTATCTCGAATAGGTGTCTGCAGAAATTTTGGTAGAAAAAAGTGTGTAATTATTATTGGGGATTTAACATATATGTATAAAGTTTCTTCCTCCATCGAAACATTCATCTCGCGTATATAACACACATTTCTCCTCTTCGCTGACCGAATTATCTTCTCATCGAAATCAGTATCGCCAGATGATGTACAAGCTTTGACAGTCTCAATACCAGATCCTTGCGCAGTCGTTCCCGAAGAATCATTCCGATAATCGGAATTCCATTGATCTGTCGGACACGTGCGACGAGGATGATTCTGGCGGACGAGAAGCTGAATGGAAGAAACAATTTGGGAAGTAGCGTGTGGCACAAAACGCGGGACAAAAGGAAAAGTGAGGCGCACACATGAGCGACATAACGGGTCGTATAAATCATCTGTCGGGTCGGGCAGTGGCCTTTCGAGCGTTTACTATCCGTTGCTGGATGGATGCTGCGAGCAGCAGCAGCAGCGATGTTCTCTTCTGCGCAACCAATCTCTCTCCATTTGCCTCTGTCTCTCCCTCTCTCGACTTTTCTCCACAAGAGTCTCGATCGACCGTCCGTCGACTCCTTAAGCGCATCTCACACGACGACCCTGAGAGAGAGAGAGACCCTTTAAGATCAATTCAGGTGTCGTTATCGGCGTCAATTTACGTCATTGCTTGCTTATTGTTCCGCATGGCATTAACTAATCGCGAAGGCTGATGAATATTAATTCACGAGAGCACTGACGTGCTCTTTCTCGATCAGTTTCTCGAGCGTGTTTTGCAATCTTCTTATATGATGTTACGTTCGGCTGCGACTATGTTTTTGCCGACATTTGCGTGGGCGAAAATCGAAGTAGGTTGTATTACATATCGGGCGTTACATCGTTATTTTTAAGCCTCGGTTATTTATGTTATTAGATTCTACCGTCATGATTATTACACTGAAAAAAATTTATCGAATTTAAAAATAAATATTTACTTCAATACTGCCTAATGAATCGATTTATTTGAGACTAATAATATTGGTTTTATATGTGAAAAATATTTATTCAGTATAAGAAAATCCTTTTCAAAACAGATAAATATTTATTAGTTTCAAATAAATGATTTATTAGGCAGTATTGAAATAAATATTTATTAATTTAATAATTTTTTTTCAGTGTATCGTGCATGCATCAACGCCCGATTGCAATTATCGCGAATTTAATCGCGTTTATTATATTTTGTATTTTTATTTTTTTGTTAGAGATTTTAATTTTGAAACTGGAATTTTATACACATTAATTTGCAAATTTTCATTATTTCATTAAAACAAATTATAATTAAAGTCATGATAAATCTCGGACGATGTGATATACATAGACAATATCATTTTAAAGGAGATTTGATTCACGGAGAGAATTTTATATAATCTCTCAGTTCTTTTATTCTCCATTTTAAAATGCAATTCCATAAAGTAAATTCATAATTATTCATAATCGTTTATCATCAAATCGCTTCGAACTCATCATTCTCATCAAGTAGCCGCCTCTCACGAATCAGATATAGTTGCCGTTATTTAAATTCCCTGTTCCCAAGCCGCAAATTGCACTCGAACCCCTTCTTTTTCCCAACATAGCCCGACTGTGTAAGCATTAATAAACTAAGATAGATCATTATCGTGCAATTTTTATTTTTAATCTTTGTCTGCTGGAATTCTATTTACGTATTGCGAGAACTGCCATAAAGTCAATAATGATTATATATGCGTATATTATGTAGATAAGTTGAGATGTAAATTTCTCTAGCTTTACATAACTAATTTAGTCTGCTGCAAATTTGCGATTTACTTT